>NC_141879.1:192412500-193037500 GCF_056163025.1 Triticum urartu
TTGCATTTGGAAAAACTGTTAGTAAGGCGTTTGAAAATATTAAATGTGCATAGAAAAAAATTGACCATGTATTAAATTTTACAAAAAATGTATTTCAAAAATAGTTGATTTTGTATTTAAAAAAAGTTAATCAATCATTTAAAAATGTTTAAATGGGTATACAAAAAATGTTAAGCATGTATTAAACAATGTTAATCTTGTATTTAAAAATGTTAATAAAGTATTTTTAAAACATTAGACATGTATATAGGAAAAATGTTGATTGCGCATCAAAAAAGATTAAACCTGTATTTGAGTGATGTTAATGTGTATTGAAATATGTATAGTGTGTAGGGTAAAAAGTAGAATCATCAAAATATTGAATGTGTACTGAAAAAAGTTGACATGTGTTGAACCAAAAAGAAGTTGAAGAAAAACAATAGAAAACAATAAAAATGAAGAAACCCCCATAAAAAAGAAAAAAACAGAAGAAACCAATTCAAACAAATGGAAATAGAGAAAACCAAGAAAGAAAAAAAACTGATGAAAACGTAGAAACAAATAAAATAAAATCAAAGAAAAAAGAAGTGAAAGAAAAAAACAATGAACTAAGAAAGAAACAAATAAAAACGAAGGAAAACCAAAAACTGTAGAAAACCGATGAAAGAAACAAAGGAAACTGATGAAAAAGCAAAGAAAAAAATGAAGAATCTAAGAAATAAGAAATAAAAACAGAAAGATATACCAAAGAGAAAAAATGGCAAGAAAACATAAACGAGAACCCGCGAACTCAGTGAAGAAGAAAAGGAACGAAGGAGAAAAAATGATGAAAACAAGTCGGTCCAATAGCTACCGCACGGGGGTAAAACCGCCAGCTAGACCTATGGTAGCCTCACTTTTAGAGGAAAGATGGTACCTCACTATAAGCGACATATAACATCTACTCCTTTCATTTCAAATTATTTGTCATAGATATAGATGTATCTAATTGTATTTTAATTCTAGATACATTTATTTCTATAATAAATAATTTGAAACGAAAGAAGTATACAAGAGTCACAGCGTTTGGACCCGGTAGACCGTCCGCGGGCGACAAATTGCGCAGCCTCTATTTATGGCATTAAGCGACCGCTTCAGGAAGTCTCACGGAAGCGTTTCGTGTAACTGGGACGGCCATGTTCGCGCTGGAAAAAGAAAAGAATATATGTGAGAAAGATGGTAGCCTCACTGTAAGCGAGATATAACATCTACGCATGAGTCACAGCGTTTGCATCCGGTAGACCGTCCGCGGGCGACAAATTGCGCAGCATCTATTTATGACATTAAACGCGAAATCATTAATTAAGGAGTATTCGTTGTAAAGATTACTTTAATTCTCTGGTTTCGACAAGTGGCATAATACAACGCGTCACTTTGTCGCAACTTGAGAATTTTCTTTTTTTTTCATAGATTCGTTTATTCAAAACGTTTTACCTCTCAAACTGTGAGTCCAAATCTCGAACCGTTCTCACCGTTCCTCGCGTCGAGATCTTTAAAACTAGATCCCATGTTAATAGGTTTTGACAAAAAAAATTCACGAAAATACCGGACGAAAAAACCGAACCGGGAGCACGGGTTTTTTCCCTTTTCGAAAGAGGCACGCTCGTGCCTCTCACGAAATCACAACCGTACCTCTCGCGGAAGCAAAACCATGACTCCCGCGGAAGGAAAAAAAAAAAGAAAAGCGTTTATTTCCATTTCCGAGGAGGCACGACTGTGACTCTCGTGAAAGCACAATCGTGCCTCTTGTGGAAGCAAGACCATGACTCTCGTGAAAGGAAAAAATACAAAAAACGTGTTTTTTTTTACGAGAGGCACGGCCGTTACTCTCGCGAAAACACAACCGTGCCTCTCATGGAAGCAAAACCGTGACTCTTGCGAAAGAAAAAAAAAGAAAAAACACGTTTTTTTCCTTTCCGAGAGGCACGGCCGCAACTCTCGCGAAATCACACCCGTGCCTCTCACGAAAGCAAAACCGTGACTCTCGCGAAAGCAGAAAAACAAAAAAAACACATTTTTTCGTTTTCGAGAGGCACGGCCGTGACTCTCGTGAAAGCAAAACCGTGCCTCTCGCGAAAGCAAAACCGTGCCTCTCGCGAAAGCAAAACCGTGACTCTCACGAAAGAAAAAAAAAAGAAAAAGCATTTTTTCGTGAAAAAAATCAATTTTTTTGATTGAAAAGCTAAGGAAGACCGGTGCAAAACCAAAACGTCAAAAAAACCTGAAAAAATCATTGAAAAAAGCGAAAACGCGTGCGGAAAAATAAAAAAATCCAGAGAGAGCGTCCAGAGCACGACACGTGACAAATGGCTGAGAGCGCGCCAAATGACGCTGATCGTTGCGAGACTCCCGAAGGAGCGCTCGTTAACAAGTTGCTCTCCATTAAGCGACCGCTTCGGGAAGGCTCGCTGATGCGTTTCATATAACTGGGCCGGCCCATGTTCGCGCTGGAAAAAGAAAAAAAATATATGTGAGAAGCAGGATTCAATCCCTGCTCTACCTGGCGAGAGCTAGCTTGGCTAGCAACTTCGCCCGGCCATCGCCAATGATAAGTCTGAGACGGGTTCTCTACATGAGACAGATAACGCCGGTTTTCAATTTATTTTCACAAACTTTTTTCTGTTATTTATTTTTATTTTTTAATTGTTCTTTTCGCTTTCTTTTTTCTTCGATTTATTTTTCTTTCAGTACTTTTCTGTTTTTCTCCATTTTTTCTCTCTTCTATCCATTTTTTTATTATGTTTGTTTTCCCTTTCGCTCTACATTTTCATATATGCCAAAAACATTTTTTTTATTAAGTGATTAAATTTTTTTGTATACACGTTCAACATTGTCCAAATGCTTATTCATTATTTTTAAAATACTTGCTTAACATTTTAACACTTACTCACAAAAATTCAAATACTTGTTCAACATTTTTAAAATACTTGTTCAACATTTTAATCCTTACTTAAAAAATTCAAATACTTGCTCAACATTTTTTAGATACTTGTTCAACATTTTTTAATATATATTCATCATTTTCAAATACTTGTTCAACATTTTAAATACTTATTCAACATTTTCAAGTACTTGTTCAACGTTTCGAAAACTCTTGTTCAAAATTTATAGAATGCCTGATTAGCATTTTTCACATACTTGTTCAACATTTTTTTAAATACTTCCTTCAACATTTTTCAAATACTTGTTCAACATTTTTTTCAAATATTTTTTCAACACAATTCAAATACTTGTTCAATATTTTTTACATACTTGACCAACATTTTTTAAATACTTATTGAAATTTTTTATATACATGATCAACACTTTTTCAAATACTTGTTCAAAAATTTCCAAATGTTTTTTGAAGAGTTGTTTTTATAATATAGATATTTAGAATATTTTAAAGTACATATAAACATAAAATAAAGAAAAAATGAAAAAAAGTAAAAATTAAAATAAACAGGAAACAGGAGTTTCCCCACGCGCGGGCCGGCTCACTAGCGGTTCCCTTCAGCGAGTCGGGGGACTCCCTCGCGTAAGGCGAGAAATAGGACTGTCGACAAATTGGGCGTGGGGAGAGCTGAGCTGGACCGGCCCAGTTTGGCTCTTCTCGCCATTTTCCTGTTTGGTACTTTTGGTTTATTTTCTCGCCATTTTCCTGCTTGGTACTTTTGGTTTATTTTCTCGCCATTTCCAGCTTTTCCTTCTGTTTTTTTACTTTTGGTTTATTCTTTTTTTCATTTCTTTCCTATTGTTTTGTAATATATGGTGTTCTTTAATATTGCAATGAACATTTTTTAAATACACATTTCTAATTTTATAGACTGCGAAGCTTTTAATTTTAATATACAATGACCATTTTTTTCAATACAAACCAAACTTTTATAATCCACGAGAAGTAAATATGTGTCTCTCGCAGAAACAAAAATAAAACATGTTTCTTTTTCCTTTTCTGAAGAGGTATGATTGTGCCTCTCATGGAATTGAATTTGTGCCTCCACGAGAGATAAATCCGTGCCTGTCACGGAAGAAGAAAAAAGTAAACATATTTTTTTCCGCTTGTGCCTCTCGCGGAAGGAAAAAAAATAAAATGAGTTTTTTTCCTTTTTCGAGAGGCACGACTTGTTGGGGAACGTAGCATGCAATTTCAAAAAACTTCCTAGGCTCACGCAAGATCTATCTGGGAGATGCATAGCAACAAGAAGGGGAGAGTGTGTCCACGTACCCTCGTAGACCGAAAGCGGAAGCGTTTGACAACGTGGTTGATGTAGTCGAATTTCTTCTCGTTCTGACCGATCAAGCACCGAACGTACGTCACCTCCGAGTTCTGCACATGTTCAGCTCGATGACGTCCCTCGAATTCTTGATCCAGCAAAGTGTCGAGGGAGAGTTTCGTCAGCACG
The DNA here is from genome assembly GCF_056163025.1 of Triticum urartu. Lineage (NCBI taxonomy): Eukaryota > Viridiplantae > Streptophyta > Magnoliopsida > Poales > Poaceae > Triticum > Triticum urartu. The sequence continues at coordinate 192,416,904 of NC_141879.1, forward strand.
GCGGCGTGATGACGGTGATGGTGAAGTGATCCGTGCAGGGCTTCGCCTAAGCACTATGACAATATGACCGGAGGAGTAAACTGTAAAGGGGGGCACCGGACACGGCTAACAGTTGTTTTTGTGTCTTCGAGGCGCCCCCCTCCCCACAGGAGAGGCTGGAGGGGGGAAGAGGCAGCCAGGAGGGCCCCACAGTAGGCCGAATCCTACTTGGGCTCCCATCCCAATTCGCCCCCCTTCCTTATTTTCCGAAGGGAGAAGGAAAGAGGAGGGGGAGAGAAGGAAGGGGGAGGCCGAATCCCTCCTCTTCCTTTCTCTCTTCCCTCTTTTCCTTCCTCTTCCTATTCGGCCTACATGGGGGGCGCAGCATCCCATGCTGGTTGCTGCTTTTCCCCTCTTGGCCCAATAGGCCAAAATCTTTGCCGGGGGGTGTCCGGAACCCCTTCCGGTGACCCGATATGTATCCGGTACCTTCGAAACACTTCCGGTGTCCGGATAGCATTGTCCTATATATGAATCTTTACCTCTCGACCACTTTGAGACTCCTCGTCATGTCCGTGATCTCATTCGGGACTCCAAACAACATTCGGTCACCAAATCACGTAACTCATATAATATAAAATTGCCATCGAATGTTAAGCGTGCGGACCCTATGGATTCGAGAACTATGTAGACATGACCGAGACACCTCTCCGGTCAATAACCAACAGGGAACCTGGATGCTCATATTGGTTCCCACATATTCTACGAAGATCTTTATCAGTCGTACCGTAATAACAACATACGCTATTCCCTTTGTCATCGGTATGTTACTTGCCCGAGATTCGACCGTCGGTATCTTCATACCTAGTTCAATCTCGTTACCGGCAAGTCTCTTTACTCGTTCCGTAATGCATCATCCCGCAACTAACTCATTATTCACATTGCTTGCAAGGCTTATTATGATGTGCATTGCCGAGAGGGCCCAGATCTATGCCAACCCAACAAACACCTTCGGAGATACCTGTAGAGCATCTTTATGATCACCCAGTTATGTTGTGACGTTTGATAGCACATAAGGTATTCTTCTGGTATCCGGGAGTTGCATAATCTCATAGTCGAAGGAATATGTATTTGACATGAAGAAAGCAATAGCAATAAAACTTAGCGATCATTGTGCTAAGCTAACAAATGGGTCTTGTCCATCACATCATTCTCCTAATGATGTGATCATGTTCATCAAATGACAAGACATGTCTATGGCTAGTGATACGTCTCCGTCGTATCTACTTTTCCAAACACTTTTGCCCTTGTTTTGGACTCTAACTTGCATGATTTGAATGGAACTAACCCAGACTGACGCTGTTTTCAGCAGAATTGCCATGGTGTTATTTATGTGCAGAAACAAAAGTTCTCGGAATGACCTGAAACTCCACAGAGATTATTTTGGGAAATAATAAAAAATACTGGCAAAGAATCAAAGCTAGGGGGCCCACACCCTAGCCACGAGGGTGGGGGGCGCGCCTGCCCCCTGGGTGTGCCCCCTACCTTGTGGGCCCCTTGAAGCTCCACCGACCTCAACTCCAACTCTATATATTCATTTTCGGGGAGAGAAAAATCAAGGAGAAAGATTCATCACGTTTTACGATACGGAGCCGCCGCCAAGCCCTAAACTCTCTTGGGAGCGCTGATCTGGAGTTCGTTCGGGGCTCCGGAGAGGGGAATCCGTCGCCGTCGTCATCATCAACCATCCTCCATCACCAATTCCATGATGCTCACCGCCGTGTGTGAGTAATTCCATCATATGCTTGTTGGACGGTGATGGGTTGGATGAGATTTATCATGTAATCGAGTTAGTTTTGTTAGGGTTTGATCTTGATCCCTAGTATCCACTATGTTCTATGATTGGTGTTGCTATGACTTTGCTATGCTTAATGCTTGTCACTAGGGCCCGAGTGCCATGATTTCATATCTGAACCTATTATGTTTTCATGAAATATGTGAGTCCTTGATCCTATCTTGCAAGTCTATAGTCACCTACTATGTGTTATGATCCGGCAACCCCGAGTGACAATAGTCGGGACCACTCCCGGTGATGACAGTAGTTTGAGGAGTTCATGTATTCACTATGTGTTAATGCTTTGGTCCGGTACTCTATTAAAAGGAGGCCTTAATATCCCTTAGTTTCCAATAGGACCCCGCTGCCACGGGAGGGTAGGACAAAAGATGTCATGCAAGTTCTTTTCCATAAGCACGTATGACTATATTCGGAATACATGCCTACATTACATTGATGAATTGGAGCTAGTTCTGTGTCACCCTATGTTATGACTGTTACATGCTGAACCACATCCGGCATAATTCTCCATCACCGAGCCAATGTCTACGAGCTTTCCATATATTGTTCTTCGCTTATTTACTTTTCCGTTGCTATTGTTATCATCACTATAAAACACCAAAAATATTACTTTTGCTACCGTTACCTTTTACCACCGTTGCCACTACTATCATATTACTTTGTTATTAAACACTTTGCTGCAGATATTAAGTTTCCAGGTGTGGTTGAATTGACAACTCAGCTGCTAATACTTGAGAATATTCTTTGGCTCCCCTTGTGTCGAATCAATAAATTTGGTTTGAATACTCTACCCTCGAAAACTGTTGCGATCCCTTATACTTGTGGGTTATCAAGACTATTTTTTGGCGCCATTGCCGGGGAGCATAGCTCTATTCTTTGATTCACTTGGGATTTATATCTGCTGGTCACTATGAAGAACTTGAAAGACGCGAAAATAAAAATTTATACCTCAACTACGAGCGGAGGTAAGGAACTGCCATCTAGCTCTGCACTTAATTCACCTTCTGTTTTGAGTAAGCTTGCGACACCTAAACCTGCTTCTGCTATTAATTCTGATATGTCGCATATTGTTGATGATGCCACTTCTGCTATGCATGATACTTATGATGAAACTACTTCTATGCTTGATACTACTGTGCCACTTGGTGAATTACTTGATGAACAACTTGCTAGGGCTAGAGAGAATGAAATTATTGAAACTGATAATATTGATGAAAGTGATGATGAAGGCTCTCCTAACAAATATGAATTGCCTGCTATTCCTGAGGGCTATGTTATGGATGAAGAAACTAAAAGAGACTTTCTTGCATGCAATGATAGAAGTGATCTTAAGAAATTATTAGCTAAGCTTAAACAAAAAGCTCTGAATGCTAGAATGAAATATGATCCTGCTTATGCTACTTCACCTATCTTTGTTACTGATAAGGATTATGAATTCTCTATTGATCCTGATATAATTACTTTGGTTGAATCTGATCCTTTTTATGGCTATGAATCTGAAACTGTCGTGGCACATCTTACTAAATTAAATGATATAGCCACCCTGTTCACTAATGATGAGAGAACTCGCTACTTTTATATTCTTAAAATATTTCCGTTCTCATTAAAGGGTGATGCTAAGATATGGTTTAATTCTCTTGATCCTGGTTGTGTGCGTAGTCCCCAGGATATGATTTATTACTTCTCTGCTAAATATTTCCCTGCTCATAAGAAACAAGCTGCCTTAAGGGATATATATAATTTTGTGCAAATTGAAGGAGAGAGTCTCCCAGGAGCTTGGGGGAGGCTTCTCCAGTTACTTAATGCTTTGCGTGATCATCCTCTTAAGAAAAATGAAATACTTGATATCTTTTATAATGTACTAACCGATGCTTCCAGAGATTACCTGGATAGTTGTGCTGGTTCTGTTTTCAGGGAAAAACACCGGATGAAGCTGGAATTCTATTGAATAATATGTTGACAAATGAAAATAATTGGACACTTCCTGAGCCAACTCCTGAGCCTATTCCTAAACCAACTCCGAAGAAAAGGGGTGTTCTATTTCTCAGTCCTGAAGATATGCAAGAGGCAAAGAAGTCTATGAAAGAAAAGGGTATTAAAGCTGAAGATGTTAAGAATTTACCTCCTATTGAAGAAATACATGGTCTTAATTTACCGCCTGTCGAAGAAATGCATAATTTTAATCCATCACCTATTGAAGAAATACATGGTCTTGATAACCCGACACAGGTAGTAAAGGTAAATTCTCTCTATAGATATGACAAAGCTGAAATCCCTCCTACTAAGTTTACTGGCCAATGTTTGGATGAGTTTGATAACTTTATGGTTAATCGAGAAGACTTCAATGCTTATTTTGGTAGACAATTGAAACAAAATGCTTATATGATTGAACACTTGGGTGATTGTATGTCTAGAGTTAAAGGTGAACTTAAACTCATTAGTAAACATGCTTCTATGGTTACCACTCAAGTAGAACAAGTACTTAAAGCTCAAGATGATTTGCTTAGCGAATTGAATAGTAAGAATAATGACTATGCGGTTAGAGTGGCTACTATAACTGGTAAGATGACTCAGGAACCTTTGTATCCTGAAGGCCACCCTAAGAGAATTGAGCAAGATTCTCAGAGAAATGATATTGATGCACCCAGTCCTTCTAAGAGGAAGAAAAAGAAAAATGATATGTCTTTGCATGATTCTAGTGAACCTGTTATTGACATGCCTGAGAATCCCAATGATATCTCTATTTCTGATGCTGAAACACAATCTGGTAATGAACATGAAACTAGTGATAATGTTAATGATAATGTTCATGTTGATGCTCAACTTAGCAATGATAATGATATAGAAATTGAACCTGCTGTTGATCTTGATAACCCACAATCAAAGAATCAACGTTATGATAAGAGAGACTTTGTTGCTAGAAAACACGGTAAGGAAAGAGAGCCTTGGGTTCAGAAACCCATGCCTTTTCCTCCTAATCCATCCAAGAAAAAGGATGATGAGGATTTTGAGCGCTTTGCTGAAATGATTAGATCTATCTTTTTGCATATGCGTTTGACTGATATGCTTAAAATGAATCCTTATGCTAAGTACATGAAAGATATTGTTACTAATAAAAGAAAGATACCGGAAGCTGAATTTCCACCATGCTTGCTAATTATACTTTTAAGGGTGGAATACCTAAGAAACTAGGAGATCCAGGAGTACCAAATATACCATGCTCCATTAAAAGAAACTATGTTAAAACTGCTTTATGTGATCTTGGAGCCGGTGTTAGTGTTATGCCTCTCGCTTTATATCGTAGACTTGATTTGAATAAGTTGACACCTACTGAAATATCTTTGCAAATGGCTGATAAATCAACTACTATACCTGTCGGTATTTGTGAGGATGTGCCTGTTGTGGTTGCAAATGTTACTATTTTAACGGACTTTGTTATTCTTGATATTCCCGAGGACGATAGTATGTCTATTATTCTTGGAAGACCCTTTTTGAATACTGCAGGGGCTGTTATTGAGTGCACCAAAGGCAATGTCACTTTTCATGCTAATGGTAATGAGCATACGATACACTTTCCGAGGAAACAACCTCAAGTCCATAGTATAAATTCTATTGGAAAAAATTCAACAATCACTATTGGAGGTTTTGAATTTCCTCTTCCTATTTTCAAGAAGAAATATGATATTCTTATTGTTGGGGATGTGCATATCCCCATTGAGAAAATAATGAAGAGATTTTTGAGGGGCTCATCGAGCCTAAGCTCGAAGGAAAAGCAAAATGAAGAAGCAAAGAGGCCCAAATATAATCTGCCTTGCACCGCGGAGGTTCGGCCGTGTGAATGGCCTTCCAATGATTTCTTGAGAGCGGCCGGAATTTATGATGATTTTTATGAATTGGCTAAGAATGCAGGCCTCACTGACTTCCTCCGTGACCAACGCGAACAGTGTCTCTTACTCACCAATACTTTTGTGCAAAACTTCTACTATTATCCTAAGGAATCACTCCTTGAGTAGAGTTTCATTTATATGATGTGGTTAAGAAGATGTCACTATATGAATTTTGCAGAGTTTGCGAAATACCTTTTGAGGGTAGCTTAGAGGAACCACATCGTAGAGATGTGGACGGGTTTATTGACACTATTACTATAGGGGAAACTAGGAAAGTTCCCGATGCAAGAATCAGTAGCATACATTTTCCTGTTTTATGCTACTTTGCAATATTTGCTAGTCGTTGCTTAATTGGTCACGAAAACTGTGGAAACCTTAGTGTTCCTGATATTATTATTTTGTTCCATGGTTTACTCCATGACGACTCTGTTAGTATGGGTGGTATTATTGCCAAACGGTTAAGTCTGAACCGTACAAAGGGCCCCATCTTTGGAGGTGTCTATGCTTCACGCCTTGCTGCATACTATAACATACCTATTAGGCACTATGAAAAGGAAGAAAAATTGCTGCCTACTGTTTATTTAGATTATAAGAGTATGGTAGTGCATGATTTTGTTGTAAAGAATAGGGAGGGAGCTTAAATACAAATTGTTCTTTGATAAACATCATCCTGAGACTATTACCCTGCCTGCTCCTTCCTTGTTTGATTTATTTGCAGGCAAGTACCTTGCTCCGTTGGAGGCCATTCACGCTTACCGGAACCCTACATCAGCTGCAGAGCCAGAGCCGGCACCACAATTTGATCCTCCACGACAGTCTGATTACCAGTGGGATCCAGAGATGATTGCCAGCCAGTGGCAATCTGAGTATCCATCACAGTACGACCCCAGTTACAACTTTGGACATCCGCCAGGCCATCCGTGGCAATAGACTAACTTAGGCCAAAAGCCTAAGCTTGGGGGAGTACGTATTTCTCACCGACATTACATTCATGTCAACACACTCATTGCTAGATGTCGGTGCTCATACTTTTTCATTGTAATATCCATGCTAGTTTATTTCTTTTTATGCTTTCTTCTTGTGTGTTTAATAAACCGTAAGAAAAACCAAAAATTAGTAGTAGCTTTTAGCTATTTATTTTTCTTGCTGTAGTAGTAATAACTAAAAAGAAAACTCAAAAAGATTTCCCTTTCTTCTTTTGCTTGTTGGGAGCTTTCCCGTGTAAATAGTTTTATTTCTTTTCTTTTCTTTGGGGTCGATAGGAGAAGACCATGATTAAATTGTTGAAGTGACTCCTATATGCATTATTGTTGATTTAACCAAGAGTTCATATTGCCTTGTCTTCTCCTATTTATTGAATGCTTGCAGATTCCAGCTTAGTCCAATGCACGTGCACTGTTATTATTATTCACATCATTCGGTCGTGCAAGTGAAAGGCAATTATGACGATATATGATGGACTGATTGAGATGGGAGAAGCTGGTATCAGCTCAACCTCTCTTGTTTTTGTAAATATGATTAGTTCATCATTCCTGATTCAGCCTATTATGAATAAACATGTTTGCAATGACAATTAGAGATTATAGTTGCTTATGCCATGCTTAATTAGCTAGGAGCTTATAATGGTTTACCTTGCGTGCCAACATTCTTTTAAAATGGTTGTGATGTGGTATGATAGGGTGGTATCCTATTTTGAACGATTCGAGTGGCTCGACTTGGCACATGTTCACACATGTAGTTGAAACAAAATCAACATAGCCTCTACAATATTTATGTTCATGGTGCATTATATCCTACTCATGCTTGCATTCGGTGTTGATTAATTTTAATGCATGTTCATGACTGTTGTCGCTCTCTAGCTGGTCGCTTCCCAGTCTTTTTCTAAACTTCACCTGTACTAAGCGGGAATAATGCTTGTGCATCCAATCCCATAAACTCCAAAGTTATTCCATATGAGTCCACCATACCTGCCTATATACGGTATCTACCTGCCGTTCCAAGTACATTTGTATGTGCCAAACTCTAAACCTTCAAATAAACATCCTGTTTTGTATGCTCGAATAGCTCATGTATCAACTAGGGTTGTCTGTATCTTCCATGTTAGGCGGGTTATTCTCAAGAGGAGTGGACTCCGCTCCTCACTCACGGGAAAATGGCTGGTCACCGGGATGCCTAGTCCCATGCTTTATGCAAATCAAATCAAAATAATTGCAAACAAAACTCCCCTGGGACTGTTGTTAGTTGGAGGCACTCGTTGTTTCGAGCAAGCCATGGATTGATGCTTGTTGATGGAGGGGGAGTATAAACTTTACCATTCTGTTTGGGAACCACCTATAATGTGTGTAGCATGGAAGATATCGCCATCTCTTGGTTGTTATGTTGACAATGAAAGTATGCCCCTCAAAATATTATTCATCTCTATTTCAAAACCGAGCTATGGCACCTCTACAAATCCCTACTTCCCTCTGCGAAGGGCCTATCTATTTACTTTTATGTTGAGTCATCACCCTCTTATTAAAAAGCACCAATTGGAGAGCAACGCTGTCATTTGCATTCATTACTGTTAGTTTACATTGAGTATGACTTGACTGGATCTCTTTTACTATGAATTACAATGTCTAGTCAGTCCTTGATCTTTAAAGGTGCTTTGCATTTATGTTTTGCGGTCTCAAAAAGGGCTAGCGAGATACCATCCTGTTATATCATATCATGATTGTTTTGAGAAAGTGTTGTCATATGAGATTTATTATTATTGCTCGCTAGTTGATTATGCCATTGATATGAGTAAACATGAGACCTAAGTGTTATTGTGAATGTGGTTAGTTCATAATCCTTGCTGAAAACTTGAATGCTGGCTTTACATATTTACAACAACAAGAGCAAACAGAGTTTGTAAAAGTTGTTCTTTATCACTTTCAGTTTGTCAATTGAATTGCTTCAGGACAAGCAAATGTTTAAGCTTGGGGGAGTTGATACGTCTCCGTCGTATCTACTTTTCCAAACACTTTTGCCCTTGTTTTGGACTCTAACTTGCATGATTTGAATGGAACTAACCCGGACTGACGCTGTTTTCAGCGGAATTGCCATGGTGTTATTTATGTGCAAAAACAAAAGTTCTCGGAATGACCTGAAACTCCACGGAGATTATTTTTGGAAATAATAAAAAATACTGGCAAAGAATCAAGTCCAGGGGGCCACACCCTAGCCACGAGGGTGGGGGCACGCCTGCCCCCTGGGCGCGCGCTCCCTGCCTCGTGGGCCCCTGGAGCTCCACCGACCTCAACTCCAACTCCATATATTCGTTTTCAGGGAGAAAAAAATCAAGGAGAAAGATTCATCACGTTTTACGATATGGAGCCGCCGCCAAGCCCTAAACTCTCTCAGGAGGGCTGATCTGGAGTCCGTTCGGGGCTCCGGAGAGGGGAATCTGTCGCCGTCGTCATCATCAACCATCCTTCATCACCAATTTCATGATGCTCACCGCCGTGCATGAGTAATTCCATCGTAGGCTTGCTGGATGGTGATGGGTTGGATGAGATTTATCATGTAATCGAGTTAGTTTTGTTAGGGTTTGATCCCTAGTATCCACTATGTTCTGAGATTGATGTTTCTATGACTTTGCTATGCTTAATGCTTGTCACTAGGGCCTGAGTGCCATGATTTCAGATCTGAACCTATAATGTTTTCATGAATATATGTGAGTTCTTGATCCTATCTTGCAAGTCTATAGTCACCTACTATGTGTTATGATCCGGCAACCCCGAAGTGACAATAGTCAGGACCACTCCCGGTGATGACCGTAGTTTGAGGAGTTCATGTATTCACTATGTGTTAATGCTTTGGTCCGGTACTCTATTAAAAGGAGGCCTTAATATCCCTTAGTTTCCAATAGGACCCCGCTGCCATGGGAGGGTAGGACAAAAGATGTCATGCAAGTTCTTTTCCATAAGCACGTATGACTATATTCGGAATACATGCCTACATTACATTGATGAATTGGAGCTAGTTCTGTGTCACCCTATGTTATGATTGTTACGTGATGAACCACATCCGGCATAATTCTCCATCACCGATCCAATGCCTACGAGCTTCCCATATATTGTTCTGCGCTTATTTAGTTTTCCGTTGCTATTATTATCATCACTATAAAACACCAAAAATATTACTTTTGCTACCGTTACCTTTTACCACCGTTGCCACTACTATCATATTACTTTGCTACTAAACACTTTGCTGCAGATATTAAGTTGCAGGTGTGGTTGAATTGACAACTCAGCTGCTAATACTTGAGAATATTCTTTGGCTCCCCTTGTGTCGAATCAATAAATTTGGGTTGAATACTCTACCCTCGAAAACTGTTGCGATCCCCTATACTTGTGGGTTATCAGCTAGGAAACTTAACCATCTTTAATTAACGAGCTAGTCTAGTAGAGGCTTACTAGGGACACTGTGTCTTGTCTATGTATCCACACATGTATCAAGTTTCTAGTTAATACAATTCTAGCATGAATAATAAACATTTATCATGTTATAAGGAAATATAAATAACAACTTTATTATTGCCTCTAGGGCATATTTCCTTCACGACTGTGCCTCTCGCTAAAGTAAATTAGTGCCTACACGAGAACTAAATCCATGCCTCTCATGGAAGAAAAAATGAAAAAGCATTTTTTTCTCTTTTCCGAGATGCATGACTATGCTGCTTGTAGAAACAAATTTGTGCCTCTACGAGAAGTAAATCCTTGCCTCTCACGGAAGAAAAAAATACATTTTTCTCCTTTTTTGAGCCTCTCGTGGAAGGGAAAAATAAAAGAAACATGTTTTTTTGTGTCAAATTTTTTTTGGGGTCCAAAACCTAAGAATACTGTGGAAAACTGAAAAGCCAAAAAACGCCTAAAAGCCAAAAGTGCATACAAGAAAAAAAATCCAAAGGGAGCGCCCAAAGTGCGACACGTGGCGACGGGTGAGAGCATGCCAAGTGACACGCTCTCAGTGTTGGGGATCGTTGCAGAAATTAAAATTTTCTACGCATCACCAAGATCAAACTATGGAGAGACCAGCAACGAGAAAGAGGGGAGTGTATCTTCATACCATTGAAGATCGCGATGCGGAAGCGTTACAATAACGCGGTTGGAGGAGTCGTACACGCAGCGATTCAGATCACGGTCGATTCCGATCTAAGCGCCGAACAACGGCGCCTCCGCGTTCAACACACGTGCAGCCCGGTGACGTCTCCCGTGCCTTGATCCAGCAAGGAGGAGGGTGTGGTTGGGGAAGACAACTCCAGCAGCAGCACGACGGCATGGTGGTGTTGGAGCAGCGTGGTTTCCAGCAGGGCTATAGAGAGGTAGGGCTGCGCCGAGGGAGAGAGGGACTCGTGTCCTTGGCAGCCCCCAAAACCCCGCTATATATAGGAGAAGGGGAGGCGGCTGCGCCCCCTCTAGGGTTCCCACCCTAGGGGGTGCGACAACCCTAGATGGGATTGGAGGGGGCGGCCAAGAGGGGGAGAGGTGGGGGCGCGCCCTAGGGTGGGCCTTTAGGCCCATCTGCGCCTAGGGTTTCCCCCCTCTCCTCCTAGTTGCGCCTTGGGCCTTGGTGGGAGGCGCACCAGCCCACTCAGGGGCTGGTCCCTTCCCACTCTTGGCCCATGCAAGCCTCCGGGGCTGGTGGCCCCTCCCGGTGGACCCCCGGAACCCTTCCGGTGGTCCTGGTACATTACCGGTGACACCCGAAATACTTCCGGTGGCCAAAACCTCACTTCCTATATATTATTCTTTACCTCCGGGCCATTCCGGAGCTCCTCGTGACGTCCGGGATCTTATCCGGGATTCTGAACAATATTTGGTAACCACGTACAAACTTTCCCTATAACCCTAGCGTCATCGAACCTTAAGTGCTTAGACCCTACGGGTTCGGGAGGCATGTAGACATGACCGAGACATCTCACCGATCAATAACCAACAGAAGGATCTGGATACCCATGTTGGCTCCCACATGTTCCACGATGATCTCATCTGATGAACCACGATGTCAGGTGTCGGTGTCAAAACAGGCGGATCTTGGGTAGGGGGTCCCGAACTGTGCGTCTAGGCCGGATGGTAACATGAGGCAAGGGACACGAAGTTTTACCCAGGTTCGGGCCCTCTCGATGGAGGTAAAACCCTACGTCCTGCTTGATTAATATTGATGATATGGGTAGTACAAGAGTAGATCTACCACGAGATCGAGGAGGCTAAACCCTAGAAGCTAGCCTATGGTATGATTGTTGATGTGTACGTTGTCCTACAGACTAAAACCCCCCGATTTATATAGACACCGGAGAGGGTTAGGGTTACACAAAGTCGGTTACAATGGTAGGAGATCTTCATATCTGTACCGCCAAGCTTGCCTTACACGCCAAGGAAAGTCCCTTCCGGACACGGGATGGAGTCTTCAATCTTGTATCTTCATAGTCCAGGAGTCCGGCTGAAGGTATAGTCCGGCTATCCGAACACCCCCTAATCCAGGACTCCCTCAGTAGCCCCTGAACCAGGCTTCAATGACGACGAGTCCGGCACACAGATTGTCTTCGGCATTGCAAGGAGGGTTCCTCCTCCAAGTACTTCATAGAAGATTTTGAACACAAAGATAGTGTCCGGCTTTGCAAAATAAGTTTCCACATATTGCCACAGAGAGAATAATATTTACACCAATCTTATCTGCTGACGTATTCCGTAGCGTGTCACACCACGGCCAAGCCTTTATCCGAGTCGTTTTATTATCCCACCTCAGCATGTTATGCGAGGCGGTTTCCTTGGCACGTCTTGTTAAAACAGAGATCGTGTCCCCTTATCCCGGGATTCTCATCAATACGGGCGTGGGTAACCCAACCGCTTCTAGGACTCCTAGATTATAGGCAAGTCCAAGCGGACACGGAGAGGACGCTTGATATTCACCCTCTTTATAAAGGGGACAAGGCTTTTATTTTGCCCTCCCGTGCTCAATCGAATCCTTCTCCCACCTCAAGCCCAAACGCCCGAAGTTCAGGTCAGGTGCTCCGAACCTCCAGTCATGTCCGGATCTAGCCTTCAAGGCCGATGGATGCCTTCCTCCATCACGGAAGAAGACATCAAGAAGTTGAGGGAGGCCAGATATCTGACCGCCGAGATTTTGCATCGGTTGCCTCCCCAAGGGTAGAACGTTCCCACCCCCGAACCCAATGAGAACTTCGTGTTCGTCTCCCACTTCCTCCGAGGTCTAGGCCTTGCTTTGGATCCGTTCGTCGGGGGTCTGATGTTTTATTACGGGCTAGACTTCCATGATCTAGCTCTGGACTCTTTTCTTCATATCACGACATTCATTGTCGTGTGCGAGGCCTTCCTCCGGGTCACCCCTCACTTTGGCCTCTGGCTCAAGACCTTTGAAGTGAAGCCGAAGATGATCGAGGGGTAACATGCAGCGTGTGGAGGTGCCTCAATACGCAAGATGACGTGTTGGGGATATCACTACTGGGCGTAAACCGACCTATCTGGGCCGGGTTAACTTCATCAGTAGTTAAGTATGTTAAAGCCCAAGAAGGCAGATGAGGGCTCAAGGCCCATAGTCGGTTCAAGGCCTGTAGCCGTAAACCGGCGTTGGTATTTAACTTGTATTGTAAGTTAGGAATAAGTAGAGACCAAACCGGACACATCTATGAGCCGGTATTGGGACTCTGTGAACCGACGGGCGTCACCCGTGTATATAAAGGGACGACCCGACGGCGGTTCAAGGAGGACAGACAACAACTCGAGACATAGGCGAAGCTTGTTTGCTCCCTGGTCATCGAAACCCCATCAATTCCATCACAACTAGACGTAGGCTTTTACCTTCATCAAAGGGGACGAACTAGTATAAACTCTCTTGTGTCCCTGTGTCCGCTTTAACCCCTTCAAGCTAACCCGTTGCGATGGCTCCACGACTAAGTCCTTTCTCTAGGACATCTACCGTGACAAAACCACGACAGTTGGCGCCCACCGTGGGGCTATCGCACGATGGTTTCAAGTTCTTGGAGAGCCGCTTTGAAGGACTCGAGGGCTACGTTGTGGGCCGGATGACTAAGAGTCGTCACGGCAAGCTCTACATTGATGATGCAGGCTGGGGCCCCGAGGCCGGCTCAGTCGAGTACGGGTACCGGGTCCCCTTCGGTGGCATACACGTTTTCATCGGCAGGATCGGTGAACCGGGCCCTGAGCCGGACATCTGCACCGACCTCGTCGAAACGGCTCAGCGTGCGTGATCTGCCCGGGTTAAACCGGCCATGAAGCGTGCCTTCGTGGGTGTGATCCATGGAGGAGGTCATGAGGATGGATCGGGATCTAGCGGCGAGACCGTCATTTACTCCGGTCATGAGTCATCAACCGGAGAAACCGAATCCCTATATCAGCTACAAGATGGCCGGATTGGGGGTTGTTCCGATGGCGACAGTATTCCGAACCCCTCTAATCTGCCCAACCGAGTTGGAATATTCATGGCCGGCACACAAGCAGCACTTCATTCTTCGACCACTGCGGCAACAACCTCCGGTTCAGCAGCGGCGACGGCTGCCGGGGCAAGAGGCCCTGTGCGCCCGCCGGCTCAAGTTCTATCAGAGCTATTTGATGCATTGGCTGTGCTTATGGCGGAAGATAATCCGGCGGATCAGGACGTCCACAACACGGAGATTGCAAAGGTAAGGGAACAGATCACCCAGGCCAAGGCGGACTTGGCAGCTGAGGATACCAGGATGGCCGCAGAGCGGGCCGCTCTAGACGCACAAGCCTACAGGCTCATGTTGGACCAGAACGCGTCGCATGAAGTCATGAGGAGGAAGTACCGATCCCGTTTGCCTCCGGTTTTCGAGGCCAGAGACCTTTTCAACACCCCAGGAGCAGGAACCAGTAATCCGCTGGAGGGAAACCGGGCGGAAGCTCCTGGGACCGGTGCGCCGGTTCAGCCTCGTCGGATGGATCCGCCTCGTCAAAACACCGTTATACCTCAGGCTGTTTCAACACCTCCCGGTCACTACTCCAACCCAATGGACAATCTCGTCGCCGCTGCTGCACGGCTGGAGGCCATTCCAATTGAAGATGACTCACCGCAGGCGATAGAGACGCGACGGGTCAAGGAGCTTCTTATGACAGCTTTGGACCAACAGGAAGCATACTCGTACAGCCGCGACCGGATCCACTCGACCCCTCGCCCAAGCCGGAGCTATAGCAGGCGTATGGAGGAACCGGCAGTGTCAAGTAATGAACGACATGGAGCACCCCGCGGCAACAACCCGGCGGGTGGTGCTGATAACGCTCAGGAAGTGGTGGACCGGGCCCGAGCACGCAGGGAGGCCGAGTTAGCCGCACAATATCAGGCTCGGCAGCTTACGCCGGTTCGTCCAACTATTTCAGTCGAACCCGGTGTTATTTCTAGCTCTTTGGGGGTGCCTTGCCTTGTCCCCGCTTTACGCAATGTGCGCCTTCCCAAGGATTTCAAGGGCCCGCGCAAGGTACCAAATTACACGGTGGATCAACCCCCAGAGACATGGGTGGAGAGCTATGAGATGGCCATGGAGATGCTGGATGTGGATGATGCGGCATGTGCGAAATACTTCACCATGATGCTTGAAGGAACGGCCCACACTTGGTTAAAAAGCTTACCGGCCAATTCTATCAGTTCATGGGCCCAGTTACAAACCTGGTTTATCAATAATTCCAAGGATACATGTAAGCATCCCATGTCGGTAGTAGATTTAGCTGCCTGTGTCCAGGAGGAAGGAGAATCGACGACTCATTGGGTGCGCCGGGTGTCACAAATGTTGCATTCATCAGACCGCATCAACGCTGACACCGCAGTCTTAACCCTAGAAGGCAACTGTCGGTTTGGGCCCCTAAAGCTGAAGTTGGGACGGATGAAGCGCCATTGCACTGACATGGGGACCCTCATGGCTGCTTTGGTAAAGTATGCTGATTCTGATAGTACCAAGGATCCCGAATCTGATGATGACAAGGCAGGGAAGGGAAAGAGGAACAGCAACTCCAAACGTCAGCAGCATCACTGGGCAGGCAATGGTGGTGGAGGCAAGCGTAAAGCGGATGGTAACATGGACTTTGTGGCTAATACCAACGCGCAGGATAATGGACAGCGACGCAAGGGTAAACCGAAAAATCGCAGTGGGGCACCCAACCCTAACCCGGACCGCCTAAATTATCTACTGAGCCAGCCCTGTCCAAGACATGGGACGAAGGAGGTGCCAGCAAACCACCTTTGGAAGGATTGCTTCATTATGCAGGAGTTCAAGAATTCTAATGCTTTCCGGTAGATCACGGCTCCGGCGGTGGCTCAGAATCCGGGCCAGGTTACGGTGGAGGAAATTCTGGTTCAGGATTTAACGGTAATCCGGGCGGACATAACAATCAAAATAATCAGAACAACCAGGGTGGTTACAACCAGCAGCAGAAACAGTCAGGTTACCATTGCAACCCAAAGCAATTGAATAGTGGGCAGTACCATGTCTTTACCACTAGCTTGGACAAGCGAGACCGGAAGGTTCAGAGGCTGAAAGTGCGTTATATCGACTAGAGGGGGGGTGAATAGGCGATTTTTATGAAAGTCTTCAGAACATGGGAGTTTTGAAGACAAACGATAAAATTAAACCTATTACCATGCAGCGGAAGGTAAGGTACACTAGGCAAACCATAGTCAAGTATTCAATGAAGTGAAAGCACAAAGACTAATAGCAGCTAGGTAGTAAGGATCGGGTAGGAAGATATTGTGAAGCCAAACAGAACACATAGTCACTCAGTGAAGACAAATGATAGAGCAAACATACAATGACTTCACAAGGAGTAACAGTAAGTAAAGTGAAGTGAAGATGAAACCAGTGACTCGTTGAAGACAATGATTTGTTGGACCAGTTCCAGTTGCTGTGACAACTGTACGTCTGGTTGGAGCGGCTAGGTATTTAAACCTTAGGACACACAGTCCCGGACACCCAGTCCTGAACACGCAGCTCAGGACACCCAGTCCTCACCGTATTCTCCTTGAGCTAAGGTCACATAGACCTCGCCCAATCACTCAGGTAAGTCTTCAAGGTAGACTCCCAAACCTTCACAGACTTCGTTCATCGGCAATCCACAATATCTCTTGGATGCTCAGAACGCGACGCCTAACCGCTGGAGGATGCACAGTCCTCAAGTGTAATAAGTCTTCAGATCACACAGACAAGAAGACTTAAGTGATGCCCAATTGTCTCTGGCTCTGGTGGTTAGGTCTTTATCCTCGCAAGGAATTCTCTCTCAAAGGCTTCGAGGTGGGTTGCTCTCAAACGACAAAAGCTGTACTCTCAATCTGAGCAGCCAACCATTTATGGTTGTAGGGGGTGGGCTATTTATAGCCACTTGGCAACCCGACCTGATTTGTCCGAAATGACCCTGCGTCACTAAGGAACTGACACGTGTTCCAACGGTCAGATTTTAAACTCACATGGCAACTTTACTTGGGCTACAAGCAAAGCTGACTTGTCCGACTCTGGACAAGATTCGCTCTCATTGTCTTCACTCGAAGACATAGGTTTTTGGTTTAGGCATCACTTCAGTCATTCTGACTGGTTCTCTTAGACCCCACTTAACAGTACGGTGGTTCCTATGAATCAACACAAAAGAAAAGGAACTACGAAAGATCTAAGTCTTCGAGCTCCACAGGCTTCATATCGTGTCTTATCTTGTCATAGTCTTCAATGTGAATATCTTCATATACCACCTTTGACTTCAATGTCTTCATACATTTTTAGGGGTCATCTCTGGTAGTAAAACCGAATCAATGCGGGACTTCTACCTGTGTTATCCTGCAATTCTTACAAACACATTAGTCCCTCAACTAGGTTTGTCGTCAATAGTCCAAAACCAACTAGGGGTGGCACTAGATGCACTTACAATCTCTCCCTTTTTGGTGATTGATGACAAACTAGTTGAAGTTTTCAACGGGAAATATAATCAGTGAAATTGTAAAGAATAAGGAATTGTCTTCATGAGTTGCAAGGGCTCCCCCTGAAGATGTGCATATAAGTTAATTTGCTTTTGGAATGCAAATGCACATGGCAGGTGGTACTTGTGGAGATCCACTTCAACTTATGATGACAATCCACTATGCATGAGAAAGTATATGAAGATAATGCCATGCATAATGGAAAATGGACGACTGCAGAATGATCTAAGTGCGGAATTTATCGTCGCACATGCGGAATTTATCTTCGCAAAACAAGGTGGCAAGTAAGTAGCAGACGACCATCTAGTTTAAGTGTTACAACTCATAAGAACCAAATGTAGCAAAAAAACGAGAGTTGTAAGCACTAAGCAAAATATAAGGCACCCGCCCATATGAACCCGCTTGAAGACTATCAATCTCATATGCTTCTCCCCCTTTTGTCAGTAATGGCCAAAAAGGTTTGAAGACATAGAGCCTCTACTCATTCCCAAGAGGAGTAGGTGAAGAAGCAGGGTTGTTGGTGTTGTTTGGCGGTGCAGAAGAGCTTGGAGGTGCTGAAGGATATGGCGGTGAAGTAGCATCGTCTTCTTCCTCAATAATTCTGGTAGTGACTATGGCAGCAGAGGAAGAGAACTCAGAATCTTCAAGGGATGGAGTTCCTAGCAGCACAGCCCTTCGAGGAGGTGTGGAGTCAAACTTGAATCTCTCAGTGAAGCCATCCTCTTGAAGATCAGCTTCAGAAAGCATCATTGTTAGCCCTTTCCATGTGCGGCGACAGGTTTCATGGGCAATGAAAGCATTCTTGGTGGCAAGATTTCGAGTGCGATTCACATCCACCAAGAGGCTTTTCATCTGACGCTTCAGCCAGTCATGATGCATGTCTTGTTTCTGATGTAGGGCCACAAGAAGCTCTTGGTCGTTGAGAACACGAGTGCGCTTCTTGGGTCTTGGAGCAGTGGCACTGTCAGTGGCTTCAGTTGAGGCAGGGTGTGGTGCACGTGTAGTGCCATCCAAAGGATACACCCGAGAAACTGCTTCAACGCCTTCAACGTTCTGTGTAAAACTCTGATGTTCTGCATTCTGAAGACTTTGAGGTTGCTTGGCAGGCTCAGAATATATGGCTTCAGTAGACATGTCCACGTCAGACAAAAAGATCTGATGGTTGCGGGCTGAGGGCTGATAAGAGATGGCGGAGTGTAGCTTGATCAGCCGCATGGCCCAAGGGGCGTAGAACTTCAAACCAAACAGATCAATGCCTGATGCAGCAAGTTGGCGTATGAAGAAGTCCTGTGCATTGAAGCATTTGCCATGAAGTATATAGAAGACCAAAGTCTTCATTGCGCCCTGAAGCTTGGCATTTGGAGAGTGCCCTTTGATAGGCCAGAGAGTTCGCCTGATGATGTGATAGATTGTTCTGGGCAGGTACTCAAGGTCTTCAATGAAGAACTCTGTGGGATACGCAGCATCTTGAGGCAATGGCTTCATCATGCTGAGCATTTGACTCATATTGGGTTCTGGTCGCTGAAAGATGCTCTCAATAGCTTCAGTATGCAGCTGACAGCCTTGCTCGAAGAGATCGCCGGGAGTGGGCAAGCCAGTGAGCTCAATGATGTCAAATGCATTGGCTTCGTGATGAACGTTGCCAGTCATCCACTCCAGGATCCAAGTCTTCGGATCTCTGCTATACCCTTTGATGTGAAGTGTGGCATAGAATTGTAGCAGCAGCTCTTCATTCCAATGCTCTTCATCAGTAACAAACTGCAGGAGACCTACTTGCTTGAAGCAATCCAACGCTTCTTCTAGACAGGGCAGACCAGCTATAGCTTCAATGTCAAGGCGCTTGTGTGGGAAGATGCGACCTTGGTTGTAAAGAATGCAAGAGTAATAGCTTCGCTGAGGATAGCTCCAGAACCGATCAGATGATATCCTTTCCCTTGAGTAGGGGTTCCTAGAGCTATCGAAGAACGTGTTGTCTGCCCTGAAGCCATTGATGTTGAAGGAGCCAGGTGCTGATGCAGGACCTGGAAACCTTGGCAGTCTTGGGATTGGCTTCTGGACCTGAGGCCTGTGCTCAACATGATAGTTGAATTGGGGACCGGCAGCAGACTCAGGAACAGAAGTGGCTGGATCAGTGGCTTCGCTGTCATCTGAAGCTTTTGCTGGGGAGGGCTCCACATTAGCTTCATGGGTGTTTGTGGCAGCCTCAAGATTTTCATCCTCCGCTTGACTAGCTGGAGGGTTGGTCACATGCACGTTCTCCTGGAGAACTTCTTCTTGGTGGAGCAGGGGAGTGGGATCTTGTGGTACTTCTGCTTCTGCGGCTGATGCAGCCGGAATGTCTTCATCAGAGACTTGAGGCCTTGGACCTTTGCGAAGCCTGCGGAACGCAGTCGACGCCTGTGGGGTTGGAGTGGGCTGGGCCTCATAGTCTTCTTTCTCTTGTGGGCGATCCGCCCATGAGGCATCCTGTGCAATTGGCGTCAGTGAACGACCAATGCTGATGAGTCCGCTATTTTCTAACTGAGGAAGGACTGCATCATCTGCTACATTGTCATGATGACCAATGTCTTCAGCAGCGATGGGATCAGCTGCTGGAATGTCTTCATCTTCAGGAGCCTCTGTGGAAGCAGGCTCATGAACTGTCAGTTGACGTTCTGCGTCAGGATGAACCATAGAAATTGGTTCAACTATCAAGGGCTCTGTGGGAGCAGCCCGAGCTTTCTTGGTCTTTCTCTTTTTCTTGGTGGGGGCAGAAGGAGAGGCTTCAGAGTGTTTTATCTTCCTGGCTTCAGCCTCAGCAGTTCTTGTCTTCTTGAGCTCTGAAGCTGTTGACCAGCTCTTTGGCTTCGAGCCAGTCATTCTTGTTGGGAAGACAATCGGAACTGCTTCTTGCCTTGGTGCATCAGATTCAGCCGTAGCAGGCTTCTTCTTCTTCTTTGCGGCCATCCTGGGGTTGATGCCAGGACGCACAAGTGCCTTGCGCTTCTCAGCCTCATTATAGGCTTGCACACATCTGTCAGCCAGAGTCTTCATGCGCTCACGCGAACCCTGAGCTTCTGCGCGCTTCTTCACAAAGGCTTCCTTGAGCTCGTGCATCATTGTCTTGAAGTTCTTCACTTCTTGCACGCTGAGCTTGGCCATATGCTTCTTGAACTGAGCCTTTTCATAGTCAATCTTCTGCTTCAGTTCAACAATGCGCTGGGCAATAGCAAGTTCTGAAGCAATGGCGCCTTGGAAGGCGACACTGAGGCCAATAGGTAGCTGCAGATCTTCAAAGCTGATGTTTGGCGTGTCAAACCACTCGTCAATGAAGTTGTGGATGATGGTGACATCAAAGAGAGGCAGATCATTGAAGATTTCTGCTTCTTCTTTGCTCTTGATGAGTTGCTCAAGAGCGTCATCTGCAAGATCTTCATCACTTGACAGATCAATGTCGTCATTGCGCAGGATGGCAGCAGCTGTTAGCTCTTTGCCAGTGTGAGACAGAGGCATCTTAGCCTTCTGGGGCTTGGAGACGCGCGATAAATCTTCAGACTGCACACTGTCTTCAGGAGGTGCAGTTGCCAATGGCCTCGCCCTTGAGATTTTTGGTGAAGGGGCTGGCTTTGAAGCTTTTGGCTTCTTCAACTGCTTTGGCTTCGGCACTGCAGGTGCGTCATCAGACTCAGTGTCAGCCGCAGGCTCATTCACTGCAGTCCCTTGAATGTAGGTGATGAGGCCTTCAAGGTTGGCATACGGACCGATGACATTGGGTTCTGCTTCTCGTGTGCCATCTGCCCTTGGTGCTGAGGGACCAGGGTTGAAGTCTAACCCAAATTTCTTCTTGTTCTGCTTCGCTGAGTTTTGGGCAAACTGGAAGTTGCGCTTGAACAGATTGTCGTCATGACACCAGAGTAGTGACGACGGATGTGCATCATCAGGCTGTGGCCCATGGACCATGCATGGATAGAAGCTTTGGGCAATAGCTTCATCTCTGGACCTCGGTAGAAGGTTCTTGTATAAGATGTCTCCCCACGGTCTTTTGATGGCACTTTTCTCAGCATACTCTTGAGTTGTGAAGCGGTATTTGAACCATTGTTCTGCCAATAGCGTCGAATCCATTGGATTCGGGTCTTGCGCTGACCATAATCCTCTTCAGGATCTGTCTTATACATTTCTGCGAGTTCATCAGGCAGATCTCTGGATGTTCCGCCACGACGTTGTCTGCCCCCCTTCCTTGCTGCTTTCTCTGAAGCCATAAACTTTAACTTGAAAGGCTTCAAGACGTTCAAAGGCTTCAAAGGCTTTCTCTTGCTGGACCAACAGGAACTGGCTTCAGGAGAATTTATGTGATGCTGTAAGAATTCTGCAAATGAATGCAGACTATGAGAATCAAAGGATTCTCCCACGGACATGTACCTGTGACAGCATTAAGGTGCGAGGGAAGGGGAAGAGGTCATATGCATTCTCAGAGGATTTTGAAGATAAATCAGTTTAGAAGACATTGACCTCATCGTGCGAAGACATTCACTCATAGATAAGAAGTTGGTTCCAGATTTGTACGAATCCACAGATCAGTACAAGTGAGGAATCTAACTACTTTGTGAAGCACAAGTGAATATACTAGGCATGTTATGAGATGCAGTATGAGAGAGATCTAGCTTGTGTGAACAAAAACTGCTTGTGATAGAAAGTGACAGATCAATAGGATCAACGGTGCTGTAAAAAGGGAGTTTTATTTACCACACTGAGAATTGCTAGACGGAGTGGGAGATGAGGCCGAGCAGTTCACTCTTCCGTGCCCTAACTTGGCGACGGAGGACACCTACGGCGACGGCGGAGAGGACGATGTCCGCGGTCGGCGTGAAAACGGCGTCGGAGAGGTTGCGGCAGCGAAGCGCTTCGTCGCCGGCGTCGTCGAGAGCTAGCGGTGGTGCTAGGGTTCGTGCGAGAGTGGAAGAAGAGATAATTACCGCTGTGAGTGTGTATTTATAGGCACAGGGGCGGCACTGTGCTATTACACAGGTGCCCCTGGCGATTCGCATCTGAGGAACACGTGGCCAGTATGCGGAATTTTGGGGTTTGTTCCACGTCCCACGCACGCCTGGATTGTCGGGTGGTCGTTCCTACTTCTTCGGATTTCATGTGGAGGAATGAGCATTGAAAACGGACTTAATGGTTGTCTCTATATCTTCTGCTGACAAGGACGCAGAGAAGACATTCGACAGTTTCAATAGAATGCATATGACTTGGAGAGATAGAGTTTGAGATAGAAAGCATAGAGAGGTTGGGGTCCGATCACATTCACTTAGTTCAAAAGATTCAACACAAAGACATAGCTATAAGTGAATGCTGTAGAGGACAGAACACTAGCATATATATATATATATAATCAACATAGTGAAGATAATCATGAAAATATGTTGAGTTCGAAGCCAAACCAAATGTGAAGACATTGCAAGGTAATGCCATGAGTGAAACACTTCAAAATAGAACGTTTGGTGGTGGCATTACCCACCGTATAGGAAGTATTAGACCCAGACACGGCGCACAATTATCGTGGCGCTCTGACGTCAAATTCCACATTAATGTATTCACACTTAGAATGTATGTCTTCATTGATTGAAGATATACTTCACTTCGTGTGTTGCACATCTAAGTCATCAATATGCATAAGGGTTAGGATGTGTGCCTGATCACAGGACATTTGAGGATTCCAGGATATTTAGCTCACACCGTAACTTGCAAAACCTCTTCTCATCCAAGGGCTTGGTGAAGATATCTGCCAATTGCTCTTCAGTGTTGACGTGTATGATATCAATGTCTTCCTTTACAACATGATATCTGAGAAAGTGATGATGAATTTCAATGTGCTTTGTCTTCGAGTGCTGAACTGGGTTGTTAGCAATCTTGATGGCGCTTTCGTTGTCGCAGTAAAGTGTCACTTGCTTCAGATGAATGCCATAGTCCTTGAGTGTTTGCTTCATCCACAGAAGCTAAGCGCAGCAAGATCCAACAGCAATGTATTCAGATTCAGCAGTGGAGAGAGATACACAGTTCTGCTTCTTTGAAGACCAACATACAAGTGATCGTCCCAGAAAGTGACATGTGCCTGATGTAGACTTGCGATCAACTTTGTCACCAGCATAATCAGCATCCGAGAATCCAACCAGATCAAACTTTGAGCCCTTTGGATACCATAATCCTAGAGTTGGTGTGTGAGCCAAATATCGAAGAATTCGCTTCACAGCTAAGTGATGCGACTCCTTTGGTGCCGCTTGAAATCGAGCACACATGCAAACACTAAGCATAATATCTGGCCTAGATGCACATAAATAAAGTAAAGAACCAATCATGGAGCGGTATACCTTTTGATCGAACTCTTTACCATTGTCGTCAGGACCCAGATGATGTTTGGCTGGCATTGGTGTTGTGAAGCCTTTGCAGTCTTGCATACCGAACTTCTTCAGGCAGTCTTTGAGATACTTCTCTTGAGATATGAAGATGCCATTGCGTTGTTGTCGTATTTGAAGACCAAGGAAGAACTTCAGCTCCCCCATCATGGACATCTGATATTGCTCTTGCATCATATATCCAAACTCTTCACTGTACTTCTGATTGGTGCAGCCGAAGATAATGTCATCCACATATATTTGGCACACAAACAGTTCGCCATCATATGTCTTCGTGAAAAGAGTGGGATCTAGGGAACCAGGTATGAAGCCTTTGCTCTTTAGGAAGTATTTGAGTGTGTCATACCAGGCCCGAGGGGCTTGTTTGAGGCCATATAGTGCCTTGTTGAGCTTGTATACCATGTCAGGATGTTTTGGATTTTCAAAGCCAGGTGGTTGTGCAACATACACTTCCTCTTCAATCTTGCCATTGAGAAAGGCACTCTTCACATCCATTTGATATAGAAGTATGTTATGATGATTTGCATAGGCCAGCAGTACGCGTATGGCTTCAAGTCTAGCCACAGGAGCAAATGTTTCATCGAAGTCAATGCCTTCCACTTGAGTATATCCTTGAGCAACGAGACGAGCTTTGTTTCTGACAACTTGACCATGCTCATCTTGCTTGTTGCGGTATATCCATTTGGTGCCTATTATATTGTGCCTCCATGGATCAGGATGCTTAACCAGTTCCCATACATTATTCAGCTCAAACTGTTGAAGCTCTTCTTGCATAGCTTGAATCCATTCAGGTTCCATGAAGGCTTCTTCAACTTTCTTGGGTTCTGATATTGAGACGAATGCGAAGTGTCCACAAAAATTTGCTAGCTGAGTTGCCCTTGAACGAGTGAGTGGACCGGGTGCATTGATGCTATCAATTATTCCTTCAATCCGCACTTCATTGGCAACGCGAGGATGTACAGGGCGAAGACTTTCCTCTTGCTGTTCATTGTCATTGTTGGAAGGAATGTCTTCAGGCTGAGCATTGTCTTCATGTTGATCAGGTGCTGAAATGATAAGTTCTTCTTCAGGATGAGCTTCAGAAGGTATAATTTCTCCAGTTCCCATTAGCTTGATTGATTCACTGGATGGAACTTCATCTAGCACATTTGGCAGCTACTCTCTTTGTGAACCGTTGGTCTCATCGAACCGCACATCCACTGTTTCAACCACTTTGTAGTGAAAGAGATTGAAGACTCTGTAGGAGTGCGAATCCTTTCCATATCCAAGCATAAAACCCTCATGTGCTTTTGGTGCAAATTTTGAGGTGTGATGTGGGTCTTTGATCCAGCACCTTGCGCCAAATACTCTGAAGTAACTGACATTTGGCTTCTTGCCAGTAAGGAGCTCATAAGATGTCTTGTTCAGTAGCTTGTGAAGATAAACACGATTGATTGTATGGCATGCAGTATCAATGGCTTCGGGCCAGAATTTTCTTGGGGTCTTGTATTCATCTAGCATCGTTCTGGCCATCTCAATTAGTGTTCTGCTCTTGCGTTCGACGACGCCATTCTGCTGTGGCGTGTACGGGGCTGAGAATTCATGTGTTATGCCCAAGGTATCAAGATATGTATCAAGGCCAGTGTTCTTGAATTCGGTGCCATTGTCACTTCTGATGTGCTTTATCTTGGCGCCAAAATTGTTCATAGCTCGATTGGCGAAGCGTCTGAAGACATCCTGCACTTCAGTCTTGTAAAGGATTATGTGCACCCAAGTATATCTAGAATAATCATCAACAATAACGAAGCCATAGAGGCAAGCAGTAGTAGTTAGAGTTGAGTAATGAGTGGGACCGAAAAGATCCATGTGAAGCAGTTCGAAGGGTTGAGTAGTAGTCATGATTGTCTTCGAGGGATGTTTGGCCCTCGTCATCTTCCCTGCTTCACAGGCACCGCACAAGTGGTCTTTCTTGAACTTGACACCCTCGATGCCTATGACATGTTTCTTCTTCGCAAGGGTGTGGAGGTTCCTCATGCCAGCATGTCCAAGCCTCCGATGCCAGAGCCAGCATTCTGAAGCCTTTGCTAGAAGGCATACTGCAAGCTGTGGCCCTGCTGAGAAATCTACCACGTACAAATCATCTTTTCGATACCCTTCAAACACTAGAGATTTGTCAGATTCCATTAGTACAAGGCAACGATATTTTCCAAACATTACGATCATGTTCAAATCGCAAAGCATTGAGACAGACATTAAGTTGAAGCCAAGGGATTCAACAAGCATGACTTTATCCATGTGTTGATCCCTTGAGATTGCAACTCTACCTAGACCCAATACCTTACTTTTACCAGTGTCAGCAAATGTGATGTGGCTCTTGTCGGATGGACGTAAGGTTGAGTCCATAAGAAGACTTCTTTTGCCAGTCATGTGATTTGTACACCCACTGTCAATAATCCATTCTGAAGACGCTGGTGTCTTACCCTACAGTGCAGTTAGGGGGATAGGCTTCACCAAGAGCATTGTGAAGCAAAAACATTTGACGAACCAGTGGGTTATGAAAGCTTAGATCCAGGTTAGGACTAATAGGGAGAGTAGCAAGTGATTCAGGTACGAAGTACATAGTAAGACCATTTGGGCATTTGATCTTGCGCCCTACAAGATGTTTAAGGGCCCCAGCAATAGCGTCAGACGATTTTGGTTTTCTGCTGGAGACCTTTCCCTGCAAAAGAGAGTTAAGCCTTCTTAACCACCCACATCTTCAAGGGTGGCTTAGAAGCAATAAGTCTAAGTGCAGCATCTGAGAATTTTGGCTTTGAAGCCTTAGCAAACAGTCTTGCAGGCGGAAAATAGTACTCATAAGAATAAGCAGAATAGTTCTTGTTCTTATGAACGTGGAGGTTTGATAAGCCGCTCTCATATTCATATGCCTGAGTATGGTTTCCCTGTAAAACATTTGCGTTAGTGTAACTCAGGTGAGTCCTCTGTTTGTATGAAGCCTTTGGACCGTATGAAGCCTTTGGTCTGAGGTTTGTCTTCTTCAAGTAAGGTGTCATGAAGACATTCACAGGAAGATTTTCAAGACACCTTTTCGGAACCCAGATCTTCTTCATAGGCGGTCCATTCCTGCAGTTAGTACCAATGTACCTGGCAAACACTTCACCATTCTGATTCTTAAACAGTATATAGTTTGCATCAAAGGATTCATCAATGATAATGGGGTTAGCACAAGTGAAGCCATAGATTGGATGGATCTGCTGAAGGTTCCTTTGCAGCAACCCACATGGTTTTGGGGTACTGCTCAGGTTTCCAGTAAGAGCCATCTGCATTCATTTTCCTTACGAACCCTACACCCTCTTTCCTAGGGTTTCGGTTCAGAATCTGCTTTTTCAGGACATCACATAGTGTCTGATGCCCTTTAAGACTTTTGTACATCCCTGTTTCAAGCAATGTCTTCAACCTAGCATTCTCATCAGCAATAGCGATGGTATCCTCAGCAGAGGGGTTAGTTACCGCATCAACAGTTGAAGATATTGCAACAGCAGTAGCAGTAGAACATTCAGCAACAGAAGTAGCATTATCACGCTCAATGCATTTAAGACATGGTGGTTCAAATCCTTCCTAAGCGGGACTGATCTGTTTGGCGCGAAGTGACTCGTTTTCCGTTTGAAGATCTTCATGAGCCGCTCTCAATTTCTCAAGATCTTGCTTCCTTTGAAGATAATCATAGGAAAGCTTTTCATGAGTTGTTGAGAGAGTTTCATGACGACTTTCAAGTTCCTGATACTTAAGGTGAAGATTTTTTATGTCTTCAATTAAGGATTCAGATCGAGTCATTTCAGCACCTAACAGATCATCGCTTCTGTCTAATAGTTTTTGAATGTGTTCCATAGCTTTCTGTTGTTCAGTTGCAATTTTAGCAAGTGTTTTCTAGCTAGGTTTTGAACCACAATCAGAGTCATCGTCACTAGATGTTTGATAGTGAGTAGTGCGTGTGTTTACCTTGGCACCGCGTGCCATGAAGCAGTAGGTAGAAGCGGAGTAGTCCTTGTCATTTGCATCGGTGTCGGTGATGAAATCATTGTCTTTAGTGTTGAAGATGGACTTGGCAACGTATGCTGTAGCCAGACTTGCGACGCCTGAGTCAGATTCCTCCTCAGACTCCACCTCCGCCTCTTCAGACGCAGACTCCTCCTCTGAATCCATTTACTTGCCAACAAACGCACGTGCCTTGCTAGATGAGCTCTTCTTGTGTGATGAAGACTTTGAGGAAGACTTGGAAGAAGACTTTGGGTATTTCTTCTTCTTCTTGTCGTCAGAGTCATATTCCTTGCTCTTCTTCTTCTTCTTGTTTTCATTGTCCCACTTGGACACTCAGAGATGAAGTGGCCAAGTTTCTTGCACTTGTGACATGTTTTCTTCTTATAGTCATGAGCAGGAGCTTCATCATTCCTTGAACTTGATCGGGAAGACTTTCTGAAGCCTTTCTTCTTGGTGAATTTTTGGAACTTCTTGACAAGCATAGCAAGTTCCCTTCGAATGTCTTCAGGGTCATCAGAACTGCTGTCAGATTCTTCTTCAGATGAGGAGACAACTTTTGCCTTCAAGGCACGAGTTCTCCCATAGTTTGGACCGTAGATCTCTCTTTTCTCCGAAAGCTGAAAGTCATGTGTGTTGAGCCTCTCAAGTATGTCAGACGGTTCGAGTGTCTTGAAATTAGGACGTTCTTGAATCATCAGGGCCAGGATGTCAAACGAACTATCAAGTGATCTCAGCAGCGTCTTGACGATTTCGTGTTTGGTAATCTCAGTGGCGCCGAGGGCTTGAAGCTCATTTGTGATGTCAGTGAGTCGGTCAAATGTGTGCTGGACATTCTCATTGTCATTTCGCTTGAAGCGGTTGAAGAGTTTGCGAAGAACACTGATTCTCTGATCTCTCTGGGTTGAGATGCCTTCATTGACCTTGGAGAGCCAGTCCCAGACCAGCTTGGATGTCTTCAAAGCACTCACACGGCCATACTATCCTTTGGTCAGATGACCATAGATGATATTCTTGGCAGTAGAGTCCAGTTGAATGAATTTCTTGACATCAGCACCAGTGACACCTTCTCCAGCCTTGGGAACGCCGTTCTCGACGACATACCATAGGTTGACGTCAATGGCTTCAAGATGCATACGCATCTTATTCTTCCAGTAGGGATATTCAGTTCCATCAAAGACGGGGCACGCAGCGGAGACTTTAATTATCCCTGCAGTCGACATAGCTAAAACTCCAGGTGGTTAAACCGAATCACACAGAACAAGGGAGCACCCTGCTCTGATACCAATTGAAAGTGCGTTATATCAACTAGAGGGGGGGTGAATAGGCGATTTTTATGAAAGTCTTCAGAACATGGGAGTTTTGAAGACAAACAATAAAATTAAACCTATTACCATGCAGCGGAAGGTAAGCTACACTAGGCAAACCATAGTCAAGTATTCAATGAAGTGAAAGCACAAAGACTAATAGCAGCTAGGTAGTAAGGATCGGGTAGGAAGATATTGTGAAGCCAAACAGAACACACAGTCACTCAGTGAAGACAAATGATAGAGCAAACATACAATGACTTCACAAGGACTAACAGTAAGTAAAGTGAAGTGAAGATGAAACCAGTGACTCGTTGAAGACAATGATTTGTTGGACCAGTTCCAGTTGCTGTGACAACTGTACGTCTGGTTGGAGCGGCTAGGTATTTAAACCTTAGGACACACAGTCCCGGACACCCAGTCCTGAACACGCAGCTCAGGACACCCAGTCCTCACCGTATTCTCCTTGAGCTAAGGTCACATAGACCTCGCCCAATCACTCAGGTAAGTCTTCAAGGTAGACTCCCAAACCTTCACAGACTTTGTTCACCGGCAATCCACAATGTCTCTTGGATGCTCAGAACGCGACACCTAACCGCTGGAGGATGCACAGTCCTCAAGTGTAATAAGTCTTCAGATCACACAGACAAGAAGACTTAAGTGATGCCCAATTCTCTCTGGCTCTGGTGGTTAGGTCTTTATCCTCGCAAGGAATTCTCTCTCAAAGGCTTCGAGGTGGGTTGCTCTCAAACGACAAAAGCCGTACTCTCAATCTGAGCAGCCAACCGTTTATGGTTGTAGGGGGTGGGCTATTTATAGCCACTTGGCAACCCGACCTGATTTGTCCGAAATGACCCTGCGTCACTAAGGAACTGACACGTGTTCCAATGGTCAGATTTTAAACTCACATGGCAACTTTACTTGGGCTACAAGCAAAGCTGACTTGTCCGACTCTGGACAAGATTCGCTCTCATTGTCTTCACTCGAAGACATAGGTTTTTGGTTTAGGCATCACTTCAGTCATTCTGACTGGTTCTCTTAGACCCCACTTAACAGTACGATGGTTCCTATGACTCAACACAAAAGAAAAGGAACTATGAAAGATCTAAGTCTTTGAGCTCCACAGGCTTCATATCGTGTCTTCTCTTGTCATAGTCTTCAATGTGAATATCTTCATATACCACCTTTGACTTCAATGTCTTCATACATTTTTAGGGGCCATCTCTGGTAGTAAAACCGAATCAATGGGGGACTTCTACCTGTGTTATCCTGCAATTCTTACAAACACATTAGTCCCTCAACTAGGTTTGTCGTCAATACTCCAAAACCAACTAGGGGTGGCACTAGATGCACTTACAGAGGCGGGCAGTCAACTCTGTTGAACCGGCCATGCCCTGTTATCTACGCTGGTCTAAACAGCCAATCATATGGAGCAGAGAGGATCACCCTCCCCAGGTTGATAATCCGGGTCAGTTGGCTCTGGTGGTGGCGCCTCAGGTGGGAGGTTACAAGTTCACCAAAGTGCTCATGGATGGAGGGAGCAACATTAATATCTTGTACTATGAGACCTTCCATCGTATGGGACTAACAGATAAAAATCTCAAACCGTCTAATACGGTGTTCCACGCTGTGGTACCTGGCAAGTCAGCATATCCTGTCGGTAAGATAGCTCTGGAAGTGGCCTTTGGAGATGATCATGATTCCAGGTCGGAAACATTGACGTTTGAAGTGGTGAAAATCCAAAGTCCATATCACGCCCTGTTTGGGCGACCGGCCTACGCCAAGTTTATGGCACGGCCCTGTTATGTGTATTTGCAGCTCAAGATGCCGGGTCACAAGGGGACAATAACGGTTCACGGAAGCCGTAAAATCGCTTTGGAATGCGAGGAAGGAGATGCGGCCTACGCAGAGTCGGTTTGTGCCACCGAGGAGCTGAAATATTATAAGGACAATGTTGATCCGGCGGACATGACTCCATTAAAGAAGCCAACTACGGAGCATGATCTGGCCCTGAAGTTCAAATCGGCACCAGAAACTAAGCTTGTTGACTTCGTACCTGGCGATTCGTCCAAGCAGTTCAGCATCAGTGCCAACTTGGATCCGAAATAGGAAAGCACGCTCATCGAGTTCATCTGTGAGAATCGGGACATTTTCGCATGGAAGCCCTCTGACATGCCAGGTGTACCGAGGCAACTCGCTGAGCACACCCTTAATGTGGATCCTAAATACAAACCGGTGAAACAGTTCCTCCGCCGGTTTAACGAAGAAAGACGCAAGGCGATTGGAGAAGAGGTAGCCAGGCTCTTAGCAGCTGGCTTTATTGTTGATGTTTTTCACCCTGAGTGGCTTGCCAATCCGGTGTTGGTCCTTAAGAAAAACGGCACCTGGCGCATGTGTGTGGATTACACAGATCTTAATAAGGCTTGTCCAGCAGATCCTTTTGCCCTCCCCCGTATTGATCAAATTATTGATGCTACGGCGGGTTGTGAGCGTTTAAGTTTTTTGGATGCATATTCTGGCTATCATCAGATCAAAATGGCAGTTAAGGACCAGGAGAAGACGACATTCATAACTCCCTTTGGAGCCTTCTGTTATGTGTCTATGCCCTTTGGGCTCAAGAGTGCCCAGGCAACTTATCAACGGTGTGTACAAAATTGTCTTCACAAGCAGATTGGCCGTAATGTACATGCTTACGTGGATGATATCATGGTTAAGTCCAGGGAAAAGGAGACTCTGGTTGATGACTTGAAGGAAACCTTTGATAACCTAAGGACGTACAAGATGATTCTTAATCCGGCCAAGTGTGTCTTTGGTGTACCGGCAGGCAAGTTATTGGGTTTTCTGGTGTCCAACAGGGGAATTGAGGCTAATCCGGAGAAGATCACAGCCATCACCTCCCTGGCTAAACCGAAGTGTATCAATGATGTTCAACGCCTGGCAGGTCGGATTGCCGCGTTAAGTCGGTTTATCAGCCGCCTTGGGGAGAAGGCAATCCCTTTGTATCAGATGTTGAAGAAGACGGATCAGTTCGTCTGGAGTTCCGCTGCTGATGAAGCATTTGAGGACTTAAAGCGGCAATTGGCCAATCTGCCTGTGCTCGCCGCTCCTATTGACAAGGAGCCGTTACTGCTATATGTTGCTGCTAATGCTCATGCGGTCAGTGTGGCTATTGTGGTGGAGCGAAAGGAGGCAGGTAAGGAGCATCCGGTTCAACGTCCGGTCTATTATATCAGTGATGTACTCATTGAGTCCAAGCAAAGGTATCTGCATTGGCAGAAGCTGGTGTACGGAGTTTTTATGGCAAGCCGTACCTTAAGCAATACTTCCAAGGGCACCCAATTACGGTGGTCAGTTCTGCTCCTTTGGGGGATATCATCCATAACCAGGAAGCGACTGGCCGGATTGCCAAGTGGGCTATAGAGCTTGGGCCACATGGATTGAAGTATGTGCCTCGGACGGCGGTTAAGTCTCAAGCACTTGTTGATTTCATCAATGATTGGACGGAACTGCAAGCACCTGAAGAAAAGCCGGATCACACATATTGGACCATCCATTTTGACGGATCCAGGCAATTGGAAGGCTCGGGGGCTGGAGTCGTATTAACTTCCCCACGAGGTGATAAGTTTTGTTACGTTCTCCGCTTAATGTTCCCTTGTACTAACAATGCAGCTGAGTATGAAGCCTTGCTCCATGGTCTCCGGATGGCTAAGGAGATGAATCTAAGTCGAGTTAAGTGCTTCGGTGACTCGGACCTCGTGGCTCAACAAGTGTCTGGCATTTGGGACTCCAAGGACCCACTCATGGCAGCATATCGTCGTGAGGTGGATATTGTTGCAGGTCACTTTAAAGGCTATCAGGTGGACCACGTGGACCGACGGAAGAATGAAGCGGCGGACGCTTTAAGCCGGCTGGGCTCTCAGCGCAAACCGGTCCCACCCAACGTTTTTCTGGATGTGCTGCACAACCCGTCGGTCAAGCTCCTTGGTGAAGCGGATTTGGCTATTCCTGATCCGGAGGCTCAATTGGTGGCAGCTCTTCATGTCATTCCGGATTGGACGCTTCCTTACCTGGTGTACATGAACTGGGGCGAGTTACCAGAGGATGAGACTCTAGCCCAACAGATAATCCGGCGGTCCAAGTCCATGACTATTGTCAATGGCGAGTTGCATCATTGCAGTGTATCAGGGGCGTTTCAATGTTGTGTGTCTCCTGAAGAAGGCTGTGAAATTTTGCGTGAGATCCACGAAGGAGATTGTGGTCACCACGCCGGTTCAAAATCTTTGGTAGCTAAAGCGTTTCGCCATGGCTTCTATTGGTTAACTGCCCATGCTAATGCGGAGGATCTGGTCAGACGATGTGACGGTTGCCACAAGTTTTCAAGACGTGCTCATGTGCCGGCTCAAGAATTGAGAATGATTCCAATTACTTGGCCGTTTGCGACTTGGGGGCTGGATATGGTTGGGCCTTTCAAAAGGTCCAAAGATAAGAAGACTCACCTCTTGGTGGCGGTTGATAAGTTTACAAAGTGGGTGGAGGCAGAACCTGTTAGCAAGTATGACGCAGCCACGGCGGTTCAGTTCATCAAAAAAGTGATTTTCTGGTTTGGCTTTCCACACAGTATCATCACAGATAACGGTACCAATTTGTCCAAGGGTGCCATGAAGGAGTTCTGCAAACGGGAGCATATCCGGCTTGACGTTTCATCAGTGGCACACCCACAGTCCAATGGTCAAGCAGAAAGGGCTAATCAAGAGATCTTGAGAGGCATCAAGCCCCGGCTCATGGTTACTTTGCAGAGAATGCCGGGTTGTTGGGTAGAAGAATTACCATCTGTGTTATGGAGCATCAATACCACACCCAACAGATCAACAGGATACACACCGTTCTTCATGGTTTACGAAGCGGAGGCGGTTCTCCCCAGTGATATCCGTCATGATTCACCTCGTGTGACGGCTTATGTTGAAGCGGACAACGAGACAGCACGGCAAGATGCTTTGGACTGGTTGGATGAAGAGCGTGACATAGCAGCCGCCCGATCGGCGATTTACCAACAGGATCTTCGTCGTTATCACAGTCGCCGAGTCAGAACCAGAACCTTTCAGGAAGGAGATTTGGTGCTTCGGCTCATCCAAGATCAGACTGATATGCATAAGCTATCCCCACCTTGGGAGGGGCCTTTCGTGGTCAGCAAGAATCTGCACAACGGGTCATACTATCTGATCGATATACGAGAGCATAAAGACTCACGTACATCAGAGGAGGAGACCAACAGGTCGTGGAACATAGCTCATCTTCGGCCTTACTATACCTGAGCCATTGGCTCTACTTATGTACATATTACGATGATGTATATATTATGATTAAATATAATAAACCGGAACCTCAGCTAAAGCGGGGTATCTGTTCTTTTACATCATGTGTGGTTACACGGAGTTGTTCTAAAGCGGCCTCCGGTTTACCCCTTGAGTTAGCTTTTCAAAAGCATCATATTATATCACTTGGGGGCTTGGTCGTGTCCGAACCAATGCAATACCTCTTGATAGGCGAGAGCCACCAGATCACTTGGGGACTTGGTCACGTCTGAACCAGTCATGCCTCTTGATCGGACTAAGGCCACAGAATCACTTGGGGGCTTGGTCGAACCCGAACCATTGCCATGCCACTTGATCGGCATAAATGCCACGGTTTCATTTGGGGACCTGGCTGACTTGAACCATAGCTACACCTATCGGGAGCTTGGTCGTGTTCGACCATGGTAACGCCATCTGATCAGCTCAAATAAGCCTCTTTTTGCAAATGGTTTTGTCATTGCCTTTGCTTCACACTTTTCTTTGAAAGATATTTCTTTCTTTTTATTGTGTTTTTTAAACCGACAAAGTTTTAAGCCGGTTCAAACTGTCAATTGACGGAACACGGTCCATTTTAATCCGGAGACTATTTGCTCGGTTTGATTTTTTGTTAACATCCTATTACGGAGTAACACAGTGTTTATTATAACCCGGCACGGTTTACATGGTAAACCGGCATCATATATATACAGGAGCTGCTATCTCCTCCAATAGTGTGGGTTTATAAAACTCCGCTTCAAGATTGGCCAAGCCAACTTCACGCCCAACGATGGCAGGTATTATGTATCTCAAAAAATTTGGTCATATACTTAAAAATTTCTGATGTTTTGATTTCATGTATGCAGACATCATATTCCGCCTGACGGTACAACCGCGGTGGCACTTTAAGATTTTTTATTGCAGAAAGTACTTTGGAAAATTCATCACCCAAAGGAAGAGCAAGTTGCAGTAATTATGCATGAAGGCATATCAACATCAAAAGTATCAGCTAGCCTATTACAAGGCAACACGGTGCCCACAATAAGATCATTGTTTTTCGCAAGGGAGAAGCAGTTTTAAACCGGCTTCTGGTTCAAGCTTGGTCACCAGCTTGGCCTGATGGTTGTGGACCATCCCGCGCCGCTTCAGCTTCAGTTTCTCTACCCAGCGGCTGGAAATCAATAGTTGTCCAGTCGATTCCCATTAATGCTTGAAAGACAGCTTCATCATAGATCAGCAACGACGGGTCAATATCGGGAGCGTAAGTATGCTTACGGATTGGAGGGATAAGATTTTCCGCTTCATGAATTGGTGCAGCTACTCGTTTATTTTGATTGTCATATTGGGCTTGATAATGATACAAGTCTGCTTCTTCAGCCAATTGACAAGCTAGCGGACGCACCTCCCGGTTTATTGCTCGCAGATCCGCTTCACTAAACTCTAACCCGTCTTCCTTCAAGCTGGGATAGCCCTGAGCCGCTTCAATAGGATCAAAATCCGGCACCCAAGCTTTTGCCCGGATTAAGGCATTGATCACGCCGGTTCGAGCAGCAGATTTCTTCAGCTCTTCAACCCGGGCAGGAAGCACCGACAATTTCGTCAGAGTGTCCTGAATCAAAGTGGGCGCCGGTTTGTTGTGGTATGCAGTACAGATGATACGCTGTGCACCAGTATACAGTTGTTCGATCAACGTATAAGCGGCTTTCAATTTCTTCCGCACATCTGACCCCAAGTGACCAATGCGTGTCCCTGAAACATCATAAAGGGTTAACAAACCGGCAGCTCTGTAAGACGGCAGAATCAATTCAGAAGTCAAACCGGCTTACCAAAGATAGCAGTGGTCATGGCATGCACGTGCCGCTTTATGCTGGTCAGTTCATCCGCCACCGGTTTTAGTGCAGCCTCGGCATCTTCTGCTCGTTTGATTAAAGCGGATTTTTCAGTGGCCCAATCCGCCCGCTTCTTCTTGAAGCTCTCCTTAAGCTCTTCCATGGCGCTTAAAGCGCTGGTTAATTCCTCTTTTGCTTTGGAGGTTTCAGCTTGTTGGTATTTCAGATTTTCTTGGAGATCGGCGACTTGGCTTTCTTTCGTCTTCAGCTCAGCCTGCATGCAGACAGTTATATGATTCAGCAAAACGGTACAAGGATTGAAGTACCAACCACATAACAAGTTATGCACTTGGCACTTGGGGGGCTAATGCATATTCGATCTTCATCTTTCAATTGCTTACAAAGTCCCAAGATCAATACAAGTATTCAACTTGGCACTTGGGGGCTAATGGCTATTTTCTCGTATATATTCTGATGCGGCGATCTCAATTACTTAAAGTCCCGGTTTAACTACGCTAAGTTGAACCGGCCCTTGGGGACTACATCAGCGAATTTCAAAGCATTAATATTTATATTAGTAAGTTCCGGTTTGAAAGAAGATTACAAACCGGCCCTCGGGGGCTAGGAGCGTCAACAAGAATTGAAATATACAAGCAGGAAAGAGCATATGGAAGTTACCTCATATTTATCTTTCATCATGTTAACCAGACCGGCTTCATAGTCACGACTGGTATACAGCCGGTTCAGGTAGCCGGAATGGATATCTTGGGCGTTCAAAGCAGCGTAAGTCACCAGATCAGCATTCCACTTGCCTTTGCCAAAGGCAGCAAATTCTTCCTTGGCAGTATGTTTGGACAAAGCGATAGGATTGCTTGGCTCTGTATGGCCAATGCCAGTAATGACAACTTCATCATCCTTGGCATCGCCGGTTTGCACTGGGGCTGTTGGCTTGTTAGTAGGCTTGGTTGGACCGGTGGATTTCTCAATCCAGATGGAGCTTGTTGGCTGATTGACAGGACTTGAGGTATCAATAGGTCTCTCTTCAGCAATAAGATCGTCGTCTTGCTGCGGTGGATCATTGGGTATATCCTCAGGAATAGCCGCTTCAAGATCTGGTGTTTTGCCCGGTTCGAGGACGGCATCCTCTTCGGCCGCTTTGTCCAGGCGAGCCTTCTTGCTTGGCCTAGGCTTGGCCCTGAAAGGAATAACAAAATCAAATACAGCATATGTTCCAAGGTGATGTACTATAAATATTATGATAAGTATAGCTTACCCAAGCATCGTTTTGAGCGGTGGCAGCTGAGTAGCCGATGACTCGCCAGAGGATGAGTGCGAAGTAACCTGATAATCGGAGTCAGATGGATTAAGAGGTTGACGAAAATAGCCCGCTTTAGGACAAGCACTGACAAGCAAATTAGAGATCTCTGAACGGCGTTTCCGAACCGGACTGTTCGGTAAACTGGCGGAGGTAACTACCTGGCCGCTGTGCCGGGTTGTGCGGCGAGCTTCATGCTGTTGGGTCTTCATAAAAAATTTGGGATCCAAATAAGCAAGAGGATGAGAAAATTTAACTTTCCGGTTTGCCTGACGGATTTTTAGTGAAGGCAAAGGTTCTGAATCGGAAAAGAGAATAATTACCTCTGCAGCATCAGCATGGCTGGCTTCAGCATCATCCTGACAAATATCATCATCAATAAGACGCATGAAAAATAAGCCAAGTGAGTCAAGCCCTACCTCAAGGTCCGGATTATCCACATCATCATCAGGGGCCGGATTAGAGGATGCAGTGGTTCTTTTCCTGTGGGCAGTCTTCTTCACAGCTTTAGTCTTTTGCCGGGTTGCTCTTTCCGGTTTGTCTGGTTTTTTTGGTTTCTTCTGCGGTAGTTTCTTGCTCCAAAATGGATCATTGCCCTGGTTACACAGACACTAATATTAAACAATGACCAGATATATCAATAACAGGTTCAGCAAAAAGAAAAATCAAACTCTTACAGCTGGTGGTTTGTTGGTGGCACAGAAGGGAAGCAGGCCGGTTTTAGCACAGATGTGTTCCGGTTCATTCAGCATCTTGTTCACAGCCTCTGTGATTTCTTCGTCGGTGAGCTGGATGTTAGCATGTCGCAGTGGGTCATCAACACTGCCAGTATACTCGCACATCAAACCGGAGCGCTGACTAAGGGGTAGTATGCTCCATGATATCCAATAGCGGGCGAGATCAACCCCTGTTAAACCGTTGGCCATAAAGGCTCTGAGCTTGGACAGTTGAGGAGCGTATTTGCTTCTCTCCTTGGCAGTCAACCTTTGCGGAAAGGGGTGTGTATTGCTAAGCCGCTCCGGACGAAAGCCAGGCAAAGGATTTTCACCAGCAGGGGAGGTGTCTTTGCAATAGAACCATGTTTGATTCCACTCTTTGGGGTGGCTATGCAGTTTGGCATGAGGGTATGTGACCTCTTTCCTTTTCTGAATCGCCACACCGCCCAATTCCGTATTGGAACCATCAGAAAACTCAGTACGGCGGTTTAGATGGAAACAGTCTCTGAACAACTCCACTATGGGCTCCTCTTGAAAGAACGCCTCATAGAGCACTTGGAAGTGACACATGTTTGTAACAGAGTTGGGACCAGTGTCTTGGGGGTGGAGTTGAAAATCGGCTAAAACGTCCCGGTAAAATTTAGAACCGGGCGGCTTAAAGCCCCGGGCTAAGTGA
The DNA here is from genome assembly GCF_056163025.1 of Triticum urartu. Taxonomy (NCBI): domain Eukaryota; kingdom Viridiplantae; phylum Streptophyta; class Magnoliopsida; order Poales; family Poaceae; genus Triticum; species Triticum urartu. The sequence continues at coordinate 192,456,174 of NC_141879.1, forward strand.
TCTACGAAAATGACGACCTCTCCTTCTTGAGGTGTGGGAGGGCATTCTTTGCCAGGAGCCCTCCGATGGATGGTATCTTTGCTGCCTAAGGCACCGATCAGGACTAAATCGTCCAGTTGAGCCTCTGTGACGCGAGAAGGAACCCAGTTGCACTCATATACTTGCTTGGCCATGATGAAATCTACAAGGTAGGTGATCCCGGTTCAAAAATGCATTGATTAAGGTACATTGGTATGTGCAATGTTAAACCGGAGACAGATTTATCTAAACCGGAGTTCTATGAAGCAACAACATCTGGCGGTTCAACAAGGGGACTAATGGTATATACCGGTTTGGCAATTTTTTCTACAAAGTTAAACCGCCTGGTCTAAACATTGAAGCAGATGAGTAAGTTTACAGAAACAGATTTCATAAGACTTCTCTACAGCGACGGATCTGAAGCAAGTTCAGAAAATCAGGAAAATATTCAAGGTTCAAAAAAGAACAGTACTGAATCAATGGGCAGAGATACATATAGATCTATGGTCTTGAGGCATGAAACTGAAGGTGGATGCTAAATACTACCGCTACACAGAGTAAGGATTCACAGATGCATCTAGGAGTTATCGTATGAACACGAAACAGGCGATGAACACTAGAAGAACATGAAACCCTAGAGCAGATTTGTGTTGAAAAGAACAGAAGACTTACTGGAGATGAGAAAGACGCGGAAGGTTGCCGCGATGCTCTGGTGCGCCCAGGTTGATGCAGCGGCCAAGGTTGATGCAGAGGTTGACGGTGGCGGCGGAGCTCCGAAGTTGGGCGACGCGAGGAAGACGAAGCACAAGGGCATGGAGGAGAAAAAGAAATGACCCTTCGGTCCTATTTATAAGGCAAGGGACAGGAGTCAGGCGCGAAAATCAAGGGACTGTGGGTTTGGAAACGAAGATGTCGCCTTAATTGTCGCAGACCTATTAAGGTCCTTTATAACAGGTGAAGTCACGCCGGTTTACAACGACCAGAGAATATGACATCACGGCGGTTCAACAAACTACAAGAAGATATTGAAGATGAAGATTTTTGCTAGACATGAACATGTTCAAATCAATCTGGGGCCTAATGTTGGGGATATCACTACTGGGCGTAAACCGGCCTATCTGGGCTGGGTTAACTTCGTCAGTAGTTAAGTATGTTAAAGCCCAAGAAGGCAGATGAGGGCTCAAGGCCCATAGTCGGTTCAAGGCCTGTAGCCGTAAACCGGCGTTGGTATTTAAGTTGTATTGTAAGTTAGGAATAAGTAGAGACCAAACTGGACACATCTATGAGCCGGTATTGGGACTCTGTGAACTGATGGGCGTCACCCGTGTATATAAGAGGACGACCCGGCGGCGGTTTAAGGAGGACAGACAACAACTCGAGACATAGGCGAAGCTTGTTTGCTCCCTGGTCATCGAAACCCCATCAATTCCATCACAACTAGACGTAGGCTTTTACCTTCATCGAAGGGGCCGAACTAGTATAAACTCTCTTGCGTCCCTGTGTCCGCTTTAACCCCTTCAAGCTAACCCATCATGATGGCTCCACGACTAAGTCCTTTATCTAGGACATCTGCCGTGACAAAACCACGACATGACGGGAGCTCCGTGGCCCAAAGGTTCCATCCCAGAGGTGTCTGAATTGTGGCAACAGGAGTGGTTCTACATCACGGCTCCTAGAAGTGCCAAGTGGGTGGCCGCCCATGTTTTCCGCTCGGGCCCTCCATCACAACTGATGTCATGGATCAGCAGAGGTCTGAGCTGGGGGCCAGGCAAGGACGTGCCTATACTGCAAAGCCGCATTCGAGATCTCTTCAATGGAGATTTCAGTTTGGTTGCGGTAATACAAGTTATGCTGGTTCGTCAAGTCCAGCCTTGCAAACGCCGGCCTCTTCGCCTATGGGAGTTCAATCCCGAGGGACCGCGCGTCATTCAAAATTTTCTCGGCCTGACGCACGAGGAGATGTACAAGTCATTCTTCGGACCTCAGGTAGAGTGTTCAGAAATATCCGAGGACGTGGGCCTGAGTAGTAATCGCGCCGCCGAACAGGTAAGGCATCTTCCGGCCGAACATACTATCTCTCCTTTGTTACGAAGTTATTTCTGAGAGTTCGCTTTTTGACCAGGACTGGCTAACAAAGGCGAAGTTGATTCGGTGTTCGGCCCCCCTCCCTGAGGGTTTGGAAAATCCGGTATTGGAAAAGATGCTCCAGACCGCACCTTGCCCGGAGCCCTTGAAGGAAGATACTGTGGAGGATAATGCGGGCGGACGCGGGCCCCCAACACTGCCCATTCTAGCCGAGGGAGCGAGCGTCTCCATGAGGGAAGGCGACCAGAAGAGGAAAAGGACTGCGCCCGGGGATTCGGAAGCTGAAGCTTCCAAACGGGAGAAGAAGTCTCCCACAGAGGGTCCTACTTGGGGGGGGGGCGCCGTTGCCGCACAAAGTCCGCGGGGGGATCAATTCTCCCGCAAGTCATAAGTGACCCGAAATACTTTAATAGTACAGATATGCCATCTTTTTCTTCTGAGAAGATAACCACCGCATATATTTTCGCAGTTCGGGCCTTAGCCCCTCTCAAATGAGCTCATCTTCGGGGAATCTTCTTCCAGAGATGATGGAGAGCGAAACGCCTCCTCCGGACTCCTCCGCTCCAGAAGCGGGCGACCTTGAAGTGTCGTCGCGGAGGGCCTCTCCGAGTCCGGTGAGGCCAGAAGATAATCCCATTGACCCCCGAAGCTCCCAGTGTCCGGCTCCCGAAGAGAGCAGACAAAAGAGTCCGGCACCGTCTAGTGTGCGATCGGATGTTCTGAGGGAGTTGGTGGGGCGAGCGGCCATCTCAGATGAACACCGTGTGCTGATGAATACGGTGATGGAGAGAATATCGTCCGCCGAAAGCGGATTGCATGAAGCTTTTATGAGTCTACTGACAGGCTTTGAGGTACGTAAAACAATGTATGATAGTCCTGCACATGCTAGGTGTGCCCTGTGTAGATAGTAGCCCCTGAGACTCTGGTTGTTGTCGGAAACGACGACGAATAGAGGATCATATTCCCAGGTAATAACCATACTGCCTCTATGTGCAGGTGATGGAAGCTCCGATGGCTAACCGGACTAGCGAGTTTGCCCATTTAGAACGGCAGTTGGATGCGGCAGACGCCGACATCGAGCTTGTTAACAAAAGGCTTGATGAGGCACAGGGTAAGTGTCATTATCTGCTAGATGCCACAATAGGAAGAGCAGCATGATGCCAGTATCTTTAATATATTGTGACTGCAGATGGAGCTGCCACTGTTGAAGCCTTGCGGGCAGAACTTGCCCGAGCCAAGGAACAAGCGAGGTTGGGCAATGCGGCTGCTGTGAAGGCGGCCGAAAGGTTGCAAGCCGAGAAGGCCGTGCATGGCGAGACCCGAGACAAGATGGCCAAGATGGCTATAGAATTAAAAGCCGCCGCCGACCATTGCCGGGTTCTTGAAAAAGAAAACCAAGCGAAGGCATCGGACCTTGAAAAGGCTGCTGCGACGAAGAAGGATCTCCGCTCTGCTATGAGGGCAAAGAAGGAGGAGCTGCGGGAAGCCGGGGATATTGTAGCTGGGAAATCCTTTATGTTGCGGAGGAAATTCGGAGATCCACAGTATGCCCCTCTGGATCGGCTATGGAGTTCGGAGGATGTGTATATGGATTTGGCGGTGAGCACTGCCGATGCGGCCAAGTACTTCTAGGGTCAGACAGATCGTGGAGTAGACCAGCTGTTTTGGAGACAATTCCATTCTCCCGAGCGTCCACTTTCATTGACCGACCAATTAGCCGAATGGGCCAAACTAAACAGGTTGTCCGGACTCTCTATGAGGTCTGTTGTGGATCAGCTATGGCCGGGAAGGTCAAAACCGAACAGCTATTTCAGCTTGGTGCAGCAGGTCCTTGATGTGGTGCCGTGCATTGATGCGATGAGGAGGTCGGCGTGCATAGAGGGCGCACGGATGGCCTTTGCCCGTGTTAAGGCATATTGGGCGGAGATGGATGCTACCAATGTTGCAGCGCGGGATTCGGCTATAGGTCGAAAGGCTGCCGAGCACTACTTTGAAGAAGTTCTTGAGGGTGCCTGTTTGATAGAGACCCAGTGCTCAAAAAATATTATGTTTGAGTGATATGTAATCTCATTGTAAGAGAAATGCTTTTATAAATTTTTATAAGGCTATTTTTATACTTTTGCCTGAAAGTAATATGATGCCTCCTGGGCGGCCGTTTATGTATACATGTGTATAACCTGAAAGATTGTAGTCGTCGGCTTCAACCCTCATGCATATAATGCGGAGGTGCTCACAAAAACACGCATTCACACTTAACCCAACGTCTTGGTCCTATTAAGGAGGTGATAGCGGAGCGAGCGAGGCAACCGGACTATAATGCTTTAGCACTTTCACTTAGCCATAGGAGTTTGACAGTGGGGCTACTAGATAGCCCCTGGTGGCTCCGCACTCTCCCGATATCGAGGTGCATACATGCCTGGCCGAGAAATGGCCCTTCGTTAAGGCGGAGGAATTCTAACATTCCCACAGGTCATCGAGTGGTTGACCAGTCTCACGCTATATCATGACAGTTAGTTTTCGGCTTTCTCTACTGAGGTGCTCGTCCGGATGAACCAGGGCACAATCGCAGTAGTTCTCCTGGTGCTACCTTAGCCGACAAGGCGGAACATAAGGCGCCAAAACACAGGAGCCGGGCAAACCCAACATTTGACCAAAGACAATGATTCGAAGCTGATGCATATAGGGCCAAACTCGCGACACTGAATACTCCCTAAGGTATTCGGTCTTTGTGGTATAAACTGGGCCTAAATAGTGGCCTTTGTAAGAAGCCCCGTGTGTCCAAGTACGTGCATTGTTCTGGCATGGCCACATGCCAAGACGTCAGCATCCTTCTCAACGGTGGATATGTATCAGCAAGAGACAGTAAAAAAGGTTTACGCAGGGTCTTAATCTAAAAAGAATCCTTGGAGCGGGTCCCTGCTGCACGTCTGCGCCTGTGTCTCCGTTGTGCCGTATCCTGGACGGGTGTAGCACGATGATCGTCTGTAAAAGAGAGGAAATTAAGTGAAAAAGTTGTCATGCAAAAGGATAGTTTTTAAAGAAACCATGTATAGTTCAAGATGATAAGAAATTGCCACTTGTCTGCGCGCGTTAAGCCCCTTGTATTGACAAATAGGGGTGTGACCACTTATTTCCGTATAAATAGCGGCGCCGGACTTGATTAGTTGTATCTGAGGTCTTGACGACCTATTGGATGCTTTCGTTTGTCCGGGCGCCTTTAGTGTGCGGCGGCCAAGGCAGCCTCACTCTCTTCGGCGCGCAGAGATCGCTTGATATTTTCGTGCACTGTAATGATGCCACGTGGACCGGGCATCTTGAGTGTGAGGGAGGCGTAGTGTGGTATTGCATTAAAGCGAGCAAAAGCTTCACGTCCGAGCAGTGCTTGGTAGCCACTTTGAAACGGAGCGATGTGGAAAGTTAAATGCTCGCGACGGAAGTTATCGGGGGAGCCGAATGTAACTTGTAGGAGGAGGGACCCCGTACAACGGTCCCCTGGTCCTGGCGTTACTCCTTTAAAGGTAGTATTGCTATGGCGAATTTGTGTTGGGTCTAGCCCCATCCCGCGGATTGTATCCTGATATATTAGGTTTAGGCTACTGCCGCCGTCCATCAAGACCCTTGTGAAGTGATATCCGCCAATTACTGGGTCTAATACCAGGGCGGCCCATCCTGCGTGTCAGATACCTGCTGAGTAATCGCGATGGTCGAAAGTGATCGGTTGAGATGTCCAGTGGCAGGACTTCGTGGTGATAGGCACTTGGGTATACTTTCCTGGGAGTGCCGCCTTGTTTTTTTCCTTAATTATGTGTAACACGTTTACTGTTTTGACTTCTGGTGGAAATTGCTTTTGTTCCCCCGTGTCTTGCTTGGGGGGCTCGTCCTCGTCTTCACTTGGTGTATCCTCCCCCTTGTGTACGGCGTTGAGCTTGCCGGACTGCTTGAAGACCCAGCATTCTCTGTGGGTATGATTAGCAGGTTTACCAGGGGTACTATGAATCTGACATACTTGATCCAGAATTTTATTGAGGCTGGACAGTTCGTCCCTGGTGCCTTTAGGGGGCAGCTTTTGACCTGGCCGAGAGCTTTTGAATCCGGCATTTACTGCCGTGCCCTTCGAGCTGTCTTCTTTATTCCAGCATTTGTTATTGCTGTTGCGCCATGATTTCCCGTTTCCATCTCTAACTTCAGATGTACTGGGGTCGCTGGTGCTGCATCTGACTAGCCAGCTATCCTCCCCCGCGCAAAAGCGGGTCATGAGGTTTGTTAATGCGGCCATCGTTCTCGGCTTATTTTGGCCGAGGTGTCTGGCGAGCCATTCGTCACGGACGCTATGCTTGAAAGCTGCTAAGGCTTCGGTGTCCGGACAGTCGACAATCTGGTTCTTTTTAATAAGAAACATGTTCCAAAGCTTTCGGGCTGACTCTTCGGGCTGTTGAGTTATATGACTCAAATCGTCCGCATCCTGAGGTCGGACATATGTCCCTTGAAAATTTGCTCGAAAAGCGTCTTCGAGCTCTTCCCAACTTCCAATGGAGCTTTCGGGGAGGCCTTTGAGCCAGTGACGAGCTGGCCCTTTGAGCTTGAGGGGTAGGTACTTGATGGCGTAGAGATCATCTCCTCAAGCCATATGGATATGAAGGATGTAGTCCTCAATCCAAACCCCAGGGTCTGTTGTTCCGTCGTATGCCTCTATGTTTACGGGCTTGAATCCCTCTGGAAATTCGTGGTCCAGCACCTCATCGGTGAAACATAGGGGGTGTGCGACACCCCTGTAGCTGGGTGTACCGCGTTGTTCGGATGCTTGTTGTGTTGCATTGTATGCTGGGGCGCGCTTGCGTGGTCCATAGATGGATCTGGTTGCGCCGTCCTTTGGGTGCGAGCCCTCGCATGGGTCGCGTATTGTATTGTGAGCGGTGTTGTATGCCACTCTGTGTTGGTAGAGGGGTCGTCTATCCGGCCAGGTGGCTGCTTTGATATTTGGTTGTGGGGGTTCTGAGGCCTCCTCATCGAATTCGGGTAGCAGCTTCCGCTTTGGTAGCTTTTGGAGGGGCGATTGTCATGCGTACCTTGCTGCAGTGCTGAGTATTTTACTCCATCTGAATTGGAGTTTGTCTTGTGCTGCCTTGAGCCTTTGTTTCTGCTTTTTCAGGCTCCTCGCGGTGCCTTTTACGGGCAGTCTGTTGCTCCGGGTGTTTGTCCGGCGTTATGTCGTCCGGACCATTATCCTTGATAGGGTTTGTTTGTTCGGTTTGATTATCGGGATTGCCGTTGTCCGGCAGCGGTTCGCCCTGCTCCAGCGCTGGGTCTGTGTGATCGCTATTTCTGTCGAGGCGGGATTTGGGGCGGCGCTTGCGTCGCTGCTTTGACTGCTTTTCGAGGGAACAAGCCTTTGGTGCGTCCTTCCGCTCCTCGTCGTCATCTTTTGGTGCGTCCACCATGTATACGTCATATGACGAGGTGGCGTTTCAGGGCCCAATAGGCGCTGGTTCTTCATCGTCTCCTTCATCGGCGTCCATACCGTCGATGTCTTCGGAGTCGAAGTCGAGCATGTCGGTTAAATCGTCGACAGTGGCTACAAAGTGGGTGGTGGGTGGGCTTTGAATTTCTTCATCATCCGCATCCCAATATCGTTGACCGTAGTCCGGCCAGGGCTCTCTTGATAAAGAGAGAGACTTTAGTGATTTTATAATATCGCCAAAGGGCGAGTGCTGAAAGATGTCCGTGGCAGTAAACTCCATGATCGACGCCCAATCGGATTCGATTGGCAGAGGCGCGAAAGGTTCGGAGTCCGGAGAGGAGTCCGACTCCTTGGAATCATGAGTCTCGCGGAGTGCAGGGCTGGTGTTCGGCTCAATCACCGTTGGGATCGCAGCCCCCGAGGCGGCGTCCAACCACCCATCCTCGATCGGTGCGGTTGGCTCCGAATTAAGAGTCGAAGCCGATGCGGGTGCGGCCTCCAGGGCACTGTTCGGCGGCAGAGCTAGATCATGCTCGTCGTGACAGTGCGGCGCGCTCGGCAGTGGCTCGAATCTGTCGAAAATCAAGTCCCCGCAAATGTCAGCCGTGTACTTCAAATTTCCAAATCTGACCTGACGGCCGGGGGCGTAGCTTTCGATCTGCTCCAGACGGCCAAGTGAATTGGCCCGCAGTGCGAAGCCGCCGAAGACGAAGATCTGTCCAGGGAGGAAGGTCTCACCCTGGACTGCATCGCTATTGATGATCGTAGGAGCCATCGAGCCTGATGGCCACGACACAGAGGAACTCTCAATGAAAGCACCAATGTCGGTGTCAAAACCGGTGGATCTCGGGTAGGGGGTCCCGAACTATGCGTCTAGGCCGGATGGTAACAGGAGGCAAGGGGCACGAAGTTTTACCCAGGTTCGGGCCCTCTCGATGGAGGTAAAACCCTAAGTCCCGTTGATTAATATTGATGATATGGGTAGTACAAGAGTAGATCTACCACGAGATCGAGGAGGCTAAACCCTAGAAGCTAGCCTATGGTATGATTGTTGATGTGTACGTTGTCCTATAGACTAAAACCCTCCGGTTTATATAGACACCGGAGAGGGTTAGGGTTACACAAAGTCGGTTACAATGGTAGGAGATCTTCATATCTGTATCGCCAAGCTTGCCTTCCACGCCAAGGAAAGTCCCTTCCGGACACGGGACAGAGTCTTCACTCTTGTATCTTCATAGTCCAGGAGTCCGGCTGAAGGTATAGTCCGGCTATCCAAATACCCCCTAATCCAGGACTCCCATCGGGGATTCAATCAATCCCGTATACAATTCCCTTTGTCCATCGGCATGTTACTTGCCCGAGATTCGATCGTCGGTATCCCAATACCTCGTTCAATCTCGTTACCGGCAAGTCACTTTACTCGTTCCGTAATGCATGATCCCGTGACCAACTCCTTAGTCAAATTGAGCTCATTATGATGATGCATTACCGAGTGGGCCCGGAGATACCTCTCTGTCATACGGAGTGACAAATCCCAGTCTCAGTTCGTGCCAACCCAACAGACACTTTCGGAGATACCTGTAGTGCACCTTTGTAGTCACCCAGTTATGTTGTGACGTTTGGTACACCCAAAGCATTCCTACGGTATCCGGGAGTTGTACAATCTGATGGTCTAAGGAAATGATACTTGACATTAGAAAAGCTTTAGCAAACGAACTACACGATCTTGTGCTATGCTTAAGATTGGGTCTTGTCCATCACATCATTCTCCTAATGATGTGATCCCGTTATCAATGACATCCAATGTCCATGGTCAGGAAACCATAACCATCTATTGATCAATGAGCTAGTCAACTAGAGGCTCACTAGGGACATGTTGTGGTCTATGTATTCACACATGTGTTACGGTATCCGGTTAATACAATTATAGCATGAACAATAGACAATTATCATGAACAAGGAAATATAATAATAACCATTTTATTATTGCCTCTAGGGCATATTTTCAATAGTCTCCTACTTGTACTAGAGTCAATAATCTAGTTACATTGTGATGAATCGAACACCCATAGAGTTGTGATGTTGATCATGTTTTGCTCGTGGAAGAGGTTTAGTCAACGGATCTGCGACATTCAGATCCATATGCACTTTACAAATATCTATGTCTCCATCCTGAATATGTTCACGAATGGAGTTGAAGCGATGCTTGATGTGCCTGGTCTTCTTGTGAAACCTGGGCTCCTTGGCAAGGGCAATAGCTCCAGTGTTGTCACAGAAGAGAGTCATTGGGCCCGACGCATTGAGAATAACTCCTAGGTCGGTGATGAACTCCTTCATCCAGACTGCTTCCTGTGCTGCCTCTGAGGCTGCTATGTACTCCGCTTCACATGTAGATTCCGCCACAACGCTTTGCTTGCAACTGCACCAGCTAACTGCCCCACAGTTCAAAATATACACGTATCCGGTTTGTGACTTGGAGTCATCCGGATCTGTGTCAAAGCTAGTATCGACGTAACCCTTTACGACGAGCTCTTCAGCACCTCCATAAATGAGAAACATATCCTTAGTCCTTTTCAGGTACTTTAGGATATTCTTGACCGTTGTCCAGTGTTCCATGCCAAGATTACTTTGGTATCTCCCTACCAAACTTATGGCAAGGTTCACATCAGGTCTGGTACACAACATGGCATACATAATAGACCCTATGGCTGAGGCATAGGGGCTGACACTCATCTTATCTCTATCTTCTGCCGAGGTCGGGCATTGAGCCGTGCTCAATTTCATACCTTTCAATACAGGCAAGAACCCCTTCTTGGACTGATCCATATTGAACTTCTTCAATATCTTATCAAGGTATGTGCTTTGTGAAAGACCAATAAGGCGTCTCGATCTATCTCTATAGATCTTGATGCCTAATATGTAAGCAGCTTCTCCAAGGTCCTTCATTGAAAAACACTTATTCAAGTAGGCCTTTATGCTTTCCAAAAATTCTATATCATTTCCCATCAATAGTATGTCATCCACATATAATATGAGAAATGCTACAGAGCTCCCACTCACTTTCTTGTAAACACATGCTTCTCCATAAGTCTGTGTAAACCCAAACGCTTTGATCATCTCATCAAAGTGAATGTTCCAACTCCGAGATGCTTGCACCAACCCATAGATTGAGCGCTAGAGCTTGCATACCTTGTCAGCATTCTTAGGATCGACAAAACCTTCCGGCTGCATCATATACAATTCTTCCTTAAGGAAACCATTAAGAAATGCCGTTTTGACGTCCATTTGCCATATCTCATAATCATAGAATGCGGCAATTGCTAACATGATTCGGACAGACTTCAGCTTCGCTACGGGTGAGACGGTCTCATCGTAGTCAACCCCTTGAATTTGTCAATAACCCTTAGCGACAAGCAGAGCCTTATAGATGGTCACGTTACCATCCGCGTCAATCTTCTTCTTAAAAATCCATTTATTTTCGATGGCCTGCCGATCATCGGGCAAGTCTGCAAAAGTCCATATTTCGTTTTCATACATGGATCCTATCTCGGATTTCATGGCTTCGAGCCATTTATTGGAATCTGGGCCCGCCATTGCTTCTTCATAATTCGAAGATTCACCGTTGTCTAACAAAATGATTTTCAGGACAGGGTTGCCGTATCACTCTGGTGCGGAATGTGTCCTCGTGGACCTACGAAGTTCAGTAGCAACTTGATCCGAAGGTTCATGATCATCATCATTAACTTCCTCTCTAATCGGTGCAGGCACCACAGAAACATCTTCCTGAGTTGTGCTACTTTCCGGTTCAAGAGGTAGTACCTCATCAAGTTCTATTTTTCTCCCACTTACTTCTTTCAAGAGAAACTCTTTCTCTAGAAAGGATCCATTCTTGGCAACAAAGATCTTGCCTTCGGATCTGAGGCAGAAGGTATACCCGATAGTTTCCTTAGGGTATCCTCTGAAGACGCATTTTTCTGACTTGGGTTCAAGCTTTTCAGGTTGAAGTTTCTTGACATAAGCATCGCATCCCCAAACTTTCAGAAACGACAGCTTAGGTTTCTTTCCAAACTATAATTCATACGGTGTCGTCTCAACGGATTTCGATGGAGCCCTATTTAAAGTGAATGTGGCAGTCTCTAAAGCATAACCCCAAAATGATAGCAGTAGATCTGTAAGAGACATCATAGATCGCACCATATCCAATAGAGTGCGATTACGACGTTCGGACACACCATTTCGCTGAGGTGTTCCAGACGGCGTGAGTTGTGAAACAATTCCACATTTCCTTAAGTGTGTGCCAAACTCGTGACTCAAGTATTCTCCTCCACGATCTGATCATAAGAACTTTATTTTCTTGTCACGTTGATTCTTGATACGTGTCGGGGATATACCCCGCGGTATAACCCGACTGGAGTTGTAAACCGGCTGGGACTTGGTAAACCGGCGGATGGTAAACCGGCGGAGAGTTAAGACAGAGAGTCAAGACAGATGGCTAAGACAGACGGTAAACCGGCTGGTGTTAAACTGGCAGACAATGTTAAACCGGCAGACAATGTTAAACCGGCAGACGTTAAAAAGCCCTGGAAGGGAAGTCAAAATAGTTTAAGTTAAAGTCCAAATTGGACTTCACATGTAACCCGCCCCTTCAACATATATAAGGAGGGGCAGGGCTCCTCAAAGGGAGAGAAAAAAGAGACAATCTCTAGGGCTAGACACAACTAGAGGAGAGCCGGTTTATGGCGACTCTCTCGTGATAATAATGAGATCTAGCCTCAAACAGCATGTAGGGTTGTTACCGGATGATGTTTTCCGGGGCCTGAAACTGTCTAAACCCTTGCCTTGTGTTGCGTCTCTCGATTCCGCTCAACCCCTCTCAAGCTACCACATAGATACGTTGGCCTCGCGACTAAGTCCTCACCTTAAAGACATCTGACGTATTAATTTCACGACAGTTGACGCCCACCGTGAGGCTCGCGTACGGTGGTGTTGAGTTTTTGAAGGAATCTTTCACAGATTTCGAGAAGTTCGTAATTTTTAGATGAAATGAGCCGGATTGCATCTATGTGCACCGTCAAACGCAGCCAGGCGATCCGTCGTGGCCGAATCACTTTCCGTTGCATCGTCGCGAGAAGCCAAGCACGCAAAGGGGATTTCATCAGTATGGATTATGATCATCAAATTACTGTTGTTTTTGTCTGATTCGCCGAGTCGCCGTCACCATCGCACGTGAAGCTTCAAGACATCAAGTGGAGTACCACTTTGACTCAAATCGGACTCCTGGCTCAAAAAAAAAAAAGAGTATTAGTCCCACAAGAAACTATCCAGAACCAATCGGCCATGGGATGATGCGACCGGCCATACCACGCTCGACGTGATCTTATACGATCTCCGCGTCCGTGCTGAGCCGCCCCCGCTTCCGCCGTTCGCCTCGTGCCATGGCCTCGACATCCACCCCTGCTGCCTCGCCGGGTTGCGGCCGCGATTGTTGTCCGTCGTCTTCAAACCGGCTGTTTGCTGAACCGTCGACCTCCAACTCCGTCGAGCAACTTGAGCCGCCCCCGCGGATTCCAACGCTGACTCGCGGCGGTCCTGCGCTACTACCGCAGCCCGTTTCGACGCTTTCATCTCGAGTCGCCGCTGCTGAGCCGTCATCGCGGCCCTGAGTCGCCGTGTCTGCTGCGGGTGCGCTGGGCCGGCCGCTTCTGCCTCCACCAACCCGCACCTGTCCCCGTTTGTACGCAAGTTTCCAAACTGAAGCAGATCAATTATCAAAGCAGTCCGAAGCATGTATTTCAATGGTGCGGTCAGGTGACCCAAGGAGATTCCATCAAATCCAAATAAGTTAAGTCACGGGAATACTAAAATGAATCATACTGGCGCAATCTACAAGATCTAATTGATCTAGTCTGATCTGCGACCATTATATACAAGGCCGGAGAATTCGTTTGGTCGTATTCAATCCGCCGGATAGCAAAAAAAAAAACTGCAAAAGGTCAAAACTACCAGCGCTACATGCTACGTATGATATTAAAGGATCAGTATATATGTTTTTCTCTCCGGTCTGCTGCACCCATCATCCGGTGTGCCTCAAAGATGACCAAGTCAACATCTGTACTTCATGTACTCTGAATTTGAAACGCGCATCCGTACCACGGTGAGCTACCCGACGACCATGCTATGAGTCGCCACACTTCAAGAGCGCCTTCGCTACGGCCTGAGTGGTCACCCCGGCCGAGTCGCCGCTGGACGGCTAAGTCGCCTCTGCTTCAAGTAATCCCCTGCGCCGCTGTTCTCCGTTGCAGTCCTCGCGGGACCCGCCGTCACTAGGGTCCGGCAATCATCAAATCGCGATACCTGGATATGAGCCAGACGCTGCCTGTATCAAACCGCCTGCTGCCGAGCCGCCGCGGCGTTCGTCCCGCGGTTCTGCCAAGCCGCCGGATTCCGCTTCTATCACGATTTCAACCCGCATGGTCTCCGTTCTCCGCCTCGGTCTTGGGCATGAGTCGCTCGCCCTGCTTCCGTCAAATCGCCGGGAGATGACCCGCCGCCCCGCCCTGCTTCAGTCAAACCGTTGCCTGGTCAGCCCGCGTCTGCAGTCCGGCGTCAAATCGCCCCCACTGACTCACCCACTGCTGCTCCCTGCGGGCCGGTTCACCACCTCTACGAGCTACTGCCGTTCACGCATGCCGGCTCACCGGCCACGCCCGTGCCCTTGCTCCTTCTCAGCCGGGCCCGGTCTAAGCCGTCAGTGCGATGCCTCCGTTTCCAAGGAACCCTTAGACCGTCACCAGGACGCGCACAGGGATTCAGATTGCTGCCATAAACCGGAGGGAGCGAAGGAGATGAGCACGAATTGTGGAAATCGACATCTCTGTTGTCCCGGCTCTAATTTTGCTGCTCAAACCACCGCGACTGTGAGCTGTCTCTACCGTTTGCTGCGTTGAGCCGCTCCCTTGTCAGATCACCTCCGCTCGTGACCGGCGCTGGTCCTGCCTCGCCTCTGCAGCATGGTCTACGCGCCCCGGCCTTTGCCTTAAGTCGCCATGACCGGCTCCGCTGTGTTTCGCCGGATCAGCCTCTGCCTAAGGCTGCCGCACCTTGCCCTGCATCCGCCTCCCGCCCGAGCAACAGGTCACCACCGCAGCTGCACGCGGACTCGGCCTACATCGCCCTTGCGCTGCCCTTGGGCCGCCATCGCCTCGACAAACCACCGCCGTGGCCAAGTCAATCGATGGTCCGGTGCCTCCTCAAACCGCCCTCACCTTCGCCTTGTTGACGGATCGCTGCTGAACCGCCGTTCGCCTAGGTCGCCGATGGGCTTCCTCGGCTGCGTCCGCACCGAGTCACCGGCTCCTGAGCCACCTTCGCCAAGTGGCCGCCGGACTACGTCCTAGCCTGCGCCCGTCCCGGGACGGCCCGGCGCCCCGCCTCGCCTCACGGGTTCCCCAGTTGGCTGCCGCCTCGCTCTGTCCGCGTAGGCTGCAACCCGTGCCGCGGCACCTTGGATTTGCCTCCTCCGTCGCCGTAAGTCGCCGCGACCGAGAGGCCCCGCCTCGTCGCTCCCTCGCGCTGATACGACCGCGACCTGCTCCTGAGCCACCTTCGCCATGGGCTTCCTCCGCTGCGTCCGTGCCGAGTCACCGGCCTTGCTGCCGTCTCCGCCGTGGCACCCCCCCCCCCCCCCCCCCCCTGCCGTCTTCGCCTGTGAGCAGACCACGCCTCGCCTGGCCACCGTAAACCGCTGTGGATTGCTTCTGCTGCGGGCCGCCTTCGCCTCGCCGCCGCCTCATCTTCAAATCTGTACGGCTACGGTCTTGACCCGGCCCCGCTTCATGGTGCTTGCAAGTCACCCCCGACCGGGTCGTGTTGCCCCTGCCTCGTGAGCTCAGGAGGAAAATGCCCGGTTTGACCATTGGATTGTTGCTAAGAAACAAAAGAGGGGTGGGTCTTATAGGGCTCACAAGAGAAAAACAGACAGTGACTGATCATCATAGTTCTGTGTTTGCACTGAATGGGTCGTACATCACCAAGTTATATACGAATGCTACGTACGGATCATCTGTCGTCTAAAAATCAGGTGATATTTATCTTACAGATTTTGTTAAAGTTCATGTTGATTTCCATCGACAAACAACTACTCCGCCCTGCTATATTTTTTGTACGCAGGACTATTATTCATTATAAATGTGTCGCATAAGGGACGCACGCCAGCATCGTTTTTGCACTAGCACTTGTCCGTGCCGTGCTGCTGGATGGATAGACGCGTTTCGTTGCCCCCGCTACATCAATATAATATGATTGACTCGCCCGTCCACACGGGCTTACAACGCCGAGGGCGACCCGTCTGTTTGTTCCCGCGGCCGACTCGGCCGTGATTGATTTCAGCTTCACCGTGGTGATGATCAACTCCGCTGTGAATAATATTACCTGAACCCTAAACCGCTATATTGGTGCAAATTTAAAGCCGTCAGAAGATTTCCGGCTTAAGAAGAAGGATTCCAGTTTAATATCCGGCTTATGGGAACGCTATCTCCCACAAAGCTTTAAAGCTCTCAATATCCGATTTAAAATCCCGGTTCAAGAAGAATTTATCTCTTGCAAAAAGTTAAAAGTTGCCGAAGAGGACGTGTTGCCATGATGTACGGTTCAAACATGGGTATCCCGCCTTATTGGCTTATCATATTATTGATTACATGGGGGCTTCAGTTGACAAAGTGAAAGTTCTGTCCATTAATCCGGCTATCACGCCACAACAAAGCTCGGGAGCTTCACACCCACGGGGCCAAAGAGAGTATTGTTGCTATGCACAGCTCAAACATAGGCACCCATTGAGCACAGCTCACAAAGTTACTTGGGGGCTCTTTGTGTAAAGTAACAAAGAGCTTGAAAGGACCCTTGTAATTGGGTATCGACCCACGGCTTGGAAGCCTGGTGTATTCACCTAAAACCCCGGGTTAACCTGCCTTCATCAAGTAAGCCACTCATATCCACGTAATCCTGGCATGACCCGCCGAACGTTTGACAGTTACTCTCATTGAGACCCCGAACTTGTCAAAGTTAAAACGACGATTGGTTAGTTGGAGGCCCATCTTAAAAGGCTTTGTCAAATGGTTTAACTCAGCGGCCTGGCAGCCCATGAAAAGCCTCGAATTTGGGTCTGGCAGCCCTTGAAGAGCCTCGACTACACGGTTTTATTTGCCTTTGTCAAGATTTTTCTCTTTTGATAAATTTTATGTTGAACCGGTGTCTATTGACCCGGCATGACTATCAGTCATCAAATTAACCCGGTGTTCATTAACCCGGCTCGACTTTCAACTACAAGTTGTCAGTACATAATCACTTATAATCCGGTGTTTATTAACCCGGCCTGGCTTTGGACTATAAGTCGCCAGTATATATTTGGATTGCGCCATTGGAATTATGCGCTTATAAATCATTGGGTATATTATTCAAATAGCCAACATGGCTGGATTTTAATTATGGTTATCAATAACCAGTATTATGATTAAGGTTTTCAAAGTCGCTTTAGCGCAATGGCTATCATATTATCAATAGACATGATTTATTCTACAATTGAAGGAATAGTTCCGAGTTGCTGCAGGATTACGACCCGGTACTTGGGAGCTACATTATTTCAGTTGAAATTACATCAAATACACAAGTCTCATGTCGCTGCAAGCATGCACCATGACACTTGGGGGCTAATGCAAAGTCATTTTTTGCTCACCTTATTGAAGACCCGACTCATCACATTGTAATGAGCCAGCCCTTGGGGGCTACCAATTGCTCATGTCAACAATTCAAGGTACACAGATTTTTCATCTATTATTGAACGATCCACTGCTCAGTTGGTAAAGCACAAGGCTCTTAACCTTGTGGACGTGGGTTCAAGCCCCATGACGGGGGTTACATCACATGATGTTATTTTCATTGAAGAATATATCAAAGTCCCGGCTCAATATTATCTTACTGAGCCGACCCTTGGGGGCTACACGTTGATGATCAAAGTTCACAAGATTATATTTACAAAGTCCCTGCTCATTATTGCATAATGACCCGGCCCTTGGGGGCTACACTGGTTGAAGTTTTTATGAGAATAAGGCAATTTCAAGTCCCAGGTTGCTGCAAGCATGACAACCCGGCATTTGGGGGCTACATATGTAGAATACTCAATTCTGACTAGTGATTGATGAACAACCTGGATTTCTTCAAGATTGTGATATTCATATTGAAGCAAGTCTTAAGCTGTTGCTATGCTACCTTCTTAAGACTTGGGGGCTACAAGTGATAGGCATATAAGAGGTATATTTTCAAGATTCATGTTAACTACAATTATGACCTGGTGCCATCAATATTTGTAAACCGGCAATGATAAACCGTCAAGTTCAAGTCTTAAACCGGCACAGTTCTACATTCTCAAACCGGCAAGTTCTACATTCTTAAACCGACTGAAGATCAAATGAGTATTTCAAAGGCCAATATTTTTGTTAAGCATTGGGAGCTAAAGTCAAAGGAGTTATTCTTCACAATATTTCTCTATGACAAACCGATGTCAGCAAATTGATTATGAAGCTGGTCTATTGACTCGGATTTTATAGAAGAAGGAAGTGACAAGGAATTAAGGATAATCAAGATCAGTTTAACATGGATAAATCCAAATTAAACTGGGGGCTAATGTCGGGGATATACCCCGCGGTATGACCCGGCTGGAGTTGTAAACCGGCTGGGACTTAGTAAACCGGCGGATGGTAAACCGGTGGAGAGTTAAGACATAGAGTCAAGACAGATGGCTAAGACAGACGGTAAATCGGCTGGTGTTAAACTGGCAGATAATGTTAAACCGGCAGACAATGTTAAACCGGAAGACAATGTTAAACCGGCAGACAATGTTAAACCGGCAGACGTTAAGAAGCCCAGAAAGGAAAGTCAAAATAGTTTAAGTTAAAGTCCGAGTTGGACTCCACATGTAACCCGCCCCTTCAACATATATAAGGAGGTGCAGGGCTCCTCAAAGGGGGAGAAAAAAGAGACAATCTCTAGGGCTAGACACAACTAGAGGAGAGCCGGTTTACGGCGACTCCCTCGTGATGATAATGAGATCTAGCCTCAAACAGCATGTAGGGTTGTTACCGGATGATGTTTCCCGGGGCCCGAAGCTGTCTAAATCCTTGTCTTGTGTTGCGTCTCTCGATTCCGCTCAACCCCTCTCAAGCTACCACATATATGCGTTGGCCTCGCGACTAAGTCCTCACACTAAGGACATCTGACGTATTAATTCCACGACAATACGTCTCCGTCGTATCTACTTTTCCAAACACTTTTGCCCTTGTTTTGGATTCTAACTTGCATGATTTGAATGGAGCTAACCCGGACTGACGCTGTTTTCAGCAGAATTACCATGGTATTATTTATGTGCAGAAACAAACGTTCTCGGAATGACCTGAAACTTCACGGAGCAACTTTTTGGAAAATATAAAAAATACCTGCAAAAGATGAAGGCCAGGGGGCCCACCACCTGTCCACGAGGGTGGGGGCGCGCCTGCCCCCCTAGGGCGCGCCCCCTACCTCGTGGGCCCCCTGGTGCCTCTCCGACTCCAACTCCAACTCTATATATTGTGTTTCGGGGAGAAAAAATCAAGGAGAAGAATTCATCGCGTTTTACGATACGGAGCTGCCGCCAAGCCCTAAAACCTCTCGAGAGGGCTGATCTGGAGTCCGTTCGGGGCTCCGGAGAGGGGAATCCGTCGCCATCGTCATCATCAACCATCCTCCATCACCAATTTCATGATGCTCACCGCCATGCGTGAGTAATTCCATCGTATGCTTGCTGGACGGTGATGGGTTGGATGGGATCTATCATGTAATCGAGTTAGTTTTGTTAGGGTTTGATCCCTAGTATCCACTATGTTCTGAGATTGATGTTGCTATGACTTTGCTATGCTTAATGCTTGTCACTAGGGCCCGAGTGCCATGATTTCAGATCTGAACCTATTATGTTTTCATCAATATATGAGTGTTCTTGATCCTATCTTACAAGTCTATAGTCACCTATTATGTGTTATGATCTGTTAAGCCCGAAGTGACAATAATCGGGATACTTACCGGTGATGACCGTAGTTTGAGGAGTTCATGTATTCACTATGTGTTAATGCTTTGTTCCGGCACTCTATTAAAAGGAGGCCTTAATATCCCTTAGTTTCCGTAAGGACCCCGCTGCCACGGGAGGGTAGGACAAAAGATGTCATGCAAGTTCTTTTCCATAAGCACGTATGACTATGTTCAGAATACATGCCTACATTATATCAATGAACTGGAGCTAGTTCTGTGTCACCCTAGGTTATGACTGTTACATGATGAACCGCATCCGACATAATTCTCCATCACTGATCCATTGCCTACGAGCTTTTCATATATTGTTCTTCGCTTATTTAGTTTCCCGTTGCTATTGCTATCATCACTACAAAATACCAAAAACATTACTTTTACTACTGTTACCTTTTGTTACCGTTACCACTGCTATCATATTACCTTGCTACTAAATACTTTGTTGCAGATACTAAGTTTCCAGGTGTGGTTGAATTGGCAACTCAGCTGCTAATATTTGAGAGTATTCTTTGGCTCCCCTTGTGTCGAATCAATAAATTTGGGTTGAATACTTTACCCTCGAAAACTATTGTGATCCCCTATACTTGTGGGTTATCAAGACTATTTTCTGGCGCCATTGCCGGGGAGCATGGCTCTATTCTTTGAATCACTTGGGATTTATATCTTCTTATCATTATGAAGAACTTGAAAGATCCAAGAACCAAGATTTATCCCTCAACTACGAGGGGAGGTAAGAAACTGCCATCTAGCTATGCGCTTGATTCACCTTCTGTTTTGAGTAAGCCTGCGACACCTAAAACTGCTTCTGCTGTTCGTTCTGATATGTCGCATGTTATTGATGATGCTACTTCTGCTATGCATGACACTTATGATGAAACTACTTCTATGCTTGATACTACCGTGCCACTTGGTGAATTTCTTGATGAACAACTTGCTAGGGCTAGAGAGATTGAAAATATTGAATCTAATAATACTGATGAAAGTGATGATGAAGAATCACTTGTTATTCCTGAGGGTTATGTTTTTGATCAAGAAGCCTCTTTAGCTATTTTAGCTTGCAAAGATAGATACGAACTTAAGAGGTTATTAGCTAAATGGAACAAGCAATCTCTAAATGCTAGAATGAAACCTGACCCTGCTTTTTCTACTTCACCTATTTGTGTTACCGATAAGGATTATGAATTCTCTGTTGATCCTGATATAATTACTTTGGTTGAATCTGATCCTTTTCATGTTTATGAATCTGAAACTGTTGTGGCACATCTTACTAAACTGAATGATATAGCCACCCTGTTCACTAAAGATGAGAGAACTTATTACTTTTACATCCTTAAAATATTTCCGTTCTCATTAAAGGGTGATGCTAAGTGGTTTAATTCTCTTGATCCTGGTTGTGTGCGTAGTCCCCAGGATATGATTTATTACTTCTCTGCTAAATATTTCCCTGCTCATAAAAAACAAGCTGCTTTAAGGGATATATATAATTTTGTGCAAATTAAAGAAGAGAGTCTCCCACAAGCTTGGGGGAGGCTTCTCCAATTACTTAATGCTTTGCCTGATCATCCTCTTAAGAAAAATGAAATACTTGATATCTTTTATAATGGACTAACTAATGCTTCCAGAGATTACCTGGATAGTTGTGCTGGTTTTGTTTTCAGGGAAAGAACGCCGGATGAAGCTGAAATTCTATTGAATAATATGTTGACAAATGAAAATAATTGGACACCTCCGGTGCCAATTCCTGAGCCTATTCCTAAACCAACTCTGAAGAAGAGGGGTATTCTATTTCTCAGTCCTGAAGATATGCAAGAGGCAAAATCTATTAAAGAAAAAGGTATTAAAGCTGAAGATGTTAAGAATTTACCTCCTATTGAAGAAATACACGATCTTAATTTACCGCCTGTTGAAGAAACATATGATCTTAATCCTTTACCTATTGAAGAAACTCATGGTCTTGATAACCCGACACAGGTAGTAAAGGTAAATTCTCTCTATAGATATGATAAAGCTGAAATCCCATTTACTAAGTTTGCTAGCCCATGCTTAGATGAGTTTGATAAATTTATGGCTAAGCAAGAAGACTTTAATGCTTATTTTGGTAGACAATTGAAATACAATTCAAATATGCTTGAACACTTGGGTGATTATATGGCTAATGTCAAAGGTGAACTTAAACTTATTAGTAAACATGCTTCTATGGTTACCACTCAAGTAGAACAAGTACTTAAAGCTCAAAATGATTTGCTCAATGAATTGAATAGTAATGATAATGATAATGTTGTTAGAGTGGCTACTAGAACTGGTAAAATGACTCAGGAACCTTTGTATCCTGAAGGCCACCCAAAGAGAATTGAGCAAGATTCTCAGAGAAATAATATAGATGCACCTAGTCCTTCTAAAAGGAAGAAAAAGAAAAATGATAGGACTTTGCATGCTTCTAGTGAACCTGTTATTGAACCACCTGAGAATCCAAATGATATTTCTATTTCTGATGCTGAAACACAATCTGGTAATGAACCTGAAACTAATGATAATTCTAATAATAATGTTCATGATGATGCTCAACCTAGTAATGATAATGATATAGAAATTGAACCTGCTGTTGATCTTGATAACCCACAATCAAAGAATCAACGTTATGATAAGAAAGACTTTGTTGCTAGGAAACATGGTAAAGAAAGAGAACCATGGGTTCAGAAACCCATGCCTTTTCCTCCCAAACCATCCAAGAAAAAAGATGATGAGGATTTTGAGCGCTTTGCTGAAATGATTAGACCTATCTTTTTGCGTATGCGATTAACTGATATGCTCAAAATGAATCCTTTTGCTAAGTATATGAAAGAAATTGTTACAAATAAAAGAAAGATACCAGAAGCTGAAATTTCCACCATGCTTGCTAATTATACTTTTAAGGGTGGAATACCAAATAAACTTGGAGATCCAGGAGTACCCACTATACCATGCTCTATTAAAAGAAACTATGTTAAAACTGCTTTATGTGATCTTGGAGCCGGTGTTAGTGTTATGCCTCTCTCTTTATATCGTAGACTTGATTTGAATAAGTTGACACCTACTGAAATATCTTTGCAAATGGCTGATAAATCAACTGCTATACCTGTCGGTATTTGTGAGGATGTGCCTGTTGTAGTTGCAAACGTTACTATTTTAACGGACTTTGTTATTCTTGATATTCCCGAGGACGATAGTATGTCTATTATTCTTGGAAGACCCTTTTTGAATATTGCAGGGGCTGTTATTGATTGCACTAAAGGCAATGCCACTTTTCATGTTAATGGTAATGAGCACACGGTACACTTTTTGAGGAAACAACCTCAAGTTCATAGTATCAACTCTATTGGAAAAATTCTATCGATTATATTTGGAGCTTTTGAATTTCCTTTTCCTACTGTCAAGAAGAAATATGACATTCTTATTATTTGGGATGTGCATATCCCCGTTGAGGTAACATAGTGTTATTCGAAATTTCTCCGGTTCCATGTTATTCGGAATGAGTTCGTTAACAAGACTTGATCAACCTTATTAGTGGATTCATTTTGATGATCATGAGAAGGATGAAAATAGAGAGCACAACCTTCTGTACCCCACTTTTACTTTCTGTTATTTATATTAAATAAAATAAAAATAAATATTTTTCTGTCCGTTATCTGATTATCCGTGCAATATAAAAATACCCCGAAAATAAAAGTTCTCCAAATTCCCTAAAATTTAAATATGATTTTTTCTAGAATATTTGAGAATATTTGGCACAGAGAACACAACAGGGGGGTCAACCACCTGCCCACGAGGGTGGGGGGCGCGCCCTACCCCCTAGGCGCGCCCCCTGCCTCGTGGGCCCACGGTGGCCCTCCTCCACTTATCCTTTCACCCAAACACTCCTTCTTTCTCTCACAAACACGAATATCCAGCTCAAACCCGAGTCCAAGCTCGTTTTGCTGCCATTTTCGATCTCCTTGCTCAAAGCACCTCTCACAAAACTGCCTGGGGAGATTGTTCCTTGGTATGTGACTCCTCCGTTGGTCCAATTAGTTTTTGTTCTAGTGCTTTATTAATTACAAATTTTTGCTGCTTAGGTGACCCTGTTCTTGAGCTTGCATGTCAAATTTATATGGTCAAAAGTAGTTTTGATGCATGATATAGGCTCTAGGCATTTGTAGGAGTAGTTGCTATCAATATTATTGAGTTTGGTTTACTTTTATTTTGAAGTTACTAAAAATTTCAGAATTTTTCAGAAAATGATGAAGAGACTTTTGAGGGGCTCATCGAGCCAAAGCTCGAAGGAAAAGGCACCGAAGCCTAAGTATAATCTGCCTCGTACCGCGGAGGTTCAGTCGTGTGAATGGCCTTCCGATGATTTCTTGAGAGCAGCCAGGATTTATGAAGATTTTCATGAATTGGCTAAGAATGCAGGCCTCACCGCTTTCTTCCATGACCAATGCGATCAGTATCTCTTACTCACAAATATCTTTGTGTAAAACTTTCATTTCCATTCTAGGAGCTCACCACCTACGGTGGAGTTTTATTTATATGATGAGCATAAGGAGATGTCACTTTATGATTTTTGCCGGGTTTGTTTGGTCCCGTTCGAGGGCAAGACAGAAGAACCACATCGCGAGGATGTGGACGGGTTTATTGATACTATCACTGTAGGGGAAACAAGGAAGGTTTCCGATGCACGAATCACTAGCATACATTTCCCTGTTTTACGCTATTTTGCATTATTTGCTAGTCGTTGTTTAATTGGTCACAGAAACTGTGGAAACCTTAGTATCCCTGATATTATTATTTTGCTCCACGGTTTATACGGTGATAACTCTGTTAGTATGGGCGGCATTATTGCTAAACGGTTAAGTCTGAACCATACCAAGGGCCCCATCTTTGGAGGCATCTATGCTTCACGCCTAGCTGCACATTTTAACATATCTATTAGGCATTATGAGAAGGAATAAAAAGTGCTGCCTCGTGTTTATTTAGATTATAAAAGTATGGTGGCACATGATTTTATTGTTAAGAATAGGGAAGGAGAGCTTAAATATAAATTATTCTTTGACAAACATCATCCTGATACTATTACCTTGCCTGCTCCTTCTTTGTTTGATTTATCTGCAGGCGAGTACCTAGTTCTGTTAAAGGCTATTCACGCCTACCAGAACCCTGCACCAGCCATGGAGCCAGAGCCAGAACCACAAGTTGATCCTTCACGACAGTCTAATTACCAGTGGTATCCGGAGATGATTGCCAGCCAGTGGCAATCGGAGTCTTCTTCTTCTCCTCAGTACAACCCCAACTATTATTATGGATATCCGCCAGGCCAGCCATGGCCATAAACCAACTTAGGCCAAAAGCCTAAGCTTGGGGGATGACGTATTTCTCACCGACATTACATTTATGTTCACACACTCATTGCTAGATATCGGTGCTCATACTTTTTCATTGTATCATCCATACTAGTTTATTTTCCTTTTTATGCTTTCTTCTTGTGTGTTTAGTAAACCTTAAGAAAAACAAAAAAAAAGTAGTTGTAGCTTTTAGTTAGTTTAATTTCCATGCTTGTAGTAGTAATTAAAAAGAAAAACCAAAAAGATCTCCTGTTCTTCTTTTACTTGTTGGGAGCTTTCCCGTGTAAATAGTTTTATTTCTTTTCTTTGGGGGTCGATAGGAGAAAACCATAATTAAATTATTGAAGTGGCTTTTGTATGCATACTTGTTGATCTGACAAAAGAGCCCATATTGCCTTGTCTTCTCCTGTTTATTGAATGCTTGCAGATTCCAGCTTAGTCCAATGCACGCGCACTATTATTATTATTCACATCGTTCGGTCGTGCAAGTGAAAGGCAATTATGATGATATATGATGAACTGACTGAGATGAGAAAAGCTGGTATGAACTCGACCTATTTTGTTTTTGTAAATATGATTAGTTCATCGTTCCTGATGCAACCTATTATGAATAAACATGTTTGCAATGACAACTAGAGATCCTAGTTCCTTGTGCCATGCTTGATTAGCTATGAGTCATAATGGTTTACCTTGTGTGCCAACATGCTATTGAGATGGTTATGATGTGGTATGATAGGGTGGTATCCTCCTCTGAATGATTTAAGTGACTTGACTTGGCGCATGTTCACGCATGTAGTTGAAACAAAATCAACATAGCCTTCATGATATTTATGTTCATGGTGGATTATATCCTACTCATGTTTGCATTCGGTGTTGATTAATTTTAATGCATGTTCATGACTGTTGTCACTCTCTAGCTGGTCGCTTCCCAGTCTTTTGCTAGCCTTCACCTGTACTAAGCAGGAATACTGCTTGTGCATCCAATCCCTTAAACCCCGAAGTTATTCCACATGAGTCCACTATACTTATCTATGTACGGTATTTACCTGTCGTTCCAAGTAAATTTGTATGTGCCAAACTCTAAACCTTCAAATAAATATCCTGTTTTGTATGCTCGAATAGCTCATGTATCAACTAGGGTTGTATGTATCTTCCATGTTAGGCGGGTTATTCTCAAGAGGAGTGGACTCCGCTCCTCACTCACGAGATAAATGGCTGGTCACCGGGATGCCCAGTCCCATGCTTTATGCAAACTAAATCAAAATAATTGCAAACAAAACTCCCCCTGGGACTCTTGTTAGTTGGAGGCACTCATTGTTTCGAGCAAGCCATGGATTGATGCTTGTTGGTGGAAGGGGGAGTATAAACTTTACCATTCTGTTTGGGAACCGCCTATCATGTGTGTAGCATGGAAGATATCGCCATCTCTTGGTTGTTATATTGACAATGAAAGTATACCGCTCAAAATATTATTCACCTCTATTTCAAAACCGAGCTCTGGCACCTCTACAAATCCCTGCTTCCCTCTGCGAAGGGCCTATCTATTTACTTTTATGCTGAGTCATCATCCTCTTATTAAAAAGCACCAATTGGAGAGTACCACTGTCATTTGCATTCATTACTGTTAGTTTACATTGAGTATGACTTGACTGGATCTCTCTTACCATGAATTACAATGTCTAGTCAGTCCTTGGTCTTTAAAGGTGCTCTGCATTTATGTTTTGCGGTCTCAGAAAGGGCTAGCGAGATACCATCTTCTTATATCATATTATGATTGTTTTGAGAAAGTGTTGTCATCCGAGATTTATTATTATTGCTCGCTAGTTGATTATGCCATTGATATGAGTAAAACTTGAGACCTAAGTGTTATTGCGAATGTGGTTAGTTATAATCTTTGCTGAAAACTTGAATGCTGGCTTTACATATTTACAACAACAAGAGCAAACAGAGTTTGTAAAAGTTTTCCTTTATCACTTTTAGTTTGTCAACTGAATTGCTTGAGGACAAGCAAAGGTTTAAGCTTGGGGGAGTTGATACGTCTCCGTCGTATCTACTTTTCCAAACACTTTTGCCCATGTTTTGGACTCTAACTTGCATGATTTGAATGGAACTAACCCGGACTGACACTGTTTTCAGCAGAATTACCATGGTGTTATTTATGTGCAGAAACAAACGTTCTCGGAATGACCTGAAACTTCACGGGGCAACTTTTTGGAAAATATAAAAAATACCTGCAAAAGATGAAGGCCAGGGGGCCCACCACCTGTCCATGAGGGTGGGGGGCGCGCCTGCCCCCCTAGGACGCGCCCCCCTACCTCGTGGGCCCCCTGGTGCCTCTCCGACTCCAACTCCAACTCTATATATTGTGTTTCAGGGAGAAAAAAAATCAAGGATAAGAATTCATCGCGTTTTACGATACGGAGCCACCGCCAAGCCCTAAAACCTTTCGGGAGGGCTGATCTAGAGTCCGTTCGGGGCTCCGGAGAGGGGAATCCGTCGCCATCGTCATCGTCAACCATCCTCCATCACCAATTTCATGATGCTCACCGCCGTGCGTGAGTAATTCCATCGTAGGCTTGCTGGACGGTGATGGGTTGGATGGGATCTATCATGTAATCGAGTTAGTTTTGTTAGGGTTTGATCCCTAGTATCCACTATGTTCTAAGATTGATGTCGCTATGACTTTGCTATGCTTAATGCTTGTCACTAGGGCCTGAGTGCCATGATTTCAGATCTGAACCTATTATGTTTTCATCAATATATGAGTGTTCTTGATCCTATCTTGCAAGTCTATAGTCACCTATTATGTGTTATGATCCGTTAACCCCGAAGTGACAATAATCGGGATACTTACCAGTTATGACCGTAGTTTGAGGAGTTCATGTATTCACTATGTGTTAATGCTTTGTTCCGGTACTCTATTAAAAGGAGGCCTTAATATCCCTTAGTTTCAGTAAGGACCCCGCTGCCACTGGAGGGTAGGACAAAAGATGTCATGCAAGTTCTTTTCCATAAGCACGTATGACTATGTTCGGAATACATGCCTACATTATATCAATGAACTGGAGCTAGTTATGTGTCACCCTAGGTTATGACTGTTACATGATGAACCGCATCCGGCATAATTCTCCATCACTGATCCATTGCCTACGAGCTTTCCATATATTGTTCTTCGCTTATTTACTTTCCCGTTGCTATTGTTATCATCACTACAAAATACCAAAAACATTAATTTTACTACTGTTACCTTTTGTTACCGTTACCACTGCTATCATATTACTTCGCTACTAAATACTTTGCTGCAGATACTAAGTGTCCAGGTGTGGTTGAATTGACAACTCAGCTGCTAATACTTGAGAGTATTCTTTGGCTCCCCTTGTGTCGAATCAATAAATTTGGGTTGAATACTTTACCCTCGAAAACTGTTGCGATCCCCTATACTTGTGGGTTATCAATTCTCTACCTCACTCTGAAATTCCTTGAACTTTTCAAAGGTCTCAGACTTCTGTTTCATTAAGTAGACATACCCATATCTACTTAAGTCATCAGCGAGGGTGAGAACATAACGATAGCCACCGCGAGCCTCAAGGCTCATTGGACCGCACACATCGGTATGTATGATTTCCAATAAGTTGGTTGCTCGCTCCATTGTTCCGGAGAACGGAGTCTTGGTCATTTTACCCATAAGGCATGGTTCGCACGTGTCAAATGATTCATAATCAAGAGATTCCAAAAGTCCATCTGCATGGAGTTTCTTCATGCGCTTGACACCATGTGACCAAGGCGGCAGTGCCACAAGTATGTGGGACTATCATTATCAACCTTACACTTCTTGGCATTCACACTATGAATATGTGTAACACCACGTTCGAGATTAAACAAGAATAAACCATTGACCAGCGGGGCATGACCATAAAACATATCTCTCATATAAATGGAACAACCATTATTCTCGGATTTAAATGAGTAGCCATCTCGCATTAAACGAGATCCAGATACATTGTTCATGCTCAAAACTGGTACTAAATATCAATTATTGAGGTTTAAAACTAATCCCGTAGGTAGATGTAGAGGTAGCGTGCCGACGACGATCACATCGACCTTGGAACCATTCCCGACGCGCATCATCACCTTGTCGTTCGCCAGTCTCTGCTTATTCCACAACTCCTATTTTGAGTTACAAATATGAGCAACCGCACCGGTATCACATACCCAGCAGCTACTACAGCGCTGGTAAGGTACACATCAATAACATGTATATCACATATACCTTTGGCGTTGCCGGCCTTCTTATCCTCTAAGTACTTGGGGCAGTTCCGCTTCCATTGACCATTTCCCTTACAATAAAAGCACTGAGTCTCAGGCTTGGGTCCATTCTTTGGCTTCTTCCCAGCAACTGATTTACCGGGCACGGCAACTCCCTTGCTGTCCTTCTTGAAGTTCTTCTTACCCTTGCCTTTCTTGAAACTAGTGGTTTTATTCACCATCAACACTTGATGTTCCTTTTTGATTTCCACCTCTGCTGATTTCAGCATTGAAAATAACTCAGGAATGGACTTCTCCATCCCTTGCATATTGTAGTTCATCACAAAGCTCTTATAGCTAGGTGGAAGCGACTGGAGGATCCTATCAATGACCGAGTCATCTGGAAGATTAACTCCCAGCTGAGACAAGCGGTTGTGCAACCCAGACATTTTGAGTATATGCTCGCTGACAGAACTGTTTTCCTCCATTTTACAATTATAAAACTTGTTGGAGACTTCATATCTGTCGACCCGGGCATGAGCTTGGAAAACCATTTTCAGCTCTTGGAACATCTCATATGCTCCGTGCTGCTCAAAACGCTTTTGGAGCCCCGATTCTAAGCTGTAAAGCATGCCGCACTGAACCAGGGAGTAATCACCACTACACGACTGCCAGGCGTTCATAACGTCTTGAGTTGCTGGGAAAATGGGTACATCACCTAGCGGTGCTTCAAGGATATATGCTTTCTTGGCAGCTATGAGGATGATCCTCAGGTTACAGACCCAGTCCGTATAGTTGCTACCATCGTCTTTCAGCTTGGTTTTCTCTAGGAACGTGTTGAAGTTCAGGGCAACATTAGCGTGGGCCACTGGATCTACAAGATAGATTTGTAAAGATAATTTTAGACTAAGTTCATGATAATTAAGTTCATCTAAATTACTTAATGAACTCCCACTTAGATAAAACATCCCTCTGGTCATCTAAGTGATTCATGATCCAAATCGACTAGGTTGTGTCCGATCATCACGTGAGACGGACTAGTCATCAATGGTGAACATCTCCATGTTGATCGTATCTACTATACAACTCATGTTCGACCTTTCGATCTCTCATGTTCCGAGGCCATGTCTGTACATGCTAGGCTCGTCAAGTCAACCTAAGTGTTTTGCATGTGTAAATCTGGCTTACACTCGTTGTATTCGAACATTAGAATCTATCACACCCGATCATCATGTGGTGCTTCAAAACAACGAACCTTCGCAACGGTGCACAATTAGGGGGAACACTTTCTTGAAATTTTAGCAAGGGATCATCTTATTTAAGCTACAGCCGTTCTAAGCAAATAAGATGTAAAAACATGATAAACATCACATGCAATCAAATAGTGACATGATATGGCCAATATCATTTTGCTCCTTTTGATCTCCATCTTCGGGGCGCCATGATCATCATCGTCACCGGCATGACACCATGATCTCCATCATCGTGTCTTCATGAAGTTGTCTCGCCAACTGTTACTTCTACTACTATGGCTAACGGTTAGCAATAAAGTAAAGTAATTACATGGCATTGATGTTGACTTGCAGGTCATGAATAAATTAAGACAACTCCTATGGCTCCTGCCGGTTGTCATACTCATTGACATGCAAGTCGTGATTCCTATTACAAGAACATGATCAATCTCATACATCACATATGTATCATTCATCACATACTTTTGGCCATATCACATCATACGGCATATGCTGCAAGAATAAGTTAGACGTCCTCTAATTGTTGTTGCAAGTTTTTACGTGGCTGCTATAGGTTTCTAGCAAGAACGTTTCTTACCTACGCCAAAACCACAACGTGATATGCCAATTTCTATTTACCCTTCATAAGGACCCTTTTCATCGAATCCGATCCGACTAAAGTGGGAGAGACAGACACCCTCTAGCCATCTTATGCAACTAGTGCATGTCAGTCGGTGGAACCTGTCTCACGTAAGCATACGTGTAAGGTCGGTCCGGGCCGCTTCATCCCACGATGCCGCCAAATCAAGATAAGACTAGTAACGCCAAGTAAATTGACAAAATCGACGCCCACAACAACTTGTGTTCTACTCGTGCATAGAAACTACGCATAGACCTAGCTCATGATGCCACTGTTGGGGATCGTTGCAGAAATTAAAATTTTCTACGCATCACTAAGATCAATCTATGGAGAGACCAGCAATGAGAGAGAGGGGAGTGTATCTTCATACCCTTGAAGATCGCGATGCGGAAGCGTTACAAGAACGTGGTTGGAGGAGTCGCACACGCAACGATTCAGATCGCGGTCGATTCCGGTCTAAGCGCCGAACAACGGTGCCTCCGCGTTCAACACACGCGCAGCCCGGTGACGTATCCCGTGCCTTGATCCAGCAAGGAGGAGGGAGTGGTTGGGGAAGACAACTCCAGCAGCAGCATGACGGTGTGGTGGTGTTGGAGCAGCGTGGTTTCCAGCAGGGCTTCCCCAAGCACTACGAAGGATGAGGATGTAGAGAGGTAGGGCTACGCCGAGGGAGAGAGATACTTGTGTCCTTGGCAGCCCCAAAAGCCCCACTATATATAGAAGGAGGGGTGGTGACTGCGCCCCCTCTAGGGTTCCCACCCTAGGGGGTGCGGCAGCCCTAGATGGGATTGGAGGGGGCGGCCAAGAGGGGGAGAGGTGGGGCGCGCCCTAGGGTGGGCCTTTACGCCCATCTGCGCCTAGGGTTTCCCCCTCTCCTCCTAGCTGTGCCTTGGGCCTTGGTGGGAGGCGCACCAGCCCACTCAGGGGCTGTTCCCTTCCCACTCTTGGCCCATGCAAGCCTCTAGGGCTGATGGCCCCTCCCGGTGGACCCCCGGAACCCTTCCGGTGGTCCCGGTACATTACCGGGGACACCCGAAATACTTCTGGTGGCCAAAACCTCACTTCCTATATATTATTCTTAACCTCCGGACCATTTCGGAGCTCCTCGTGACGTCATGGATCTTATCCGGGACTCCGAACAACATTCGGTAACCACGTACAAACTTTCCCTATAACCCTAGCGTCATCGAACCTTAAGTGCGTAGACTCTACGGGTTCAGGAGGCATGTAGACATGACCGAGACATCTCTCCGATCAACAACCAACAGCGGGACCTGGATACTCATGTTAGCTCCCACATGTTCCATGATGATCTCATCGGATGAACCACGATGTCGGGGATTCAATCAATCCCGTATACAATTCCCTTTGTCCATCTGTATGTTACTTGCCCAAGATTCGATCGTCGATATCCCAATACCTCGTTCAATCTCGTTACCGGCAAGTCACTTTACTCGTTCCGTAATGCATGATCCCGTGACCAACTCCTTAGTCACATTGAGCTCATTATGATGATGCATTACCGAGTGGGCCCAGAGATACCTCTCCATCATACGGAGTGACAAATCCCAGTCTCGATTCGTGCCAACCCAACAGACACTTTCGGAGATACCTGTAGTGCACATTTATAGTGACCCAGGTACATTGTGACGTTTGGTACACCCAAAGCATTCCTACGGTATCCGGGAGTTGCACAATCTCATGGGCTAAGGAAATGATACTTGACATTAGAAAAGCTTTAGCAAACGAACTACACGATCTTGTGCTACGCTTAAGATTGGGTCTTGTCCATCACATCATTCTCCTAATGATGTGATCCCGTTATCAACGACATCCAATGTCCATGGTCAGGAAACCATAAACATCTATTGATCAACGAGCTAGTCAACTAGAGGCTCACTATGGACATGTTGTGGTCTATGTATTCACACATGTCTTACGGTCTCCGGTTAATACAATTATAGCATGAACAATAGACAATTATCATGAACAAGGAAATATAATAATAACCATTTTATTCTTGCCTCTAGGGCATATTTCCAACACTCAGCCCACCTAAAGTGACCCTTGAGGGGGCTCCCGAAGAAGTACTCACTGATTAGTTGCTCTCTCAAGTAGGAGGTCTCACATATGACAACGTATAAGATGCAACCCGACATACCGGCCCACCTTACACGCCCACATGATTAGCCCAATATATAGTTGAATACAATGGTTACTCAAATCTCCAAACAAAATTTTTGAACTTTATTAAAGTTCACATATCAAATCCAGTTGAGATCTCCTCTTGAGTGACTGTTAGAGCTTAGACAGCCGGGCTTGAAAAATCTGACCCCTTAAATGCCCGCAGAGAGTCACCGGTCACCTCAAATTAGATTCTACAACCGGATACCTCAAATTCATATTATTACATGCAATGTAAACCAGTGTTTCAGCAGAGTTCGCCCGGCTCCATTGTGCCCATGTCCGGCGTCCGACTGCGCTCTCCAGATTGTTGGTCCGGACGCCGACAAGGAACAATAGGGGATGGGACACGAACCGGCTCATGGGACTCAAGGCGCCGCTCTCTCCCATTCCTTACTCTTCCCCGTTAGAGCCAGGAACCCGGACAGTGCCGGTGGACGTCATATCGATGATGGATTCGTCCTGGGACGAGCCAGCGACATCCACCACAATGTGGTTGTGAAGCCCGGAGTGGTGCACCATACGGAGCGCTGTAGAATGCGACTCTGTCTAGCCAACTTCCACCATCGTGAGGGCTGCCGCCACCTCCCGCGCATGTTGCCTCGCACGACGGGCATGCCGCAACATGTTTGCATGTGATGACGCCCATGGTGCTTCCATGGCCTCCGCGCGCTAACGGACACCGCATTCGGATGCTTGACGGACCGCTGCCTCTAGTGAGGCAGTGATGGCACACCTAGCGCCGGATCCATGCGCCATTTGGGTGGACGCAATGGATTCCCGACGGAAGGAGTCCGAGCGCTGCGTCACAAGGGCCTCCTCCCGGGAGCAGCGGAGCACAAGCCGGATGGCCATCTCCTGCTCGGTGCTGTGTGGGATGAGATCGGGGTGGATGGATCTGGAGATGTAGGACTCGGATCCGTTGCCCACCATGCCATAGAAGGCTAGAGATTGCCGGACGGGAGCTTGGGTGGCAGAAGGGAGTGAGGGGAGTGGAGTGAAGTGTCTAGGGTTTGGTCCAACGAGCAGCAGAAGAAGAATATATATGGGGTCGGATGAGCCAGCATGGGCCGAGGACGACGTTGCGGATGCGCCCGCGCGCCTCATATTTGTCACAGATTTGGGCTAGATACGCGGGGTGGCGGTCAGCCTAGACGTTTGAGGCAAATCCTAAACGGCGCTCGTACCACTCGTTATAGCTTAATGGTACAGGGCGCACACCCCCTCCTCCCCGCGCCACGGGCTTTCAGCACAACACTCACTAACCACCCGAGTCGGTTGAGTTCTGTGATCATCTACAACTTCTTCTTTCTTTTATTCTATCTTTTCCCCCCTTTTTCCTTTTTCCTTTTTGTTTTTCTTTCTTCTTTTCCTTTTTTCCTTTGTCTTTCTTCTTTTTATTTTTTTCTAATTTGATATAAAAGTTCACCAGATTTTATGAACATTTTTTCAAATTTGATGAACTTTTTTAAAAAAATTGGAGAATTTTTTCAAATTTGATGAACTTTTTTACAAATTCGATGACCATTTTCCAAATTCGGTGATCCTTTTTGAAATCCAATGAACTTTTTCTCAAGTTTTATAAACTTTTTTTGAAGTTTTTGAACCTTTTTCAAAACTGATGAACTTTTTTGAAAGTTGGTGAACTTTTTTTTCAAATTCAATGAACTTTTTTCAAAATCGATGAATTTCTCAAAATCAATGAACTTTTTTTTTATTTTGTGAGATTTTTAAAAATATATGATTTTTTTCCTAATTCATAAATAGTTTTGTATACATGAACTTTTTTCTATTTCGTGATTGTTTTAATATTTTGTTTGGATTTTTTTCCCAAAAAAATCATGTTTTTTTCTGAAATGTATGTGCAAGAAATAGCGCAGCAAGTTTTAATTGTTTTGTAATGTAAATATTCACTAGCTCGTAGTAGCTCTAGTGGTTAGGCAACATGCACTGGATGTAAACGGTGGTAGCTTGAATCCTCATGGGAGCACATTTTTCATCGTACGACGGTTTCGTTTGGTGCCAGTTAGGAGCTCCCGACGTTTGAGGCGCTCGTTCGGATCAATTTTTTGTGACTGGTTAATGAGCGGGCCGTTCGTTGAGACGTTTAAGACAGGTTTTGGGGACGAGTAGATGCTCTTGGTGCACTAGCGCTGGCACGCGAGGGGCACGGCCCAAAATGCTCGCTCGCTCTCATTAGGAGGATTGCTCGGGCACGATCTTGAAAAAAGGCACGCTCTACGCGAGTTATTACTGTTGCTCGCCTTGTTTGTGAAAAAATTAGTTTAGTAATAAAAACCGGTTTACAATTATTAAAAAAGTAAAAAGAAATGTTCGCACATTGTTTTTAACTTTGGATAAATGTCAAGTATTTGAAAAAAAAATCACAACTTGAATTTTTATTTATGGATTTGAAAAAAGATCACAAATTTAGTGAATTCGAAAAAATGTTCATAAATTAAAAAATGCAGAAATTTTACAAATAAGTTCATGAATTTTAGAAATCTCATGAATTTTGAGAAAATAATCCGAATTAAAATAAAGAAAACAAGAAAATGTAAGAGGAAAAACAAAAAAACACTCTAAAAAGTATAGTATTTGGCCCATAACTGCCAAATAGGATTCTCCATTACCTTCTTTTTGCAAAAAAGATTCTTCAATACTATATTTGACGTTGGTAGAGTCAAATTGTTGCCAAAACGCAGGATGCTTTTCGAGCTCATCCAAGGAACGATTCTCGACAGATTTTTGCTAGTTCGTTTTTTCATGTCTATTTCTGTTCCATTTTCTTTTCAGTTTTGGTTTCCATTCTGTTTTTCTTTAGTTTTTAATGGGTTATTTTCTCCTTTGGTTTTTACTTTTTTTGTTTGGTTTTCTTATTCTCATTTTTTTCCATTTACAAATCTATTTTCTATACATGAATGTATGGTGGATAGTTTTTGTAAAACACGGTGAATATGTTTGTAATGCGTGATCGAATTTTTTCAAATATATGATGAACATTTTTCCCAAATCCAAGCAGACTTGCACTAACGCCGGCCAGTTTCGTGGCTCGCCAGGCGGCAAGCCTGACGTTGGAAGGTTCGGACATTTGAATCACACAATGGGCTAGCCCAGGAAACTGCTGAATACAACAATTGGTCTCTAAAACCGTGATCAAGATTCAAACAACGGCGAGGAGGACGTATCGGTATGCCGGCTTGTAATGCACGTCAAGACTGAGGAGAGCTTGCGAGTCGCGACATGCTCTACGTACATACGGTCGCCGGAACATCGACGCCGTTCGCAAATGATCTCACAAACCAATGCAAACGGCGCCGACGTTCCGACGACGAGGGCAAGCGCAATGATGTCCGGCTTGGTGGAGACGGACAGGCCAGGCTATGTACCATGCGCTGATCATACAGGCCCGGCGTTCTCATCCTCAAAGGTCGGGTTCCAATTGCCAAAGCTTCTACCATGATCCCTCTAAATATAAAAATACGATGTCGGATTTTTAAAGTTTGCTCGTGGATTTCTGATTTTCGATGCAAAAGCAGATAAATTTGCCATGTTGTCGTTCAAGAATTCCTATGTTTTAAAGTAAGAACTGCCACGTAGTTTTAAAATTTGTTAGAAAGAAATATCATGCTACAACAAGCAATTACCATGCTTTCGATGGTGACCCGACGTATCTAATGGCATCAGAAATTTTTACACTAAACATCTTTTTCTCGAATATACACAAGTATGTATATCATATATTAAAGAAGAAAGACAAAAAACGCGTCCATCGGTCATTTACAACGCATCGTGGTACAACTCACGAATACATGTACAACTCCACTCCACCCTACACGTAGGCTACTCCTCACCAATGCTCCACCGTATTAGACCTGCAAATACATAATCTTACGTTCCCTTTTATGAGTCCAGCCAATGACTAAGTTCTACCTTCCGATGAGATTTTGTGCAAAAGAGCACCAACTGATGGCGAGGCCCAGTCAAACACGACCGCATTCA
Organism: Triticum urartu; assembly: GCF_056163025.1. Classification (NCBI taxonomy): domain Eukaryota; kingdom Viridiplantae; phylum Streptophyta; class Magnoliopsida; order Poales; family Poaceae; genus Triticum; species Triticum urartu. Next base: position 192,493,503 of record NC_141879.1, read on the forward strand.
TGTGTTTCCACAGTTCCCACATCGTCAGTAGTAATAGCGTGTGGAGTTTAATAGCGTGTGAAGTGAATATCCAATTTTGAGCCCGGGCTCATCTGTACTTGGTCAAGAAATAATTCATAAAAAATTTCAAAAAAATCCAATTTTTTTGTGCGCGGTAGATAATGTGGTGCGTGAGGTGCGCTCCAAATTTCAGAGCATTTGGACATTTGAGTAGCTCTCAGCAAAAAAAACAAATTGGATGAGAACAGTATACAAATAGTACACTATTTAACAGACCTCAAATTTGTTTTTTTTTACCAAAAGCTACTCAGATGTCTAAATAATTTAAAATTTGAACCGGACATCAGGCACCAAATTATCTACCATGCCAAAAAAATTGAATTTTTTTGAATTTCGCTAGTATTTGTTTTGATTATTTTATTCAGCGCAGGTGCAGATGCTCCTAGAAGCCAAAATGCCTCACTCCGTGTGGAGGTCCTTTCTAGTTATAGTTGGAGAACGGCGATAGAGAGGACGGGCTCGCATGCTCCTGGAAGGCGTGCCAATGAGACAGCTCCGCGTGCGTCCGATCAATCAATATGATCATATGGAGATAGCGCATACGGCGAATGAACAGTGACGTACAGGAGCAACGTCGTTAAAAGGGGAGTTATCTTCACGGCTCCCCTTTGTTTGTTCTGTCGGTACATCACATAAGGCGAACGGTACAGATACAGGCAAAAAGTAACGCTGTTCTTGTGCGACGAACGTCCAAAGTTGACGGCGTGGATTCGCTCCCTGGCCCCAACCACCCACGTCTTTACTCCAAGCGTAAAGAAAAGAAAAACAAATATATCACTTGGGCCGCCGCGCGCAACAGTTCTCCAGGAGCTTGAGGCTATGGCGACGGCGGACGCAGCTTCGGTGCCTTTAAGGCACCTGCTTTTGGGTCACTGACATGTGGACCAGCCATTTGTTGGGTCCGTATGTCAGTGACCCAAAAGCAGGTCTCTTAAGGCACCGAAGTATTGTCCGGCGACGGCGGAGGCGGGAGTCGACAGATTTGTTCGCTGCCATGGCTGTATCCTCTGTATTTGTGGGCGGTGTGCGTAGGAGAGCAGCCTATAAATGCGCTGTCTTGTTTGTCCATAGGTTTTCCCTGCCGGATCTAGCCGGCGGCAACTCCATGATGCGCATCGAACCTACTGATCCTCTGGACTGTACACCCTCCGAGTCCAGCATGGGCGATGCGGGTGACACAATGTTGACAGTGGAAGTGGATTTACACAGTACTTGTGAGGGAGCGACCCTGACCCTGTCAGTGCCGAACTTAGAGCAGTCAATTGGCAAAGATGACCCCCAAGCCCCTGGCTGCACCAAGAGGTATGTGCATTTCAACCAATACCCCCGTAGATCAAAATATAACTTCAATTGTGTTTTGGAGCTTGTCTGATGTGAGGCGCGGGCATGGCATGTAGGAGCAGATTTAAAACAAAAATTCAGTGAACTAAGCAAAAGAATTTTGACTATGTATTACTAAAGAATTTTGACTATGTATTACTAAAAAATTCAGTGCTCACAGGTAAAGAAACAAAAAAAATATGTGCAAAAATTTAAAATTCCAAATATCTTCGCAATCAGACACAAAGGAACTTGACATGGTCTCTCTCTCGAGACAACTAGTGTCTATATTTCGCATCGTTATTACCGTACACGGAATGATGTTCTATCTTTTTTAGAACACCCAATTCAGTAAAACTACTGAATGATGAACTCCATTTTGCAAATCAATGCACAACAATGGAGTTTGCGTTGGAAAAAGTGATGCCAGACACAACACACCGTTGGTGCAAATGGCATGTGCTGAAGAATGCAAAGGAACAACTTGGTCCATATTACACAAAACGGAGCAAGTTCATATCCGAACTCCATAAAATAATCCAGCACATGTTGACGTAGACGAATTCGAGATGACATGGAAAGAACTGATAGAAGCCCATGGTTTACATAAGCATACTTATTTAACGCATATCTACGAAACAAGGGAGAAGTGGGCAAAGCCACACTTCAATGGAAAATTCTGCGCAAAGATGTCAAGTACCCAACACAGTGAGAGTGCCAACCATATGTTGAAGGGTTACGTCCCAGACTCCCAGCAAGTTACCCGATGCATCTATTCGTCTGGCAATACATGAGACTTCTCTTCGACAGGGAAGCAAGTGAGAACTACGAAGAGAGGCGTACAAAGATAGTAAGATTGCTAAAGTTATTCTTATACTTTCAATGCGAAATACATGTGATATTACTAATGCATCTCCCCTGCGTGCAGACATCCCCAGTTATGGAAATGACCGTGCCACTCGAGTTACACGCGAGTGAAATCTACACCTGAGCTATGTTTGAAAAATTTGGCGAAGTAATATATGAATCTATGCAGTACAAGGTGGAGGAGACCACCAAGGGCAAAACCTATTTCGTAAGACGATATCATCCCGAGAAATATGAGAAGTGGTGCAGGGTTGTCTACAAAGTAAAAGTTGCCGAAGAAGGGAAAGAACTGAAGTGTGAGTGTGCTAATTTTGAGCACACGGGTTTGCTATGCTGCCATTCAGTTAAGGTACTGAGATTTAAAACGTATTTTGCCTTCAAATTCAAGATTCTATTGCGGAGACAAAAAACTAACTTAACAACTAAATAACTTGCAGGTCCACGATTCCCTCAGCATAGACTGTATACTGACAAAACATATTCTGAAAGGGTGGACAAAAGACGCAAGGGATGTACTCCCCAACCACCTATCACATCTTCGGAGGGACAACATCTCTTTGAATTCAGTAACTTGTAGGCACTCAAATTTGTACACCCATGCTCTTGAAGTTGTACGACTTGGGGATGCAAACACAGAAGCGTATAAATTGTGCCATGAATATCCTCAAGACAGCAATGGATACATTGACTCCTATAGCCGCTTTCACTATGCGCAACTCACAGCGGATGTGGGAGTGACGCAGAAGGTAGCACAATCGGTAATTTCATCGGACTAAAAGCTCCAGGCTGGAAACGAAAGCCTGGTCAACCAACCAGCAGCAGGGATAAACCGTCATGTGATGATCATGGTGCAAAGAGCACGAGGAACACCTCAGCCACAAATGCACAAGCTGGAACTGGGTGCGGGACAAGTAAGCGAACTCGCTTTTGTAGTATATGTCGAGAACAAGGGCACAAGAGCATGACATGCCTGAAAAGAGGTGACCTTCAGAAAGAAAGGAAAGAGGGAAAATGCTCGAACTGTGGCGTCAGTGGTCACAGGAAGAACACCTGCAACAACCTTAAGGTCGTACTCCATGTTGTTGCAAATGCTACCTTAGAGCAAAATGCAATGTGCGAGTGATTTGATTTTACTCAGTGTTTTTGTTCTAAGCTGCTCAACGTTATGTAACCGTTTAACTCAAACCGCAGTTGTCTTATAATAAGTGTTTGATAAGTACTGCATGATGTAGTTGCTGAAACTTGTCAGTGTGGTACCCATGTTTATTATTGTGAGAACGGAAAAAATAATTTTTGAGTTTGTGACTTGGCTACTGAATTCTGTTTATATTTTGCTGCCTTTGTTGATTCATACCTAAATCTAGTATGATGTATTCTGTGAGATGAAATTCAGATGAATTGGTGCAGCGGTGCGTGCTGGCACGAGTAATACAATACAGTGTGAGAGTGAAACGGAAACCATGGATCCATAAACCTCGGCTGGATCCTCGCAGGACTCGGTGGAAGGCAGGGCCGACGGCGCGTCGGTGGCGGATGAAGCTTGAGAGGGAGAGGCTGAAGTGCATTCCCGTTTTGCAGCGTTGGAACTTGGAAGAAGTCGGAGAATACGATCCAGAGAATGGAGGTTCCGCCAGCGGTGACAACTGCTCCGATACGGGTAGCTACGCGGAATCCATGACCAACCTTGTGTGCAAGCAGACGCCGCCGTCGATGGTGACAACCCACCCGCAAAGCGCCCAAATCTTGTGCAATGATCCAACGGCTCGCGTTACGACCGCCGTCTGAACCTCCAGTACACGTTGCTACAGGGCAATAACGCCGCCGCTGTTACTTGGATGGCAGTCGTCCTCACAGTAGAAACGTCGTCTCCAACCCCTTCCATGCGTCTCATTAAATTACCCGTTTTCTACGTCCTAAAATACCACGCACTGTCCACATCCCCACGGCATTCGACGCCCACCGATACCGTGAGCAGGCGAGCTCGGGCACGCCAACGAATTTTCGTGGTGGGTAACCCTTATTTACTGCAAAGCCAATGCTGGAGGGACTCTTGTGGAGTAGGTGTCCAGTCCAGCTTCTCCATTGCCTGGCATAACCCTGCCCACTAAACATCTGATGACAAATGTATATTGGGGGTTCCTCATGTAACCAGCTCTCACCGAACTTCCATACCGGCTATGCAGCGCGCGCAAACATTTCAGCATGTAAGTTTAGTTGCACATATAAAATGTCTCCCGCTTGATCATGAAGCCATACGACCAAATTTCGTTGAAAATGATACAAATCGGTGAGCCGATGCTGCGCTTGCATAAGTCCCAATATCGTCGACGACACTAGCCTTTTTTGGACCCTTTGACACCCTCCTTCGTAGGACATTTCCAATGCGGACTATTAGAGCATCTACAGCCGGGTGTCTCAAATCTTGACTCAGACGGGCATCTCAAACGGCTCTTAAACGTCTGGGTTGACTGGCACCCTTCATATTTAGTTTAAATATAGGGCGGATATGGGACCCTCGGACGTGACCGGCACGCCTGTCATGTCAGACACAGCCCATGCTGGCCCACATATATTCCTCTCCATCCGCTCTCGGACCAAACTCTAGTCACTTCACTCCACTCCCCTCCGCCATCCAAGCTCGTCTCCACCGACGTCGGGTCGTCTCCGGCATGGCGGGCAGCGGATCCGAGTCCTTCACCTCCAGGCCCGTCGAGCCCGAGCTCTTCCCACGCGGTCCCGAGGAGGAGATGGTCGTCCGGCTTGCGCTCCACCGCACCCGGGAGGAGGCCCGTGCACGGCAGCGCTCGAACTCCTTCTATTGGGAATCCATTGCGTCTGTCCAAATGGTGCATGGATCCAGCGCTAGGGCAGCCGTCGCTGCCCATCGAAGACAGTGCGGTCCGTGTGGCGTCCAAACGCGGTGGCGGAAGCCACCTCTTGAGAACTGCGTTGGTTTCCCTTGAAGAGGAAAGGGTGATGTAGCAAAGTAGCGTAAGTATTTCCCTCATTTTTTAAGAACCAAGGTACCAATCCAGTAGGAGGCTGTGCACGAGTCCCTCGCACCTACACAAACAAATAAATCCTCGCAACCAACGCGCTAAGGGGTTGTCAATCCCTACACGGTCACTTACAAGAGTGAGATCTGATAGATATGATAGGATTTTTTTGGTATTTTTATGATAAAGAGAAATAAAAGATGCAAGTAAAATAAATGGCAAAGGAAATAACTAAGTATTGGAAGATTAATATGATGGAAGATAGACCCGGGGGCCATAGGTTTCACTAGTGGCTTCTCTCAAGAGCATAAGTATTTACGGTGGGTGAACAAATTACTGTTGAGCAATTGACAGAATTGAGCATAGTTATGAGAATATCTAGATATGATCATGTATATAGGCATCACGTCGAGACAAGTAGACCGACTCCTGCCTACATCTACTACTATTACTCCACAGATCGACCGCTATCCAGCATGCATCTAGAGTATTTCCTTGTTCATGATAATTGTCTATTGTTCATGCTATAATTTTATTAACTGGAAACCGTAATACATGTGTGAATACATAGACCACAACATGTCCCTAGTAAGCCTCTAGTTGACTAGCTCGTTGATCAATAGATGGTTATAGTTTCCTAACCATGGACATTGGATGTCATTGATAACGGGATCACATCATTAAGAGAATGATGTGATGGACAAGACCCAATCCTAAGCATTGCACAAGATCGTGTAGTTCGTTTGATAGAGCTTTTCTAATGTCAAGTATCATTTCCTTAGACCATGAGATTGTGCAACTCCCGGATACCGTAGGAGTGCTTTGGGTGTATCAAACGTCACAACGTAACTGGGTGACTATAAAGGTGCACTACAGGTATCTCCGAAAGTGTCTGTTGGGTTGGACGAATCGAGACTGGGATTTGTCACTCCATATGACGGAGAGGTATCTCTGGGCCCACTCGGTAATGCATCATCATAATGAGCTCAATGTGACTAAGCAGTTAGTCACGGGATCATGCGTTACGGAACGAGTAAAGAGACTTGCCGGTAACAAGATTGAACGAGGTATGGGGATACCGATGATCGAATCTCGGGCAAGTAACATACCGATAGACAAAGGGAATTGTATACGGGATTGATTGAATCCCCGACATCGTGGTTCATCCGATGAGATCATCGTGGAACATGTGGGAGCCAATATGGGTATCCAGATCCCGCTATTGGTTATTGGCCGGAGAGGTGTCTCGGTCATGTCTGCATGGTTCCTGAACCCGCAGGGTCTACACACTTAAGGTTCGGTGACGCTAGAGTTGTTATGGAAAATAGTATGTGGTTACCGAAGGTAGTTCGGAGTCCCGGGTGAGATCCCGGATGTCACGAGGAGTTCCGGAATGGTCCGGCGGTGAATATTGATATATTGGATGAAGGGTATTGGAGTCTGGAAGTGTTCTGGGGGTACCAGGCTATGGCCAGCATGACCGAAAGGTGTTTCGGGAGCCCCGACAAGTGTTGGAGGGCCTCATGGGCCAAAGGGGAAGGGGCAAACCAGCCCACTAAGGGGTGGTGCGCCCCCCACACCCTTTCCCATGTTACTTGTGAAGGTGGGGCGCCTCCACCTGGCTTGGGAGGCAAGCCTCCACCTGCTTGGCTTGGGGGGCAAGTCTCCCTAGGGAGATCCAATCTGCCTGGCCGCCGCCCCTAAGGGAAACCCTAGGGCGCCTCCCCCTCTCCCCTTGCCCCTAGATATAGTGGAGGGGTGGGAGGGCAGCCGCACCCCTTCCCTGGCGCAGCCCTCCCTCCTCCTACACCTCCTCCTCCTCCATAGTGCTTGGCGAAGCCCTGCTGGAGAACCACGAGCTCCATCGCCACCATGCCGTCGTGCTGCTGGAGTTCTCGCTCAACTTCTCCTCTCCCCTTGCTGGATCAAGAAGGAGGAGACGTCCCCGGCCTGTACGTGTGTTGAACGCGGAGGCGCCGTCCGTTCGGCGCTAGATCGGATCTTCCGCGATTTGCATCGCCGCGAGTACGACTCCATCAACCGCGTTCTTGTAACGCTTCCGCTTAGCGATCTTCAAGGGTATGAAGATGCACTCCCTCTCTCTCATTGCTAGATTACTCCATAGATTGATCTTGGTGATGCGTAGAAAATTTTAAATTTCTGCTACGATCCCCAACAGTTGTATCAGAGCTAGGTCTATGCGTAGATTCTATGCACGAGTAGAACACAAAGTAGTTGTGGGCGATGATTTGTTCAATTTGCTTGCCGTTACTAGTCTTATCTTGATTCGGCGGCATTGTGGGATGAAGCGGCCCGGACCGACCTTACACGTACACTTGCGTGAGACATGTTCCACCGACTGACATGCACTTGATGCATAAGGTGGCTGGCGGGTGTCTGTCTCTCCCACTTTAGTCGGATCGGATTCGATGAAAAGGGTCCTTATGAAGGGTAAATAGCAATTGGCATATCACCGTTGTGGTTTTGCGTAGGTAAGAAACGTTCTTGCTAGAAACCCATAGCAGCCACGTAAAACATGCAACAACAATTAGAGGACGTCTAACTTGTTTTTGCAGGGTATGCTATGTGATGTGATATGGCCAAAAGGATGTGATGAATGATCTATGTGATGTATGAGATTGATCATGTTCTTGTAATAGGAATCACGACTTGCATGTCGATGATTATGACAACCGGCAGGAGCCGTAGGAGTTGTCTTAACTTATTTATGACCTGCATGTCAATGAAAACGCCATGTAATTACTTTACTTTATTGCTAACCATCAGCCATAGTAGTAGAAGTAATAGTTGGCGAGGCAACTTCATGAAGACACGATGATGGAGATCATGATGATGGAGATCATGGTGTCATGCCGGTGACGATGGTGTTCATGCCGCGCCTCGAAGATGGAGATCAAAGGCGCAAGATGATATTGGCCAAATCATGTCACTTTATGATTTGCATGTGATGTTTGGCATGTTTACATCTTATTTTCTTAGAACGACGGTAGCATAAATAAGATGATCCCTCGCAATAATTTCAAGAAAGTGTTCCCCCTAATTGTGCACCGTTGCTAAGGTCCGTTGTTTCGAAGCACCACGTGATGATCGGGTGTGATAGGTTCTAACGTTGGCATACAACGGGTGTAAGCCAGATTTACACACGCAATACACTTAGGTTAACTTGACGAGCCTAGCATGTACAGACATGGCCTTGGAACACGAAAGACCGAAAGGTCGAACATGAGTCGTATAGTGGATACGATCAACATGAAGATGTTCATCGATGATGACTAGTCCGTCTCACGTGATGATCGGACACGGCCTAGTTGACTCGGATCATGTATTACTTAGATGACTAGAGGGATGTCTATCTAAGCGGGAGTTCATTGAATAATTTGATTAGATGAACACAGTCAAAAGGTCTTTGCAAATTATGTCGCAGCTCACGCTTTGGTTCTACTGTTTTAGATATGTTCCTAGAGAAAATTTAGTTGAGAGTTGACAGTAGCAATTATGCGGACTGGGTCCGTGAACTGAGGATTGTCCTCATTGCTGCACAGAAGGGCTATGTCCTTAATGCACCGCTCAGTGTGTTGAACCTCGAGCATCGTCTGTAGATGTTGGGAAACATCTGACATACACATTTTGATGACTACGTGATAGTTCAGTGCATAATACTAACGGTTTAGAATTATGGCACCAAAGATTTTTTTGAAACGTCGCAGAACATATGAGATGTTCCAAAGACTGGAATTGGAATTTCAGACTAGTGCCACCGTCAAGAGGTATGAGACCTCTGACAAGTTTCTTAAGCCTGCAAACTAAGGGAGAAAAGCTCAATCATTGAGCATGTGCTCAGATTGTCTGAGTACTGCAATCGCTTGAATCGAGTGGGAGTTAATCTTCCAGATGAGATAGTGATGGTTCTCCATAGTCACTGCCACCAAGCTATTGGAGCTTCGTGATGAAATATAACATATCAGGGATAGACATGATGATCCTTGAGCAACTCATGATGTTTGACACCGCGAAAGTAGAAATCAAGTAGGAGCATCAATTGTTGATGGTTAAACCACTAGTTTCAAGAAGGGCAAGGGAAAGAAGGGATACTTCATGAGACGGCAAATCAGTTGCTGCTCTAGTGAAGAAACCCAAGGTTGAACCAAACCCGAGACTAAGTGCTTCTATAATGAGGGGAACGGTCACTGAAGCAGAACTACCCTAGATACTTGGTAGATGAGAAGGCTGGCAAGGTCGACGGAAGTATTTTGGATATACGTCATATTATTGTGTACTTTACTAGTACTCCTAGTAGCACCAGGGTAATAAATACCGGTTCGGTTGCTAAGCGTTAGTAACTCGAAATAAAAGGCTGCGGAGACTAGCTAAAGGTGAGATGACGATATGTGTTGGAAGTGTTTCCAAGGTTGATGTGATCAAACATCGCACGCTCCCGCTACCATCGGGATTGGTGTTAAACCGAAATAATTGTTATTTGGTGTTTGCGTTGAGCATAGACATGATTGGATTATGTTTATCGCCACACGATTATTCATTTAAGGAGAATAATGGTTACTCTGTTTATTTGAATAATACCTTCAATGGTCTTGCACCTAAAATGAATGGTTTATTGAATCTCGATCGTAGTGATACACATGTTCATGCCAAAAGATATAAGATAGTAATGATAGTACCACGTACTTGTGGCACTGCCATTTGAGTCATGTTGGTATAAAACGCATGAAGAAGCTCCATGTTGATGGATCTTTGGACTCACTCGTTTTGAAAAATTTGAGACATGCGAACCATGTCTATTGGTAGATATGCATGAAGAAACTCCATGCAGATGGATCGTTTGGACTCACTTGATTTTGAATCACTTGAGACATGCAAAGCATACCACATGGGCAAGATGACTGAAAGGCCTCGTTTTCAGTAAGATGGAACAAGAAAGCAACTTGTTGGAAGTAATACATTTTGATGTGTGCAGTCCAATGAGTGCTGAGGCACGCAGTGGATATCGTTATGTTCTTACTTCACAGATGATTTGAGTAGATGCTGAGTATATTTACTTGATGAAACACAAGTCTGAATTATTGAAAGGTTTAAGTAATTTCAGAGTGAAGTTGAAGATCGTCGTGACAAGATGATAAGATGTCTATGATATGATCATAGAGATGAATATCTGAGTTACGAGTTTGGCACACAATTAAGACATTGTGGAAATTGTTTCACAACTAATACCGCCTGGACCACCATACTGTGATGGTGTGTCCGAACATCACAACTGCACCCTATTGGATATGGTGCATACCATGATGTCTCTTATCGAATTACCACTATCGTTTATGGGTTAGGCATTAGAGACAACCGCACTCACTTTAAATAGGGCACCACACAATTCCGCTGAGACGACACCGTATGAACTATGGTTTAGAGAAACCTAAGTTGTCGTTTCTTAAAAGCTTGGGGATACGATGTGAAAAAGTTTTAGGCTGATAAGCTCGAACCCAAAGCGGATAAATGCATCTTCATAGAATACCCAAAATAGTTGGGTATACCTCCTATTTCAGATCCGGAAGCAAAAGTGATTGTTTCTAAAAATGGGTCCTTTCTCGAGGAAAAGTTTCTCTCGAAAGAATTGAGTGGGAGGATGGTGGAGACTTGATGAGGTTATTGAACCATCACTTCAACTAGTGTGTAGCAGGGCACAGGAAGTTGTTCCTGTGACACCTACACCAATTGAAGTGGAAGCTTATGATAGTGATCATGAAACTTCGGATCAAGTCACTACCAAACCTCGTGGGATGACAAGGATGCATACTACTTCAGAGTGGTACGTAATCCTGTCTTGGAAGTCATGTTGCTAGACAACAATGAACCTACGAGCTATGGAGAAGTGATGGTGGGCCCAGATTCCGAAGAATGGCTCGAGGCCATAAAATCCAAGAGAGGATCCATGTATAAAAGAAAGTATAGACTTTGAAAGAACCACTTGATGGTCGTAACGCTGTTGGGTGCAGATGGATTTTAAAAGGAAGACAGACAATGATGGTAAGTGTCACCATTAAGAAAGCTCAACTTGTCGTTAAGATGTTTCCCGACAAGTTCAAGGAGTTGATTACGATGAGACTTTCTCACTCCTAGCGATGCTAAGAGTCTGTTGGAATTATGTTAGCAGTTACTGCATTATTTATGAAATCTTGCAGATAGGATGTAAAAACCATTGTTTCCTTGACATTTTTCTTGAGGAAAGGTTGTATGTGATACAACCAGAAGGTTTTGTCAATCCTGAAAGATGCTGACAAGTATGCAAAGCTCCAGCAATCCTTCCAAGGACTGGAGTAAGCATCTCAGAGTTGGAATGTACGCTTTGATGAAATGATCAAAGATTTTGGGTTTATACAAAGTTTATGAGAAACTTGTATTTCCAAAGAAGTGAGTGGGAGCACTATAGAATTTTTGATGAGTATATGTTGTTAACATATTGTTGATCAGAAATGATGTAGAATTCCTGTAAAGCATACAAGGTTATTTGAAAAGTGTTTTTCAATGGAAAACCTGGATTAAACTACTTGAACATTGGGCATCAAGATCTATAAGGATAGATCAAAAATGCTTAATAGTACTTTCAAATGAATACACACCGTGACAAGATTTTGAAGGAGTTCAAAATAGATCAGCAAAGAAGGAGTTCTTGGATGTGTTACAAGGTGTGAGTATTGAGTAAGACTCAAGACCTGACCATGGCAGAAGAGAGAGAAAGGACAAAGGTCATCCCGTATGCTTTAGACGTAGGCTCTACAGTATGCTATGTTGTGTACCGCACCTGAAGTGTGCCTTGCCATGAGTCAATCAAGGGGTACAAGAGTGATCCAGGAATGGATCACATGACAGTGGTCAAACTTATCCTTAGTAACTAGTGGACTAAGGAATTTCTCGATTATGGAGGTGGTAAAAGAGTTCGCCGTAAAGGGTTACGTCGATGCAAACTTTAACACTAATCCGGATGACTCTAAGTAGTAAACCGGATTCGTATAGTAGAGCAGTTATTTGGAATAGCTCCAAGTAGCGCGTGGTAGCTGCATCTACAAGATGACATAGAGATTTGTAAAGCACACACGGATCTGAGAGGTTCAGACCCGTTGACTAATAACCTCTCTCACAAGCGAGATATGAACAAACCCCATGGGTGTAAGATTCATTACAATCACATAGTGATGTGAACTAGATTATTGACTCTAGTGCAAGTGGGAGACTGTTGGAAATATGCCCTAGAGGCAATAATAAAATGGTTATTATTGTATTTCCGTGTTCATGATAATTGTCTATTGTTCATGCTATAATTGTATTAACTGGAAACCGTAATACATGTGTGAATACATAGACCACAACATGTCCCTAGTAAGCCTCTAGTTGACTAGCTCGTTGATCAATAGATGGTTATGGTTTCCTAACCATGGACATTGGATGTCATTGATAACGGGATCACATCATTAGGAGAATGATGTGATGGACAAGACCCAATCCTAAGCATAGCACAAGATCGTGTAGTTCGTTTGCTAGAGCTTTTCTAATGTCAAGTATCATTTCCATAGACCATGAGATTGTGCAACTCCCGGATACCGTAGGAGTGCTTTGGGTGTATCAAACGTCACAATGTAACTGGGTGACTATAAAGGTGCACTACAGGTATCTCCGAAAGTGTCTGTCGGGTTGGCACGAATCGAGACTGGGATTTGTCACTCCGTATGACGGAGAGGTATCTCTGGGCCCACTTGGTAATGCATCATCATAATGAGCTCAATGTGACTAAGTAGTTAGTCACGGGATCATGTGTTACAGAATGAGTAAAGAGACTTGTCAGTAACAAGATTGAACGAGGTATGGGGATACCGATGATCGAATCTCGGGCAAGTAACATACCGATAGACAAAGGGAATTGTATACGGGATTGATTGAATCCCCGACATCGTGGTTCATCCGATGAGATCATCATGGAACATGTGGGAGCCAATATGGGTATCCAGATCCCGCTATTGGTTATTGGCCGGAGAGGTGTCTTGGTCATGTCTGCATGGTTCCCGAACCCGTAGGGTCTACACACTTAAGGTTCGGTGACTCTAGAGTTGTTATGGGAAATAATACGTGGTTACCGAAGGTAGTTCGGAGTCCCGGATGAGATCCCGGATGTCACGAGGAGTTCCGGAATGGTCCGGCGGTGAAGATTGATATATTGGACGAAGGGTATTGGAGTCCGGAAGTGTTCTGGAGGTACCAGGCTATGACCAGCATGACCGAAAGGTGTTTCGGGAGCCCCATCAAGTGTTGGAGGGCCTCATGGGCTAAAGGGGAAGGGGCAAAACAGCCCACTAAGGGGTGGTGCGCCCCCCACACCCTTTCCCACGTTACTTGTGAAGGTGGGGCGCCTCCACCTGGCTTGGGAGGCAAGCCTCCACCTGCTTGGCTTGGGGGGCAAGTCTCCCTAGGATTTTCCCTAGGGAGATCCAATCTGCCTGGCCGCCGCCCCTAGGGGAAACCCTAGGGCGCCCCCCTTTCCCCTTGCCCCTATATATAGTGGAGGGGTGGGAGGGCAGCCGCACCCCTTCCCTGGCGCAGCCCTCCCTCCTCCTACACCTCCTCCTCCTCTATAGTGCTTGGAGAAGCCCTGCTAGAGAACCATGAGCTCCATCGCCACCATGTCGTCGTGCTACTGGAGTTCTCCCTCAACCTCTCCTCTCCCCTTGCTGGATCAAGAAGGAGGAGACGTCCCCGGGCTGTACATGTGTTGAACGCGGAGGCATCGTCCGTTCGGCGCTAGATCGGATCTTCCGGGATTTGCATCACCGCGAGTACAACTCCATCAACCGTGTTCTTGTAACGCTTCTGCTTAGCGATCTTCAAGGGTATGAAGATGCACTCCCTCTCTCTCATTGCTAGATTACTCCATAGATTGATCTTGGTGATGCGTAGAAAATTTTAAATTTCTGCTACGATCCCCAACAGATAACCAATCATACATAAAAGAATTCAGAGAAGATTCAAATATTGTTCATAGATAAACTTGATCATAAACCCACAATTCATCGGTCTCAACAAACACACCGCAAAAGAAGATTACATCGAATAGATCTCCACAAGAGAGGGGGAGAACTTTGTATTGAGATCCAAAAAGAGAGAAGAAGCCATCTAGCTAATAACTATGGGCCCGTAGGTTTGAAGTAAACTACTCACACTTCATCGAAGGGGCTATGGTGTTGATGTAGAAGCCCTCTGTGATCGATGCCCCCTCTGGCGGAGCTCCGGAAAAGGTCCCAAGATGGAATCTCGTGGATACAGAAAGTTACGGCGGTGGAATTAGGGTTTTGGCTCCGTATCTGGTAGTTTGGGAGTACGTAGGTATATATAGGAGGAAGGAGTATGTCGGTGGAGCAATAGGAGGCCCACGAGGGTGGAGGGCACGCCTGGGGGGGGGGGGGGGGTAGGCGCGCCCCCTACCTCGTGCCTTCCTCGTTGATTGCTTAATGTAGGGTCCAAGTCCTCTGGATCATGTTCGTTCCGAAAATCACGTTCCCGACGGTTTCATTCCGTTTGGACTCCGTTTGATATTCTTTTTCTGCGAAACCCTAAAATAGGCAAAAACAACAATTCTGGGCTTGGCCTCCGGTTAATAGGTTAGTCCCAAAAATAATATAAAAGTGTATAATAAAGCCCAATAATGTCCAAAACAGAATATAATATAGCATGGAACAATAAAAAATTATAGATACGTTGGAGACGTATCAAGCATCCCCAAGCTTAATTCCTGCTCGTCCTCGAGTAGGTAAATGATAAAAATAGAATTTTTGATGTGGAATGCTACTTGGCATAATTTCAATGTAATTCTTCATAATTGTGGTATGAATATTCAGATCCGAAAGATTCAAGACAAAAGTTCAATATTGACATAGAAATAATAATACTTCAAGCATACTAACTAAGCAATTATATCTCTTCAAAATAACATGGCCAAAGAAAGTTATCCCTACAAAATCATATAGTCTGGCTATGCTCTATCTTCACCACACAAAGTATTTAAATCATGTACAACCCCGATGACAAGCCAAGCAATTGTTTCATACTTTTGGTTTTCTCAAACTTTTTCAATCTTCACGCAATACATGAGCGTGAGCCATGGACATAACACTTTAGGTGGAATAGAATGGTGGTGGTGGAGGAGACAAAAAAGGGGAAAGATAGTCTCACATCAACTAGGCATATCAACGGGCTATGGAGATTCCCATCAATAGATATCAATGTGAGTGAGTAGGGATTGCCATGCAACAGATGCACTAGAGCTATAAGTATATGAAAGCTCAACAAAAGGAACTAAGTGGGTGTGCATCCAACTCGCTTGCTCACGAAGACCTAGGGCATTTTGAGGAAGCCCATCATTGGAATATACAAGCCAAGTTCTATAATGAAAAATTCCCACTAGTATATGAAAGTGATATCATATGAGAGTCTCTATTATGAAGATCATGGTGCTACTTTGAATCACAAGTGTGGTAAAAGAATAGTAGAATCGTCCCTTCTCTCCTTTTCTCTCATTTTTTTATTTGGGCCTTTTTTATGGCCTCTTTTTTTATTTTATTTTTCGTCCAGAGTCTCATCCCGACTTGTGGGGGAATCATAGTCTCCATCATCCTTTCCTCACTTGGGACAATGCTCTAAAAATAATGATCATCACACTTTTATTTACTTACAGCTCAACAATTACAACTCAATATTTAGAACAAAATATGACTCTATGTGAATGCCTCCGGTGGTGTACCGGGATATGCAATGAATCAAGAGTGACATGTATGAAAGAATTATAAACGGTGGCTTTTCCACAAATACAATGTCAACTAAATGATCATGCAAAGCAATATGACAATGATGGAGCATGTAACGCCCTTGATGCGGCTATATCTCCCACGTGTCGAAGCACGACTTAGAGGCATAACCGCATTGAAAGCAATGTCACAAGTGAGGTAATCTTCGCAAACAATCCATGTAATACATAAAGGGAAAGAGATACATAGTTGGCTTACACTCGCCACTTCACACAATTACATGAATAAAGCATTACATCAACCAGATACAATCAAGGTCCGACTATGGAACCAAAATAAAAGAAGACTACCCCAAAAGCTACACAGATCCCCGATCGACCCCAACTGGGCTCCACTACTGATCAACTAGAAACGGAACAACATAACATACACGATCTTCATCGAGCTCCTCCTTGAGCTCGGTTGTGTCACCTGCACAATATCATCGGCACCTGCATGCTGGTTTTGGAAGTATGTGTGAGTCACGGGGACTCAGCAATCTCACACCCTCACGATCAAGACTATTTAAGCTTATAGGAAGGGTAAAGGTATGATGTGGAGTTGTAGCAAGCGACTAGCATATATGGTGGCTAACATACGCAAATGAGAGCGAGAAGAGAAGGCAAAGCATGTTTGAGAAGCTATGATCAAGAAGTGATCCTAGAACATCCTATGTCAAACATAACTCCAACACCGTGTTCACTTCCCGGACTCCGCCGGAAAGAGACCATCACGGTTACACACGCGGTTGATGTATTTTAATTAAGATCAACTTCAGGTTTTCTACAACCGGACATTAACAAATTCCCATCTGCCCATAACCGCGGGCACGGCTTTCGAAAGTTCAAATCCCTGCAGGGGTGTCCCAACTTAGCCCATCACAAGCTCTCACGGTCAACGAAGGATATTCCTTCTCCCAAGACAATCCGATCAGACTCGGCATCCCGGTTACAAGACATCCTCGGCAATGGTAAAACAAGTCTAGCAAAGCCACCCAGATGTGCCGACAAATCCCGATAGGAGCTACACATATCTCGTTCTCAGGGCACACCGGATGAGCAAGACGTCGGGTGGGCTAGCCCAAAGTTGCCCCTGGTAGCTCCGGACATCGCTCAGTTTTGGACCAACACTTAGACAAGCACTGGCCCGGGGGGGGGGGTTAAAATAAAGATGACCCTTGGGCTGGCCTAACCCAAGGGAAAAAGGCTAGGTGGCAAATGGTAAAACCAATGTTGGGCCTTGCTGGAGGAGTTTTATTCAAAGCGAACTGTCAAGGGGTTCCCATTATAACCCAACCGTGTAAGGAACACAAAATCCGGGAACATAACACCGATATGACGGAAACTAGGGCGGCAAGAGTGGAACAAAACACCAGGCATAAGGCCGAGTCTTCCACCCTTTACCAAGTATATATATGCATTAATTAAATAAGAGATATTGTGATATCCCAACAAAATATCCATGTTCCAACAAGGAACAAACTCCAATCTTCACCTGCAACTAACAACGCTATAAGAGGGGCTGAGCAAAGTGGTAACATAGCCAAACAATGGTTTGCTAGGACAAGGTGGTTAGAGGCTTTGGCTTAACAATATGGGAGGCATGATAAGCAAGTGGTAGGTATCGCAGCATAGGCATAGCAAAAGAGTGAGCAACTAGCAAGCAAAGATAGAAGTGATTTCAAGGGTATGGTCATCTTGCCTGAGATCCCGCAAGGAAGAAGAACGAGTCCATGAAGAAGATAAACGGCCGTAGTCGAACGAATCCTCACAAATGCAATGTTATCGGAACCAACCCGAAGAAGCAACACCGGAAAGAAGCAAACAACATAGTAAACGACCAACACATGAACATGGCATGATGCACAATCAAGTATGATGCATGTCCGGTTTAATGAAGCATGGCATGGCAAGTGCAACAAACAACACTACAAATTAAGTGGAGCTCAATATGCAACGGAGTTGCATATTGAAGAAAACACCACATGACTTATTTAGTTTTCTCTCGTTTAAGTACTCAACAATATTAAATGTTGGTTAGCATGGCAAGAGGTGAAGCAAATGAAAACTACCTATCTAGGCAAGTTTAAATGAGGCCGGAATAACAAGCAACAAGTCCGGAAACTCCTCATGTGCAATATTTTTGGTTTGGTACTGTTCTGCCCTAAACCATATTTTATATTTGTTAAACATGCAAAGAGATGCCACCATGTTAAACTATGCATTTTTCTACCCCATTTACATATACAGATTGTTTAAAACCGAGCTACGGTTATTTAGTTATGAAAGAATTCATTTTAACATGTTATTTAAGCAAATTAATGCAAACATCAGTTTAAACATTTTAAACATAGATGAAAATAGTATATTATGAAACTAGACAAAATTTTAGGCATTTTTCATATATAAAGCATTTTAATCCGATGCACGGTTTAGAAGTTATTAAATGCATGATCCCGAAGGGGTTTTCTGCAAAACTGGAAACTCTGGAATAAATAGCTAAAACGTTCTGCGAAAAAAAATACACGGTACGGGCCGGATTTGGTTGGCCCATCAGTGGGAGGGGGCGCAGCAGTGAGGCTCACCCATGGGCTTGGCCCGTTCGGTGGTGCGGTTAGGATCTAGCAGCGGCTGGGCTAGGCCTTCTTGGATCGATCGGAAGGGTCAACGCGTCGCTCACGTTCTGACGAAGCCGGCGGGACTTGCAGCAGCAGGTTCATTGCAGGGGTGAAGCAGGGAACTTGACGGGCGACGCAGGCGACCTCCAACGAGGGACTTGGCGCGATCTCGACAATGCGAACGAGGTGAGGAGGAGCGGATCCAGGCGGGGGCGTCCGGGAAAAGGGGCACGGGCGCGGACCCGGCGGAGACAACGGGGACATGGTGGCGCTTGGCGGCGAGATTGAGGAGTTGGCCACGAGAGCTCTGGCGAGTCCCTGAGGAGAAGGAGAGCGGGCGGGGATGCAGGACCCGGGCACGGGGCGGCAGCGTCTTGGGCTCCTAGTGGCCGAGCGGCTGTGGATCTTCGAGGCAGCCATGGCGGTCTCCTGATACAGAGAAAAGAGAGAGATGGGGTGAGGGAAGAACCAGAGACCTGAGCGACGGGGAGAGGAGATAGAGATGGAGAGACAGGGGCTCGGCCTGGTGCTCGCTGGAGATCGAGGAAACGGGGACGAGTTGCTCGTGATCCCCTCGGGATCGAGCAGAGGAGGTGGCCTCGGGCATGAGCAAGGGATCGAGCGAGGACACGTTGACTTGCTGCCAAAAAACGAGGAGAAGTGGGAGGCGGCGCTGGATCCGAATGGAGGCTGGTGGTTTGGATCGGGAGGGATCCCGAGAAAGAGTGTGGCGGCGGTGCGAGGGACAAGGCTCCTAGATTTTAGGGTTAGGTTGAATCGGTAGGTGGTGGTCTTATATAAAACAAGTAGATTTGTGACAGGGGCATTCGATCCCTTCAATTTTAATCGGACGGACCTGGATAAAAAGGTTAGGGAGCCCAAATAAGAAAACAGAGACGTTTTGTAGATGTTTGGGGATGATCCAGACCCAACGGTGATGACTGTCCGGGTCGGGTCTGGGACAGCTTCCGGACGCGCGCGAGGGGGGGCCGTGGGCTGACGAGAGAGATTAGGTTGGGCCTGGCGATAGGTAGTGGACTGTGCGGAAGGCCTCAGGCTCAGAAAAGAGAAGAGAGAAGGCCCGGCGACTGTTTTCGAAGACCGAAAACGTCCGACGTTAGACCGACTATATTGTCGCTATAGTTTAATGGTTGGGCTATCAAACGAACTCCGAATGCGATGAAACTTGACAGGCGGTCTATCTACACTATAATAAGACCACACGCCAACTTTCATCCCATTCCGAGAACATTTTCCGGCCACTTATAAAATAATATTTCAGACGTGTCGCGGGCGCGTGCAAGTGTGTTTGGACTCAGAACGGACAACGGAAGGAATGAGGAGACCGGGACAGATGCAAGTTTCGAAAACATGATGATGCAATGCACTTGATGACATGACAAGATGCAACACTCAAGCGAAAGACATGGCAACGACAACGAATAACTGGAAGACACCTGGCGCGTCGGTCTCGGGGCGTCACAGAGCGTGTCATAGTAAACGGAACGGTGGAAAGTTGCATGGCAATATATCTCGGAATGGCTATGGAAATGCCATGATAGGTAGGTATGGTGGCTGTTTTGAGGAAGGTATATGGTGGGTGTATGATACCGGCGAAAGGTGCGCGGTATTAGAGAGGCTAGCAATGGTGGAAGGAAGAAAAGTGTGTATGATCCATGGACTCAACCTTAGTCATAAAGAACTCATATACTTATTGCAAAAATCTACAAGTTATCAGAGCAAAGTATTACACGGATGCTCCTAGGGAGATAGATTGGTAGGAAAAGACCATCGCTCGTCCCCGACCGACACTCATAAGGAAGACAATCAATAAATAAATCATGCTCCGACTTCATCACATAACGGTTCACCATACGTGCATGCTACGGGAATCACAAACTTTAACACAAGTATTTCTCA
This sequence comes from Triticum urartu, assembly GCF_056163025.1. NCBI lineage: Eukaryota > Viridiplantae > Streptophyta > Magnoliopsida > Poales > Poaceae > Triticum > Triticum urartu. The sequence goes on from NC_141879.1 coordinate 192,514,142, forward strand.
AATTCACAACTACTCGACTAGCATGACTCTAATATTACCATCTCCATATCTCAAAATAATTATCAAGTATCAAACTTCTCATAGTATTCAACACACTCATAAGAATTTTTTTATTAATCTTGAATGCCTAACATAATTAAAGCAAATTACCATGTTGTTTTGTAGGACTCTCAAAATAATATAAGTGAAGCATGAGAGAACAATAGTTTCTATAAAACAAATCCACCGACGTGCTCTAAAAGATATAAGTGAAGCACTAGAGCAAAAACACTATATAACTCAAAAGATATAAGTGAAGCACATAGAGTATTCTAACAATTTCCGAATCATGTGTGTCTCTTTAAAAAGGTGTGTACAGCAAGGATGATTGTGGAAAACTAACAAATAAAGACTCAAATAATACAAGACACTCCAAGCGAAACACATATCATGTGGTAAATAAAAATATAGCTCCAAGTAAAGTTACCGATGGAAGTAGACGAAAGAGGGGATGCCTTCTGGGGCATCCCAAAGCTTTGGCTTTTAGGTGTCCGTAGATTATCTTGGGGTGCCATGGGCATCCCCAAGCTTAGGCTCTTTTCACTCCTTGTTCCATAATCCATCAAATCTTTTACCCAAAACTTGAAAACTTCACAACACAAAACTTAAAGTAGAAAATCTCGTGAGCTCCGTTAGCGAAAGAAAACAAAACACCACTTCAAGGTACTGTAATGAACTCATTCTTTATTTATATTGGTGTTAAACCTACTGTATTCCAACTTCTCTATAGTTTATAAACTATTTTACTAGCCATAGATTCATTAAAATAAGCAAACAACATACGAAAAACAGAATCTATCAAAAACAGAACAGTCTGTAGTAATCTGTAGCTAACGCAAGATATGGATCCCCAAAAATTCTAAAATAAATTTCTGGACGTGAGGAATTATCTATTAGTCATCTGTAAAAAGAATTAACTAAATAGCACTTTCCAAATAAAAATGGCAGCAATTCTCGTGAGTGCTAAAGTTTCTGTTTTTTACAGCAAGATTAAAAAGACTTTCCCCAAGTCTTCCCAACGGTTCTACTTGGCACAAACACTAATTAAACACAACCAAAACAGAGGCTAGATAAATTATTTATTACTAAACAGGATCAACAAGCAAGGAATAAAAAAAATTGGGTTGCCTCCCAACAAGCGCTATCGTTTAACGCCCCTAGCTAGGCATAATATTTCAATGATGTTCACATGAAAGACAAGAATTGAAGCACAAAGAGAGCAACATAAAACACGTGACAAACACATCTAAGTCTAACATACTTCCTATGCATAGGCATCTTATAGGCAAATAAATTATCAAGGCAGGCAAAAACTAGCATATACAAGGAAGCGGAAAGAAACAATAGCAATCTCAACATAACAAGAGATAATTTAGTAACTTGAAAATTTCTACCACCATATTTTCCTATCTCATAATAATTACATGTAGGATCATAAGCAAATTCAACAAAATAGCTATCACATAAAATATTTTCAACATGATCCACATGCATGCAAAGTTGACACTCTTCCAAAATAGTGGGATTAACATTAACTAAAGTCATGACCTCTCCAAACCCACTCTTATCAAAAACTTTATAAGATTGAACATTATCCAAATATGTGGGATCTAAAGTTGACACTCTTCCAAACCCACTTTCAATAATATTTCAAACACTATTATCAATCTCATATTCATCATGGGGCTTAAATAAATTTTCAAGATCAAAAGAAGAATCACCCCAATCATGATCATTGCAACAAATAGTAGTCATATCAAAACTAGCATCCCCAAGCTTAGGGTTTTGCATATCATTAACACAATTGACATTAAGAGAATTTATAATAACATCATTGCAATCATGCTTTTCATCGAAGGAACTATTAAATATGGGTGCAATAGCAACGATCTCATGTTTAACATAAGGAACTATAGCAAATTCATCTTCATAAATATTGGCATCATGGCCACAAGAATAGCAAGGATCATGTTCACCAAGGGATATTTCAATCAAATCATCGGAATCATAATTATCTATAGATTCATGCATATCATTAATTTCTTTCGAAGCAACGGTCATTCTTTCAATAAATTCTTTGACATAGACATTATGAGCATAGTTTTCATAGCAATATTTAAGTATGTAAAAATTTTCAGATTCGTAGAGAGTAATATCATATTTTTCAATCAAAGAAGCAACTTCATAAGCACCCTTAAAAGCAACAAATTCTTCAATTCGTTTGATATCGTAGTAACTATAAACACCCTTTGCATAACAAGATAAGATTTCAATATCATTAAACTCGCATATGTAGGGGGTGTTTTTTAGGGTTCTTAGAGCAACAAGTAAAATCACAAATTTCACAAAGATTCCAAACATAACACAGTAATTTGTTTATTTGATTCCATAAGAGTCTCCCTTTTTCAGACAAACAGTGACGCACAAAATGAGCATGCTCATCTAAAGATTCCCCATCAACTAGGCTAGTTGGGGTATTAGCACGAGCGCATAAGGATCGAAGATGATCTAAGTAGAACACTTTTAGTGGATCCATATCAATAGATTTTTAGCAAGCAAATAGAAAGCACATGGAAACACAAACAAGGATACGTACGGGAAGAAGGCAAACAAAAGAAGAGGCAAATAGGGAAAGAGAAGGAGGACGGAGAGAGAGGGCGAATAAAACGGCAAGGGTGAAGTGGGGGAGAGGAAAACGAGAGGCAAATGGCAAATAATGTAATGCGGGAGATAAGGGTTTGTGATGGGTACTTGGTATGTATTGACTTGCAACGGCGCCACAAGTGACTCGTTGTCGGGAGCCAAATCTTGACTTATCTTGCGCGAACCTCCCCGGCAATGGCGCCATAAATCCTTCTTGCTACCTCTTGAGCACTGCGTTGCTTTTCCCTTGAAGAGGAAAGGGTGATGCAGCAAAGTAGCGTAAGTATTTCCCTCAGTTTTTGAGAACCAAGATATCAATCCAGTAGGAGGCCGCGCACGAGTCCCTCGTGCTGGGGATCGTAGCAGAAATTTAAAATTTTCTACGCATCACCAATATCAGTCTATGGAGTCATCTAGCAACGAGAGGGAGAGGAGTGCATCTACATACCCTTGTAGATCGCGAGCGGAAGCGTTCAAGAGAACGGGGTTGATGGAGTCGTACTCGACGTGATCCAAATCACTGATGATCCTAGCGCCGAACGGATGGCACCTCCGCGTTCAACACACGTACGGAGTGGAGACGTCTCCCGCGCCTTGATCCAGCAAGGAGGAGGGAGAGGTTGAGGAAGAGAGCTCCAGCAGCAGCACGGCGGCTTGGTGGTGGTGGAGCGGTAGTACTCCGGCAGGGCTTCGTCGAGCTCTTAACGAAGGAGGAGAGGTGTTGGGGAGGGGAGGGGTTGTGCCTTTGATGTGGTGTGCAGCCCTCCCCTTGCCCCTCTATTTATAGGGGAAGGAGGAAGGGGGCCGCCCCCTCTAGATGAGATCTAGAGGGGGGGGGGGCGGCGGCGGCCAAGGGGGTGGCTTGCCCCCAAGCAAGGGGGGGCGCCCCCTCTAGGGTTTCCCCCTGTGACGCCCGGATAATTAAGCTATAGTGATCCCCGCTAATGATGCCACGTCACCTCGGTTACTGTGGATAAACTCGCGTTAGTTCCAAACCTAGTCTGAATTTCAAATGTAAAATAAAGGCAAACAATAAAAGTTTTCAAATATTAAAACTAAATGTTCGGGTGGATACAAATAAATCATCGATAATTATGATGGAGAAACCACATTTTTATAAAAGGTTTAAATGCACTTAAGTAACTAAAACAGTAGGTAAAACAATTAAACAAATGCGTTTTGGATTTTATAAAATACTATACTATTTTGTTCAGGGATAAAACCTTTTGTGGTAGTAGTTATAATTGTAACTCTATTTTAGGTAGGGTTTCACTTTTTGTAAAACTATAAAATATAAAACAGTAAAAGAAAGATAAATAAAAAGTGAAGAAACAAACTAAATAAAAAAATAAATGAAATGAAAAAAAAGAAAGAAAGAAAAAGAGAGAGAACCCCCGGCCCAACTGGGCCATGTCCCAGCCAGGCCGGCCTAGCTCCCCCTTGGCCTAACCGGCCTCCCTTATCCACCCACAGCAGGAAACCCTAACCCCCGAGTCTCCCCACTTCCCCCACGACCTCCCCCCCTTCTCGATCGCGCCCCCGCGCGCCTCGACCCAGCCGGCTCGCCTTTGCGCCCCATCCCCGAGCTCCCCGTCGCCGGAGCCCTTCCCCAGCCGGCTCCTCGCCATCCACGCCGCGTTCGCTGCTGCTCCCCGTGGCCCCGGCGAGCACGGCCGCGCCCGTGGACTGCGCCTTTGCCGCGCAACTTCTTCGCGCGCTCGCGCCGCGCCTGCAGCACCACCGGTCATTGCCTTCATCGACATGCCCTGCCGAAGCTCGCCACCACCCCTCGTGCCACGGCGTCCTCCTCGTCACCCCGTGCTGAGGCTGTCGACCCCGCACCACAACCCCTCAAGCCCTCTACTCTGCCTCGCGCCTGTCGGCCCGTCCGGCCACTGGACCTCGACGGCAGGGTTCCTCCGGCCTCCCCAAGCTCTCCTCTGCAACGATGTGAGCATCCGGCTCCCCCTGGACTCTTCCCTCTCTTCCACGTCCCCCGTAGACGTCTGGCCGACGAGGCCGTGCCTCTGCCGCTGCTCGCCGACATGGTGGTCGATTTCGACCGTCCCGCGCCTACGGTTTGTCCCAGTGAGTGCGCGGCGAGGCCCTCGACCGGTCCGTGCCAACCGCCGCTCCAACGGTCGCCGGAGGCGAGTGCACGACTGTCGCCATTGCGCTCCACCTCGCCGTCGTTTCCCTGCTGATGTGGAACATCATTAACCCCAAATCACCCCCTGGTGCCACTGACCTATGGACCCACTAGCTAATTAGATTAGTTCATAGCTAAATAAGTCTGTTAAATAACGGTTCAATTAAAATATGACACCGACGGTGGGGTCCCACCTAGCTAATTAATTTAGCTAACTAATTTAGATTAACATCAGAGTATGACAGATGGTCCCCCACCGGTCAGACTTGACTAGTCAGCGCTGACCTAGTCAACTGCTAACTGGACCCTCTGGCCCACATGTCAGCCTTTGCTGATAGGCTGGTTGACCAAGTCAACTGGGCCCACTGTCAGCCTTTGTACTGAATAGCTGGGTACAATTCTGGGCACCCCTAGCATTTTATTCTTTTAATTTCAAATTAAATTAAATCCAGAAATTAGAAAAAAACATTTAAAACTTTGAAAATTAATATAAAATAATCCGTAACTCGGATGAAAATACTTTCTACATGAAAGTTGCTCAGAACGATGAGACAAATCCAGATACGCAGCCCGTTCGTCCACCACGCATCCCTAGCATAGCGAACACGAAACTTTCCCCCTCCGGTTCATCTGTCCGAAAACGCGAAACACCGGGGATATTTTCCCGGATGTTTCCCCCTTCACCGGTATCACCTCGTACCGCGTCAGGTCACCCATAGCACAGCGTAATGCCGCATTTTGCTTTTTGTTACATTGATTGCTCTGTTATTTATTGTGTTCCCCCTCTGTTACTTCTTTCCGGTAGACCCCGAGACTGCCGGAGACCCCCAGTACGACTACGGTGTTGATGACCCCCTCTCTCTTGCCAGAGCAACCAGGCAAGCCCCCCCTTTGATCACCAGATATCGCCTACTCTTCTCTATACTGCTTGCATTAGAGTAGTATAGCATGTTACTGCTTTCCGTTAATCCTATCCTGATGCATAGCCTGTCCTTGCTACTACTGTTGCTACCTTTACCTGCAATCCTAATGCTTAGTATAGGATGCTAGTTTATCATCAGTGGCCCTACATTCTTGTCCGTCTGCCATGCTATACAATCGGGCCGTGATCACTTCGGGAGGTGATCACGGGCATATGCTATATACTTTATACTGTTACATTACTTATGATACTTTTCAGAGATGGGGGCTGAAGGGGCAGGTGGCTCCATCCAGGTAGTGGTGGGCATGGGTTCCCGATGGCCCCCGACTGTTACTTTGTGGTGGAGCGACAGGGCAGGTTGAGACCACCTAGGAGAGAGGTGGGCCTGGCCCTGGTCGGCGTCCGTGGTTACTTCAGAATAACACGCTTAACGAGATCTTGGTATTTGATCTGAGTCTGGCTACTGGCCTATACGCACTAACCATCTACGCGGGGACAGTTATGGGCACTCGACGTCGTGGTATCAGCCGAAGCCTTCGTGACGTCAGCGACTGAGTGGCGCGCGCCGGATTGGACCGTAAGCCCGCTCTTGTATTAAGGGGGCTAGTTCTGCTTCCGGCCGCGTATACAATGTGCAGGTGTGCAATGGGCAATGGGCCCAGACCCCTGCGCCATAGGATTTAGACCGGCGTGCTGACCTCTCTGTTGTGCCTAGGTAGGGCTGCGACGTGTTGATCTTCCGAGGCCGGGCATGACCCAGGAAAGTGTGTCCGGCCAAATGGGATCGAGCGTGTTGGGATATGTGGTGCACCCCTGCAGGGAAGTTAATCTATTCGAATAGCCGTGATCTTCGGTAACAGGACGACTTGGAGTTGTACCTTGACCTTATGACAACTGGATACTTAATAAAACACACCCTTCCAAGTGCCAGATACAACCGGTGATCACTCTCTCACAAGGCGACGAGGGGAGGATCATCGGTTAGGTTTATGCTATGCGATGCTACTTGGAGGACTTCAGTCTACTCTCTTCTACATGCTGCAAGACGGAGGCCGCCAGAAGTGTAGTCTTCGACAGGACTAGCTATCCCCCTCTTATTCCGGCATTCTGCAGTTCAGTCCACATACGATCCCCTTATTCCCTTTGATACCAATGCATACATATGTAGTGTAGCTCCTTGCTTGCGAGTACTTTGGATGAATACTCACGGTTGCTTTTCTCCCCCTTTTCCCCTTTCCTATATCCAATTGCTGCAACCAGACGATGGAGCCCAGGAGCAAGACGCCACTTTTGACGACGACTCTTACTACACTGGAGATGTCTACTACTACGTGCAGGCTGCTGACGATGACCAGGAGTAGTTTAGGAGGATCCCAGGCAGGAGGCCTACACCTCTTTCGATCTGTATCCCAATTTGTGCTAGCCTTCTTAAGGCAAATTTGTTTAAATTATGTCTGTACTCAGATATTGTTGCTTCTGCTGACTCATCTATGATCGAGCTCTTGTATTCGAGCCCTCGAGGCTCCTGGCTTGTAATATGATGCTTGTATGACTTATTTTATTTGTAGAGTTGTGTTGTGATATCTTCCCGTGAGTCCCTGATCTAGATCGTACACGTTTGCGTGTATGATTAGTGTACGGTCAAATCGGGGGCGTCACACCCCCCAACCCTAAGCGCATGGGCCCAAGGGGGGGGGGTGCGCCCAGCCCACTTGGGGCTGGTTCCCTTTCCTCTACGGCCCATGAGGCCCTCCGAGAGAGGTGGCCCCTCTCGGTGGACCCCGAAACCCCTCCGGTGGCCCCGGCACAATACCGATATGCCCCCGAACCTTTCCGGTGACCGTATGACAACTTCCTATATATAAATCTTCACCTCCGGACCATCCCGGAACTCCTCGTGACATCTGGGATCTCATCCGGGACTCCGAACAACATTCAGTAATCACATACAAGTCTTCCTAATAACCCTAGCGTCATCGAACCTTAAGTATGTAGAGCCTACGGGTTCGGGAACCATGCAGAGATGACCGAGACAACTCTCCGGCCAATAACCAACAGCGGGATCTGGATACCCATGTTGGCTCCCACATGTTCCACGATGATCTCATCGGATGAACCACGATGTCGAGGATTCACGCAATCCCGTATACAATTCCCTTTGTCAATCGGTACGTTACTTGCCCGAGATTCGATCGTCGGTATCCCAATACCTCGTTCAATCTCGTTACTGGCAAGTCACTTTACTTGTTCCGTAACACATCATCCCGTGAACAACCCTTAGTCACATTGAGCTCATTACGATGATGTCTTACCGAGTGGGCCCAGAGATACCTCTCCGTCATACGGAGTGACAAATCCCAGTCTCGATTCGTGCCAACCCAACAGACACTTTCGGAGATACCCGTAGTGCACCTTTATAGTCACCCAGTTACGTTGTGACGTTTGGCACACCCAAAGTATTCCTACAGTATCCGGGAGTTGCACAATCTCATGGTCCAAGGAAAAGATACTTGACAATAGAAAAGCTTTAGCAGACGAACTACACGATCTTGCGCTATGCTTAGGATTGGGTCTTGTCCATCACATCATTCTCCTAATGATGTGATCCCGTTATCAATGACATCCAATGTCCATGGTCAGGAAACCGTGACCATCTATTGATCAACGAGCTAGTCAACTAGAGGCTCACTAGGGACATGTTGTGGTCTATGTATTCACACATGTATTACGATTTCCGAATAACACAATTATAGCATGAACAATAGACAATTATCATGAACAAGGAAATATAATAATAACCATTTTATTATTGCCTCTAGGGCATATTTCCAACAGTCTCCCACTTGCACTAGAGTCAATAATCTAGTTACATTGTGATGAATCGAACACCCATAGAGTTCTGGTGTTGATCATGTTTTGCTCGAGGAAGAGGTTTAGTCAACGGATCTGCGACATTCAGGTCCGTATGCACTTTACAAATATCTATGTCTCCATTTTGAACATTTTCACGAATGGAGTTGAAGCGACGCTTGATATGCCTAGTCTTCCTGTGAAACCTGGGCTCCTTGGCAAGGGCAATAGCTCTAGTGTTGTCACAGAAGAGAGTCATCGGGCCCGACGCATTGGGAATAACTCCTAGGTCGGTAATGAACTCATTTATCCAGATTTCTTCTTGTGCTGCCTCTGAGGCTGCCATGTACTCCGCTTCACATGTAGATCCCGCCACGATGCTTTGCTTGCAACTGCACCAGCTGACTACCCCACCATTCAAAATATACACGTATCCGGTTTGTGACTTAGAGTCATCCAGATCTGTGTCGAAGCTAGCATCGACGTAACCCTTTACGACGAGCTCTTCCTCACCTCCATAAACGAGAAACATATCCTTAGTCCTCTTCAGGTACTTTAGGATATTCTTGACCGCTGTCCAGTGTTCCATGCCGGGATTACTTTGGTACCTTCCTACCAAACTTACGACAAGGTTTACATCAGGTCTGGTACACAACATGGCATACATGATAGACCCTATGGCCGAGGCATAGGGGACGACACTCATCTTTTCTCTATCTTCTGCCGTGGTCGGGCATTGAGCCGTGCTCAATCTCATACCTTCCAATATAGGCAAGAACCCCTTCTTGGACTGATCCATATTGAACTTCTTCAATATCTTGTCAAGGTACGTACTTTGTGAAAGACCAATGAGGCGTCTCGATCTTTGTCTATAGATCTTGATGCCTAATATATAAGCAGCTTCTCCAAGGTCCTTCATTGAAAAACACTTGTTCAAGTAGGCCTTTATGCTTTCCAAGAATTCAATATCATTTCCCTCAATAGTATGTCATCCACATATAATATGAGAAACGCTACAGAGTTCCCACTCACTTTCTTGTAAACACAGGCTTCTCCATAAGTCTGCGTAAACCCAAACGCTTTGATCATCTCATCAAATCGAATGTTCCAACTCCGAGATGCTTGCACCAGCCCATAGATTGAGCGTTGGAGCTTGCACACCTTGTCAGCATTCTTAGGATCGACAAAACCTTCCGGCTGCATAATATACAATTCTTCCTTAAGGAAACCATTAAGGGATGCCGTTTTGACGTCCATTTGCCATATCTCATAATCATAGAATGCGACAATTGCTAACATGATTCGGACAGACTTCAGCTTCGCTATGGGTGAGAAAGTCTCATCGTAGTCAACACCTTGAACTTGTCGATAACCCTTAGCGACAAGCCGAGCCTTATAGATGGTCACATTACCATCTGCGTCTGTCTTCTTCTTAAAGATCCATTTATTTTCTATGGCTCGCCAATCATCGGGCAAGTCAGTCAAAGTCCATACTTCGTTTTCATACATGGATCCTATCTCGGATTTCATGGCTTCCAGCCATTTCTTGGAATCTGGGCCCGCCATTGCTTCTTCATAGTTTGAAGGTTCACCATTGTCTAACAACATGATTTCTAGGACAGGGTTGCCGTACCACTCTGGTGCGGAACGTGTCCTTGTGGACCTACGAAGTTCAGTAGCAACTTGATCTAAAGTTTCATGATCATCATCATTAACTTCCTCTCTAGTTGGTGCAGGCACCTCAGAAACATTTTCTTGAGCTGCGCCACTCTCCGGTTCAAGAGGCAATACTTCATCAAGTTCTATTTTCCTCCCACTTACTTCTTTTGAGAGAAACTCTTTCTCTAGAAAGGATCCATTCTTGGCAACAAAGATCTTGCCTTCGGATCTGAGGTAGAAGGTATACGCAATAGTTTCTTTAGGGTATCCTATGAAGACGCATTTTTCCGATTTGGGTTCGAGCTTTTCAGGTTGAAGTTTCTTGACATAAGCATCGCATCCCCAAACTTTCAGAAACGACAGCTTAGGTTTCTTACCAAACCATAATTCATACGGTGTCGTCTCAACGGATTTCGACGAAGCCCTATTTAAAGTGAATGCGGCAGTCTCTAAAGCATAGCCCCAAAATGACAGTGGTAAATTGGTAAGAGACATCATAGATCGCACCATATCCAATAGGGTGCGATTACGACGTTCGGACACACCATTACACTGTGGTGTTCCAGGCGGCGTGAGTTGTGAAACTATTCCACATTTCCTTAAGTGCGTGCCAAATTCGTGACTCAAGTATTCTCCTCCACGATCTGATCGTAAAAACTTTATTTTCTTGTCACGTTGATTCTCAACCTCACTCTGAAATTCCTTGAAATTTTCAAAGGTCTCAGACTTGTGTTTCATTAAGTAGACATACCCATATCTACTCAAGTCATTAGTGAGGGTGAGAACATAATGATAGCCACCGCGAGCCTCAACACTCATTGGACCGCACACATCAGTATGTATGATTTCCAATAAGTTGGTTGCTCGCTCCATTGTTCCGGAGAACGGAGTCTTGGTCATTTTGCCCATGAGGCATGGTTCGCACGTGTCAAATGATTCATAATCAAGAGACTCCAAAAGTCCATCTGCATGGAGTTTCTTCATGCGTTTGACACCAATGTGACCAAGGCGGCAGTGCCACAAGTATGTGGGACTATCATTATCAACCTTAGACCTTTTGGCATTCACACTATGAATATGTGTAACATCATGTTCGAGATTAAATAAGAATAAACCATTGACCAGCAGGGCATGACCATAAAACATGTCTCTCATATAAATAGAACAACCATTATTCTTAGATTTAAATGAGTAGCCATCTCGCATTAAACGAGATCCAGATACAATGTTCATGCTCAAAGTTGGTACTAAATAACAATTATTGAGGTTTAAAACTAATCCCGTAGGTAAATGTAGAGGTAGCGTGCCGACGGCAATCACATCGACCTTGGAACCATTCTCGACGCGCATCATCACCTCGTCCTTCGCCAGTCTCCGTTTATTCCGCAGTTCCTGTTTTGAGTTAAAATTTGAGCAACTGCACCGATATCAAATACCCAGGAGCTACTACGAGCGCTGGTTAGGTACACATCAATAACATGTATATCACATATACCTTCGGCATTGCCGGCCTTCTTATCCGCTAAGTACTTGGGGCAGTTCCGCTTCCAATGACCGTTTCGCTTGCAATAAAAGCACTCAGTCTCAGGCTTGGGTCCATTCTTTGGCTTCTTCCCGGCAGCTTGCTTACCGGGCGCGACAACTCCCTTGCCGTCCTTCTTGAAGTTCTTTTTACCCTTGCCTTTCTTGAACTTAGTGGTTTTATTCACCATCAACACTTGATGTTCCTTTTTGATTTCCACCTCCGCTGATTTCAGCATTGAATATACCTCGGGAATGGTCTTTTACATCCCCTGCATATTGAAGTTCATCACAAAGCTCTTGTAGCTAGGTGGGAGCGACTGAAGGATTCTGTCAACGACCGCATCATCCGGGAGATTAACTCCCAGCTGAGACAAGCGGTTGTGCAACCCAGACATTTTGAGTATGTGCTCGCTGACAGAACTATTCTCCTCCATCTTACAACTGTAGAACTTGTCGGAGACTTCATATCTCTCGACCCGGGCATGAGCTTGGAAAACCATTTTCAGCTCTTGGAACATCTCATATGCTCCGTGTTGCTCAAAACGCTTTTGGAGCCCCGATTCTAAGCTGTAAAGCATGCCGCACTGAACCAGGGAGTAATCATCACTACGCGTCTGCCAAGCGTTCATAATGTCTTGTTCTGCTGGGAAAACAGGTGCTTCACCTAGCGGTGCATCAAGGACACATGCTTTCCTGGCAGCTATGAGGATAATCCTCAGGTTACGGACCCAGTCCGTGTAGTTGCTGCCATCGTCTTTCAGCTTGGTTTTCTCTAGGAACGCGTTGAAGTTGAGGGCAACATTAGCGTGGGCCATTTGATCTACAAGACATATTACAAAGATTTTTAGACTATGTTCATGATAATTAAGTTCATCTAATCAAATTATTTAATGAACTCCCACTCAGATAGACATCCCTCTAGTGATCTGAGTGATACATGATCCGAGTCAACTAGGCCATGTCCGATCATCACGTGAGACGGACTAGTCATCATCGGTGAACATTTTCATGTTGATCGTATCTTCTATACGACTCATGTTCGACCTTTCGGTCTTCCGTGTTCCGAGGCCATGTCTGTACATGCTAGGATCGTCAAGTCAACCTAAGTGTTGCGTGTGTAAATCTGGCTTACACCCATTGTATGCGAACGTTAGAACCTATCACACCCGATCATCATTTGGTGCTTCGAAACAACGGACCTTAGCAACGGTGCACAGTTAGGGGGAACACTTTCTTGAAATTATTGCGAGGGATCATCTTATTTATGCTACCGTCGTTCTGAGCAAATAAGATGTAAAACATGATAAACATCACATGCAATCAAATAGTGACATGATATGGCCAACATCATTTTGCTCCTTTTGATCTCCATCTTCGGGGCGCCATGATCATCATCGTCACCGGCATGACACCATGACCTCCATCATCACGATCTCAATCATCGTGTCTTCATGAAGTTGTCTCACCAACTATTACTTCTACTACTATGGCTAATAGTTAGCAATAAAGTAAAGTAATTACATGACGTTTATGTTGACATGCAGGTCATAAATAAATTAAGACAACTCCTATGGCTCCTGCCGGTTGTCATACTCATCGACATGCAAGTCGTGATTCCTATTACAAGAATATGTTGAAACTCATACATCACATATATCATTCATCACATCCTTTTGGCCATATCACATCACATGGCACATGCTGCAAAAACAAGTTAGATGTCCTCTAATTGTTGTTGCAAGTTTTACGTGGCTGCTATAGGTTTCTGGCAAGAACGTTTCTTACCTACGCCAAAACCACAACATGATATGCCAATTTCTATTTACCCTTCATAAGGACCCTTTTCATCAAATCTGATCCAACTAAAGTGGGAGAGATAGACACACGCTAGCCACCTTATGCAACTAGTGCATGTCAGTCGGTGGAACCAGTCTCACGTAAGCGTACGTGTAAGGTCGGTCCGGGCCGCTTCATCCCACGATGCCGCTGAATCAAGATAAGACTAGTAACGGCAAGTAAATTGACAAAATCGACGCCCACAACAACTTGTGTTCTACTCGTGCATAGAAACTACGCATAGACCTAGCTCATGATGTCACTGTTGGGGATCGTAGCAGAAATTTAAAATTTTCTACGCATCACCAAGATCAATCTATGGAGTCGTCTAGCAACGAGAGGGAGAGGAGTGCATCTACATACCCTTGTAGATCGCGAGCAGAAGCGTTCAAGAGAACGGGGTTGATGGAGTCGTACTCGACGTGATCCAAATCACCGATGATCCTAGCGCCGAACGGACGACACCTCCGCGTTCAACACATGTACGGAGCGGAGACGTCTCCCGCACCTTGATCCAGTAAGGAGGAGGGAGAGGTTGAGGAAGAGAGCTCCAACAGCAGCACGATGGCATGGTGGCGGTGGAGCGGCAGTACTCCGGCAGGGCTTCGCCGAGCTCTTAACGGAGGACGAGAGGTGTTGGGGAGGGGAGGGGCTGCGCCTTTGATGTGGTGTGCAGCCCTCCCCTTGTCCCTCTATTTATAGGGGAAGGAGGAAGGGGGACGGCACCCTCTAGATGAGATCTAGAGGGGGGCGGTGGCCAAGGGGGGTGGCTTGCCCCCCAAGCAAGGGGGGCGCCCCCTCTAGGGTCCCCCCCAACCCTAGGCGCATGGGCCCAAGGGGGGGGGGTGCGCCCAGCCAACTTGGGGCTGGTTCCCTTTCCTCTATGGCCCATGAGGCCCTCCGAGAGAGGTGTCCCCTCCTGGTGGACCCCGGAACCCCTCCGGTGCCCCGGTACAATACCGATATGCCCCCGAACCTTTTCGGTGACCGTATGACAACTTCCTATATATAAATCTTCACCTCCGGACCATTCCGGAACTCCTCGTGACGTCCGGGATCTCATCCGGGACTCCGAACAACATTCGGTAATCACATAAAAGTCTTCCTAATAACCCTAGCGTCATCGAACCTTAAGTGTGTAGACCATACGGGTTCGGGAACCATGCAGACATGATCGAGACAAATCTCCGGCCAATAACCAACAACGGGATCTGGATACCCATGTTGGCTCCCACATGTTCCACGATGATCTCATCGGATGAACCACGATGTCGAGGATTCAAGTAATCCCGTATACAATTCCCTTTGTCAATCGGTACGTTACTTGCCCGAGATTCGATCGTCGGTATCCCAATATCTCGTTCAATCTCGTTACCGGCAAGTCACTTTACTCGTTCCATAACACATCATACCGTGAACAACCCTTAGTCACATTGAGCTCATTACGATGATGTCTTACCGAGTGGGCCCAGAGATACCTCTCCGTCATACGGAGTGACAAATCCCAGTCACGATTTGTGCCAACCCAACAGACACTTTCGGAGATACCCGTAGTGCACCTTTATAGTCACCGAGTTATGTTGTGACGTTTGGCACACCCAAAGTATTCCTATAGTATCCAGGAGTTGCACAATCTCGTGGTCCAAGGAAAAGATACTTGACATTAGAAAAGATTTAGCAGACGAACTACACGATCTTGCGCTATGCTTAGGATTGGGTCTTGTCCATCACATCATTCTCCTAATGATGTGATCCCGTTATCAATGACATCCAATGTCCATGGTCAGGAAACCGTAACCATCTATTGATCAACGAGCTAATCAACTAGAGGCTCACTAGGGACATGTTGTGGTCTATGTATTCACACATGTATTACGATTTCCGGATAACACAATTATAGCATGAACAATAGACAATTATCATGAACAAGGAAATATAATAATAACCATTTTCCTCTAGGGCATATTTCCAACACCTCGCACCTACACAAACAAATAAATCCTCGCAACCAACGCGATAAGGGGTTGTTAATCCCTACACGGTCACTTACGAGAGTGAGATCTGATAGATATGATAGGATAACTTTTTTTGGTATTTTTATGATAAAGAGAAATAAAAGATGCAAGTAAAATAAATGGCAAAGGAAATAACTAAGTATTGGAATATTAATATGATGGAAGATAGAGCCGGGGGCCATAGGTTTCACTAGTGGCTTCTCTCAAGAGCATAAGTGTCGGTGTCAAAACCGGCGGATCTCGCGTAGGGGGTCCCGAACTGTGCGTCTAGGCCGGATGGTAACAGGAGGCAAGGGACACGAAGTTTTACCCAGGTTCGGGCCCTCTCGATGGAGGTAAAACACTACGTCCTGCTTGATTAATATTGATGATATGGGTAGTACAAGAGTAGATCTACCACGAGATCAGAGAGGCTAAACCCTAGAAGCTAGCCTATGGTATGATTGTTGTTGTCTATGTTGTCCTACAGACTAAAACCCTCCGGTTTATATAGACACCGGAGAGGTTAGGGTTACACAAAGTCGGTTACAATGGTAGGAGATCTGAATATCCGTATCGCCAAGCTTGCCTTCCACGCCCAGGAAAGTCCCTTCCGGACACGGGACGAAGTCTTCAATATTGTATCTTCATAGTCCAGGAGTCTGGCTGAAGGTATAGTCCAGCCATCCGAACACCCCCTAATCCAGGACTCCCTCAGTAGCCCCTGAACCAGGCTTCAAAGATGACGAGTCCGGCGCGCATATTGTCTTCGGCATTGCAAGGCGGGTTCCTCCTCCAAGTACTTCGTAGAAGATTTTGAACACAAAGATAGTGTCCGGCTCTGCAAAATAAGTTTCCGCATATCGCCATAGAGAGAATAATATTTACACAAATCTAATCTGCTGACGTATTCCGTAACGTGACACACCACGGCCAAGCCTTTATCCGAGTCATTTCATTATCCCACCTCAGCGAGTCATGCGAGGCGGTTTCCTTGGCACGTCTTGTCAAAGCAGAGATCGTGTCCCCTTATTCCGGAATTCTCATCAATACGGGCGTGGGTAACCCAACCGCTTCTAGGACTCCTAGATCATAGGCAAGTCCAAATGGACATGGAGAGGATGCTTGATATTCACCCTCTTTATAAAGGGACAAGGCTTTTATTTTTCCCTCCCGTGCTCAATCGAATCCTTCCCCTGCCTCAAGCTCAAATGCCCAAAGCTCAGGTCAGGTGCTCCGAACCTTCAGTCATGTCCGGATCTAGCCTTCAAGGCCGATGGGTGCCTTCCCCCGTCACGGAAGAAGACATCAAAAAGTTGAGGGAGGCCAGATATCTGACCGCCGAGATTTTGCATCGGCTGCCTCCCCGGGGGCAGGCCGTCCCCTCCCCCGAACCCAACGAGAGCGTCGTGTTCGTCTCCCACTTCCTCCGAGGTCTAGGCCTTGCTTTGGATCCTTTCTTCAGGGGCTTGATTGTAATGCCCTCGATGCGGCTATATTTCCCACGTGTCGAAGCACGACTTAGAGGCATAACCGCATTGAAAGCAATGTCGCAAGTGAGGTAATCTTCGCAAACAACCCATGTAATACAATAAGGGAAAAGAGATACATAGTTGGCTTACAATCGCCACTTCACACAATACATGAATAAAGCATTACATCATCCAGTTACACACAAGGTCCGACTACGGAACCAAAATAAAAGAAGACTACCCCAAATGCTACACAGATCCCCGATCGTCCCGACTGGGCTCCACTACTGATCAACTAGAAGAAACAACACGAAGGACAAGATCTTCATCGAGCTCCTCCTTGAGCTTGGTTGCGTCGTCTGCACGGACTCATCGGCACCTGCAAGCTGGTTTTGGAAGTATCTGTGAGTCACGGGGACTCAGCAATCTCGCACCCTCGCGATCAAGACTATTTACGCTTATGGGAAAGGTAAAGGTATGAGGTGGAGCTGCAGAAAGCGACTAGCATATATGGTGGCTAAACATACGCAAATGAGAGCGAGAAGAGAAGGCAAAGCACGATCGATAAACTATGATCAAGAAGTGATCCTAGAACAACCTACGTCAATCATAACTCCAACACCGTGTTCACTTCCCGGACTCCGCCGGAAAGAGACCATCATGGTTACACATGCGGTTGATGTATTTAATTAAGGTCAACTTATGGTTTTCTACAACCGGACATTAACAAATTCCCATCTGCCCATAACCGTGGGCACGGCTTTCGAAAGTTCAAATCCCTGCAGGGGTGTCCCAACTTAACCCATCACAAGCTCTCACGGTCAACGAAGGAATAGACCTCCTCCCGAGACATTCCGATCAGACTCGGTATCCCGGTTCTACAAGACATCCACGACAATGGTAAAAACAAGTCCAGCAAAGCCGCCCGATGCACTGACATCCTGATGGGAGCTGCACATATCTCGTTCTCAGGGCAACACCGGATGAGACATCCTACGAGTAAAACCAGCCCTCAAGTTTCCCCGAGGTGGCCCCGCAGTCTACTCAGTTTGGACCAACACTTAGACAAGCACTGGCCCAGGGGGGGTTTAAAAATAAAGATGACCCTTGGGCTGGCCTAACCCAAGGGAAAAAGAGGCTAGGTGGCAAATGGCAAAACCAAGGTTGGGCCTTGGTGGAGGAGTTTTATTCAAAGCGAACTGTCAAGGGGTTCCCATTATAACCCAACCGCGTAAGGAACGCAAAACCCGGGAACATAACACCGATATGACGGAAACTAGGGTGACAAGAGTGGAACAAAATACCAGGCATAAACCCCGCGGCGTAAACTGGCCGGAACTTTAATCCGGCCGGACTTGGCGGTTTACTTGAGACCCGGCTGAAACTTGACGATTCACTGGTGACCCGTTTGGACCTGGCGGTTTATGATTCATTGGTAATCCGGCAGGCGGGTCAGAGGAGCGACAAGACCCAGTGGCCCAACGGGCGGTTCATGAAGGCCGGTTCATACTATGGTGGGCCGGTTTAAGGAGAAAGGCATGACGAATATTTACTTTACAAGGAGTTAAGACCAGGACTTGTATCCGGTTTATATTAGAGATAGACTAGTCCTAATCCTAATAGGACTCCACATGTGACCCGCCCCTTCAACATATATAAGGAGGGGCAGGGCTCCCAAAAGAGGACGGGCTACAAGCAACAAACAATCTTAGGGCTAGACACAAAGAGGATGCCAGTTTACGGTGACTCCCTCGTGATGATAATGAGACCTAGCCTCAAACAGCATGTAGGGTTGTTACCGATGATGTTTCCCGGGGCCCGAAGCTGTCTAAATCCCTGTCTTGTGTTGCGTCTCTCGATTCCGCTCAACCCCTCTCAAGCTACCACATAGATGCATTGGCCTCGCGACTAAGTCCTGACACTAAGGACATCTGCAGTGACAATTCCACGACAGTTGGCACCCACCGTGGGGCCCGCGCATGGTGGTGATGAGTTCTTGAAGGGATCTCTTCAAAGGATCGAGAAATTAACGATCTGCCGGATCAGGAAGAACCGGCTCGAAAGTACATTGACTATGAGTTATCAATCAAGATTGAAAGGTTAAACTTCAGTGGCAGTCACGATGACGTGAACAAGTTTTAAGTTCGATGGGATCTAGGGTTTGGATATTCTTCGGCTTATCGATACGACCCGTTTCGTCGAATCCGAATAAAGATCAGTTTTATGTGCTATTATTACGTGTCGCCGAGACCAAGATGAAGCTTTCCACTGTAGTTTTTCTTTCTCGCATTGCGGGACGGATATACCAAGGCCGACTCGAAGCAGTCCTGCGCTATGGTCAAGTCGCCGTAGTCCTTTATATTTCTCCAGCAGGCCAAGCTAGGCACGTGTACAGGGGCCGGTCCTGCTGCGGTGTCTTCACGAGAAGCCTGAAGACGCCTCTGTTCGTACGAGGCAACAGTGACAATCAAACTGCTTCAATTAGTACTTTGCCACGCATTGGTCAGGTTGTTCTACAACTCCAAATTGTTTACTTACCAAAAGTTGCTGCATGGGGAGGCAACCAAGACAATCCATCATGGTGCTGGATTAGTAAAGTCGGATGATGGGATTTGATCTCCACAGCCTCGCCTTACCACCCGCTTCAGACCGTAAGGCCTCAAGTCTCTGTCTCGTTTTCTATGCCAAGTCACCGCCGTTTGTCATCTCACCGAGCTACCGAAGAGCGATTTGTTTGTCCGTAGTTTCAACTCGGCCCCCTATTGCCACTGAGCCACCTCGGCTGTCCCTGCGAGACCCTGCCGGGTTGCTTCCGGTTGTGTCCAGCCACGGGCCGCCCTACTCTAGGCCCGTGCCGGTCGACGGCGTCGCTCCTGCACTACTCCTCTGTGTGCCCAAATTCGCTCACCCACGGGCCTACGGATCTCCGAGGCGGCTCGTTACCGTGAGCTTTGACTCGGCTTCGCTGCCTCTACCTGAGCTCCTGTTCCTACACCTATGACTCGCCGTCACTGAGCCGGCCAGTTTCGTCAAGTCACCGCCATCACGCCCGTGAGCCGCCCTGAGTGCGTCCGCGAACCGCCGCTGCTCATCTCCCACTTCCAAGCCGCCGCCGGACCGGTGCCGGGCTGCCCCGGACTCGCCTTTGTTGCCCTGAGACGCCTTGCTCCTCCGAGCCACCTCGAGTCGCCGTATACGCAGCCAAACCACCCCGGCCTCGCTCAAACCGGCTTCACCTTCACCTCCACCGTTGGGCCGCATGCTCGTCACTTAGCTGTCGCGCGCCGAACCACCATTGTGCTGCTGCTTTGAACCAGATGACAAATCCACGACAGTTGGCCTAGCCCTGCCTCCGGGCTACTGCCGTGGATCGACGGCCGGTTCGACCCCCGCTTGGCCTCTATTTCTGGGTCGTCGCTGCAGCTTCGAAGCGCCTCTGTGGCTGCTATTCCTTCAAGCCACCTCGGTTTCGGGTCACTTTGCCTCCACACAGTGCTGCTAGTCGTCGTCATCGTCTTCATCTCCGAGCCGCCCTGCACCGCCGGGTCACGACCCGTGGCTCTCTCCATAAGCTGGTCATCCAGCAAAAACATCAGGTGATACCCATCTTATCTGTTTCATCTGTACACAGTATCTGTCTGCGAAACAGTTACTCTGTCTTGTAGTATTTTACGCAGGACAAAATCCACTACAAAGTGGTATTATGCCACGGAGATGGAGGCATGCCGACATCATTTTAGTACAGCTGGTTGTTGTTACTCAACGGACTCCCGCAGCGGTTTACAACACCGTGGCCATCACTCGCGACCGCGCCGGTTTACAAACGCCGTGGCCGTCTGCCGTGGCTGACTCGGCCATGATTGATTTCAGCTTCACGACGGTGATCATCAACTCCACGGTGGATAACCCCTGGCATGATATATCAGGTGAAACCCATCCAATATATTTTATATTGCCTTCTTTAAAAGAGCAATTACTCCGGTTTACAAAGTTGTTTAATGCAGGACCCTAAACCGCCATATTGGTGCAAATTTAAAGGCCGTCAGAAAATTTCCGGCTGAAAATGAAGATTCCGGTTTAAAATCCGGTTCAAGGGAAAGATGTCTCCCACAAAGTTTCGAAGCTCTCAATATCCGGTTCAAGATCCCGGTTCAAGAAGAATTTATCTCTTGCAAAAAGTTAAAAATTGCCAAAGAGGACCTGCTGCCATGATGCGCGGTTCAAACATGGGTATCCTGCCTTATTGGCTTATCATATTATTGATCACTTGGGGGCTTGGTTGTATCCGAACCATAGTCACACCTTTTGATCGGTTCAAAGCCAAATCAATCTGGGGCCAAAGAGAGTGTTGTAAAACAACAACTCAAACATAGGCACCCAATGAGCACAGCTCAAAACGTTACTTGGGGATTCTTTGCTATCGAAATGAACTTAGAATCTACACTTGTAATGGGCTATCAAGCCATGGCTTGGAAGCCTGGTGTATACATCTAAAACCCTGGGTTAACCTGTCTATTTAAGTAAGTCACTCCGCCCAGGTAAACCTGGTATGACCCTTCGAACTTTGACAAGTTACTCTAAAATAAGACTATGAACTTGTCAAGTTAAAACGATGATTGGTTAAGGATTGAGGACCATCTTAAAAGGCTTTGCAAAAGTGGTTTAACTCAGTGGCCTGGCAGCCCATGAAAAGCCTCGAATTTGGGGCCTGGCAGCCCGTGAAAAGCCTCGACTACAACGGTTTTATTTGCTTTTTGCTAAGTTTTGCTTTCTTTTGATAAGATTTGTGATGCTTTCAAACCGGCGTTTATCAACCCGGTTAGGCTGTCAACTACAAGTTGTCAGTACACGATCAAGTTATAATCCGGAGACTATCAACCCGGTCTGGTTTGACTACGAGTCGCCAGTATTATATGTGGTTAAACCGGTGTTTATCACAACCCGGTACGGTTTTATCTTAAACCGGCACAATATGGAAGGAGTTATCAGTACTCAAGATTGGGGTTATCACCTTTACTACAAAAAAGTTGGTAAAACCAACAATGTGATTCAATGTCACAGGTATGATATATTTCATATTTGATTATTCTTAAGTGCAGCCTTGGGTATAAACCCGGGGTATATGTTGGGCCTTATGACCCGTCCGGCGGTAAACCGCCAGGACACTTTAAACTTGTTGTATGCAGAAACAGGTTTGTTAAACCGGCCTGGCTTTGGACTATAAGTCGCCAGTATATATATTTGGATGGCGCCATTGGAATTATGCGCTTATAAATCATTGGGTTATATTATTCAAATAGCCAAACTTGGCTGAATTTTCATTATGATATTGAATGAATAAGGTTTTCATACCAGATTATATTATCTTGGATAGCCAACATGGCTGGATTTATGGTTATTAATAACCGGTATTATTGAATTTTCAAAGTCGCTTTAGCGCAATGGCTATTATTTTATCAAAGGATATGATTTATTCTACAATGGAAGGAATAGTCCCGGGTCGCCGCAGGCTTACAACCCGGCACTTGGGGGCTACATTATTCAAATTGAGATTACATGTAAGTCTCATGTCGCTGCAAGCATGCACCATGACACTTGGGGGCTAATGCAAAGTCATTTTTACTAGTCTTATTGAAGACCCGACTCATCATATTATAATGAGCCGGCCCTTGGGGGCTACCAATTGCTCCTGTCAACAATTCAAGGTACACAAGTTTTCGTCCATAATATTGAAGGATCCATTGCTCAGTTGGTAAAACACAAAGCTCTTAACCTTGTGGACGTGGGTTCAAGCCCTACGATGGAAGCTACATTATCAGATGTTATTTTCATTGAAGTATATATCAAGTCCCGGTTCATTATTATCTTACTAAGCCGGCCCTTGGGGGCTACACTGATTGAAGTTTTTATAAGCAATTGCAAGTCCCAAGTTGCTGCAAGCATGACAACCCGGCACTTGGGGGCTACATATATGGAGTCTTCAGTTTTCACTAGTGACTGAGATGAGCAACATGGATTTCTTCAAAGTGGCAGTAATTATATGGAAGCAAGTCTCAAATCATCACTTTGTTCTGTTCAAAACTTGGGGGCTACAGGTAATATGGATATAAGGGGGAAATATCTTTTAAATTTCAGTTTTGAGCTAACCAGATTGACCTGGTGTCTGCAACAATCATGAATCGGTGTTGGCAACAATCATGAACCGGCGTTGGAAACAATCATGACCCGAAATTATCAGTTTTTATAACCCGACAATTTTGGTAATATTAAACCGGCAAGTTTTAGATCTTCAAACTGGCTGAATATCAGATGAGTATTTCAAGACCTATATTTCTTAAACTGGCGCTTTGGAAGCCGACTCAAGTGGATTATTCTTCACAATATTTTCCTATGAGAAACCAACATCAGCAATTTGAGTATGAGGCTGGTTATTGATCCGGATTTTCTAGAAGGAGAAAATGACAAGGATTTAAGGATGATCAGGTGCCGGTCTACAAGAATTCTTAATCCGGAGCACAACCTGTCAAGTTGGTTCTTGTGTTTATTTTGCAGCATAAGTTTACCATGGATAAATCCAAGCTAAACTTGGGGGCTAATGTCGGGGATATACCCCGCGGCATAAACCGGCCGGAACTTTAACCCGGACGGACTTGGCAGTTTACTTGAGACCCGGAGGAAACTTGATGATTCACTGGTGACCCGTTTGGACCTGGCAGTTTATGATTCATTGGTAATCCGGTAGGCGGGTCAGAGGAGCGACAAGACCCGGTGGCCCAACGGGCGGTTCATGAAGGCCGGTTCATACTATGGTGGGCCGGTTTAAGGAGAAAGGCATGACGAATATTTACCTTACAAGGAGTTAAGACCAGGACTTGTATCCGGTTTATATTAGAGATAGACTAGTCCTAATCCTAATAGGACTCCAGATGTAACCCGCCCCTTCAACATATATAAGGAGGGGCAGGGCTCCCAAAAGAGGACGGGCTACAAGCAAGAAACAATCTTAGGGCTAGACACAAAGAGGATGCCGGTTTACGGCTACTCCCTCGTGATGATAATGAGACCTAGCCTCAAACAGCATGTAGGGTTGTTACCGGATGATGTTTCCCGGGGCCCGAAGCTGTCTAAATCCCTGTCTTGTGTTGCGTCTCTCGATTCCGCTCAACCCCTCTCAAGCTACCACATAGATGCGTTGGCCTCGCGACTAAGTCCTGACACTAAGGACATCTGCCGTGACAATTCCACGACACTTGGGCTGGCCTAACCCATGGGAAAAAGAGGCTAGGTGGCAAATGGCAAAACCAAGGTTGGGCCTTGCTGGAGGAGTTTTATTCAAAGCGAACTGTCAAGGGGTTCCCATTATAACCCAACCGCGTAAGGAATGCAAAATCCGGGAACATAACACCGATATGACGGAAACTAGGGCGTCAAGAGTGGAACAAAACACCAGGCATAAGGCCGAGCCTTCCACCCTTTACCAAGTATATAGATGCATTAATTAAATAAGATATATAGTGATATCCCAACAAGTAAACATGTTCCAACAAGGAACAACATCTCCATGTTCCAACAAGGAACAAACTTCAATCTTCACCTCAACTAACAACGCTATAAGAGGGGCTGAGCAAAGCGGTAACATAGCCAATCAACGGTTTGCTAGGACAAGGTGGGTTAGAGGCTTGGTTCAACAATATGGGAGGCATGATAAGCAAGTGGTAGGTATCGCAGCATAGGCATAGCAAAAGAGCGAGCAACTAAGCAAGCAAAGATAGAAGTGATTTCGAGGGTATGATCATCTTGCCTGAAATCCCGCAAGGAAGAAGAACGAGTCCATGAAGAAGACAAACGGACATAGACGAACGGGTCCTCACAAATGCGACGTAACCGGAACCAACCCGAAGAAGCAAACACCGGAAAGAAGCACACAACATAGTAAACAACCAACACATGAACATGGTATGATATGCGGGATGCGGTATGCGATGCATATGCTTGATTTGCAAGGGAATGAATGAACCTGGCCTCAACTTGGAAATCCAAGTGTGCCACTGGAAAGGTGAGAAGAAATCGCTTGAAAACGATATAAAGATCACCGTAATCGGAGTTACGGTTTGGAAATGGCAAGCGATTCAAATATGGCACCGGTCTGCGATATACCGCAAGTGACCATCTAAATGCAATAAGAAGAACATGCTACAACACTCAAACATGGCAAAAAAATGCATGACAGGGATCCATTCATGATGCTTAACAAAAGTCTAGCACTAAGCTACGGCCAATGCATCCATTAACAGGTTCAAACAAGCATGGCAAAAATGCATATGGTAAACAGATTTCAGACTTAGTGAAATTAACACTTGTCTGGAATTTCAGATCAGGTAGCACTCTTTGGAGTATGAAAACTATATGCTACAGGACCTGAACATGGCAAAGTAAAGAATGGCATGGACCTACTCAAAGAGCTTAACAAAAGTCCCTTAGTGACCTTGAGCCAAAAGGGATCATAAAATACATTTGCAAGCATGTGAACATGGCAAAAACATAATCAGATCACAGACTTAGTGAAAACTGGAGCATGCTGAAACAGATATCAAGTAGGCATGTTTACGAGCTCGATGCACTCACTACAGAGCATGCCATGATAATCTAAGCATACACCCATCAATAATACACAAAATACAAGCTATACATGGCAAGAACAATAGCATAGCATGCACGGAGCAACTACAACATCCTCGGCAAAATCGCTAACAAGTAGACAATCTGCCCAGATTCACGAAGTAGCAAAAGTAGAGCTCGATTGACTCAAGCTAGGGTGCTCCATAATTGCAAACAAAGACATGGATGGATATAGCACTACAAGATTAAAAAAAATCCTTACTGATCATCCTCAAAAGAGGCACGGACCACTAGGAAACAACATGAACATATGGCATAATGAGATAAACAGGTCAAGGACTTAGTGGAAATGCTAAGTCCCTGAAATCAGCATTATCAAGTGCCTCACTTGACAAGCTTGTGCTAGTCACCACACACATCACAAAAATACATGGGTTGCACCTCTGGAGAGATGGCAAAACCCTTAACAAAACATATGTAGAGCTCATGGACATATCATGCACACATAAACATGGCAAAAATGAAAAATATCTAAATGGAGCAGCAGATCTGACAAATATCTCAAGTAGCACTCTTATAACAGCATTTCGGGCATCAAGATGAGCTCAAATGAAAATGATGCAATGAGATGAAATGATGTGCTCTCTGAGACGAACATTTTGATATGCTATATGCATGAATCGGAGCTACGGATGCAAAGTTGTGACATGATGAACATGGGCAAAAAATAGGGTTCGAGGAAAAAGTCAACCGACTCGTTTGGATCTAGATCTGGATCCAGATCCGGTATTGTAGCAGTGCGCGATTTCTGAGGATGTCCGGCCGGAGTTGTTCGTCGAGGGAGCGCCGGTGTAGTGGAGGAGGCCGGGGAAGGTGCGCCGGCGAGGGAGGAAGAGGCGGCGGCCTCGGACGGCGCCTGCCGGCGAGGGACAAGACGGCAGGGCGGCGGATGTGAGCGTCGGACGGCGTGGGAGCTCGCCGGAGTCCGGCTCTCTCCGGTGAGAAGTGCGGCGGTCGTCGCGGAGCGCTGCGGTGGCGCGGCAGTGCGGCCGTTGAGCGAGGCGGCGCGGGTGGGGAACCTGGCGGCGGGGCACGATGGGCCGGGGAGGGCCCGGTGCGGGCTTCGCTGGGCCGGCGGCGGGGAAGGCGGCGCGATGACAAGTGGCAGCGGCGGATTCGTCGGAGGCGGCGGTCGGACATGTCCGGGCGGTGGGGATCTTTGTCCGGTGCGCGAGGTAGGGGAAGGCTAGGGTTAGACCGTAAATTTCAGAGGAGAGCACATATTTATAGGTAGAGGGAGCTAGGAGAGTCCAAATGAGGTGCGGTTTTTGGCCACGCGATCGTGATCGAACGACCGAGATGATGGAGGAGGTTTAAGTGGGTTTTGGGCCACTTTGGAAGGGTGTTAGGCTGCAACACACACGAGGCCTTTTCGGTCCCTCGGTTAACCGTTGGAGCATCAAACGAAGTCCAAATGGTACGAAACTTGACAAGTGGTCTACTGGTAGTAAACCAAGGCCGCTTGGCAAGTCTCGGTCCAATCCGGAAATGTTTAATCCCCACACGTGAAAGGAAGGTAGAAATGACCACCGGAGGACAACGGAGCGCCGGAATGCAAGACGGACAACGGGGAAAATGCTCGGATGCATGAGACGAACATGTATGCAAATGAAATGCACATGATGACATGATATGCAATGCATGACACGCAAGCAATGGCATGGCACAACAGTGAATAACTGGACGACACCTGGCACATCGGTCTCGGGGCGTCACATTGATGTTTTACTATGGGCTAGATTTCCATGATCTAGCTTCGGACTCCTTTCTTCATATCACGACATTTATTGTCATGTGCGAGGCCTTCCTCTGGGTTACCCCTCACTTTGGCCTATGGATCAAGACCTTTGAAGTAAAGCCAAAGATGATCGAGGGGCAACATGCGACGTGTGGAGGTGCCTCAATACGCAAGATGGCGGGAGCTCCGTGGCCCAAAGGTTCCATCCCAGAGGTGTCTGAACTGTGGCAACAGGAGTGGTTCTACATCACGGCTCCTAGAAGTGCCAAGTGGGCGGCCGCCCCCGTTTTCCGCCCAGGCCCTTCACCACAACTGATGTCATGGATTAGCAGAGGACTGAGCTGGGGGTCCAGCCAGGGACGTGCCTATACTGCAAAGCCGCATTCGAGATCTCTTCAATGGAGATTTCAGTTTGGTTGCGGTAATACAAGTATGCTGGTTCGTCAAGTCCAGCCTTGCAAACGCCGGCCTCTTCGCCTGTGGGAGTTCAATCCCGAGGGACCGCGTGTCATTCAAAATTTTCTTGGCCTGACGCACGAGGAGATGTACAAGTCATTCTTCGGACCTCAAGTGGAGTGTCTGGAAATCACCGAGGACGTGGGCCTGATTAGTAACCGCGCCGCCGATCAGGTAAGGCATCTTCCGGCCGAACATACTATCTCTCCTTTGTTATGAAGTTATTTCTGAGAGTTTGTTTTTTGACCAGGACTGGCTAACAAAGGCGAAGTTGATTCGGTGTTCGGCCCCCCTCCCTGAGGGTTTGGAAAACCCGGTATTGGAAAAGATGCTCCAGACCGCACCTTGCCCAGAGCCCTTGAAGGAAGATACTGTGGAGGATAATACGGGCGGACGCGGGCCCCCAACGCTGCCCATTCTAACCGAGGGAGCGAGCGTCTCCATGAAGGAAGATGACCAGAAGAGGAAAAGGACTGTGCCCGGGGATTCGGGAGCCGAAGCTTCCAAACGGGAGAAGAAATCTCCCACAGGGGGTCCTACCTTGGGGGACGTTGTTGCCGCACAAAGTCCGCGGGGGGATCAATTCTCCCGCGAGTCGTAAGTGACCCCAAAATACTTTAATAGTATAGATACGCCATCTTTTTCTTCTAAGAAAATAACCACCGCATATATTTTTGCAGTTCAGGCCTTAGCCCCTCTCAAATGAGCTCGTCTTCGGGGGATCTTCTTCCAGAGATGATGGAGAGTGAAACGCCTCCTCCAGACTCCTCCACTCCGGAAGCGGGCGACCCTGAAGTGTCATCGCGGAGGGCCTCTCCGAGTCCGTTGAGGCCAGAAGATAATCCTATTGACCCCCGAAGCTCCCAGTGTCGGGCTCCCGAAGAGAGCAGACAAAAGAGTCCGGCACCGTCTAGTGTCCGATCGGATGTTCTGAGGGAGTTGGTGGGGCGAGCGGCCATCTCAGATGAACACCGTATGCTGATGGATACGGTGGTGGAGAGAATCACGTCCGCCGAAAGCGGATTGCATGAAGCTTTTATGAGTCTACTGACAGGCTTTGAGGTACGTAAAAATAATGTATGATAGTCCTGCACATGCTAGGTGTGCCCCGTGTAGATAGTAGCCCCTGAGACTCTGGTTGTCATCGGAAATGATGACAAACAGAGGATCGTATTCCCAGGTAATAACCGCACTGCCTTTATGTGCAGGTGATGGAAACTTCGGTGGCTGGTCGGACTGGCGAGTTTGCCCATTTAAAACGGCAGTTGGATGCGGCAGACGCCGACATCGAGCTTGTTAACAAAAGGCTTGACGAGGCACAGGGTAAGCGTCATTATCTGGTAAACGCCACATAGGAAGAGCAGCATGATGCCAGTATCTTTAACATGTTGTGACTGCAGATAGAGCTGCCACTGTTGAAGCCTTGCGGGCAGAACTTGCCCGAGCCAAGGAACAAGCGAGATTAGGGGGTGTTCGGGTAGCCGGACTATACCTTCAGCCGGACTCCAGGACTATGAAGATACAAGATTGAAGACTTCGTCCCGTGTCCGGAAGGGACTTTCCTTGGCGTGGAAGGCAAGCTTGGCGATACGGATATTCAGATCTCCTACCATTGTAACCGACTTTGTGTAACCCTAACCCTCTCCGGTGTCTATATAAACCGGAGGGTTTTAGTCCGTAGGACAACTTCATCATACAACAATCATACCATAGGCTAGCTTCTAGGGTTTAGCCTCCTTGATCTCGTGGTAGATCTACTCTTGTACTACCCATATCATCAATATTAATCAAGCAGGACGTAGGGTTTTACCTCCATCAAGAGGGCCCAAACCTGGGTAAAACATCATGTTCCTTGCCTCCTGTTACCACCCGGCCTAGACGCACAGTTCGGGACCCCCTACCCGAGATCCGCCGGTTTTGACATCGACATTGGTGCTTTCATTGAGAGTTCCTCTGTGTCGTCGCTTTTAGGCCTGATGGCTCCTTCGATCATCAACAACGATGCGGTCCAGGGTGAGACTTTTCTCCCCGGACAGATCTTCGTCTTCGGTGGCTTCGAACTGCTGGCCAATTCGCTTGGCCACCTTGAGCAGATCGAAAGCTACGCCCCTGGCCATCAGGTCAGGTTTGGAAGCCTAAACTACACGGCTGACATCCACGGGGACTTGATCTTCGACGGATTCGAGCCACAGCCAAGCGTGCCGCACTGTCTCGATGGGCATGATATAGCTCTGCCGCCGAACAGTGCCTTGGAGGCCGCACACGCATCGGTTCCGACCATTGATTCGGAGCCTACTGCGCCGATCGAGGATCAGCGGTTGGACGCTACCTCAGGGGCTGCGATCTCAGAGGCAATCGAGCCGAACTCCAGCCCCGCACTCCGCATGGCCCGTGACTCCGAGGAGCCGGATTCCTTTCCGAACTCCGAGCCCCCCGCGCCCCTGCCGATCGAATCCGATTGGGCGCCGATAATGGAGTTCACCGCCGCAGACATCTTTCAGCACTCGCCCTTCGGCGACATCCTGAATTCGCTAAAGTCTCTCTCTTTATCAGGAGAGCCCTGGCCGGACTATGGTCAGCAAGGATGGGATTCGGATGATGAAGAAATTCAAAACCCACCCACCACCCACTTCATAGCCACTGTCGACGACTTAACCGACATGCTCAACTTCGACTCCGAAGACATCGACAGTATGGACGACGATGCAGGAGACAACCAAGAACCAACGCCTATAGGGCATCGGACAGCCACGTCATCTCACGATGTGTACATGGTGGATACCCCTAAAGGAAGCAACAACGAGGAAAACAGGGATGGAAAGAGGGATCGATCTCTCAAAAAACAATCAAAGCGTCGGCATAAACGCCGACCCAAGCCCCGCCTCGATAAAGACCCAGCCATAGAGCAGGATGAGCTGGTAGACGACGAGCATGCCTTAGAGCAACCGTCCCAACAGGACAACCCGGATAGAGAAACCGAACATCCCTCCCCCGGCGAAAATGGCATTCCGGACGACCCTACGCCGGACAAGCCCACGAAGCAGAAGAATCTCCACAAACGGCTCGTTGCAACCGCACGCAGCCTGAAAAAGCAGAAGCGGAAGCTAAAAACTGCGGAAGATGCACTCAGGATCAGATGGAGTAAAGTAATCAATACCGCAGACAAATACGGCGACAGTCGCCGCACTAAAAGCTATCTGAAGAGAAAGCTACTGCCTGAATTCAACGAGGAGGCCTTAGAGCCCTCGCATTCCAAAAGTGAGAAAGCCACACGGTCGGATAGACGACCCCATGGCCAGCATAAAGCGGCAAGCAGCGCCGCACTTAAGCCGGCATGCGACCCACTTAAGGATTCGCATCATGGCCCAGCCAGGTCCATTTACGGGACAAGAAAGCAAGCTCTCGTAAGCAATGCAATAAAGCCATTATCAGAATCCGGCACACCCAAATACAGGGGTGCCGCACACCCCCTATGTTTCACCGATGAGGTCCTGGATTATGAATTTCCAGCAGGATTCAAACCCGTAAACATAGAGGCATATGATGGAACAACAGACCCTGGAGTCTGGATCTAGGATTATATCCTCCACATACATATGGCTAGAGGAGATGACCTCCACGCCATAAAATACTTACCCCTCAAGCTTAAAGGGCCAGCCCGGCATTGGCTCAAAAGCCTTCCTGAAAACACAATCGGAAGTTGGGAAGAGCTCGAGGACGCTTTCCGAGCAAATTTTCAAGGGACCTATGTCCGCCCTCCGGATGCAGACGATCTTAGTCACATAACTCAATAGCCCGGAGAGTCAGCTCGGCAATTCTGGAATAGATTTCTTACCAGAAAGAATCAGATAGTCGACTGTCCGGACGCTGAAGCCTTAGAGGCTTTCAGGCATAATGTCCGAGACAAATGGCTCGCCAGACACCTCGGCCAAGAAAAGCCAAGAACAATGGCCGCACTAACAAGCCTCATGACCCGCTTTTGCGCAGGAGAGGATAGCTGGTTGGCAAGATGCAGCACCGGTGACCCAAGTACATCCGAAACTAGGGATGGAAACGGAAAACCGCGACGCAATAAGGACCGTCACCGGACTAAGGAAAAAATTCCGAAGAGCACGGCAGTCAACGCCGGATTCAAAAGCTCACGACAGAATCAGAAAAAGCTGCCCCTCCAAGATAACAGGAACGACCTATCCAACCTAAACAAAATCTTGGATAGGATATGTCAAATACACAGCACTCTCGGAAAGCCTACCAACCATACCCACAGAGATTGTTGGGTTTTCAAACAATCCGGCAGACTCAACGCCGAACACAAGGGGCTCGACACACCAAGCGAAGACGAGGACGAACCCCAAAAGCAGAGTACCAGGAAACAAAAGAATTTCCCACAAGAAGTAAAAATAGTAAACTTACTCCACATAACAAAACGTGCGGCGCCCATAAAGGTACGCGCCCCACGGCCTATCCCAAAGGAATCCCGCCACTGGTTGTCAAAACCAATCATCTTCGATCATCTGGATTATTCTAGAAGTATCAGGAACCTAGGCTGGACTGCCCTGGTACTCGATCCAATAATTGGCGGACTCCAGTTTTCAAATGTCCTTATGGACGGTGGCAGCGGACTCAACCTGATATATCCGGACTCAATCCGCCACATGGGGATCGACCCAAAAAGAATTCGCCACAGCAAAACCTCCTTTCAAGGAGTAACGCCAGGTCCGGACACCCATTGCATGGGCTTTCTCCGGCTAGAGGTTATTTTCGGCTCTGCCGATAACTTCCGTCGCAAAAAGCTGACTTTCCACATCGCCCCATTCTCAAGTCGCTACCAAGCACTACTGGGACGCGAAGCTTTCGCCCGCTTTAACGCAATACCGCATTATGCATCTCTTACGCTTAAGATGCCCGGTCCACGTGGCATCATCTCCTTAAAGGGGAAGCAGTGAGAACACCTCCCCCAAGCGGAGGATTGTGCGGCCGCTTTAACAGCCCCACAATACAATGGCTTCACCAGCCAGAACATCGGAACAAGTCATTAAGACCACGGACACGGATAGACGAGTCCGGCACAAAAGTATCGTTGATAAAGGCTTAGTGGCCATATACCCCTGCACTAGGGGCTTCACACGTATAAAATAAGAGACAATAAAGCTCAATTTTTCATATTTTACTTTACACTTTGTTTATTTCATATAACTTTTGTTCGGCACGCCCCTTTTTCAACTTAGTTGCTCTCTTTTTACAGATGAACGTCGTACTGCGCCCGTCCAGGATACGGCACAACGGAGACACAGGCGCAGACGTGCAGTAGGGACCCGTTCCAAGGATTCTTTTCAGATTAAGACCCTGCGTAAACCTTTTTTACTGTCTCTTGTTGATACACATCCCCTGGTTCTATGACCAAGGAGGAGGCTGGCGTCTTGGCATGTGGCCATGTCAGAATTCTTGCGCGTACCTGGACACTAGGGGCTTATACCTCAGAGCGTTACCTCGCCCGCTCTCATAAAGACCGAATACCTTAGGGAGTGTTCGGCGTCGCGAGTTTGGCCTTATATGCATCAGCTCCGAGTCATGATTTTGGTCAAATGTTGGGTTGCCCGGCTCCTGTGTTCGGCCGCCTTATGTTCCGCTCTATCGGCTAAGGCGGCACCAGGAGAACTACTGCGATTGTGCCCTGGTTCGGCCAGGCGAGCACCTCAGTAGAGAAAGCCGAAAACCGACTGTCATGATATGGCGTGAGACTGGTCAACCACTCGATGACTCTCCGGAATCTGTAGGATTCCTCCACATTAATGAAGGGCCGTTTCCCGGCCGGGCACATGCGCGCCCCGAATTCGGGCGAGCGCGGTCACCACCAGGGGCTACCTGAATAGTCCCATTGTCAAGCTCCTATGGCTAAGTGAAAGTGTTAAAGCATTATAGTCCGGTTGCCTAGCTCGCTGCGCTATCACCTCCTTTGTAGGACTAAGACGTTGGATTAAGTGTGAAAATGCACCTTCTGCGAGCACCCCCGCACTATGTGCGTGGGGGCTGAAGCCGACTGCAATCTTTCAGATTTTGCATATATATCTTAAAACGGCCACACAGGAGGTGTTCCAAATACTTGAAGGCACAAGTATAAAAGGCTACTACAATTCATCAAAATATTGCTTTATATGCTATCAGAACATAGCACCCTTCGAGCACTGCACCTCTATTACACAAGCGCCTTCAAGGACTTCCTGAAAATAGGGCTCGGAGGGTACTCGGCTTTTGTCCGAATCTCGGGATGCAACAACGGTGGTCTCCATCTCTGCCCAATATGTCTTGACACGGGCAAGAGCCATCCGTGCGCCCTCTATGCATGCTGACCTCTTCATCGCATTGATACGTGGCACCGCATCAAGGAACTGCTGCACCAAGCTAAAATAACTTTTCGGCTCCGATCTCCCCGGCCACAGATGACCCATGACGTACTTCATGGCGAGTCCGGACAATCTATTCAGTTCGGCCCATTGAGCCAGACGATTGTCCACTGCCAGTGGACGCTCTGGATTCTGGAACTGCGACCAGAAAAGCCTTTCCACTTCGCGATCTTCTTGATCTCGAAAGTATTCGGTCGCATCAGCGGCACTCGCTGCCAAATCTAGATAGGTGTCCTCCGCACTCCACATCCGGTCCAACGGAGCAAACTTCGGATCACAAAACTTCCTCCGCAGCATAAAGGGCTTTCCAGCCGCAATTTGTCCGGCCTGACGCAGCTCCTCCTTCGCAGCTCTCATCGCAGAGCGAGCGTCCTTGGCATCAGCAACGGCCTTCTCTAAGTCCGTCTGTCTCGCCCGGTCTTCTTTCTCAAGAAACTTGCAACGGTCAGCAGCACTTTTTAACTTCACGGCCATCTCGGCCATCTCCTTCTTGCTTCGGCAGTGAGCAGCCTGTTCGGCTCTCAGCTCATCAAGGGCCTTGTCGGCAGCCGCATCACTTTTCCTGGCTTGTTCCTTAGCTCGGGCAAGTTCCGCCCGAAGACTCTCCACAGCGGCCGCACCATCTGCGTCAAGCACACACATTGTAAGATACTGGCATAAAGCTCCTCTTACCAGATGCCGCCCGAGGAATTGCATACCTTGAGCCTCATCAAGCCGCTCGTTGACGAGCGCGATGTCGGCATCCGCCACGTCAAGTTGCCGCTTTAGTTCAGCAAAATCATCAGTTCGTCTCGATTCCGGACACTTCGCTACCTATATATAAAGGCGACATTTTAGACCTGGGATTATGATCCTCTGCACGCCGTCAATTTTGACAACGCACAGAGTCTCAGGGGCTACTATCTACACAGGGCGCATCTTGTTTATGCGCAACTGACAAAGAAGTACATTATCAAACGTACCTCAAAACCCGTCAGCAAACTTCTGACGGCCTCATGCAATCCGCTTTCCGCGGACGAAATCCTTCCAATCACTGTACCCATCAATGCACGGTGCTCCTCTGAGATAGAAGCTCGCCCCAGCAGAATCATCAGCTCCTCCGACCGCGCATCGGACGGTGCCGGACTCGTCCTATGACCTCCATCGAAGGCCGAACGCAGAGAACCTTGGGGGGACATATGGCTACCTTCCACCCCTGCCGGATTCGGAGAAACCCTCCGTGACGACACCTCAGGGTCGCCCGCCTCGCCAGGCGGTACGGCAGGGGGAGGCGTTCCACTCTCATCATCTCCGGAAGAAGATCCCCCGAAGACGAGCTCTGCTGAGAAGGGCTAAGGTCCGAGCTACAAAGTAAAATTTTGGTTAATCTTCTCAGATAAAAAGCAAGGATTTCTCTCATCCCTCTAAAGGAAAATCTTTCTCTACTTACGGCTTGCTGGAGGGCTGATCCCTTTGAGGGCGTAGTTCGGCCGAGGATCTCCCCGGCGTCGGACCCTCTGACGAGGACTTTCTCCCTCGCTTTGAGGCCATGGTCTCCGGGTCGTCAGAGGCGGCCCTCTTCTTCCCCTTAGGAGAGGAATTGTCGGTTCCTCCCTTCGGAGCAGCCTCCTTCGAGGAGGCCAGAGTTTCCTTGTCCTCCCCCTCACTTCCCTCCAAAGGCACAATCTTCAACATCCTGACTAGCACGGGATCCGGCCTGGTCTCAGGAAGGGGAGCCGGACACCTGATCAACTTTGCCTTCGCTATCCACTCCTATTTAAAAGGACAGCTCTTTTAGGGGCGAATTTATGACAATTTTACGGATAGCGAGTCTGGGCACAAGGTTACTTACTTGAGTATCCGTGCGATTGCATCTTAAACCTGCGTCCTCGGTCAAATCTGGACACATTGCTTGTGATCCGAAGAACATTTTATACATCTCCACGGGCGTTGCGCCCATAAAATGCTGGAGAGCTCGTGGTCCCTCCGGATTAAACTCCCACAGACGAAGGGAGCGACGTTTGCCGGGTAGTGTTCGGCGAATCAACATGACCTGCGTCACCTTGACCAAGTTGAGGTCTCTTTCTAAGAGATCCCTAATGCGGCCCTGCAACAAGGGCACGTCTTTGGATAACCCCCAATCTAATCCTTTGTTGACCCATGACGCTAGCCATGGTGGGGGACCCGAGCGAAAGGCAGGAGGCGCCACCCACTTGGCGCTCCTGGGAGCGGTGATATAGAACCACTCTCGTTGCCACAAGCCGAGCTCCTCTTGCAAGGAGCCCTCGGGCCATGGAGCATCAGCATTCTTACTTATGACAGCGCCTCCGCACTCTGCGTGCCGTCCCTCGATCATCTTCGGCTCCACTCCAAAAGTCTTGAGCCATAACCCGAAGTGAGGAGTAACACGGAGGAACGCTTCGCACACAATGATGAATGAGGAAATGTGGAGGATGGACTTCGGAGCTAAGTCATGAAATTCCAGCCCATAATAGAACATCAGCCCCCTCACGAAGGGATCCATCGGGAAGCCTAACCCCCGAAGGAAGTGAGACATGAACACTACACTCTCACCGGGCTGGGGACTGGGAATAGCCTGCCTTTGAGCAGGCAACCTATGTGAAATTTTGGCAGTCAAGAACTTAGCCTCTCTCAACTTTAGCACGTCCCCCTCCGTGACGGAGGAGGGCATCCATCAGCCTCGAAGGTCGGAACCGGACATTGTCGAAGGTCCGAAGCACCTGGAATCTGGAGCCTAGGGTGTTGGAACTCGAGGCGACGGGCGAACTTGTTTTGAGATTGGAGAAAAGGAGTAAGGCCCTGGTCTCTTTATAAGAGGTTGAGTACCAGGAGCCCTCCCCGTAACCGTTTGGGACTCGCCTTTAATCGAGAAGACATGCTAATGGGCACGATTGGGTTACCCACGTCCGTATTGATGAGAATCCCGTAAATAAAGGGGACACGATCTCTGCTTTGACAAGACATGCCAAGGAAACCGCCTCGCAAAACACGCTGAGGTGGAGAAGTGAGAATGATTTGAATAAAGGCTTGGCCGTAGTGTGATGTCACGCTGCGGAATACGTCAGCAGATTAGATTTGTGTTAATATTATTCTCTCTGTGGCAATACGTGGAAACTTATTTTCCAGAGCCGGACACTACTCTTGGTGTTTACAAACATTTATGAAGAATTCGGAGGAGGAACCCGCCTTGCAATGCCGAAGACAATCTACGCATCGGACTCGTCGTCATTGAAGCCTGGTTCAGGGGCTACTGAGGGAGTCCTGGATTAGGGGGTGTTCGGGTAGCCGGACTATACCTTCAACCGGACTCCAGGACTATGAAGATACAAGATTGAAGACTTTGTCCCGTGTTCGGATGGGACTTTCCTTGGCGTGGAAGGCAAGCTTGGCGATGCGGATATTCAAGATCTCCTACCATTGTAACCGACTTTGTGTAACCCTAACCCTCTCCGGTGTCTATATAAACCGGAGGGTTTTAGTCCGTAGGACAACTTCATCATACAACAATCATACCATAGGCTAGCTTCTAGGGTTTAGCCTCCTTGATCTCGTGGTAGATCTACTCTTGTACTACCCATATCATCAATATTAATCAAGCAGGACATAGGGTTTTACCTCCATCAAGAGGGTCCGAACCTGGGTAAAACATCGTGTTCCTTGCCTCCTGTTACCATCCGGCCTAGGCGCACAGTTCGGGACCCCCTACCCGAGATCCGCCGGTTTTGACACCGACATTGGGTAATGCGGCTGCTTTGAAGGCGGCCGAAGAGTTGCGAGACGAGAAGGCCGCGCATGCCAAGAGCCGAGATAAGATGGCCAAAATGGCTATAGAATTAAAAGCCGCTGCCGACCATTGCCGGGTTCTCGAAAAGGAAAACCAGGCGAAGGCATCGGACCTTGAGAAGGCTGCGGCGACGAGAAAAGACCTCCGCTCTGCTATGAGGGCAAAGAAGGAGGAGCTACGGGAAGCCGGGGATATTGTAGCTGGGAAATCCTTTATGTTGCGGAGGAAGTTTGGAGATCCACGGTATGCCCCTCTGGATCGGCTGTGGAGTTTGGAGGATGTGTATATGGATTTGGCAGCGAGCGCTGCTGATGCGGCCATGTACTTACGGGGTTAGACGGGCCGTGAAGTAGACCAGCTGTTTTGGAGAAAATTCCATTCTCCCGAGCGTCCGCTTTCATTGACTGATCAATTAGCCGAATGGGCCGAACTAAATAGGTTGTCCGGACTCTCCATGAGGTCTGTTGTGGATCAGCTATGGCCGGAAGGGTCATAACCGAACAGCTATTTCAGCTTGGTGCAGCGGTTCCTTGACATGGTGCCGCGCATTGATGCGATGAAGAGGTCGGCGTGCATAGAGGGCGCACGGATGGCATTTGCCCGTGTGAAAGCACACTGGGTGGAGATGGATGCTACCACTGTTGCAGCGCGGGATTCGGCCATAGGTCGAAGGGCTGCTGAGCACTACTTTGAAGAAGTTCTTGAGGGTGCTCGTTTGATAGAGACCCAGTGCTCAAAAAATATTATGTTTGAGTGATATGTAATCTCATTATAAGCGAAATGATTTTATAAATTTTCATAAGGCTATTTTTATACTTTTGCCTGAAAGTAATATGATGCCTCTTGGGCGGCCGTTTATGTATACATGTGTATAACCTGAAAGATTGCAGTCGTCGGCTTCAACCCCCACGCATATAATGCGGAGGTGTTCGCAGAAACACGCGTTCACACTTAAACCAACGTCTTGGTCCTATTAAGGAGGTGATAGCGGAGCGAGCGAGGCAACCGGACTATAACGCTTTAACACTTTCACTTAGCCATAGGAGTTTGACAGTGGGGCTACTAGATAGCCCCTGGTGGCTCCGCACTCTCCCGATCCCGAGGTGCGTACATGCCTGGCCGGAAAACGGCCCTTCGTTAAGGCGGAGGAATTCTAACATTCCCATAGGTCATCGAGTGGTTGACCAGGCTCACGCTATATCATGACAGTCAGTTTTCGGCTTTCTCTACTGAGGTGCTCGTCCGGATGAACCAGGGCACAATCGCAGTAGTTCTCCTAGTGCTACCTTAGCCGGTAAAGCGGAACGTAAGGCACCAAAACACAGGAGCCGGGCAAACCCAACATTTGACCAAAGACAATGATTCGGAGCTGATGCATATAGGGCCAAACTCGCGACGCCGAACACTCCCTAAGGTATTCGGTCTTTGTGGTATAAACCGAGCCTAAATAATGGCCTTTGTAAGAAGACCCTTGTGTCCAGGTACGTGCATTGTTCTGGCGTGGCCACATGCCAAGACGTCAGCATCCTTCTCAACGATGGATATGTATCAACAAGCGACAGTAAAAAAGGTTTACGCAGGGTCTTAATCTAAAAAGAATCCTTGGAGCGGGTCCCTGCTGCACGTCTGCGCCTGTGTCTCCGTTGTGCCGTATCCTGGACGGGTGTAGCACGATGATCGTCTGTAAAAGAGAGGAATTTAGGTGAAAAAGGTTGTCGTGCAAAAAGATAGTTTGTTAAAGAAACCATGCATAATTCAAGATGAGGAGAAATTTCCACATGTCTGCGCGCGTTGAGCCCCTTGTATTGACGAATAGGGGTGTGACCATTTATTCGGTATAAGTAGCGGCGCCGGACTCGATTAGTTGTGTCTGAGGTCTTGACGACCTATTGGATGCTTTCGCTGGTCCAGGCGCTTTTAGTGTGCGGCTGCCAAGGCCGCCTCACTCTCTTTGGCATGCAGAGATCGCTTGATATTTCCGTGCACTGTAATGATGCCACGTGGACCGGGCATCTTGAGTGTGAGGGAGGCGTAGTGTGGTATTGCATTAAAGCGAGCAAAAGCTTCGCGTCCGAGCAGTGCTTGATAGCCACTTTGAAACAGAGCGATGTGGAAAGTTAAATGCTCGCAACGGAAGTTATCGGGGGAGCCGAATATAACTTGTAGTAGGAGGGAGCCCGTACAACGAGCCCCTGGGCCTAGCGTTACTCCTTTAAAGGTAGTATTGCTATGGCAAATTTGTGTTGGGTCTAACCCCATCCCGTGGATTATATCCTGATATATTAGGTTTAGGCTACTGCCGCCGTCCATCAAGACTCGTGTGAAGTGATATCCGCCAATTACTGGGTCTAATACCATGGCAGCCCACCCTGCGTGTCGGATACTTGCAGAGTAATCGCGATGGTCGAAAGTGATCGGTTGAGACGACCAGTGGTAGGACTTCGCGGTGACAGGCACTTGGGTATATTTTCCTGGGAGTGCCGCGTTGTTTTTTCCCTTGATCACGTGTAGCACGTTTACTGTTTTGACTTCTGGTGGAAATTTATTTTGTTCCCCCGTGTCTTGCTTGGGAGGTGAGGGAGTCCTGGATTAGGGGGTGTTCGGATAGCTGGACTATACCTTCAGCCGGACTCCTGGACTATGAAGATACAAGATTGAAGACTTTGTCCCGTGTCCGGAAGGGACTTTCCTTGGCGTGGAAGGCAAGCTTGGCGATACGGATATTCAGATCTCCTACCATTGTAACCGACTTTGTGTAACCTTAACCCTCTCCGGTGTCTATATAAACCGGAGGGTTTTAGTCCGTAGGACAACTTCATCATACAACAATCATACCATAGGCTAGCTTCTAGGGTTTAGCCTCTGTGATCTCGTGGTAGATCTACTCTTGTACTACCCATATCATCAATATTAATCAAGCAGGACGTAGAGTTTTACCTCCATCGAGAGGGCCCGAACCTGGGTAAAACTTCGTGTCCCTTCCCTCCTGTTACCATCCGGCCTAGACGCATAGTTCGGGACCCCCTACCCGAGATCCGCCGGTTTTGACACTGACATTGGTGCTTTCATTGAGAGTTCCTCTGTGTCGTCGCCGTCAGGCTCGATGGCTCCTACGATCATCAATAGCGATGCAGTCCAGGGTGAGACCTTCCTCCCCGGACAGATCTTCGTCTTCGGCGGCTTCGCACTGTGGGCCAATTCACTTGGCCATCTGGAGCAGATCGAAAGCTACGCCCCTGGTCGTCAGGTCAGATTCGGAAGTTTAAACTACACGGCTGACATCCGTGGGGACTTGATCTTCGACGGATTCGAGCCACTGCCGAGCGCACCGCACTGTCCCGGCGGGCATGATCTAGCTCTGCCGCCGGACAGTGCCCTGGAGGCCGCACCCGCATCAGCTTCGACCCTTAATTCGGAGCCAACTGCGCCGATCGAGGATGGGCGGTTGGACGCCACCTCAGGGGCTGCGATCCCAACGGCGATTGAGCCGAACACCAACCCCACACTTCACGAGACTCGTGACTCCAAGGAGCCGGACTCCTCTCCGGACTCCAAACCCTCCGCGCCCCTGCCGATCGAGTCCGATTGGGCGCCGATCATGGAGTTCACTGCCGCGGACATCTTTCAGCACTCGCCTTTCGGCGATATTCTGAAGACACGGGAGTCTCTCTCTTTATCAGGAGAGCCCTGGCCGGACTACGGTCAGCAAGGTTGGGGTACGGATGATGAAGAAATTCAAAACCCACCCACCACCCACTTTGTAGCCACTATCGACGATTTATCCGACATGCTTGACTTCGACTCCGAAGACATCGACGGTATGGACGCCGATGAAGGAGATGATGAAGAACCAGCGCCTACTAGACCCTGGAAAGCCACCTTGTCATATGACATATACATGGTGGACACCCCAAAAGAAGGAGATGGCGATGGAACAGCGGAGGATGACCCCTCCAAGAAACAGCCTAAGCGCCGGCGTCAGCGACGCAGCTCAAAATCCCGCCAAAACAAATACGGCGATTCCTTAACGGGAGATAATAATACTCCGGAAAGTGCCGAAGAGAACCCCCTCCAGCAAGATTTAGCACAGGAGGACGGAGAAGCCAGCCCTCATAAGAGAGCGACAGACATGGAGGTCGAGGACGACAATTATATGCCTCCCTCCGAAGACGAGGCAAGCCTCGACGACGACGAATTCGTCGTACCGGAGGATCCCATCGAGCAAGAGCGTTTTCAACGCAGGCTTATGGCCACGGCAAGAAGCCTCAAGAAAAAACAGCAACAGCTTAAAGCTGATCAAGATTTGCTAGTCGACAGATGGACTGAAGTCCTCACGGCCGAAGAGCATAAACTCGAACGCCCATCCAAGAGCTACCCAAAGCGCAGGTTGCTGCCCCGGTTAGAGGAGGAAGCACTTGATGCGGCCGACCGGCCACCTCGTGGCCGCGACAGAGAGGCCTCTCGTCCCTCCACTCAAGCCGCACCCCGTACCAAGGCATGGGAATATGCGCCGGACTTACGAGATATGTTGGAGGACAAGGCAAGGCAAACAAGATCGATCTACGAATCACGTGGGCGCCCCACGGCTCGAGACGGTAACTGTCACGCTGGCCGCAAATTCGGCAGGGCCGAACACAGTAGACAAAGATCATTGGAGCTACGTCATGATATAGCCCAGTACAGAGGCGCCGCACACCCACTATGCTTCACAGACGAAATAATGGATCATCAAATCCCCGAGGGTTTCAAACCCGTAAACATCGAATCATATGATGGCACAACAGATCCTGCGGTATGGATTGAGGATTATCTCCTTCATATCCACATGGCCCGCGGCAATGATTTCCACGCCATCAAATACCTCCCACTCAAGCTTAAAGGACCAGCTCGGCATTGGCTTAACAGCTTGCCAACATGATCAATCAGTTGTTGGGAGGACCTGGAAGCCGCATTTCTCGATAATTTCCAGGGCACTTATGTGCGACCTCCAGACGCCGATGACCTAAGCCACGTAATTCAGCAGCCAGATGAATTGGCCAGGCAATTCTGGACACGGTTCCTAACAAAGAAAAATCAAATAGTCGACTGTCCGGACGCAGAGGCCCTAGAAGCCTTCAAGCACAATATCCGTGACGATTGGCTTGCCCGGCACCTAGGACAGGAAAAGCCGAAATCCATGGCAGCACTCACGACACTCATGACCCGCTTTTGCATGGGAGAAGACAGCTGGCTGGCTCATAGCAACAATATGACCAAGAACCTTGGTAATTCGAATACCAGGGACAGTAGCGGTAGGTCGCGTCGCAACAAGCAAAAGCGCCGCATTAACGGTGACAATGCTAAGGATACAGCAGTTAATGCCAGATTCAGAGGCTCTAAATCCGGTCAGCGGAAAAAGCCATTCAAAAGGAATCCTAGGGGCCCGTCCAGCTTGGACTGAATACTCGACCGCTTGTGCCAAATACATGGCACCCCCGAAAAGCCCGCCAATCACACCAACAGGGATTGTTGGGTGTTCAAGCAGGCAGGCAAGTTAAACGCCGAAAATGAAGACAAGGGGATGCATAGCGATGACGACGAGGAGCCCCGGCCGCCGAACAACAATGGACAGAAGGGTTTTCCCCCACAAGTGCGGACGATGAACATGATATACGCAACCCACGTCCCCAAAAGGGAGCGGAAGCGCACGTTAAGGGACGTATATGCGGTAGAGCCAGTCGCCCCAAAGTTCAACCCATGGTCCTCCTGCCCGATCACCTTTGATCAAAGAGACCATCCCACTAGCATCCGTCATGGCGGATTTTCCGCGTTGGTTCTAGACCCAATTATTGACGGATTTCATCTCACTAGAGTCCTTATGGACGGCGGTAGCAGCCTAAACCGGCTTTACCAGGATACAGTGCGGAAAATGGGCATAGATCCCTCGAGGATTAAGCCCACCAAAACAACCTTTAAAGGCGTAATACCAGGTGTAGAGGCCAACTGTACAGGCTCAATCACACTTGAAGTGGTCTTCGGATCTCCGGATAATTTCCGAAGCGAGGAGTTGATCTTCGACATAATCCCATTCCGAAGTGGCTATCACGCACTGCTCGGACGAACCGCATTCGCCAAGTTCAATGTGGTACCGCACTACGCATACCTTAAGCTCAAGATGCCAGGCCCTAGAGGAGTAATTACGGTCAATGGAAACACCGAACGCTCCCTCCGAACGGAGGAGCACACGGCGGCCCTTGCAGCGGAAGTACAAAGCAGCCTCTCCAGGCAGTTCTCCAGTTCGGCCATTAAACATCCGGACACCGTCAAGCACGCCCGGAGTAACCCACAACAAGACCGCCTAGCACGTTCCAAGCAGGCGTAGCAATGCGGCCCCAACCCCAGCCCTCGCAACAATGCGACATCAGTGCTTCGCGTACATAACTACGCTCTAAAAATACCAGGGGTACAGTGGGAGGGGCACCATCACGACACGCCCGAAACGCGGCTTAAACCGCACCAGGGGCTGCCGATTTTTTAATTTTCTCTTACTTTCAGGACTCGTTCTCCGGAAGGCCTGTTCGGCAGTTCAATTGCCGCACAAACGATGCAAGAACCAGGGAGGCAGACAAGCCACGCCGCATTACGGAACTCCCAGGTGGTCTCTATCACGAGCAGTA
The DNA here is from genome assembly GCF_056163025.1 of Triticum urartu. Lineage (NCBI taxonomy): Eukaryota > Viridiplantae > Streptophyta > Magnoliopsida > Poales > Poaceae > Triticum > Triticum urartu. The sequence continues at coordinate 192,558,947 of NC_141879.1, forward strand.
TACCTGTTTCGCATACTATTCCGCAGCATGCCCCTGGAGCAGACATGTTAAATAGTCCAACTTTTTGTTTATCGCATTACCTGTATCGTTCTGCTTTGATCGCAGCTATTTTTAATAAATAATGCATAGCTTTTGTCTATTTTTGCATTACTTTTTTATAAATATATGTTCCTTAACGACATGTTGCACCCGTACAATTTTGTACGGCCAAAATACGCCAGGGGCTTTAGTACCCCTCAATATGGTGTGAGAAGTCTGAACACTTTCACAAGTGCGGCACCCCGAACTTATAGCATTATATGCATCGGCTCCGAATCATGTCTTGGGTTAATAGTTGGGTTTGCCCGGCTCCTATGTTTTGGTGCCTTATGTTCCGCTATATCGGCTAAGGTAGCACTAGGAGAACCACTGCGATTGTGCCCCAGTTGAGCTGGGCCGAGCACCTCAGTGGAGAAAGCTAAAACTGACTGTCATGATGAAGTGAGAGCTGGTCGCTGTTCGAGAGGTTTTTTCGAGTCCCTAAAGACTTATGCCGCTTAGGGCGAGGAGTCGGCTCTGTCCGGCCAAGGTGTGGATAGCGCCCCGAACTCGGTCTTCCGAATACCAGGGGCTTCGCCGAAATTTAAAATTATAGAATTCTATGGCTAAGTGAGAGTGTTCACGCGTTATAGTCCGATTGCCTTGTTCGTTGGGCTGAGAGCCTCCCTCGAAGGACCCAAACATGGGAAAAAGAGCGCTCGGGTTTATCCCCGAACACCCCAGCACTAGCGGCATGGGGGCAGAAGCCGACGACTCGCCATCTCTCAGAATTGATAAACAGCCACACAGAAGGTAATATTTTAAATTCAAACAGCATTGCTCAGTGCATATGAACAAGTTTTCAGCGCACAGGACAAAAACGAGCGAGTTTTACTCAAAAATTACATCCCTAGAACATTCATCCGCCACAAGGCAGGCACCCTTCAGAACATCCTTATAGTAATTCTCGGGCTTGCGATGCTCTTTCCCCGGCGGTGGCCCGTCCTTCACAAGCTTCTCAGCATCCAGCTTGCCCCAGTGCACCTTCGCACGGGCCAGGGCCCTACGGGCACCTTCAATGCAGACGGAGCGCTTGATGACTTCGAGCCTTGGACAGGCCTCCACCAGCCGCCGCACCAGCCCGAAATAGCTCCTAGGCAGAGCCTCTCCAGGCCACAGCCGAACTAAGAGGCCCTTCATGGCCTGTTCGGCCGCCTTGTGGAGCTCGACCAGTTGCTTCAGTTGGTCGCTCAGGGGCACGGGGTGTCTGGCCTCAGCATACTGAGACCAGAACACCTTCTCTGTCAAGCTGCCCTCCTCGGCCCAATAGAATGCGGCGGCATCAGACACACTCCAGGGAAGATCTGCGAACGCTCCTGGAGAGCTCCGGATTCGGGTAAGTAACAAGTAACTCACGTTTATATGTTTGCTTTCCATAAAGAATGCCTTACCCGCCGCTATCTTCTTCACCTCATCCAACTCCTAGAGGGTCTTCTGGGATTCGGTCTTGGCAGACTTGGCATTTTCAATAGCCGCCACGAGCTCGGACGCTCGCATCTTTGAGGCAAGCTCCAAACTCTCATGTTTTTTCATGAGAACTTGGAGCTCTTGCCGCACCTTGCCAACCTCGGCCTCATACTTCTCACGCTCGGCGCGCTCCGCGGCCACACTCTTCTCGGCCTCGAGCAGCGCTTGCTTAAGGGTCGCCACCTCAGACGTGGCCCCTACAATAGCCACATTAATCCTGTCATTTTTTTGCAATTGCACCTTTTTTATATATATTCAAACAAGGTATTTCATACCTTCCTTCTCCTCGAGCTGCTTCTTGGCACGCCCGAGCTCTTGCTCGGACTTCTCGAGGCTCTGCTTCAGCGTGTCCACTTCCGCAGTCAGTACGGCGGACGCCAGCAGAGAAGCCTGCATACGCATATTGACTCCTTTGTTAGACTCCTGCGAATTCTTTGATCCTCTATTCGGCTTTTCTTCCCGAACGCCCAATAGAGCATCAGGGGCTACTGTCTATGCGGTACTATTATTTACACATTCTTTACTTACCTCAAAGCCTGTTAAAAGGCTAGTACAAGCTTCAGTCAGTCCGCTCTTGGCGGACTGAACCTTCTGGACCACAGCACTCATAATAGTGCGGTGCTCCTCGTCGATGGAAGCGCCTTCGAGCACCTCCAACAGATTGTCCGGCGCCCCCGGTTGGACGTGGGTCACCGGCATGGTGGGCTTGCTCCTCTTGGAAGGAGGTCGCCCGCCGGACTCTGGAACCTTTGAAGGTTCCGGAGCGGTGTCCGGCCTTGAGCCGGACTTGGAGCCCTGGGGGATTTCATCCCCTTTACTCCTGGAGTCCGGGAGGTCGCGTTGCGGCGCCTCCAGGACCACCTCCTCCCTGCTTGGAACCTGTTGGGACAACACTTCGGTGTCGTCCGTAGGGCGGGGGGAGGAAGCCGTCGGAAGCGAGTTCACATCCGACGAGTCCAGTGAGCCACTCGACGACGCATCGAGCCGGTCTTTGGGTGGGCTGCATAAACATATTTGACATAAGGTAAAGCTGTGCAATAAACGAATACTATGAATTACTCCGGTATCCGGATACTCATGATTTTGCCAAGGGCTTGGCCCTGGGCTGCCACTCCTCCCCACCGTCGTCGGTGTCAATGCAGTAGTCCGGAGGAAGGGTTTTCCCCTTCTTGGACCCTCCGGCCTCCCCAAAGAGGGCGGCCTTCCTTTTCTTCTCTCCTCCCACTGGAGGGGAAGAGGTTTCTTCTTCTTCCTCCTCGTCTTCACGGGAGGAATGCGCTTCGGAACCGTCGGATGATGAATCCGACACCTCCTGGTGCCGGGCACTCTTTCGAGTTCCCGTGGCCCTTCTCGCGGCCTTCTTCTCCAGCACCACATAGGGTGCCGGAACCAGCAGCTTCGCCAAGCGAGCGTCCACTGGGCCTTCGGGAAAAGGAGCCAGACAGTTGACCTATCCGGATGTCACCTGCCAATCCTGTCAAAGGTAAGGGAGCTTAGATCCCGCATGGAGTCAAACTATGAAAAACTAATATCCTGTAAAAGGAAAAAACAGCTTACCGCGTGAGCGTGATGCCGCGTACTGAATCCGCGATCCTCGGTAGCGGATGCGGGGGCCTCGGCGCCCTTGAAAAGCACCCTCCAGGCATCTTCGTACATCATGTCGAAGAGCCTGCTCAGATTTTGGTGCCGCGCCGGGTCGAACTCCCACAGGTTGAAAGCCCGTTGTTGACACGGGAGGATCAGGCGGATGAGCATAACCTAGACTACGTTGACAACTTTGAGCTTCTTGTCCACCAGGGTTTGGATGCATGTTTGGAGTCCGGTCAGATCTCCTTTTTTACCCCACGACAGGCCCTCTCCTTCCAGGAGGTGAGCCGTGTAGGGGGTCCGGATCGAAACTCGGGGGCCGCGACCCATGCGGGGTCGCACGGCTTGGTGATATAAAACCACCACGATTGCCACCCCTTCAGGGTCTCCATAAAGGAGCCCTCGAGCCATAGGACGTTGGCCATCTTGCCCACCATGGCGCCTCTGCACTCCGCCTGGTTGCCGCGCACCACCTTCGGCTTGACGTTGAAAGTCTTGAGCCATAGGCCGAAATGGGGGCAGATGCGGAGGAAAGCCTCGCACACGATGATAAACGCCGAGATGTTGAGGACGAAGTTCGAGGCCATATCATGGAAATCCAGGCCATAGTAGAACATGAGCCCCCGGACAAATGGGTGAAGAGGGAAGCCCAGTCCGCGGAGGAAATGGGGGAGGAATACCACCCTCTCATGGGGCCTAGGGGTGGGGTTGAGCTGCCCCTTTTCGGGAAGCCGGTACGCAACGTCATTAGACAAGTATCCGGCCTTCCTCAGCTTCTTGATGTGTCCCTCCATGACGGAGGAGACCATCCACTTGCCTCCCGCTCCGGACATGGCTGGAGAGGGTTGAGGTGGGAATGCGGACTGGGGCACTGGAGCTCGAGTGCGCGAGAATGGATAGGCAAAGGAGGAAGAAGGCGTAGGTGAAAAGGTGGATCCTTATCCCCTTATATGGGTGGAAGCAACTACGTGTCCCCACCAGCCTGGTAAAACTTGCTTATCTCCAAGCGCCGTAATCAATGGCACGGTTGGGTTACCCATGCCCGTATTGATGAGAATCCCGGAATAAAGGGACACGATCTCTGCTTTGACAAGACGTGCCAAGGAAACCGCCTCGCATGACGCGCTGAGGTGGGATAATGAAACGACTCGGATAAAGGCTTGGCCATGGTGTGTCACGCTACGGAATACGTCAGCAGATTAGATTTGTGTAAATGTTATTCTCTCTATGGCAATATGTGGAAACTTAGAGCCGGACACTATCTTTGTGTTCAAAATCTTCTATGAAGTACTTGGAGGAGGAACCCGCCTTGCAATGCCGAAGACAATCTGCGCGCCGGACTCATCGTCATTGAAGCCTGGTTCAGGGGCTACTGAGGGAGTCCTGGATTAGGGGGTGTTCGGATAGCCGGACTATACCTTCAGTCGGACTCCTGGACTATGAAGATACAAGATTGAAGACTTCGTCCCGTGTCCGGAAGGGACTTTCCTTGGCGTGGAAGGCAAGCTTGGCGATACGGATATTCAGATCTCCTACCATTGTAACCGACTTTGTGTAACCCTAACCCTCTCCGATGTCTATATAAACCGGAGGGTTTTAGTCTGTAGGACAACATAGACAACAATCATACCATAGGCTAGCTTCTAGGGTTTAGCCTCTCTGATCTCATGGTAGATCTACTCTTGTACTACCCATATCATCAATATTAATCAAGCAGGACGTAGGGTTTTACCTCCATCGAGAGGGCCCGAACCTGGGTAAAACTTCGTGTCCCTTCCCTCCTATTACCATCCGGCCTAGACGCACAGTTCGGGACCCCCTACCCGAGATCCACCGGTTTTGACACCGACAGGAGGCTCATCCTCGTCTTCACTTGGCGTATCCTCCTCCTTGTGTACGGCGTTGAGCTTGCGGACTGCTTGAAGACCCAACATTCTCTGTGGGTATGATTAGCAGGTTTACCAGGGGTACTATGGATCTGACATACTTGGTCCAGAATTTTGTTGAGGCTGGACAGTTCATCACTGGTGCCTTTAGGGGGCGGCTTTTGACCTGGCCGAGAGCTTTTGAATCCGGCATTTACTGTCGTGCCCTTCGTGCTATCTTCTTTATTCCGGCGTTTGTTATTGCTGTTGCGCTGTGATTTCCCGTTTCCATCTCTAACTTCAGAGGTACTGGGGTCGCTGGTGCTGCATCTGGCGAGCCAGCTGTCCTCGCCCGCGCAAAAGCGGGTCATGAGGTTTGTTAATGCGACCATCGTTCTCGGCTTATTTTGGCCGAGGTGTCTGGCGAGCCATTCGTCACGGACGCTATGCTTGAAAGCCGCTAAGGAGTCCGGACAGTCGGCAATCTGGTTCTTTTTAGTAAGAAACCTGTTCCAAAGCTTTTGGGCTGACTCTCCGGGTTGTTGAGTTATATGACTCAAATCATCCGCATCCGGAGGTCGAACATAAGTCCCTTGAAACTTTGCCCGAAAGGCGTCTTCGAGCTCTTCCCAACTTCCAATGGAGCTTTCGGGGAGGCCTTTGAGCCAGTGACGAGCTGGCCCTTTGAGATTGAGGGGTAAGTATTTGATGGCGTGGAGATCATATCCTCGAGCCATATGGATGTGAAGGATATAGTCCTCAATCCAAACCCCAAGGTATGTTGTTCCATCGTATGCCTCTATATTTACGGGCTTGAATCCCTCTGGAAATTCATGGTCCAGCACCTCATCTGTGAAACATAGGGGGTGTGCAGCACCCCTGTAGCTGGGTGTACCGCGTTGTTCGGATGTTTGTTGTGTTGCATTGTATGTCGGGGCGCGCTTGCGTGGTCCATAGATGGATCTTGTTGCGCCGTCCTTTGGGTGCGAACCCTCGCCTGGGTCGCGTGTTGTATTGTGAGCGGCGTTGTATGCCGCTTTGTGTTGGTAGAGGGGTCGTCTATCCGACCAGGTGGCTACTTTGATTGGTTGTGGGGGGTCTGAGGCCTCCTCATCGAATTCAGGTAGCAGCTTCCGCTTTGGGTAGCTCTTGGAGGGGCGATTGTCGCCGTACCTTGCTGCAGTGTTGAGTATTTTGCTCCATCTGAATTGGAGTGTGTCTTGCGTGGCCTTGAGCCTTCGCTTCTGCTTTTTAAGGCTCCTCGCGGTGGCAACAAGCCTTTTACGGGCGTTCTGCTGCTCCGGGTGCCTGTTCGGCGTTATGTCGTCCGGACCATTATCCTTGATAGGATTTGTTTGTTCGGTTTGATTATCCGGATTGCCGTTGTCCGGCAGCGGTTCGCCCTGCTCCAGCGCTAGGTCTATGTGATTGCTATTTCTATCGAGGCGGGATTTTGGGGCGGCGCTTGCGTCGCTGCTTTGACTGCTTTTCGAGGGAACACACCTTCGGTGCGTCCTTCCGCTCCTCGTCGTCATCTTTTGGTGCATCCACCATATATACGTCGTATGACGAGGTGGCGTTCCAGGGCTCAGTAGGCACTGGTTCTTCATCGTCTCCTTCATCGGCGTCCATACCGTCGATGTCGTCGGGGTCGAGGTCGAGCATGTCGGTTAAATCATCGACAGTGGCTACCAAGTGGGCGGTGGGTGGGTTTTGAATTTCTTCATCGTCCGAACCCCAACCTTGCCGACCGTAGTCCGGCCAGGGCTCTCCTGATAAAGAGAGAGACTCCAGCGTCTTCAGAATATCACCGAAAGGCGAGTGCTGAAAGATGTCCGTGGCGGTAAACTCCATGATCGGCGCCGAATCGGATTCGATCGGCAGGGGCGCGGAGGGTTCGGAGTCCGGAGGGGAGTCCGGCTCCTTGGAGTCACGAGTCTCGCGGAGTGCGGGGCTGGTGTTCGGCTCAATGGCTGTTGGGATCGCAGCCCCCGAGGTGGTGTCCGACCGCCCATGCTTGATCGGCACAGTTGGCTCCGAATTAAGGGTCGAAGCTGATCCGGGTGCGACCTCCAGGGCACTGTTCGGCGGCAGAGCTAGATCATGCTCGTCGGGACAGTGCGGCGCGCTCGGCAGTGGCTCGAATCCGTCGAAGATCAAGTCCCTGCGGATGTCAGCCGTGTAGTTTAAACTTCCGAATCTGACCTGACGGCCAGGGGCGTAGCTTTCGATCTGCTCCAGATGGCCAAGTGAATTGGCCCGCAGTGCAAAGCCGTCGAAGACGAAGATCTGTCCGTGGAGGAAGGTCTCACCCTGGACTGCATCGCTATTGATGATCGTAGGAGCCATCGAGCCTGACGGCGACGACACAGAGGAACTCTCAATGAAAGCACCAATGTCGGTGTCAAAACCGGCGGATCTCGGGTAGGGGGTCCCGAACTGTGCGTCTAGGCCGGATGGTAACAGGAGGCAAGGGACACGAAGTTTTACCCAGGTTCGGGCCCTCTCGATGGAGGTAAAACCCTACGTCCTGCTTGATTAATATTGATGATATGGGTAGTACAAGAGTAGATCTACCACGAGATCAGAGAGGCTAAACCCTAGAAGCTAGCCTATGGTATGATTGTTGTTGTCTATGTTGTCCTACGGACTAAAACCCTCTCGTTTATATAGACACTGGAGAGGGTTAGGGTTACACAAAGTCGGTTACAATGGTAGGAGATCTGAATATCCGTATCGCCAAGCTTGCCTTCCACGCCAAGGAAAGTCCCTTCCGGACACGGGACGAAGTCTTCAATCTTGTATCTTCATAGTCCAGGAGTCCGGCTGAAGGTATAGTCCGGCCATCCGGACACCCCCTAATCCAGGACTCCCTCAATAAGTATTTACAGTGGGTGAACAAATTACTGTTGAGCAATTGACAGAATTGAGCATCGTTATTAGAATATCTAGGTATGATCATGTATATAGGCATCACGTCCGAGACAAGTAGACCGACTCCTGCCTACATCTACTACTATTACTCCACACATCGACCGCTATCCAGCATGCATCTAGAGTATTAAGTTCAAGAGAACAGAGTAACGCTTTAAGCAAGATGACATGATATAGAGGGATAAACTCATGCAATATGATATAAACCCCATCTTGTTATCCTCGATGGAAACAATACAATACGTGCCTTGCTGCCCCTACTGTCACTGGGAAAGGACACCGCAAGATTGAACCCAAAGCTAAGCACTTCTCCCATTGCAAGAAAGATCAATCTAGTAGGCCAAACCAAACTGATAATTCGAAGAGACTTGCAAAGATAACCAATCATACATAAAAGAATTCAGAGAAGATTCAAATATTGTTCATAGATAAACTTGATCATAAACCCGCAATTCATCGGTCTCAACAAACACACCGCAAAAGAAGATTACATCGAATAGATCTCCACAAGAGAGGGGGGGAACTTTGTATTGAGATCCAAAAAGAGAGAAGAAGCCATCTAGCTAATAACTATGGACCCGTAGGTCTGAAGTAAACTACTCACACTTCATCGGAGGGGCTATGGTGTTGATGTAGAAGCCCACCATGATCGATTCCCCCTCCGGCGGAGCTCCAGAAAAGGCCCCAAGATGGGATCTCGTGGATACAGAAAGTTACGGCGGTGGGATTAGGGTTTTGGCTCTGTATCTGGTAGTTTGGGGGTACGTAGGTATATATATAGGAGGAAAGAGTACGTCGGTGGAGCAACAGGGGGCCCACGAGGGTGGAGGGCGCGCTGGGGGGGGGGGGGTAGGCGCCCCCCCTACCTCGTGCCTTCCTCGTTGATTGCTTGACGTAGGGTCCAAGTCCTCTGGATCATGTTCATTCCGAAAATCACGTTCCCGAAGGTTTCATTCCGTTTGGACTTCGTTTGATACTCTTTTTCCGCGAAACCCTAAAATAGGCAGAAACAACAATTCTGGGCTGGGCCTCCGGTTAATAGGTTAGTCCCAAAAATAATATAAAAGTGTATAATAAAGCCCAATAATGTCCAAAACAGAATATAATATAGCATGGAACAATCAAAAATTATAGATATGTTGGAGACGTATCAGCGGACGAGCAACCCCTCCGTTGGCGCACCGAGCATCGGGATGCACCATGGGTCTCGTCTGACGAGAACATGGCACGACGTGCCCGCCGTGCGAAGCAGCGGGCGCGAGAGGTGGCGGCAGCCCTCACAGCGGTGGATGTCGGCGAGGCAGAGTTGCATTTTTCGGTGCCCCGTATGGTACGGATCCATCATCGATCTAGCGTCCACCGGCACCCAACAGGTTCCGGGCTCCGACAAGGAACAGTAGAGCATCGGAGACGGCGACGCCTTGAGTCAAGGAAGCAACGCAAGCAGGAAGCGGCAATAAAAGGAATTTTTGGCCGAGGATGTTGTGGACGTCAAGGAGGACGTATCCCCTCCGCTACGCCCGATCACCCCACCTCCATACATCATGTCCCTGACAAGGAAGCTGTCGCTCGCCCACCCCCGACCGACAATGATCCAACTGCCGGTTGGGTGATTCCGGACACATTTAGGGAAATGCAGGCGCTGGACAACGAGGTGTGCAACTCGTCGCAAGTCCAATGGGTAGCGCTGATATCTGGTCTGCCCAGACCCCGTTCGACGGAATTTCCCAACAGGAGAGAGTACAAAATTTTCTCCATTTTATATCGCTTCGTTCATTATATTCGCTATTCCATTGGATCAATTAGTTGCGTATGTCATTCAATCAATTAGTTACGATTTCATTATTTTATTTGGAATCATGATCATTTTAGCAGAATTAGGACATGATCAATGAGTGTCAAGAGTCTATGAACGCTATGGAATATGACTTGGGGGATCCAAATTATCCTACGTTTGATGTTGAGGAACATCGCGCACTAAAATAAGAAACAACAAAGATAACCAAGGCAAGATGGTCGACATTCACAACATTTGAGGATATTTTGTTGGTTAAATATTGGTTCACCACAAGTATGGACCGTATATGTGGCACGGAGAAAAAGGTAAACACATATTGGAAGAATGTCCGGAAGCACTATAACAAACACAAGGCATATGTGGAGCTGGATCCTATCAATACCACACGTAATGTGGTCTTTCTCCAACATAGATGTCCCATCATCCAAGAAAACGTGAACAACTTTGTGGGCCACCATGCTTTTGTGCTCGATTGAAATAAAAGTGGGATTGGAGTCCAAAGTCATGTAGGTTTAATTGTTTCATTTTTCATAATTTGGATTGCTATTTCTATGTTAGAATACCATGGTTACTTTATTGTTTGATAGTTGGTGTTGGCCTCCACTTTGTACCAACAAACCGAGAAGAAGCCATTCGATTTCAGCCATCGTCGTATGAAATTGAATGGCCAATCAAAATGGAAACAAGTTGTGGAAGACCTGAAGAAAGGCAACAATAGGTTGAAAGCAAATGATGGCTCAAGCTCCCACCGATCCATTGGACGAAGAGGAAAAATTTGTAGGGAAGAATGAAATAGCAATTGTGCCAATGGATAACCGGAAAGTGATGCGAAACAAGTGGGAGAAGGGGAGGACCGCTCCTGACGTGACAACAGCAAAAACATCCACCACATGGATGTGCATTTTTCCATAATGAAGGACAAGAAAGATGAGAGGTACAATCTCATGTTGGGTGCACAAAAAATGATATATCAGGATCGGGAGAGGGTGAACCACAAGTTGCAACTTGAGAGGGAGAAGACAGAGTTAGAGAAGACGGAGTTAGAGAAGAAAGAGACGTGTCTAAATGGGAGCTTGAGAAGGCCCGGACTTTTGGATCAATAGGATTGAGAGGAGAAGTTGCAACTTGATCGAGACACAGAGGATTTAATAATAATGTTAGCGGATGCAAGCCTTTTGGATGTAGAAGGCAAGAAGTGACTTGAGCGGAGGAAGAAGTTGAATAACATGAGTAAAGAGTATGAGGCCGCGGACGCGACATGGTTGACGGCAGAGCGACAACACGGATGGTGTCCGATGAGTGATTCATCATGTTCTCTAGCCGTGTCCAGGGCATTGAATTTTATTTTTTCCATGCCCGGATTGTTGAATTGTGAACAATTTATGCTATATGATCCATGTGCATGGATTGCATGGATTTGAGCATTTAGGCCAACTCCAATGCAAGACCCCAAATGGATGTCGGTTTCGTTCGATTTTCGTTCATTTGGGGGTGACAATGGGGCCGCGTCCGCCCGGATTTGTGGATGCGGTGGCCGTGGCCGCATCTATTCGTTCGAGATCAACATGCATACTAAAAATGAAGCATGGTTTTAAATAGTTTAAATCAAACATGCAAATAGTTTGACATCCGAAATAGTCTTACAACCAAATCAAAATAAAACAATATCAAATAGTCTTTACAACCCAATCAAAATTTCTTTGCGTGACAAAGAAATTAAACCGATAGATCTACTGGTTTCTAATGTGAGTCCACATGTACTCAACCAAGTCATCCTGGAGCTGGACATGAGTAAGCCAATCATGCAATTTCACGATGAAAATGGACAAATTGTTTGAAGGTTGCAGGCGGTGGATGCTCATGCTCAACATTTTCACCTAGGAAATTAAACCCTTGGTCGTAGATGCTATCATCACGCTCATCCTTCACGATCATGTTTTGCATGATCACATAAGTAGTCATCACCTCCCAAAGCTTCTGAGTGCTCCATGTCAGTGCAGGGTTTCGAATGATACCCCATCGAGACTGAAGCACACCGAAATCACGCTCCACATCCTTCCTAGCACTCTCCTGCATTTGGGCAAACCTCTATCTCTTCTCCCATTCCGGATTGGGTATGGTCTTCACGAGAGTGGACCACTGTGGGTAGATACCATCAGCAAGGTAATACCCCTTGTTGTACTGATGGCCATTGACCACAAAGTTGACCTCCAGGCAGTGGCCTTCTGCAAGCCTTGCAAACACTTGAGAACGCTGAATAATACTGATATCATTGTGAGAACCAGCCATGCCAAAGAAAGAATGTCATATTTACAGATCTTGTGAAGCCACCACTTCAAGTATGACAGTAGCACCTTTCACATGCCCCTTATACTGCCCCTGCCAAGCAAATTGACAGTTCTTTCACTTCTAGTGCATACAATCAACACTACCAAGCATGCCCGGAAAGCCCCTCTCGGCATTAATCGCTAACAACCTCTCTGTATCAGCGGCAGTTGGCTCTCTCAGGTACTCAGAGCCGAACACTGCCTCCAGGACCTTGCAGAGACTATACATTGAGAGGAGACATGTGGACTCACTCATACGAAAATACTCATCCACAAGATCACCAGGAATTCCATACGCAAGCATGTGGATAGCCTCAGTGCATTTCTGGTAAGAAGAGAAGCCAACCTTGCCAAGGGCATCCTCTTTGCACACAAATTATGGGTCATATGCTACCACTCCCTCCCAAATACTATTGACCCCATGTCTCGCCATATGGAAGCAGCGGCGTAATTTTGTGTGGTTTGAAGAGTGCGCTATTCTCAAAGTAATCGACATAGAGAAGGGTGTGGCCTCTCTCCTTATTGCGGTTCAAGGCCAAAACATAGCCGAGGATTGATCCCCTGAACCGAGGCCGCTTCCTATTAATGTGGTCATGGACGACCAATGCAGCCACCACAAGATCTTCATCATCCGATGAACAAATGAAGTTGTGAAAGAAAACTCATCCCCGCTATCCATGATACCTCATGAGCAACACGTCAGACACCTTGCGGTCGTGGTGGAGACGCGGCCGGAAAGAGCAAGTCGATGAAGCGAAGTAAGGTTGGTGCTGGTGGGGTGAGCGCCCTGCGGCAATGCAGCGCCTGCCGAAAGTTGTTGGGGGTCGACGGTTGGCGCCAGCGGCCGTAGCTTCTCTCCCACCGGCAACAAGGAACCACGAACGCTGGCAAAAAGCTCTACCAAAACGTGGGCGTGGGACGGCTATGACAAGGCGTGGTTGTGGGATGGATGGCCTTGATGGAAGGCAACGCGGCCGGGAACAGGGTCAGTGATGGCGGGGGCGGAGGGCGGAGGAAAGAGAAGGGGAAGAGAAAAGTGGGTGCGTCCCTGACGGGCGGGCCAGGGGGACTAGGACGCGCGCCACGCTGGTCTGCGCGTGTCCGTTCGGCCGCAAATGCGGCTCAAAGTTGGACCGAGAATGGGTCAAAAGCGGACAAAAAACAGACAACTGTCCGTTTGCTCCCGCGCGTTGGACGATCTGTTCTGTCCGTTTACTCTCAAACAGATGCGGCTGTACCATTTAGGGTCGTGAGTTGGAGTTGGCCTTAGATATTGTAACGCCCCGAGACCGATGTGCCAGGTGTCGTCCAGTTATTCACTGTTGTTGCCTTGTCATTGCTTGCATGTCATGCATCTCATATCATGTCATCATGTGCATTGCATTTGCATACGTGTTCATCTCATGCATTCGAGCATTTTCCCCGTTGTCCGTTTTGCATTCCGGCGCTTCGTTCTCCTCCGGTGGTCATTTCTACCTTTCTTGCGTGTGTGGGGATTAAACATTTCCGGATTGGACCGAGACTTGCCAAGCGGCCTTGGTTTACTACCGGTAGACCGCCTGTCAAGTTTCGTACCATTTGGACTTCGTTTGATGCTCCAACGGTTAACCGAGGGACCGAAAAGGCCTCGTGTGTGTTGCAGCCCAACACCCTTCCAAAGTGGCCCAAAACCCACTTGAACCTTCTCCATCCTCTCCGTCGTTCGATCACGATCGCGTGGCCGAAAACCGCACCTCATTTGGACTCTCCTAGCTCCCTCTACCTATAAATATGTGCTCCCTTCCCGAATTTCGCGGATGAAACCCTAACTTCGTCCTCTCCGCATCGCCGGACACTTCTCCACCGGCCGGACATGTCCACCCCGCCGCCACATCGCCCGGACCAATCTGGAGCCGCCACCTCAGCGCGCCGCCCGCCCGAGCCAACCGCGGGGCGCCACGTCATCGCCGCCAGCGCCCCACATCGCCATTGCCGCCCGGGGCCCAGATCCGGCCCGCCCCGGGGCCGAACCGGACCACGCCAGGCCCGCCCTCCACGTCGTCGCCTCGCACCTCACCGCACTTGCTCCGCCGCCTTCGCGCCGTCGCCGGCAATCTCCTCCGGCGACCAGACCGCGCGCCAACCGCGACGGGCCCGCCTCCGCACCACCGCGGGTCGCCGCATCGCTTGTCTTCCGCGGTGCCCGAGCCCCGTCGCCCCTCGCGCGCCCCTGCGCCGAGCTCGCCGGCACCAGGAGCTCGTCGGAACCGCCGCCCGACCTCCTACGAGCTCGCCGAAGCACGGGAGCCGCGACGCCATCCGCTCTGCTCCCTCGTCTTCTCCGATGGGCGCCGGCCTCCTCCAGTCAGATCCGGGGTAGGGATGGCCGGATCCGCCTCCTCCGGCGACTTCGTCGACCTCCGGCCGCCCCTTCTCCGGCGAACCTCGTAGTCCGTGCCATGGATCTGGATCTGGATCCATCCTCCTCGGTTGACTTTTATCCCTCAAACCCTAATTATATGCCCATGTTCATCATGTCATATCTCCTCATCCGTAGCTCTGTTTTGGGCATATAGCATATCAAAATGTTTGCCTCAAAGAGTACATCATTTCATTCCATTGCATCATTTTCATTTGAGTTCATCTTGATGACCGAAATGCTGTTAGAAGAGTGCTACTTGAGTTAATTGTCGGATCTGCTGCTCCATTTAGATATTTTTCATTTTTGCCATGATTATTGTGTGTATGATATGCCCATGAGCTCTACATATGTTTTGTTAAGGGTTTTGCCATCTTTCCAGAGATGCAACCCATGTATTTTTGTGATGTGTGTGGTGACTAGCACAAGCTTGCAAAGTGAGGCACTTGGTAATGTTGATTTCACAGACTTAGCATTTCCACCAAGTCCTTGGCCTGTTTATCTCATTATGCCATATGTTCATGTTGTTTCCTAGTGATCCGTGCCTCTTTTGAGGATGATCATTAAGGGTGTTTTGTTAATATTGTAGTGCTCTATCCATCCATGTCTTTGTTTGCAATTATGGAGCTCCCTAGCTTGAGTTAATCGAGCTCTACTTTTGCTACTTCGTGAATCTGGGCAGATTGTCTACTTGTTAGCGATTTTGCCGATGATGTTGTAGTTGATCCATGCATGCTATGTTATTGTTCTTGCCATTTCTAGCTTGTATTTTGTGTATTCTTGATGGGTGTATGCTTAGATTTTCATGACTTGCTCCGTAGTGAGTGCATCGAGCTCGTAAACATGCCTACTTGATATCTGTTTCAGCATGCTCTAGTTTTCACTAAGTCTGTGATCTGATTATGTTTTTGCCATGTTCACATGCTTGCAATTGTATTTTCTGATCCCTTTTGACTCAAGGTCACTAAGGGACTTTTGTTAAGCTCTTTGAGTAGCTCCATTCCATGCTTTACTTTGCCATGTTCAGGTCCTGTAGCATGTAGTTTTGTTGCTCCAAAGAGTGCTATCTGATCTGAAATTCTAGATAAGTGTTAATTTCACTAAGTCTGAGATCTGTTTGTCATATGCATTTTTGCCATGCTTGTTTGAACCTGTTATTGTATGAATTGGCTGTAGCTCAGTGCTAGACTTTTGTTAAGCATCATGAATGCATCCCTGCCATATATTTTTATGCCATGTTTGAGTGCTGTAGCATGTTCATCTTGTTGCATTTAGTTGGCTACTTGCTGTAAATCGCAGACCGGTGTCATATTTGAATTGCTTGCCATTTTCAAACCGTAACTCCGATTCCGGCGTTCTTTATATCGTTTTCAAGCGATTTCATCTCACCTTTCCAGTGGCACACTTGTATTTCCATGTTGAGGCCAGGTTCATGCATTCCTTGTCAATTCTTCCATATGCATCGCATCCCGCATCCCGCATATCATACCATGTTCATGTGTTGGTTGTTTACTATGTTGTGTGCTTCTTTCCGGTGTTTGCTTCTTCGGGTTGGTTCCGGTTACGTCGCGTTTGTGAGGACCTGTTCGTCTACATCCATTTGTCTTCTTCATGGACTCGTTCTTCTTCCTTGCGGGATTTCAGGCAAGATGATCATACCCTCGAAATCACTTCTATCTTTGCTTGCTTAGTTGCTCGCTATTTTTCTATGCCTATGTTGCGATACCTACCACTTGCTTATCATGCCTCCCATATTGTTGAACCAAGCCTCTAACCCATCTTGTCCTAGCAAACCGTTGATTGGCTATGTTACCGCTTTGCTCAGCCCCTCTTATAGCGTTGTTAGTTGCAGGTGAAGATTGAAGTTTGTTCCTTGTTGGAACATGGAGATGTTGTTCCTTGTTGGAACATGTTTACTTGTTGGGTTATCACAATATATCTTATTTAATTAATGCATCTATATACTTGGTAAAGGGTGGAAGGCTCAGCCTTATGCCTGGTGTTTTGTTCCACTCTTGCCGCCCTAGTTTCCGTCATATCGGTGTTATATTCCCGGATTTTGCGTTCCTTATGCGGTTGGGCTATTATGGGAACCCCTTGACAGTTCGCCTTAAGTAAAGCTCTTCCAGCAATGCCCAACATTCGTTTTACCATTTGCCACCTAGCTTTTTCCTTTCCCTTAGGAGTCGCGCTCCTGAGGGTCATCATTATTTTACCCCCCCCCCCCCGGGGCCAGTGCTCCTCTGAGTGTTGGTCCAAACTGTCAGCCGCCGGTGGCCACCAGGGCAACTCTGGGCTGTCCTACCGGAAGTTTAGACAATCCGGTGTGCCCTGAGAAAGAGATATGTGCAGCTCCTATAGGGATTTGTCGGCACATTCGGGCGGTGTTGCTGGTTTAGTTTTACCTTGTCGAAATGTCTTGTTGTACCGGGGCGCCGAGTCTGATCAGAACGTCTCGGGAGGAGGTCTATTCCTTCGTTGACCGTGAGAGCTTGTCATGGGCTAAGTTGGTGAAGGAAATATGCCCTAGAGGAAATAATAAAGTTATTATTTATTTCCTTATATCATGATAAATGTTTATTATTCATGCTAGAATTGTATTAACCGGAAACATAATACATGTGTGAATACATAGACAAACAGAGTGTCACTAGTATGCCTCTACTTGACTAGCTCGTTAATCAAAGATGGTTATGTTTCCTAACCATGAACAAAGAGTTGTTATTTGATTAACGGGATCACATCATTAGGTGAATGATCTGATTGACATGACCCATTCCATTAGCTTAGCACCCGATCGTTTAGTATGTTGCTATTGCTTTCTTCATAACTTATATATGTTCCTATGACTATGAGATTATGCAACTCCCGTTTGCTGGAGGAACACTTTGTGTGCTACCAAACTTCACAACGTAAATGGGTGATTATAAAGGTGCTCTACAGGTGTCTCCAAAGGTACATGTTGGGTTGGCGTATTTCGAGATTAGGATTTGTCACTCCGATTGTCGGAGAGGTATCTCTGGGCCCTCTAGGTAATACACATCACATAAGCCTTGCAAGCATTGCAACTAATGAGTTAGTTGTGAGATGATGTATTACAGAACGAGTAAAGAGACTTGCCGGTAACGAGATTGAACTAGGTATTGAGATACCGACGATCGAATCTCGGGCAAGTAACATACCGATGACAAAGGGAACAACGTATGTTGTTATGCGGTCTGACCGATAAAGATCTTCGTAGAATATGTAGGAGCCAATATGAGCATCCAGGTTCCGCTATTGGTTATTGACCGGAGACATGTCTCGGTCATGTCTACATTGTTCTCGAACCCGTAGGGTCCCCACGCTTAAGGTTTCGATGACAGTTATATTATGAGTTTATGAGTTTTGATGTACCGAAGTTAGTTCGGAGTCCCGGATGTGATCACGGACATGAAGAGGAGTCTCAAAATGGTCGAGACATAAAGATTGATATATTGGACGGCTATATTCGGACACCGGAAGTGTTCCAGGTGATTTCGGAGAAAACCGGAGAGTTGGAGGGTTACCGGAACCCTACCGGGAGAAGTAATGGGCCTTATGGGCCTTAGTGGAGAGAGAGAGGGGCAGCCAAGATGGGCCGCGCGCCTCCTCCCCCCTGGTCCGAATTGGACTAGGAGAGGGGGGCGGCGCCCCCCTTTCCCTCTCCCTCCCCACTTCCTTCCCCCTCCTAGTAGGAGTCTCCTACTAGGAGGAGGACTCCTCCTGTCGCGCCTATAGGGGTCGGCCGGCCTCCTCCCCTTGCTCCTTTATATACGGGGGCAGGGGGCACCCCTAGACACAAGTTGATCTGTGTGATCATATTCTTAGCCGTGTGCGGTGCCCCCCTTCCACCATAGTCCTCGATAATATTGTAGTGGTGCTTAGGCGAAGCCCTGTGACGGTAGTACATCAAGATCGTCACCACGCCGTCGTGCTGACGGAACTCTTCCCCGACACTTTGCTGGATCGGAGTCCGGGGATCGTCATCGAGCTGAACGTGTGCTAGAACTCGGAGGTGCCGTAGTTTCGGTGCTTGATCGGTCGGGCCGTGGAGACGTACGACTACATGAACCAAATGCTTCCGTTGTCGATCTACAAGGGTACGTAGATCACACTCTCCCCTCTCGTTGCTATGCATCACCATGATCTTGCGTGTGCGTAGGAAATTTTTTGAAATTACTACGTTCCCCAACAGTGGCATCCGAGCCTAGGTTTTATATGTTGATGTTATATGCACGAGTAGAACACAAGTGAGTTGTGGGCGATATAAGTCATACTGCTTACCAGCATGTCATACTTTGGTTCGGCGGTATTGTTGGACGAAGCGGCCCGGACCGACATTACGCGTACGCTTACGCGAGACCGGTTCTCCCGACGTGCTTTGCACATAGGTGGCTTGCGGGTGACAGTTTCTCCAACTTTAGTTGAACCGAGTGTGGCTACGCCCGGTCCTTGCGAAGGTTAAAACAGCACCAACTTGACAAACTATCGTTGTGGTTTTGATGCGTAGGTAAGATTGGTTCTTGCTTAAGCCCGTAGCAGCCACGTAAAACTTGCAACAACAAAGTAGAGGACGTCTAACTTGTTTTTGCAGGGCATGTTGTGATGTGATATGGTCAAGACATGATGCTGAATTTTATTGTATGAGATGATCATGTTTTGTAACCGAGTTATCGGCAACTGGCAGGAGCCATATGGTTGTCGCTTTATTGTATGCAATGCAATCGCGCTGTAATGCTACTTTATCACTAAGCGGTAGCGATAGTCGTGGAAGCATAAGACTGGCGAGACGACAACGATGCTACGATGGAGATCAAGGTGTCGCGCCAGTGACGATGGTGATCACGACGGTGCTTCGAAGATGGAGATCACAAGCACAAGATGATGATGGCCATATCATATCACTTATATTGATTGCATGTGATGTTTATCTTTTATGCATCTTATCTTGCTTTCATTGACGGTAGCATTATAAGATGATCTCTCACTAATTATCAAGAAGTGTTCTCCCTGAGTATGCACCGTTGTGAAAGTTCTTCGTGCTGAGACACCACGTGATGATCGGGTGTGATAGGCTCTACGTTCAAATACAACGGGTGCAAAACAGTTGCACACGCGGAATACTCAGGTTATACTTGACGAGCCAAGCATATACAGATATGGCCTCGGAACACGGAGACCGAAAGGTCGAGCGTGAATCATATAGTAGATATGATCAACATAATGATGTTCACCAATGAAACTACTCCATCTCACGTGATGATCGGACATGGTTTAGTTGATTTGGATCATGTAATCACTTAGAGGATTAGAGGGATGTCTATCTAAGTGAGAGTTCTTTAAGTAAATTAATTGAACCTAAATTTATCATGAAACTTAGTACCTGATAGTATCTTGCTTGTTTATGCTTGATTGTAGATAGATGGCTCGTGCTGTTGTTCCGTTGAATTTTAATGCGTTCCTTGAGAAAGCAAAGTTGAAAGATGATGGTAGCAATTACACGGACTGGGTCCGTAACTTGAGGATTATCCTCATTGCTGCACAGAAGAATTACGTCCTGGAAGCACCGCTGGGTGCCAGGCCTGCTGCTGGAGCAACACCAGATGTTATGAACGTCTGGAAGAGCAAAGTTGATGACTACTCGATAGTTCAGTGTGCCATGCTTTACGGCTTAGAATCGGGACTTCAATGACATTTTGAACGTCATGGAGCATATGAGATGTTCCAGGAGTTGAAGTTAATATTTCAAGCAAATGCCCGGATTGAGAGATATGAAGTCTCCAATAAGTTCTATAGCTGCAAGATGGAGGAGAACAGTTCTGTCAGTGAGCATATACTCAAAATGTCTGGGTATAATAATCACTTGATTCAATTGGGAGTTAATCTTCCAGATGATTGCGTCATTGAAAGAATTCTCCAATCACTGCCACCAAGCTACAAGAGCTTCGTGATGAACTATAATATGCAAGGGATGAATAAGACTATTCCCGAGCTCTTCGCAATGCTGAAAGCTGCGGAGGTAGAAATCAAGAAGGAGCATCAAGTGTTGATGGTCAACAAGACCACTAGTTTCAAGAAAAAGGGCAAAGGGAAGAAGAAGGGGAACTTGAAAAAGAACAGCAGGCAAGTTGCTACTCAAGAGAAGAAACCCAAACCTGGACCTAAGCCCGAAACTGAGTGCTTCTACTGCAAGCAGACTGGTCACTGGAAGCGGAACTGCCAAAGTATTTGGCGGATAAGAAGGATGGCAAGGTGAACAAAGGTATATGTGATATACATGTTATTGATGTGTACCTTACTAATGCTCGCAGTAGCACCTGGGTACTTGATACTGGTTCTGTTGCTAATATTTGCAACTCGAAACAGGGACTACGGATTAAGCGAAGATTGGCTAAGGACGAGGTGACGATGCGCGTGGGAAACGGTTCCAAAGTCGATGTGATCGCAGTCAGCACGCTACCTCTACATCTACCTTCGGGATTAATATTAGACCTAAATAATTGTTACTTGGTGCCAGCGTTAAGCATGAACATTATATCTGGATCTTGTTTGATGCGAGACGGTTATTCATTTAAATCTAAGAATAATGCTTGTTCTATTTATATGAGTAATATCTTTTATGGTCATGCACCCTTAAAGAATGGTCTATTTTTATTGAATCTCGATAGTAGTGACACACATATTCATAGTGTTGAAGCCAAAAGATGCAGAGTTGATAATGATAGTGCAACTTATTTGTGGCACTGCCGTTTAGGTCATATCGGTGTAAAGCGCATGAAGAAACTCCATACTGATGGACTTTTGGAACCACTTGATTATGAATCACTTGGTACTTGCGAACCGTGCCTCATGGGCAAGATGACTAAAACACCGTTCTCCGGTACTATGGAGAGAGCAACAGATTTGTTGGAAATCATACATGTAGATGTATGTGGCCCGATGAATATTGAGGCTCGTGGCGGATATCATTATTTTCTCACCTTCACAGATGACTTAAGCAGATATGGGTATATCTACTTAATGAAACATAAGTCTGAAACGTTTGAAAATTTCAAAGAATTTCAGAGTGAAGTTGAAAATCATCGTAACAAGAAAATAAAGTTTCTATGATCTGATCATGGAGGAGAATATTTGAGTTACGAGTTTGGTGTACATTTGAAACAATGCGGAATAGTTTCGCAACTCACGCCACCCGGAACACCACAGCGCAATGGTGTGTCCGAACGTCGTAATCGTACTTTACTAGATATGGTGCGATCTATGATGTCTCTTACTGATTTACCGCTATCATTTTGGGGATATGCTCTAGAGACAGCCGCATTCACATTAAATAGGGCACCATCAAAATCCGTTGAGACGATGCCTTATGAACTGTGGTTTGGCAAGAAACCAAAGTTGTCGTTTCTGAAAGTTTGGGGCTGCGATGCTTATGTGAAAAAGCTTCAACCTGATAAGCTCGAACCCAAATCGAAGAAATGTGTCTTCATAGGATATCCAAAGGAGACTATTGGATACACCTTCTATCACAGATCCGAAGGCAAGACTTTTGTTGCTAAGTTCGGAAACTTTCTGGAGAAGGAGTTTCACTCGAAAGAAGTGAGTGGGAGGAAAGTAGAACTTGACGAGGTAACTGTACCTGCTCCCTTATTGGAAAGTAGTGCATCACAGAAAACTGTTTCAGTGACACCTACACCAGTTAGTGAGGAAGCTAATGATGATGATCATGAAACTTCAGAACAAGATACTACTGAACCTCATAGATCAACCAGAGTGAGATCTGCGCCAGAGTGGTACGGTAATCCTGTTCTGAAAGTCATGGTACTAGATCATGATGAACCTACGAACTATGAAGAAGCGATGGTGAGCCCAGATTCCGCAAAATGGCTTGAAGCCATGAAATCTGAGATGGGATCCATGTATGAGAACAAAGTATGGACTTTGGTTGACTTGCCCGATGATCGGCAAGCAATTGAGAATAAATGGATCTTCAAGAAGAAGACTGACGCTGACGGTAATATTACTGTCTACAAAGCTCGACTTGTCGCAAAAGGTTTTCGACAAGTTCAAGGGATTGACTACGATGAGACCTTCTCACCCGTAGCGATGCTTAAGTCTGTCCGAATCATGTTAGCAATTGCCGCATTTTATGATTATGAAATTTGGCAGATGGATGTCAAAACTGCATTCCTGAATGGATTTCTGGAAGAAGAGTTGTATATGATGCAACCAGAAGGTTTTGTCGATCCAAAGGGAGCTAACAAAGTGTGCAAGCTCCAGCGATCCATTTATGGACTGGTGCAAGCCTCTCGGAGTTGGAATAAACGTTTTGATAGTGTGATCAAAGCATTTGGTTTTATACAGACTTTTGGAGAAGTCTGTATTTACAAGAAAGTGAGTGGGAGCTCTGTAGCATTTCTGATATTATATGTGGATGACATATTACTAATTGGAAATGATATAGAATTTCTGGATAGCATAAAGGGATACTTGAATAAGAGTTTTTCAATGAAAGACCTCGGTGAAGCTGCTTACATATTAGGCATTAAGATCTATAGAGATAGATCAAGACGCTTAATTGGACTTTCACAAACCACATACCTTGACAAAGTTTTGAAGAAGTTCAAAATGGATCAAGCAAAGAAAGGGTTCTTGCCTGTGTTACAAGGTGTGAAGTTGAGTAAGACTTAATGCCCGACCACTGCAGAAGATAGAGAGAATATGAAAGATGTTCCCTATGCTTCAGCCATAGGCTCTATCATGTATGCAATGCTGTGTACCAGACCTGATGTGTGCCTTGCTATAAGTCTAGCAGGGAGGTACCAAAGTAATCCAGGAGTGGATCACTGGACAGCGGTCAAGAACATCCTGAAATACCTGAAAAGGACTAAGGATATGTTTCTCATATATGGAGGTGACAAAGAGCTCATCGTAAAAGGTTACGTTGATGCAAGCTTTGACACTGATCCGGACGATTCTAAATCGCAAACCGGATACGTGTTTACATTAAACGGTGGAGCTGTAGGTTGGTGCAGTTCTAAACAAAGCGTTGTGGCGGGATCTACATGTGAAGAGGAGTACATAGCTGCTTCGGAAGCAGCAAATGAAGGAGTCTGGATGAAGGAGTTCATATCCGATCTAGGTGTCATACCTAGTGCATCGGGTCCAATGAAAATCTTTTGTGACAATACTGGTGCAATTGCCTTGGCAAAGGAATCCAGATTTCACAAGAGAACCAAGCACATAAAGAGATGCTTCAATTCCATCCGGGATCTAGTCCAGGTGGGAGACATAGAGATTTGCAAGATACATACGGATCTGAATGTTGCAGACCCGTTGACTAAGCCTCTTCCACGAGCAAAACATGATCAGCACCAAGGCTCCATGGGTGTTAGAATCATTACTGTGTAATCTAGATTATTGACTCTAGTGCAAGTGGGAGACTGAAGGAAATATGCCCTAGAGGCAATAATAAAGTTATTATTTATTTCCTTATATCATGATAAATGTTTATTATTCATGCTAGAATTGTATTAACTGGAAACATAATACATGTGTGAATACATAGACAAACAGAGTGTCACTAGTATGCCTCTACTTGACTAGCTCGTTAATCAAAGATGGTTATGTTTCCTAACCATGAACAAAGAGTTGTTATTTGATTAACGGGATCACATCATTAGGTGAATGATCTGATTGACATGACCCATTCCATTAGCTTAGCACCCGATCGTTTAGTATGTTGCTATTGCTTTCTTCATAACTTATATATGTTCCTATGACTATGAGATTATGCAACTCCCGTTTGCCGGAGGAACACTTTGTGTGCTACCAAACGTCACAATGTAAATGGGTGATTATAAAGGTGCTCTACAGGTGTCTCCAAAGGTACATGTTGGGTTGGCGTATTTCGAGATTAGGATTTGTCACTTCGATTGTCGGAGAGGTATCTCTGGGCCCTCTCGGTAATACACATCACATAAGCCTTGCAAGCATTGCAACTAATGAGTTAGTTGCGAGATGATGTATTACAGAACGAGTAAAGAGACTTGCCGGTAACGAGATTGAACTAGGTATTGAGATACCGACGATCGAATCTCGGGCAAGTAACATACCGATGACAAAGGGAACAACGCATGTTGTTATGCGGTCTGACCGATAAAGATCTTTATAGAATATGTAGGAGCCAATATGAGCATCCAGGTTCCGCTATTGGTTATTGACCGGAGACATGTCTACATTGTTCTCGAACCCGTAGGGTCCGCACGCTTAAGGTTTCGATGACAGTTATATTATGAGTTTATGAGTTTTGATGTACCGAAGTTAGTTCGGAGTCCCGGATATGATCACGGACATGACGAGGAGTCTCGAAATGGTTGAGACATAAAGATTGATATATTGGACGGCTATATTCGGACACCGGAAGTGTTCCAGGTGATTTCGGAGAAAACCGGAGAGCCGGAGGGTTACCGGAACCCTACCGGGAGAAGTAATGGGCCTTATGGGCCTTAGTGGAGAGAGAGAGGGGCAGCCAGGATGGGCCGCGCGCCTCCTCCTCCCTGGTCCGAATTGGACTAGGAGAGGGGGGGCGGCGCCCCCCTTTCCCTCTCCCTCCCCACTTCCTTCCCCCACCTAGTAGGAGTCATACTCCTACTAGGAGGAGGACTCCTCCTGGCGCGCCTATAGGGGCCGGCCGGCCTCCTCCCCTTGCTCCTTTATATACGGGGGCAGGGGGCACCCCTAGACACAAGTTGATCCATGTGATCATATTCTTAGCCGTGTGCGGTGCCCCCCTTCCACCATAGTCCTCGATAATATTGTAGCGGTGCTTAGGCGAAGCCCTGCGACGGTAGTACATCAAGATCGTCACCACGCCGTCGTGCTGACGGAACTCTTCCCCGACACTTTGCTGGATCGGAGTCCGGGGATCGTCATCGAGCTGAACGTGTGCTAGAACTCGGAGGTGCCGTAGTTTCGGTGCTTGATCGGTCGGGCCGTGGAGACGTACGACTACATCAACTAAACGCTTCCGTTGTCGATCTACAAGGGTACGTAGATCACACTCTCCCCTCTCGTTGCTATGCATCACCATGATCTTGTGTGTGCGTAGAAATTTTTTTGAAATTACTACGTTCCCCAACAGTTGGGACACCCCTGCAGGGATTTGAACTTTCGAAAGCCGTGCCCGCGGTTATGGGCAGATGGGAATTTGTTAATGTCCGGTTGTAGATAACTTGAACCTTAACTTAATTAAAATGAGCCAGCTGCGTGTGTAACCGTGATGGTCTCTTTCCGGCGGAGTCCGGGAAATGAACACGGTGTTGGAGTTATGCTTGACGTAGGTTGTTTTAGGATCACTTCTTGATCATACTTTTATCGACCGTGCTTTGCTTTCTCTTCTCGCTCTCTTTTGCGTTTGTTAGCCACCATATATGCTAGTCGCTTGCTCAGCTCCACCTCATACCTTTACCTTACCCATAAGCTTAAATAGTCTTGATCGCGAGGGTGCGAGATTGCTGAGTCCCCGTAGCTCACAGATACTTCCAAAACCAGCTTGCAGGTGCCGATGAGTCCGTGCAGATGACGCGACCAAGCTCAAGGAGGAGCTCGGTGAAGATCTTGTCATTTGTGTTGTTTCGTTCTAGTTGATCAGTAGTGGAGCCCAGTTGGGGTCGATCGGGGACCTTGTCGCATTTGGGGTTCTTCTTTTATTTTGGTTCCGTAGTCGGACCTTGAGTGTATTTGGATGATGTAATGTTTTATTCATGTAACTGTGTGATGTGGCGATTGTAAGCCAACTATGTTTTTTTCCCTTATGTATTACATGGGTTGTGTGAAGATTACCTCGCTTGCGATATTGCTTTCAATACGGTTATGCCTCTAAATCGTGCTTCGACACGTGGGAGATATAGCCGCATCGAGGACGTTACAAGTTGGTATCAGAGCCTTTCCCGACCTTAGGAGCCCCATTGCTTAATCGTTATTAGCGGCCGAGTTGTGTCTAGAAAAATGTTTTTGAGTCATTTAGAAATTATATATCGGAGAGTTTAAGAATTATTTTTACTTCCCAGTCTCCTCATCGCTCTGGTAAGGCATCCTGACGTAGAGTTTTGACTCTTTTTTTCTCAAATTTCATAGATATGAGGAATGTGACTGTTTAGGGGCTGTCAGAAGCTGTCCATGGATGTTTAGAATGGTGAATTTGTCGAGTCCGGCGTAGATGCTCTGAAGGCCTAATAAAATACCAATGGGTCGAGTGGGCACAATTGTTTAGTCGTCACGCCAACGGCACGTACAGAAACACACACCTTGTTAATTAACAGATCGAAGATCGCATCTACTCCTATCTAACTGCATCATACATAATGATCTAGATTCTTGATCACTTTACTTCCTCCTTTTCCCTGCCCAGCGGGGGTGCCTGACAAAATGTTTTCTTTATCTCCCTCTGTGATCTCCAGATTGCTGGAGGATAGCATTGTGTACGCCCAACTGTCCAAACCTTGGAATAAACGTACGTGCCACCACCCAAACTATATTGCGCCTGCGGTTCACGCTCGTACTTAACAACGGAGAAGTAACATGCGTGCAAGGCTGGAGCCCTGGAGGTCAACATGCAGCTTCTGTAGGAGGCTCTCTTCCTCGAGAGCTGGAGATCGCCCCATGTGACCGCACGATCCCGTTTCATTGTTAATGCGCGCTCATGAAAGGTCTGCCCGGTAGAATAATCGGCGACGCAACGACGACGATGGATCCTGCAAATCGAGCCACCACATCCTAATCTAGCACAAACGGAAATGAAGAAAGAGACAGGGTCGCTCGAACGGCCTGACTTCGATCTTGCGAATTCGTTCGTTCAGATCTCGCTCTCATGGCTTCTGCGCTGCGCCAGTTGGTGACCGGCCTACAGATTGGACCGGAGAGCCCCCGGCTTGCTTTTCCGGCCGATCATCCGATGCGTATGATTGGCGCAGCGCATGTCTCGTGCCGTGTTCTTGCTCCGTGCTTGCGTCGATGATCGACCCTGCGTGCACTGGCGGAGCTATAGTGGATTCCTTGGGCGGGCCAGCCTCAAGAAAAAAGCATAGAAAAGAGATGGGCCAGGCCACTTGGCAAGCTATTTAGGCAATGTTTCAGCTAGGCAGGATGGGCCAGAGCATGGGTTAGCCCTAACGTAGCTCCGCCACTGCCTGCGTGGTTGTTTCTGCTGGCTTCCGTGTGGATCGGACGGGATGCTCGGCTCAGATTTGCTATTTCTAGCGCCTGTGGTCGAAACGCCGGCACTCTCTTTTCGTCCCATCTTTAACTAACCAATCACATAAATTATAAATCGACAAAAGTAACGAGCGAACGTTTTCACCTTGTCGATAGATCCGAACGAGTTCGATCGGCTCCAGCGCTCCACCTTCCGCCCGCTTTTCATTTTTCGCAAAAAAATGAGCAACGGTAGGAATCAATCCTTCCACCTGTTGCGCGCATTCTACTATCGGTAACCAGCCCAGCTAACGCTTTCATGTGGTTAAAGATATGTTACACTTGCTTTTATCGTATTACTACTCCTTTGCATCTACAACCAAAAAACTAGAAAATAAATTTGATGTGTGTGTGTGGTGCCTTTGGACTCGGACTTGAGTCTCTCGTAACTAAGCTCCGGCCCATTAACCTGCTCACTTAATACTTTTTTTTATTGTCTTACCCCCTAATTTTATGCTTTTAAATAGCCCTTAGGTAACAGTAGGCAGTTGTATATATAGTATTAAAAGCGTTATTGTCTCTCTCCATTATGGTAGTATGTCTCATTGTCTTGCTTCCATTTTCACCTTGTCCGAGAAATATAAATAATGGGCTGAAAAAATTAAGAGCATTGAAATGAGAGCACACAATCCTTGCTTCCATTATGGTAGCATGTTTCTCTCCATTTAAAGACCAGAGCACGCAACCAATGCATGTCATCGGGCTCCTGGACTTGATAACTTAGGTACAGAAACCACGATAACTTTGCCCCCATGGATAAAAGTTGTTGAAAACCTACCACCGATAACTTCTTTGTAAATAGCATGATAATATACACTCCCGGACTTAATAACTTAGGAATAAACACCACGATAACTTTCACCCGTGGAAAAAACTTGTTGAAAACATACTCCGGTAACATTTGTGTAAATACATGGTAATATAGGCTCCCGGACCTGATAACTTAGGTACAAATACCACGATAATTTTGACCTGCGAAAAAAAGTTATTGAAAAAACACTCTGATAACTTTTTTGTGTGTAAATAGCATGATAATATCGGCTACCGGTCCTGATAACTTGGGTACAAACACCACGATAACTTTGATCCCATGAGAAAAATTGTTGAAAACATACAACCAATAATTTCTTTGTAAATAACATGATAATATACACTCTCAGACTTGATAACTAAGGTATAAACTCCACGATAACTTTGACCCGCAGAAAAAAGTTATTGAAAACATACTCCAGTAACATCTGTGTAAATAACATGGTAATATAGACTTTTCGGACCTGATAACTTAGGTACAAACACCACGATAACTTTGATCCATGAGAAAACTTCTTGAGAACATACTCTGATAACTTTTTGTGTAAATAGCATGATAATATAGGCTCCGGTCCTGATAACTTAGGTACAAACACCATGATAATTTTGACGTTATTTTGTTGTTGTTGAAAACATACCACTGATAACTTCTCGTATAAATAACATGAGCTGATAACATGGAAAAATGTTGTTAAAAATACCCCCAATAACTAATGTGTAAACAACATGATAATACACACACATAAGAGCTGATAACTCATATACAAATCTCATGGTAATTTTTTGACCGAGGAAATGAAAATTGTTGAAAAAGATACCCTCGATAATCTTTGTGCAAGATAGTAATATACACAACAAAGCTGATAACTCGCTGCAAACATAATAATCACTTTTTGACCCCCGGGATAAAAGTTTGTTGAAAACATACCCCCTGAAACTTTTGTGTAAACGACACGGTAACTTAAGTATGACAGACGTGATAACTCACGTAGCCCGGGTGTGGTAACTTTTGGTCCGAAAAAAAAGTCATCATAACATATCAACATGGAATGTAGTTTCGAAGATCTCGTCGAGACGCTTTTTTTTTGTGAAGAAGGTTTTTTAATCGGGGTGATGGCTTGAGCTACAAAACATTTTGAAGTTTGAAAAAAAGAAAGAATCTAGAATGACATCAGCTTTCGTCTTTTAATGAATATATGCATGTAATTAGAGGAAGGAGTGCACGTGAAAGAAAAATTAGTTATTCTGATGCATGCATGTATATAATTAGAGTGAAGTAAGGATTATTCTTGCCTATTGCTAAAATCCAAACGTTTGATAGTATAGAAGTTCATTATAAATTATAGTGATGATCCTTCCTTGACCCGGAACCTCAATCCGACGCCGTGTCACGGTGTCAGCGATACGAGAGAGCTTTTTCACATACTGATGAGGATACGTGTTCGCACAGCGGTGAGAACGCATCTTCTCAAAAGCGACGCAGGGCTGCACCATTAGCACACGGATACGATCGAATGAACGCAGAGAGCTACACCACAATGGATCATGCATGCGTGAGCCCGTGCGGCGCGGGCGCAGCGTTGGCGGCGCCTCCTGCTCCGCGCACCCCGCCAGGTTGCGTGAGCCACCTACCCAGCCCGGTACACACGTAGCCGGCCAAGAAGAGCAAGAAAAATCGGACCATCTTTTTGCAGCTCCGGTGAACCATTGATGGCTATAGGTTCGTTGGTTCAACACGTCCTTTCAGTTTCTGCCAACATTTCGGGGACGGGGGCGTCGCTGGCTGCTACCGCCGCAACACCACCGATCGGACGGTCGGAAGCACAGCGTGGAGCCGAGGGTCAGAACGACGATTTTTATCATCTTCTTCTTCGCGGGAGACGGCTGTTAACGCGGGGCCCGCTCGCCGCCCTGTTCCGCGCACCTCCGGAAAGGTTGCGAACTTCGATCCTCCGTGGCCGACGACGCTATGGTGCATCGTGCTGCCGACGCGCTGGTGTCCAGACTCGTACGTCGTACGTGATCGCATCGGCACCTTCACGGACGCGCACGGCACGGGGGAGGAGCGTGCACATTTTTCTCCCATGTGTGCGCAAAAAATGCACGCCGTCCCGTAATGCTTTCAACAGCCTGGGAAGTCTACAGTCTGCACGTGCACTGACTAACCTAGCCTGACAACAAAGTCCCTCCTGTCTGAGGCCTCGTTTGGTTTGAAGGATTTTTGTAGGAATTTCATAGGATTGGATTTTTATAGGAAAAATTCTTTCAAAGCCCTTTGGTTTGAAGGAATGAAATACTATTCCTATGAAGGAATTCTTCCTATCCTTCACATTTCATAGAAAAATAAACATTAGTCTAGACTCAATGAAAAAAATCCTATGAAATGAATCAAAGGATATCTTCTTTCCTATTTCTACTCATAGGATTTGAGATGCATGTATCTTATTTCCTATGACTTCTCTATTTCTATAATTTTTTTATTCTTATAATTTTCGCCTAAAGTGTCATCCAGTTCAAAGGAACCACAAAATTACCTAGCCCACCCCATCCACCCATTTTTACGGGAAAAAGACCAATCATTCGTTCTCACTTGCGCACAGGAATTTTCTTTCCTCGCTGGAACCCCTCCTACCCACCACAAAAAGAAAAAAACAGAAGTGCCCCTATTATATCCTCCCAAAGTCCACATCCGAGCCTATTAAACCCCCTCGCTCTCGTCTCAGCAGCAACCCAAATCCCAGCCGCCACCATCACTGCTCCCCCTCTCTCCTCAGTCCCCACTACTCTTCCCACGCAGCTGGGGACGCCCTCCCATTTACTGAGCCAAGAGGAGGAGGGGAAAAAGAATTGATTGCCGATCCGGCGCAGACCAATAAATTGTTCCCGCCTCCGCCGCGAGATCATCATGGCTGCTGCCGCCACGAGGAGGGCCGCCTCCTCGCTCGCCTCCCGCTGCCTGCTCGCCAGGCCCGCAGCGTCGCCCGCCGCTGTCCCCTCCGCGCTCCGCAGGGCAGGTGCGTGAATTCATTGCTCCAGGTCCGTGATTATTCCCTCCGTATCTGCAGACTGCAGCGGCACCAGTAGGATTCTGTGACTGGTTTGGTGCCCGTAGTCCCTCCTTTCGCGTTCTTGGCATGGCCTTGTTTCAGATCCAGGCACGCAGGCTCACCCGATGATCCGAATCTCAGGGAGCTCTTCTGTGGCGCCTGCTTTCTGCCCCCTCCGATAATTGTCACTAGTTTAACGATACCCACGCTTAGCTACCCGTGGCACCACCAGTTAGTAAATTAGTATTCTTTCATGTCTGCTGATTGAAAGGTCTCAAATACAGTATTTAACAACTTTCCTTGGTTGGTTCATCCGGAGGAAACAATGATCTTGTGGCGTATCGCATCCGAATGCGATTTTAGCAGTCCCCGTCTTCAGGGAGAAAAAGCGAATGCGTATCCTCCTAGCTCTTGAATCAAATGTGACGTCCGCTCTGCGACACCTATTTCTCGGCTAATGGAGCCTTTTGCGCTTGCGTCCAAGTAGCGCGCGTGTTCCTTTGGCTCGCTCGCTGTCATCAGTGGGCCGAGTTGTGGGCAGCGGTTTGGACTTTTCTGTCTATCGTTTTTCCTTTGGAGATAAGATTTTGCCCGACATGATAGGATATCTGCTTGTTTTTCTCCCGGTCGTTATCGGAGCAGTGGAAAACTGAGGTCATGATCTTCTGTCCATTTTCTGTGCTGCTCCTTCGCCGTAGATAAAAATCTGTGGTGCATTTTTCAAGGAGCTAGAAGAATTCGCCAGAAAATGCAGCCGGACTGTAGTATTTTTCCACGGTATTATTATTTTTCTGGTCATACATTACCGGGAGGAAAAAAAATATTTTTGTTAACTACTCCCTCCGTTCCTAAATACTTGTCTTTCTAGGCATTTCAACAAGTGACTACATACGGAGCAAAATGAGTGAATCTACATTCTAAAATATGTCTACATACATCCGTATGTAGTAGTCATTTGAAATGTCTAGAAAGACAAATATTTAGGAAACGGAGGGAGTAGATAAGTAAAAACCACAGGTGATAATGACAAGTGCAAACTTGTTTTCCACAATTATGAACATAAGGGCTAAAACATGACATTTTGCTCGTCGCCAAACCTGATACCAAATCTGCATTCACCACGCCATCTTCAGTTTTACATTTGTTTTGGCACCAGATCAGATCCAACCATAATATGTGGACATGAGTGAATATAGTTGTTTATCAGGAAATCACCTCATCTGTTCCCACATTTCTCAAACTGCCACTTACTGTATGTGCATTATTAACTCTGGCTGCAGATGGTGCACGTGGATTGTTGCCAGGACTCCTTCAGAGGTTCGGCACTGCGGCAGCAGCAGAGGAGCCCATTTCGCCTTCTGTCCAAGTGGGCGAGACACAGCTCCTTATCAACGGCAAATTCGTTGATGCTGCATCTGGTAAGCTACTTCAGCTGAGCTGCTAATGAGGCTGGGCCCATGGGGCCAGTTCGGTGAGCTTCAGCTCTGCTTGAGCAGTATAGGCCCATAAACTGGAACCCTATAGGCTTCAGTTTTTGTTTTCTCATGCTTTTTTTCACGCACCATCATGTTTTTGTATGAGCTCAGTCAACTGACAATGTGCATCTGCATGTAATCAGGTAAAACTTTCCCGACTGTGGACCCTCGCACCGGGGAGGTGATTGCCCGCGTGGCCGAAGGAGATGCCGAAGATGTTGACCGTGCGGTTGTCGCTGCCCGCAAGGCATTCGATGAAGGGCCATGGCCCAGGATGACTGCCTATGTAAGCACTTCAGCTTGGCAGTTCTGTTCCTGTTGTAGTTTCATAGTCTGGGGTGATGATGCTCATAGGCTGCTGCAAATTTTCCTCTACAGGAGAGATCCCGTATTCTTCTGCGGTTTGCTGATTTGATAGAGAAACACAATGATGATATCGCTGCACTGGAGACGTGGGACAACGGGAAGCCCTATGAGCAAGCTGCCCACATCGAAGTGCCAATGCTTGCTCGGCTTATGCGGTACTATGCAGGTGAGAGCAGCTTACATCCTGACAGTAATAGATAGACCTAGCCAAGAAGTTAAACTCCATACATGACTAACAAAGATGCCATTTCTGCTGAAATATGCAGGCTGGACTGACAAGATCCATGGTCTCATCGTACCGGCTGATGGCCCTCACCATGTACAGGTGCTGCACGAGCCGATTGGTGTCGTGGGTCAGATCATCCCGTGGAACTTCCCACTTTTGATGTATGGCTGGAAAGTTGGCCCTGCTTTGGCCTGTGGTAACACTATTGTTCTCAAGACTGCTGAACAAACTCCTCTATCTGCCCTCTATGTTTCTAAGCTGTTGCATGAGGTTGGTGGCATGACCATTTCATAATTTTTTATTTGCTAAGGAGATTTATGTCTAGTTATTTCATGTTATTCTAACAGTTATTGGATTTACCATGGTTAAAATGGGATTTGATTTATCTGATAACCTTTTTGAATATCAAAGTGGGTTGTTGTTGGATTGCGTAGTACCGGGATTAGAAGGTGTGGGGATTAGTTTGGACCTTTTGGAACAGCTGATATAACAAATGCGTTACCCACTGTACGTGTTGAGTGATCTCTGAAAGCTCAATGGTATTTTATACAAAAGTTGCTTTGCTGCATAGTTATAAAATGCATAGCTGTTTTTATAAACTATCCAAGATCCAAATGATTCAAATTTCAGTGCATTCAGTTGCTAATTTAGTTATTTGCCAATGTAGCGAGCAATTCATCCTCACTTTAGTATAGGATACCAACGTATATCTGTCATTCTGTCTAAGGCTGTACTAGCATATTGTGTTTGACGTTTTACTAGTCTACAAGTAAGAATCTGTATGATCCTGCAAGTTTTACTGAATTTAACTGATCAGAGTTTGCATGATTAAATAGGCTGGACTACCCGAAGGTGTCCTGAATATCGTATCTGGTTTCGGTCCTACTGCTGGGGCTGCTCTTGCTAGCCACATGGATGTTGACAAGGTAAACCTACACATTCTATAATTTTCGCGTTATTGAGAGTGACCAGAAAACTTATGCAGTATGCATGTTTGTACGGTCCAAATATGAAATTCAATTTTCTCATAATAAGCATATACTCTATGCAGATTGCATTCACTGGATCAACCGATACTGGGAAAGTTATTCTTGAGCTATCTGCACGGAGCAATCTTAAGCCAGTGACACTGGAGCTAGGAGGCAAATCTCCTTTTATCGTCATGGATGATGCGGATATTGACCAAGCCGTTGAGCTTGCGCATTTTGCCCTGTTTTTTAACCAGGTGTGTATTGGAATTTATGTCAAAATAAACATGATATTAGATAAAGTATATTCAACCACTTTTTTTCCCTTCCTCTGAACACTTTTATCTCCATTGTGGACTTGTAGGGACAATGCTGTTGCGCTGGGTCTCGCACCTTCGTACATGAGCGTGTTTATGATGAGTTTGTTGAGAAGTCCAAGGCTCGCGCTTTGAAGCGTGTAGTTGGTGATCCATTCAGGAAAGGTGTTGAGCAGGGTCCTCAGGTACACATGTTGTTCCCTAACCAGTGTAATTTAAACATTTTCTTATGTGCGAAGGTTAATTAATTAGCTTTGTTGCAACGTCCACATTTCCTTCTAGAAGCTAAGCAGTAATTAGGATGACCTAACCTTGCAAATTCCTTTGGCTTCTAGATTGATGACGAGCAATTCAAGAAGATCTTGCGGTACATTAAGTCGGGTGTGGACAGTGGAGCCACCCTTGTGACGGGTGGTGACAAGTTGGGTGACAAAGGTTACTACATCCAGCCAACAATTTTCTCAGATGTGCAGGTGAGCTGAACTGCTTAACTAGTTGATATTACCACAAGATAGTATATTAGCACAAATTCTCTTACTGTCTGTACCACCTGTAACAACATGTGCTTAACGTTTATCATATGGTTGTTTCAGGATGGCATGAAGATTGCCCAAGAGGAGATATTTGGGCCTGTTCAGTCAATCTTCAAGTTCAAGTGAGTATTTCATAAAAACTCTGAACATTATCCAAGTAACCAAGATCGAAACCAAAACTCTCAAGTAACAATTGTTCTTTTTCAATAGTGACCTCAACGAGGTGATCAAGAGGGCGAACGCAAGCCAGTACGGATTGGCCGCAGGTGTTTTCACCAACAACCTGGACACGGCCAACACCTTGACGCGTGCCCTCAGGGCCGGGACTGTCTGGGTGAACTGCTTCGACATCTTCGACGCGGCGATCCCCTTCGGCGGATACAAGATGAGCGGCATCGGTAGGGAGAAGGGCATTGACAGCCTGAAGAACTACCTACAAGTCAAGGCGGTCGTCACCGCGCTTAAGAACCCCGCATGGTTGTGAGCATAGCGCACCTATGGTCCTCCTTGAGACTCCGGAGAACGTGAAGACTCGCGACAATTGAATGAGAAGAGGAAGATGATGATGATGACACCAACGAGGATCACTAATAAGCCCCTGCCTTCATGGGCAGCCAGCCACCGTCTCTAATAAATATCATATGTGATTTTCCTTTGTCAACCGTGGCAAGACATATATGTTGTAGCAACATTATGTTTATTATCGCCTGTTGGAGAAGTCTCTGGTTGCAGTAAATCTGGTTTTTTTTTCAGTTCTTCTTCTACACATATGAAGCTACTGGTGTTCAATACCCTAGTTAATTCATGCCCTTGTTAAGCAGAGAATAAAGTTCTTGGTTTGGTTGAAGTTGCTAACTTCATTTAGCTGTTACCCTGCTGAAGTAACGGCGAAAAGATCAATGTGCTAGACAACCTCATTAAGCTGCTGGTACTTCATAACAATATATCCATGGCAACTGTGGAGGAACAAGTAGACAACCTTATTAAGCTGCTAGTACTTCATAACAATATATCCATGGCAACTGTGGAGGAACAAGTATGCAAATGCTGGCAAGTATGGAACCGAACAAACTAAAAGAATACTCCCTCCGTTCCAAATTACTCGTTGTGGTTACCATGACAAGTAATTTGAAATGGAGGGAGTACATGTGAACCAAATAATTGGTCTGTTCAAGGTGGCGACATACAAAAGTACTCTCGTACTAGCGATTTCAGGATTTGATTCTGCCACCAAACTGTGTAGTAGGTCCCAACTGGGCTTTGGTAGATCAAAGTGGTTGAACGACCCAGCAAAGGTTGACAAACAGGACCATAACCATGCATGAAAAGAGACAAAATTCCAACGATCGTCCCTGAACTCGCTGGCGCGTAACAGAAAAGTCTCCGAACTTAAAAACCACTCCAATATATGGTACTTATATCTATATCTATATCAATATAAAAAGATCCAAAGAGACAGACCAATTAATCTCGGGCATCAAATCATGTCAATCCAACGATCTAGACTGCTTCAATGTCGAGCGCTCAACATGTTTAGCGTGCAGTTAATTTCATGTCAAATATAGTGCTAATCACATAATAACACGCAAATAATATCCTATTTAATATCCGCATGCACTTAATATACTTCCAAATTAACGTGCATTACACATACACGTTGACTATCAATACCAATATAAAAAGATCCAAATGGACAGATCCAAACCATCTCGACTGTGAAATCATGTTATCTAGCGGTTCAAATCGCTCCAATGTTGAGCACCAAACACGTTTAACGCTCTAATTACCCGCCACCGCCGTTGCTATAAACACATTTTGACTCAACGCTATCCCTTGAAATCTGCCATATAATTATATCCTATCATTCCCGCAAAAAAATAATTGATATTTTACCAAATACCAACGTGCAACAGATATATCTTATCTAATATAACGTGCAACCAATATCCTACCTAATATAAACGTGCATTGCACGTTTATTATTACTAGTAAATACACACGTGCAACGCACGTTAAATATTTAAGCAATATATTAATTGCACGTGGATTTTAGGTATGCTATTATTTATGTGTTAATCATGTGATTAGTGTAATATTTGGTATGATATTAATTGCATGTTAAACATGTTTAACGCTCGCCATTGGAGCAGTCTAGATCGTTGGATTAACTTATTTCGATGGCTGAGATCAGTTGGATCTGCCCCTTTGGGTCTTTTTATATTGGTATAGACTAGTCAATATAAAAAGATCTAAATGGGCAGATCCATACCATCTCGACTGTCAAATCATGTTATCTAGCGGTTCAAGCCGCTTCAATGTTGAGCACCAAACACGTTTAACGCTCTAATTACCCACTGCCATTGGTTATAAATACGTTTTGACTCAATGCTATCCCTTGAAATCTATCATGTAATTAATATCTTACCATTCCCGCGAAAAAATAATTGATATTTTACTAAATACCAACGTGCAACATATATATCTTATCTAATATAACATGCAATTAATATCCTACCTAATATAAACGTGCATTGTACGTACATTATTACTAGTACATTTAAATACACAACATATATGGTCCTTCATACGATTCTGCGTACACTCGAGCGAACTCCTTGCTTCTATGGTTGATCTCATTCAACACCGTCGCGTAGGAGGTTGCCGCTCCCTTATTGATATTCGTTATAACCTCCAAGCGGTCAAAGGCAATCACCAACCTTTGAAGATTAAGATCCGGGGCAAGCGCGAGTTCCTCGTTGCAGGCTTGTATTTCTAAGTTTGTTGGATCAACAACACCATCAGAAAACTAAGTGTCCCTGCAAACAGCCGCATCCACACCCAAAGTACCATGGCAGGAAAGCCCGCCGTCAACATTAATTTTTGCAGCATTCCCCTCGGATGCTCAGATAAAACATTCCTATTCTAAGACCTCGTTGTTGGATCTATCAACTCCTCCGCAAGAGATGGTGGATTTTCTGATCGGGCACATATAGGACAGAGCTTGTAGTCTCTAGGCAACCAATTATCATGCCAGATATTTCTAGATGAACGGGTCCAATTCTCTTGATGAAACCCACCGGTAGGATATCTCTTTCCTATCGAACGCCACACCTGCGAGGGAGCCCCCCAATGTTTCATCCAACAGAGCACAATACTACAGGAACCAGGAATATGACGGACGACAAAGACCTTTGCCGTCAGCCAGCAGACGGCAAGACGTCCGGCTGAACAGGCTAGGGCAAAGGCTTCTTTGCCGTCTGCAGGCTGACGGCAAAGATACAAAGGCTTTGCCATCAGCCAGCAGACGACAAAGGGCATGGCTCTTTGCCATTTGCTGGCAGATGGCAAAGGCTGCTGGCTCTTTGCCATCTGCTCGCAGATGGCAAAGAGACCAAATAGACATTAATTCTGTTTTTTTCTTATATCAATTCATTTTCATAGAAAATCACACACACACACACACATATCCCAGCTATTCTGCAACCCATTCCTAAATAAGCTATTCAGGAACCATTCCTAACTGCTCGAAAACAGATAAGCTAACTGTGCGTCATATACTAGTTAACTGTCGGTCGGACTTTTTCTGGCACTGTTTTTTCGCACTATTTTTTATCGTAATTTTTGAACCGTTTATCGGAATGATGCAAATGACATAGCATTGGATGGCTACTGAATAGGCGGAATTTCTGTATGTTGATCGTTGTCCCAAAATCCTTACACTTTTTAAACAAAATTCAAAAAACTAGAAATTCTTCAAACACGTTTTCGGTGTTTTTGTGAAAGAAATTTTCAAACCGTTTGTCGGAATGATGCGTATGATACACCATTGGAAAGCTATGGATTAGCCCGAACTTTGGTATATAGAACTCGTTTTCAGATTCGCCATGGTTTAAGAGTAGTTTTCAAAAAACTAACGATATTTTGTCATTTTTTCTCGAACTGCTACAGTACATGCTAACTGCCCGAGCAGAATAGCTAACTGACGTATGACGACAGAGCTAACTATCGTGACTTAAGACACTTTTTTCTCTGGTTTTCTCGGATCAAGCTAACTGCCGGTATTGAAATAGCTAACTGTTGTTGATTGCGGCAGTTAACAACAAGTTAACGACAGGACTGAAGGTACTATTTTTTTCATGGGTCATTCCAACTGCAGGGCCTGAAATAGCTAACTGCCGGGACTGCGGCCGTTAAGAACTAGTGAACTGCTTGACTAAAGATATCAACCTTTTTCTTTCGTTCTTTTTTTTGCCAAGGTCATGCTAACTGCTCAAGGGCGCATGGCAGTTAAGTGTTCAAGTTAACTTCCACAACTCGCCCACTTAACTGCCATATGCAAGAAAAATTGGACTAACATTATAAAAAACTTTGTTATATTGTCATTTTTTTTGAACTGCTATAGTACATGCTAACTGCCCGACCGGAATAGCTAACTGACGTATGACGACCAAGCTAACTACAGCGAATTAAGACACTTTTTTTCCTGGTTTCCCGGATCAAGCTAACTGCCGGTATTGAAATAGCTAACTGTCGAGGATTGCGGTAGTTAACAACAAGTTAACTGCAGGACTGAAGGTACTAATTTTTTATTTTTTATTATTTTCCCTGGGTCATTCCAACCGCAGGGCCTGAAATAGCTAACTGTCGGGACTGCGGCAGTTAAGAACTAGTGAACTGCTTGACTGAAGATATCAACTTTTTTTCTTTCGTTCTTTTTTTGGCCAAGGTCACGCTAACTGCTTGAGGGCGCATGGCAGTTAAGTATTCAAGTTAACTTCCACAACTCGCCCACTTAACTGTCATTCCTAAATAAGCTATTCATGAACCGTTCCTAACTTCTCGAAAACAGATAAGCTAATTGTGCGTCATATACTAGTTAACTGCCGGGCGAACTTTTTCTGGCATCGTTTTTTCGCACTATTTTTTATCGTAATTTTTGAAAAGTTTATCGGAATGATGCAAATGGCCTGCAGACCCGAGCTCGCTCGCTCCCTTCGGGAAAAGAAACAAGTTAGGAGGGGGTGGTTCCTAAATAAGCTTATTTAGGAACTCTAGAGGGGGGTTTCTAAATAGTCCCACCCTATATATATACACGGCTGCGCTATAGTAAGCGAGCGCGCATTCTTCTTAGCCTACGCTCCGGCCGCTCCTAATTAGGCACGTGGGTCTCGCAGAGAAGGCTGTGCTCCACCGCTATTCTGGTTGAGGGTAATGAGCTTTGTAGAAAAAGTAACACAATTAATTTTATTACCATGCTTCGTCGGATGTATTCCGTCTCTGTGGTGACTATTTATTGGCAGTAACGGGAATAGTAGGGATGATAATGGACGTGGATTGTTTACGAGACACTTAGTAATCGTTGGTTGGAGCCCTAAGCGTAAAACCTTGCTAGCATGTAGTAACGGATTACTACGCTATGATGGAGTCGATGGTAAAGCTAGACAAACCGGGGTAGTAATGCATTACTACAAGAGCTCTCTTTGTTGGGAAAAAATTTGAATGTAGTAACGGATCACTACGCTATGATGAAGTCAGATGGTAAACCTAGTAAACCAGGGTAGTAATGCATTACTATTTTTGCAGGTCCAATTACTAGATGGTAAACCTTGTAAGACCAGGATAGTAATGCATTACTACTTCTGCATGTCCAGTTACTAGGTGGTAACATCATTACTACTTCCGCAGACCCAATTTACTGGATTGTAGCAATTAATGGCTAGGCTGGGCTCTTTTACGATCGCCAATTAACGCTGGACCGAGCGTAGGCGTGGGAGGGATTGGGCATGCTAACTTGCGCATGGATCGTGACTCGTTACTATTGTTATTTTTTCAGAGAACAACGGGTCTGGTCGTAAGTTCATTACGGTTAATTTTATGGTCAAGCCCGCGCTTCGGCTAATTAGCGCGTGCAGCCGGTGGGTCGATGGGCGGCCGAAGCGCAGGCTAGGTTATAATGCGTGCACGCTGGGATTTATTCTAACAAGTGGTATCATGAGCAAGGTTTGAGAAGACTACAGAATTGATCTAGAGGATGAGAAGTGCTCGACATGGATCAACATTGTTGTTCGTATGAAGGTGGTCGCCGTAGAGCGACTTGTGCGGACGTGGACAGATCGGAGTCAGCATTTTCTGGAATAGCAATCGGAAGCGCAGCAGATCGGCGAAGCGTGGTCCAGGAGCGACTCGTACTAGGAACGTGTGGGCTGTGGCGTGCGCTAGGACGTGGCCCACTAGCTGGGAATCTGGGATCATGCGTGCAGTAGCAAGCAAGCCCAGGCGAGGCTGTTGTGCTATTGCAAGGACTAGCGGGCGTACAGGTTGACGAACGAGTTTGCGTACGGAGGCGCACAAGACCAGGGCCATATACAGCTAGGTACCGATCGAGATTTGTTTGAAGACAAAAAGGAGACTGAGTCTCCATGACACGAAGAGGCAGTAGTAGATCGAGTCCGAAATAAACATATCCATGTTTGTGTGCATCCATCTGAAAGCAAGAGGCAGGACAAAGCAATTAGCTAGCATCAGAAGAAGCCAAGGAGACAAGTTCACGTGAAGCGAAGGCTAGTACTTGGGCATCGCGCGGAAAGCTTGACTAATTTTTCACGGGTCAGCCGTATACAAAATCATGGTGTCAACGGGTACCGGGTTTGAGGTGGAAAAGTTCACGAAACTAGAAACCTTGGGTTATGGCAGACAAGGATGAAAAATTTGTTGGCACAATGGAGATGCTTGAAGGCGTTGCGGAAAGTCACGTTAGCTAAGATGGAATTATCATGTGATGGATGGAAATTCGCAGAAGACGATTTGGAAGCCTCGAGCGTGTCATACAGTCGAATGAGTTCGGCTGGGTCGGACTAGGCAGTCTGACGGATCGATGCAAGTCGGTTGGTACAGAAGACGGTGGTGGGATCGGCGACGAGGACATAGGAGCGTGATGCGATGGTGACTGACTTCTTGGCGTGGAAACACGTGGCGCAGGCCCCGAGGGCTTGTGCGACTTCGACAAGACTATGGCACGGGGTTGATTCAAGACGGTGCACACGGAGCTTGAAGTTGACGGGGCGCGAGGGTGGATTGATCATCTACCATGGAGTCATGTTGAAGGTGGAGCTGGATTGAGGGGCTACGGTGTAAGGATCCAAAGAATCGAAGCCTATTTCAGCTGGGAAAAGCGAGTGACACGCAGTTCGTACTGGAACCCAGTGGTCTGATGGAAGCGTGAAACTCGTCATCGGTCGGTGATGATCGGTGGTACTCTGCAGTGGGGGTTGAGTGGTGTGGGTTCGCGACCCTTGAGACTCAACCGGGACAGCGGAGGCTCGGCGCGGTAATAGTGGCGAGGCGTGCGGTATGCACGGGACATGGAGACGGGCCAGGGCTCTGGTGGTCATACATGTGATGAGACAACTGCGAATTTGACTCGGGGTGACTACAAGCAACGGTGAAATTCCTTCAAGTTTCAGACAGGCGGTCAAGAAAGGAGCGGTGATGTTGAGTTCAGGTAACTCTTATGTGTGACACCCAATATGTGAGTTGTTCACTTTCACGTAGGACAGTGATCAGTGTGTGATGAAGTTGGACTGATACTCTGGAAGTTGGGAGCACTTAGAGTAACAAGGAACTTAATTTTGCTTGAGCGTTGACTGTGATCAAGAAAAGAAGGGACTACAAGTTGCAGGTGGAGTCACATGGAGTTATTGGAGCAGCAGCGGTACTCATGGGATAAACTCAAGTCCAATGTACATGGAAGTTTGACGCATTGACGAATTAAAGGTGGTGGAGAATATTCGCCAAGGTGGAGTTTGTTAGAGTTGTGTCGAATATAGTGTACAAGGTAGGTTATAGTTGGACTTGTAGTTGTATTGTGTTTAGATAGGATATGGAGTCGTGTCCTAGTAGGACACATGTATCCTAGGCCTCTCATATATAGCGGGGGTAGACACACGATGTAACCTATGCCAACATAATAGCACCGGAACGCAGGGGAAGCCGGCGGCATGTGCCGGTGTCCAGGGCGACCGGGTGCGGTATTGTAGCGGTGTCATGGGGAGGAGCGCCCATAGTCAGGCCCCGGGGATGTAGCCATATCGGTGAACCTCGTTAACAAATCTCGGTGTCGTGCTCGAGTGATTGCTTGTTGTGTGTGTGTGTATATATATAAACACTATTCTGATCACGGGATCAGAATAATATTCTAATCACAACCTGAACTGTCTGAGTAACGCGCATGGACTTCCCTCTGTACAAACCCGACCTTCGGGCTATCTTCACAACCGTGGCTTCCCCCGCGAATTATTCGGTTTAGTCATGTTTTATATGATGTTTGTGTAATCTAGAAACGTTTTTAACAACTAAATAGCGGTTTTAAATAGGAATCTCGCTCGTTGTCGGATTTTGCTCTCGGGTCGTGATGAAATTACGTTTTTTGCAATTTTACTGCCTGAGTTGTTCGACCTGAACTTCTCCGAGTGCTAGGTTGAACTTCCGCCAACATTGCCCAAATGGGGCTTGCGATATACCGTTGGAAAGCTATGGACACCAGTATCATGATCCAAGTTAAACTTTTGGCAAAATGTAAGTGGTTTAAGAGCAGTTTTGAAAACTGTTTTTTCCTCATACAAAAAACATGAATTGTATTTTCGATCGCATTTCTAAACCGTTTATCGGAATGAGGCAAAAAATATGGCGTTGGA
The DNA here is from genome assembly GCF_056163025.1 of Triticum urartu. NCBI lineage: Eukaryota > Viridiplantae > Streptophyta > Magnoliopsida > Poales > Poaceae > Triticum > Triticum urartu. The sequence goes on from NC_141879.1 coordinate 192,603,108, forward strand.
AAGCTGCTGCAAAACCGCTCCTTCCACATGTTGAAAGTTTTCTCTAATTCCCTATCGATAAAGAGTAATTTGGAAAATCGTAGAATTTCACAAACGAAACACCCGAGTTTATATTTTCGATGCCATTTCTAAACGACTAATCCAATTGGGGCAAATAATATACCGTTGGAAAGCTTATGAAAATGCGCTACTTTTTGATGTTAAAAGTTTTTTCTAATTTTGAACGGTTTAAAAGTAATTTAGAAAACGATACAAGTTCCCCCGAGTTCGTATTTTCGAGCTAATTTTTTAACCGTATGGCCGAAAACAACAAATGATATGACGTTGGAAAGCTTGAACAAATGCGAAACTTTTTTGTATATATTATTTCTCCCAATTCCTTTCAGTTTTAAGTAAATTTTGAAAATGGCTAAAAATGTATTTTCCCCATAATTTCTACAAACTTTATCGGAATGACGCAAATAATATACCGCTGAAAATCTACAGAAAATGCGAAACTTTTCGATGTTGATGGTTTTCTCTGATTCCTAGCCGTTTTCAGGTAATTTCGAAAACGGCGAGATCATTCGTTCTGCCTTTATCACGAAATAGATTCTTCGAAAATGCACCGCGTGAAGAACCTGAACTTCTCGGCGCGTGTACCTGAACTTCACTCTGTTTTTGACGTGATTTTTTTTGCTCGTAGCTCTCCATCCACTGCTCGTAGCTCTCCATCCACTCACCGTAATTGAGCAAGTGATATACCGATGGAAAGCTATTGTAAACACAGAACTTTCCCGTGTTGATCATTTTTTCATACTTGCGACGATTTTAAAAGTTTTTACATCTGAAATTCATTCAGTGTAGTAGTTGAACTTCCTGCTGTTTTCACGTTGAACTTCTGTGACGTATTTTCATTTGTAATTTTCTCATATATTCGTTAGTGTTACAAAATAATATTCCTTTTGTACAAACATCTCTCACAATTTTTTTAACTTTCTCCAACCGAGTACTTGAACTTATAACAACAACAAAAATTAGACATTGCCTTTTAATTCATTTTGCACATATTAAACACACACCATGTAGTACATGAACTTTCTCCATTTTTATAATTTGAATTTTTATTTTCTTTTTGAAATCAAATGCTCCCAAATAATAATTGAACTTCTTCGTGGATTGAGAGAATTATTTTAAAACACAAAAAAATTGTGTTTTCAGACATGGAAATACAAGGTGAACCTCTCTCGCAAGAATTTTTGAACTTCCCCGGACAGAGCACTTGAACTTCTGTCAACAAACCTTTTAAGCTTTTATTTCTCGATACTTTAATTCTCACCTGAAATACATTCCTTGCAGTACTTGAACTTCTCGTTGTTTTTACTATGAACTTCTGTCACATTTTTGTGTATACGTTGAATTACACAAAATTGAAGGTCGAACGTCATTTTTTGCCAGTTTAAAACATGTAATTGGAGGTCGAACGTCCCGCAATATAAATTCTGAACCATGCACAGAGGTGCACATGAACTTCTTGCAACAAATCTGAGTTTTTTTATATACTTCGAACCACTATGTTATTTCAAATTGAACTTCTTAGTCTTATTCTTAGAGAAAAAATATGTTTTCAAATAAGCATCAAATATTTTTTAAATTGAACCTCATACTTTTATTTTTCCTAGAAATGGAAAGAATTTGAGTTTTCCGTAAACATCAAACAACTCCTTTTTTAACTTGAACTTCTTTAATTTTATTCTTTAGTAACGAAGAAACCTGTGTTTTTCTGTAAATATTGAACTTCTCTTATTTTATAATTTGGACTTCTTGGTTTATTTCTTTTAGCATGAAAATATCCTAGTTTTGTCATAAATATTGGAACCCCTCCACATTCTTTTTCTAATTAGTTTTTCTAAACATTTTTTTGTTATTTTAATTTGAGCTTCCGTTGTGGAAACTTGTTGAGCAAGAGGAACTTTTTGATTTTTCCCTGTCCATGCACTTGAACTTCAAGCAACAAAATTTTTGGACTTCGCCTTTTTACTTGTATTTTCTCATATGAAACACACACCATGCAGCACGTGACTTCCGTCTGTTGTCAATTTGAACTTCTTTCTATTTCACTTTAGTAACAAAAAAATCTGAGTTTTTAATAGACATCGAACCGCTCTAACTTTTTTTCAACTTCTTTGTGTGCTTTTTAGAAATGTGAAAATGGAGTTTTGCTAGAAACATTGAACTTCTTTGTTATTTCAAATAGATCTTATCGTTATTATTCTTTTGTAACAAAAAACCCGAGCTTTTCAAATAAATATCAAAGCTCTTCTTTTAAAAGTTGAACTTCTTTGGTTTTACTCCCTCCGTTCCCAAATATTTGTCTTTTAGAGATTTCAAAAAGTGACTACATACGGAGCAAAATGAGTGAATCTATAGTCTAAAATATGTCTACACGCATCCGTATGTTGTGTCCATTTGAAATGCCTAGAAAGACAAGTATTTGGGAATGGAGGGAGTATTATTTAGTAAAGAGAGAAAACTGAGTTTTTAATATGCATTGAACTACTCTGTTTTTTAAAATCGAACTTCATGGTTTTAATCTTTAGTATCGGGGAAAATCTAAGATTTTTATAAACATCAAACAACTTTATTTTTTTAATTAGGACTTTTTGCTGTTATTCATTTGTATAGGGGAAAGTCCTTGTTATGTAATAAACATTGAACAACTCACTTTTTTAAATTATTACTTCTAGATCTTTAAAAATAGGGGCAAATCTATGTTTTACAAACTTTTTAAACTGCTCGTTTTTTAATTTGACCTTCTTGGTTTTGGAATAAACATTTTCAACCTCTATGTTATTGAAATTTGAACTTCTCCAATTTTTTAGTAAAATGTAGAGACACCATTTTTTATAAACTTTTCGAAAATGCACAAAATGACATTGTTTTTTTTTGTTTTTTTAACATGTAAATCCGAGGTTTTAATAAACTTCGAACTTATGTGCTACTTTAATTTGAACTTCATATTTTAAAAAAAGTCAAGTAGAGAGTTCTTTTTGATTTTTTAAAGAAATATCAAATTTGATAGATTTTTTTAATTTGAACTTCATGATTGATTCTTTAATAACAAGGGATATCTGAGTTTTCTAATAACGGTCAAAACATAGTTTTTTTAATAAACATCGAATCACTTCATTATTTCAGTTTGAACTTCTAGCTTTTCTAAAAGCATGGAAAAGCTATTTTAAATGTTTTTTTAGTTGTTCCTTTATTTTAAATTTGAACTTTTTGTTTTATTATTTAGTAACGAGCAAAAAATCTGAGTTTTTTATATACTTCGAACTTCTTTGTTATTTAAATTTGAGTTTCTTACTGTTATTCTTAGAAAAGAAATTAATCGATTTCTAAATAATTTTTTCATTCCGCTTTTTTGTGCCTTAGCATCAATATGTTTTGAATAGAACTACACACACACACACCGGAGCATGCATGCAACACGCGCGCGTGCACACACACACAAACACACACCAGAGCGCACATGAATGAAAAAAATACAAGGAGCACACATGAGCTCGCAACACACACGAGAACACACGAACACCCACACTATGAGCGCGCACACATAGGAGACATCACAATCAGCATGCATGCACCAAACACACTAATCTTTTTAGTAATATAAAATACTAGTACTTCATAACGCTCTTTCTTGAATTTGAACTTTCATGGAATTCTTCTTTTTGAACTTCTCAATATCTTTATATAACCTCGATGCCAGCATGTTCGACTAAATGAACATTCAGTTATCTACACTCTGAAGCCTGAAGTTTACTACTCTAGTTTCTAGAGCAACCTCTGTCATTCGATTATCTGAACTCTAGCAAAAGCTATTTAACTCCGTTCCAAATTGCAGACGAGGAAGCAAGCACTTAATGTAGCAGTAGCAGGGAGGCAAAGCTTCATGGTCTGTTACAGGATTTGGCACACAACATGGGCTAAGTTGGAACAAAAATGGAGCAGGTACACAAACTGGACGGGGGGAACAGTACAGCTGAACTTCACACATCCAAATCACTTAGAGAACAATACAGAACTGTGAAGGGTGGACGAATCGGTGTTTTGATTTGGATACATTTTCAGGATAGGGGAAGGAACCAACTGTTGGAAATATGCCCTAGAGGCAATAATAAATTGATTATTATTATATTTCCTTGTTCATGATAATCGTTTATTATCCATGCTGGAATTGTATTGATAGGAAACTCAAATACATGTGTGGATACATAGACAACACCATGTCCCTAGTAAGCCTCTAGTTGACTAGCTCGTTAATCAATAGATGGTTATAGTTTCCTGACCATGGACATTGGATGTCGTTGATAACGGGATCACATCATTAGGAGAATGATGTGATGGACAAGACCCAATCCTAAGCCTAGCACAAGATCATGTAGTTCGTATGCTAAAGCTTTTCTAATGTCAAGTATCATTTCCTTAGACCATGAGATTGTGCAACTCCCGGATACCGTAGGAGTGCTTTGGGTGTGCCAAACATCACAACGTAACTGGGTGGCTATAAAGGTACACTACAGGTATCTCCGAAAGTGTCTGTTGGGTTGGCACGAATCGAGACTGGGATTTGTCACTCCGTGTAAACGGAGAGGTATCTCTGGGCCCACTCGGTAGGACATCATCATAATGTGCACAATGTGATCAAGGAGTTGATCACGGGATGATGTGTTACGGAACGAGTAAAGAGACTTGCCGGTAACGAGATTGAACAAGGTATCGGGATACCGATGATCGAATCTCGGGCAAGTATCGTACCGATAGACAAAGGGAATTGTATACGGGATTGATTAAGTCCTTGACATCGTGGTTCATCCGATGAGATCATCGTGGAACATGTGGGAGCCAACATGGGTATCTAGATCCCGCTGTTGGTTATTGACCGGAGAGTTATCTCGGTCATGTCTGCATGGTTCCCGAATCCGTAGGGTCTACACACTTAAGGTTCGATGACGCTAGGGTTATAGGGAATAGATATACGTGGTTACCGAATGTTGTTCGGAGTCCCGGATGAGATCCAGGACGTCACGAGGAGTTCCGGAATGGTCCGGAGGTAAAGATTAATATATAGGAAGTATGGTTTTGGCCACCGGAAGTGTTCCAGGCATCACCGATAGTGTACCGAGACCACCGGAGGGGTCCGGGGGTCCACTAGGTGGGTCCACCAGCCCCGGAGGCCTACATGGGCCAATAGTGGGAAGGGACCAGCCCCTAAGTGGGCTGGGGCACCTCCCCACCAAGGCCCATGCGCCTAAGGGGAAGAGGGGGCAAACCCTAAGGGCAGATGGGCCTTAAGGCCCATGCCTGGTGCGCCTCCCTCTTCCCCTCCACTTGGCCGCCACCCTAGATGGGATTGGGGCTGGCTGCCGCCCCTAGGGTGGAACCCTAGGTGGGGCGCACCTCTCCCTCTCCCCTATATATACTTGGGGACTTGGGGCTGCCAACAGATGAGTTCCTCTCCTTCTTGGCGCAGCCCTACCCCTCTCCCTCCTCGTCTCTTGCGGTGCTTGGCGAAGCTCTGCTGGAGTACCACGCTCCTCCACCACCACCACGCCGTCATGCTGCTGCTGGATGGAGTCTTCCCCAACCTCTCCTTCTCCCCTTGCTGGATCAAGGCGTAGGAGACGTCACCGGGCTATACGTGTGTTGAAAAGGAGGTGCCGTCCGTTCGGCACTAGGATCATCGGTGATTTGTATCACGACGAGTATGACTCCATCAACCCCGTTCACTTGAACGCTTCCGCTTAGCGATCTACAAGGGTATGTAGATGCACTCTCCTTCCCTTCGTTGCTAGATTACTCCATAGATTGATCTTGGTGATGCGTAGAAAATTTTGAATTTCTGCTACGTTCCCCAACAGTGGCATCATGAGCTAGGTCTATGCTTAGTTACTATGCACGAGTAGAACACAAAGTAGTTGTGGGCGTCGATATTGTCAATTATCTTGCCGTTACTAGTCTTATCTTGATTCGTCGGCATCGTGGGATGAAGCGGCCCAGACCAACCTTACACGTACGCTTACGTGAGACCGGTTCCACCGACTGACATGCACTAGTTGCATAAGGTGGCTGGCGGGTGTCTGTCTCTCCCACTTTAGTCGGATCGGATTCGATGAAAAGGGTCCTTATGAAGGGTAAATAGCAATTGGCATATCACATTGTGGTTTTTGCGTAGGTAAGAAACGTTCTTGCTACAAATCCATAGCAGCCACGTAAAACATGCAAACAACAATTAGAGGACATCTAACTTGTTTTTGCAGGGTATGCTATGTGATGTGATATGGCCAAGAAGAATGTGATGAATGATATGTGATGTATGAGATTGATCATGTTCTTGTAATAGGAATCACGACTTGCATGTCGATGAGTATGACAACCGGCAGGAGCCATAGGAGTTGTCTTTATTTATTGTATGACCTACGTGTCATTGTACAACGCCATGTAATTACTTTACTTTATTGCTAACCGGTAGCCATAGTAGCAGAAGTAATAAGTTGGCGAGACAACTTCATGGAGACACAATGATGGGGATCATGATGATGGAGATCATGGTGTCATGCCGACGACAATGATGATCATGGAGCCCCGAAGATGGAGATCAAAAGGAGCAATATGATATTGGCCATATCATGTCACTATTTGATTGCATGTGATGTTTATCATGTTTATACATCTTATTTGCTTAGAACGACGGTAGTAAATAAGATGATCCCTCATTAAAATTTCGAGAAAGTGTTCCCCCTAACTGTGCACCGTTGTGAAAGTTTGTCGTTTCGAAGCACCACGTGATGATCGGGTGTGATAGATTCTTACGTTCACATACAACGGGTGTAAGCCAGATTTACACACGCGAAACACTTAGATTGACTTGACGAGCCTAGCATGTACAGACATGGCCTCGGAACACAAGAGACCGAAAGGTCGAGCATGAGTCGTATGGTAGATACGATCAACATGAAGATGTTCACCGATGATGACTAGTCGGTCTCACGTGATGATCGGACACGGCCTAGTTGACTCGGATCATGTAATCACTTAGATGACTAGAGGGATGTCTATCTGAGTGGGAGTTCATAAGATGAACTTAATTATCCTGAACATAGTCAAAAAGTCTTCGCAAATTATGTCGTGGCTCGCGCTCCAGTTCTACTGTTTAGATATGTTCCTAGAGAAAATTTAGTTGAAAGATGATAGTAGCAATTATGCGGACTAGGTCCGTAAACTGAGGATTGTCCTCATTGCTTCATAGAAGGCTTATGTCCTTAATGCACCGCTCAGTGTGCTGAACCTCGAACGTCGTCTGTGGATGTTGCGAACATCTGACATACACATTTTGATAACTACGTGATAGTTCAGTTAAACGGTTTAGAGTTGAGGCACCGAAGACGTTTTGAAACGTCGCGAAACATATGAGATGTTTCGAGGGCTGAAATTGGAATTTCAGGCTCGTGCCCACGTCAAGAGGTATAAGACCTCCGACGATTTTCTTAGCCTGCAAACTAAGGGAGAAAAGCTCAATTGTTGAGCTTGTGCTCAGATTGTCTGAGTACAACAATCATTTGAATCAAGTGGGAGTTGATCTTCCAGATGAGATAGTGATGTTTCTCCAAACTCATTACCACCAAGCTGCTAGAGCTTCGTGATGAACTATAATATATCAGGGACATATATGATGATCCTTGAGATATTCGCGATGTTTGACACCACAAAAGTAGAAATCAAGAAGGAGCATCAATTGTTGATGGTTGGTGAAACCACTAGTTTCAAGAAGGGCAAGGGCAAGACGGGATACTTCATGAAACGGCAAATCAGCTGCTGCTCTAGTGAAGAAACCCAAGGTTGAACCCAAACCCGAGACTAAGTGCTTCTGTAATAAGGAGAACAGCCACTGGAGCAGAATTACCCTAGATACTTGGTAGATGAGAAGGCTGGCAAGGTCGATAGAAGTATATTGGATATACATTGTGTTAATGTGTACTTTACTAGTACGCTTGTAGCACCATGGTATTAGATACCGGTTCGGTTGCTAAGTGTTAGTAAACTCGAAATAAAAGGCTGTGGAGTAAACGGAGACTAGCTAAAGGTGAGCTGGCGATATGTGTTGGAAGTTTTTCCCAAGCTTGATGTGATCAAGCATCGCACGCTCCCTCTACCATCGAGATTGGTGTTTGCGTTGAGCATAGACATGATTGGATTATGTCTATCGCAATACGGTTGTTCATTTAAGGAGAATAATGGTTACTCTGTTTATTTGAATAATACCTTCAATGGTCTTGCACCTAAAATGAATGGTTTACTGAATCTCGATCGTAGTGATACACATGTTCATGCCAAAAGATATAAGGTAGTAATGATAGTACCACCTACTTGTGGCACTGCCACGTAAGTCATATCGGTATAAAACGCATGAAGAAGCTCCATGTTGATGGATCTTTGGGCTCACTCGTTTTGAAAAGTTTGAGACATGCGAACCATGTCTATTGGTGTATATGCATGAAGAAACTCCATGCAAATGGACCGTTTGGACTCACTTGATTTTGAATCACTTGAGACATGCAAATCATACCACATGGGCAAGATGACTGAAAGCCTCATTTTCAGTAAAATGGAACTAGAAAGCAACTTGTTGGAAGTAATACATTTTGATGTGTGCAGTCCAATGAGTGCTGAGGCGTGTAGTGGATATCGTTATGTTCTTACTTCACAGATGATTTGAGTAGATGTTGAGTATATTTACTTGATGAATCATGAGTCTGAATTATTGAAAGGTTCAAGTAATTTCAGGGTGAAGTTAAAAGATCGTCGTGACAAGAGGATAAAATATCTATGATATGATCATAGAGATGAATATCTGAATTACGAGTTTGGCACAGAATTAAGACATTGTGGAAATTGTTTCACAACTAATACAGCCTGGAACACCATAGTGTGATGGTGTGTCCGAACATCATAACTGCACCCTATTGGATATGATGCATACCATGATGTCTCTTATCGAATTACCGTGATAGTTTATGGGTTAGGCAATAGAGACAACCACATTCACTTTAAATAGGGCACCACGTAATTCCGATGAGATGACATCGTATGAACTATGGTTTAGAGAAACCTAAGCTGTCATTTCTTAAAAGTTTGGGGCTGCGACGCTTATGTGAAAAAGTTTCAGGCTGATAAAGCTCGAACCCAAAGCGGATAAATGCATCTTCATAGGACACCCAAAACAGTTGGGTATACCTCCTGTCTCAGATCCGAAAGCAATAAGGGATTGTTTCTAGAATCGGGTCCTTTCTCAAGGAAAAAGTTTCTCTCGAAAGAATTGAGTGAGAGGATGGTGGAGACTTGATGAGGTTATTGAACCGTCTCTTCAACTAGTGTGTGGCAGGGCATAGGGAGTTGTTCCTGTGGCACCTACACCAATTGAAGTGGAAGCTTATGATAGTGATCATGAAACTTCAGATCAAGTCACTACCAAACCTCGTGGGATGACAAGGATGCGTACTACTTCAGAGTGGTACGTAATCCTGTCTTGGAAGTCATGTTGCTAGACAACAATGAACCTACGAGCTATGGAGAAGCGATGGTGGGCCTGGATTCCAAAATGGCTCGAGGCCATATAATCCGAGAGAGGAGCCATATATGAAAACAAAGTGTAGACTTTGGAAGAACTACTCGATGGTCGTAAGGCTGTTAGGTACATATGGATTTTAAAAGGAAGATGGACAATGATGGTAAGTATCACCATTAAGAAAGCTTGACTTGTCGTTAAGAAGTTTTCCGACAAGTTCAAGGAGTTGACTATGATGATACTTTCTCACTCATAGCGATGCTAAGAGTCTGTTGGAATTGTATTAGCGATTACTGCATTATTTATGAAATCTTGCAGATAGGATGTCAAAACATTGTTTCCTCGATGATTTTCTTGAGGAAAGGTTGTACAACCGGAAGGTTTTGTCAATCCTGAAAGATGCTAATAAGTATGCAAAGCTCCAGCAAGCCTTCTAAGGACTGGAGTAAGCATCTCGGAGTTGGAATGTATGCTTTGATGAGATGATCAAAGTTTTTGGGTTTATACATAGTTTATGAGAAACTTGTATTTCCAAAGAAGTGAGTGGGAGCACTATAAAATTTCTGATGAGTATATGTTGTTGACATATTGTTGATCGGAAATGATGTAGAATTTCTGGAAAGCATATAGGGTTATTTGAAAAGTGTTTTTCAATGGAAAACCTGGATTAAGCCACTTGAACATTGAGCATCAAGATCTATAAGGATAGATCAAAACGCTTAATGGTACTTTCAAATGAGCACATACCTTGACATGATCTTGAAGGTGTTCAAGATGGATCAGTCAAAGAAGGAGTTCTTTCCTGAGTTGTAAGGTATGAAGTTAAGACTTAAAGCTCGACCATGGCAGAATAGAGAGAAAGGACGAAGGTCGTCCCCTATGCTTAGACATAGGCTCCATAGTATGCTATGCTGTGTACCGCACCTGATGTGTGCCTTGCCACATGTCTGGCAAGAGGGTACAAAGGTGATCAAGGAGTGGATCACCAGACAGCGGTCAAAATTTTCCTTGGAGAAAATAAGGACATGTTTCTCGATTATGGAGGTGATAAAGAGTTCAGTGTAAAGGGTTATGTCGATGCAAGCCTTAACACCTATCCGAATGACTCTGAATAGCAAACCGGATACATATAGTGGAGCAACCATTTGGAATAGCTCCAAGTGGAACGTGGTAGCAGCATCTACGATATGACATAAAGTTTTGCGAAATACATAGGGATCTGAATGTTGCAGACCCGTTGACTACAAACCTCTCTCACAAGCATAACCCAGAACTCAGTGAGTGTTAATCACATAGTGATGTGAACTAGAATATTGACTCTAGTAAACTCTTTGGATGTTAGTCACATGGCGATGTGACCTGTGATCACATGGCAATGTGAACTCAATTATTGACTCTAGTGCAAGTGGGAGACTGTTGGAAATATGCCCTAGAGGCAATAATAAATTGATTATTATTATATTTCCTTGTTCATGATAATTGTTTATTATCCATGCTGGAATTGTATTGATAGGAAACTCAGATACATGTGTGGATACATAGACAACACCATGTCCCTAGTAAGCCTCTAGTTGACTAGCTCGTTAATCAATAGATGGTTACGGTTTCCTGACCATGGACATTGGATGTCGTTGATAACGGGATCACATCATTAGGAGAATGATGTGATGGACAAGACCCAATCCTAAGCCTAGCACAAGATCATGTAGTTCGTATGCTAAAGCTTTTCTAACGTCAAGTATCATTTCCTTAGACCATGAGATTGTGCAACTCCCGGATACCGTAGGAGTGCTTTGGGTGTGCCAAATGTCACAACATAACTGGGTGGCTATAAAGGTACACTACAGGTATCTCCGAAAGTGTCTGTTGGGTTGGCATGAATCGAGACTGGGATTTGTCACTCCGTGTAAACAGAGAGGTATCTCTGGGCCCACTCAGTAGGACATCATCATAATGTGCACAATGGGATCAAGGAGTTGATCACGGGATGATGTGTTACGGAACGAGTGAAGAGACTTGCCGGTAACGAGATTGAACAAGGTATCGGGATACCGACGATCGAATCTCGGGCAAGTATCGTACCGATAGACAAAGGGAATTGTATACGGGATTGATTAAGTCCTTGACATCGTGGTTCATTCGATGATATCATCGTGGAACATGTGGGAGCCAACATGGGTATCCAGATCCCGCTGTTGGTTATTGACCGGAGAGTTATCTCGGTCATGTCTGCATGGTTCCCGAACCCGTAGGGTCTACACACTTAAGGTTCGATGACGCTAGGGTTATAGGGAATAGATATACGTGGTTACCGAATGTTGTTCGGAGTCCCGGATGAGATCCCGGACGTCACGAGGAGTTCCGGAATGGTCCGGAGGTAAAGATTAATATATAGGAAGTATGGTTTTGGCCACCGGAAGTGTTCTGGGCATCACCGGTAGTGTACCGAGACCACCGGAGGGGTCCGGGGGTCCACCAGGTGGGGCCACCAGCCCCGGAGGCCTACATGGGCCAATAGTGGGAAGGGACCAGCCCCTAAGTGGGCTGGGGCGCCTCCCCACCAAGGCCCATGCGCCTAAGGGGAAGAGGGGGCAAACCCTAAGGGCAGATGGGCCTTAAGGCCCATGCCTGGTGCGCCTCCCTCTCCCCCTCCACTTGACCGCCACCCTAGATGGGATTGGGGCTGGCCGCCGCCCCTAGGGTGGAACCCTAGGTGGGGCGCACCCCTCCCTCTCCCCTATATATACTTGAGGACTTGGGGCTGCCAACAGATGAGTTCCTCTCCTTCTTGGCGCAGCCCTACCCCTCTCCCTCCTCATCTCTTGCGGTGCTTGGCGAAGCTCTGTTGGAGTACCACGCTCCTCCACCACCACCACGCCATCGTGCTGCTGCTGGATGGAGTCTTCCCCAACCTCTCCTTCTCCCCTTGCTGGATCAAGGCGTAGGAGATGTCACCGGGCTGTACGTGTGTTGAAAAGGAGGTGCCATCCGTTCGGCACTAGGATCATCGGTGATTTGGATCATGACGAGTACGACTCCATCAACCCGTTAATTTGAATGCTTCCGCTTAGCGATCTACAAGGGTATGTAGATGCACTCTCCTTCCCTTCGTTGCTAGATTACTCCATAGATTGATCTTGGTGATGCGTAGAAAATTTTGAATTTCTGCTACGTTCCCCAACACCAACTGCAGCCATCAAACAAGGTCACCTGCCACAAGCATGGCGCCTTAAAGCGGAGCAAGTTGCGAGGTGCGGCGCGCGCTCACATAGGCGAAGTTGGATGGCCTAAGACGATGAAGTTGGACAGCCTGGATGCTACGGCGCCGGCTGCAGGTTGTGGCGCCGGGGCAAGAAATCCAGCGATCTCACGGCCCCTAGCATGGCGTCTATCACACGTAGAGGAAGACGGAAGGAGATGGGGGAGTCCGGTGCTCGGTGGCTGGGGTAGGGCCGTGGCCTGGGGTGGTGGAGGGGACCACAAAAGGCAGGTAGCTGGTGCCGCGACCCACGCTGGTGGGTGTTGCCGTCGTGCGCGGCAACGCGTGGGGGGTGATGGCGCTGGGATCTGGAGAGGAGTTGCGGTGGCGTTTCTGGTTGGTGGCGGAGGTGTGGCGCGGCGGTGTGCGATGGCTGGGTCTCACCGGCGGCCAAAGCTCGTCCGCAGTTGTGGCCCCGCCGGGTGGATGGTAGCGACAACGAGCGGGGTGGATGAGGGCGGCGAGCGGGGTGGATGGCGGCGGCGAGCGGGATGGATGGCGGCTACGGCGAGTGGGATGGATGGTAGCGACGGTGATCCCGGTGGATGACGGAGGCGGCCGGGAAGCGGGCGCGGGGCGGCAGCCGAGCAGAGAGGCGCGGGGCGGGAGCTCCCTGGCGATGGGATCGGGGAGGTTGGGGACGAGCGGTGGTGGGTTGGGATTTTTTCTGCGGGCTCAGGAGCTCGGGAACATCCTCGTCGCCACCTATATACAAGCATGTTGTGATCCAAATAACTATTGTAATACCATGATCATAAAAGTGTTGTCCTATATATATATAGGTAAAACTATGTCTACCATAGCTTGCCACAAAACTAGTTAAGTGTCCCTAAACTTTTAACGGTTCAAAAGTTATCAAAAAATATGAAATAAATATGAGAGAATCTCTCTAATGTAATAAGATGATCCAACAGAGGGATTGTCAAAATATGCATCTATGTGTCCTCGACAAAAATAATAAGCATTTCAGCTCACTGCGACATAAATATATACTGAACTATTTGTTTTTTTGTCCAGGACACATACAGTCGTATTTTTTAATCCCTCCGTTGGATCATGTTATATTATAGGTGGGTATATTATGATAACACCCTTAAGAGTCTTATTATGATAACACCCGAGCTTATTATGATAACACCCCGACCCACCTGTAGCTACAAACTAACCACGACCGAACTGCAGACACAGAAAATAAAACCCACCCCGCCTTATCCTCTTCTCCACCCCTCTCTCTCCCCGTGCTCCACACCCGCACCACCAACTACCACCGCGTTGCCACCTCCCCCGCACCACCAACTACCACCGCGTTGCCACCTCCCCCGCGCCGCCCCGCGCCGCCGCACCACCTCCCTACCCGCGCCGTCGCACCACCTTCCCCCCAGCGTGATGTGCTACCACGAAACCTCTCGCATGTGGCCACCGACACCAGATCTGGCCACCATGGCCCCTAGGGAGGTTGGGGAAGCCACCAGGCTCCACCTAGACCTCGGCGAATGACCGATCTGAGGCCCCCTGCCCTCCCGCGCCTTCTCCATCGCCTCCTCCCTGCCGGTGGCCCGGGCCACCCCGCCTCCTCCTCCTCTTGGCCGGCGCCGCCCCTCCTCCTCCTCCTCCCAGCCCGCGCCTCCCCGCCTCCTACTGGTCCTGGCCACTGGCTTCCCCTGCTATGCTCCCTGCATCTCCCCCGCGCGCCTCCAACCCGCAGCACCGTCGAGGTGACGGCCCCGGCCCCGCCCCATCCAACCATGAAGATGTGCAGTTCGGGCGAGCATGGCGTGTAGTGCGGGCGAGCAGGTCATGCAGTGAGGGCAAGCACAACGTGCGGCGTGTAGTGCGGGCAAGCACGGCGTGCAGTGCTGGCAAGCGGGATACGATGTAGTTCGCTAGTCTCCCATCAGCAGTGCAGCCATGAAAAAATTTGTTTGAAGAGAGACAAAAAGATGTAGTTCACTCCATTTTGTGTAGCAGCTCAGTACCCTCTGTATGAAGTGCGTCGTTTGTCTCCAAATTCAGTCGACTACATTAACATTTGCAGTGCGTTTGGTCCTCGGATGTGGTTCATTTCTTAGAGTGATGTTGTTCACTTGCTCACCGCATGGAAGTGCAAAAAATTTAGCGCAACAACAAATATAGTAATGAGGTTCACTTCGATATATGTCGCGGTGCACTTGCCTCCTCTCTGCGGTCCACTCTTCTTCACAAAAAAATTGAAAAAGACAACAAAAACTCATCTGAGAAAAATTACGTCCGACAAAAGAAATTATGCAGCTCGCTTGCCCGTCCGATGCAGTGCGGTTTTCATTCTGAAGCAATGCGGTCGGCCGTATGATGTTGTTCATCCCGTAATGCAAAAAAATTGTTACGGAAGTGAAAAAAAGTAATGCGGTTCACTTCTTGATAGTGTTGTGGTTCATTTACACCCGATGTGAAGTGCACTCTACTTTCTCGTCCTTAAAAAAATTACGTTCAAATAAAAGAAACCATGCAGTTCTCTTGCCCGTCTGATGCAGTGCGGTTTTCTGTCCGATGCAGTGCGGTTTTCAGTCGGATGAAGTACCCACGTCGATTTGGGTGTCGCGAAAAACAAAGTGTCCGCATTTCGGTAAATTTAAAACTGCTCTTAAACCGTAAGGAATTAGAGAGAGTGTTCTATATGAAAAAGTTGCGTCTCGTAGATATCTTTCCAATGGCATATCATTTGAATCATTTTGACGACCGGTTTGTAAAAAATTTGCGAAAAACGGCCGCTGCCATTTGTCGTCTGCCACATGATTTTCAAAATTAACTTAAAACTGCAAGGAATCTCAAAACCATTTCTACATGTGAAAGTTGTGCCTTGTCCATAGTTTTCCAACGACATATTACACGCCTCATTTCGACAAACGGTTAAAAAACTAGAGCGAAAACAGTACCGAAAATTTGAAAAAAAATTGAAAAACAGAATTCAGCGATTTAGTAAATTTGAAACTGCTCTTAAACCGTAACGAATTATAGAAAGAAATAGATATGAAAAAGATGCGCCTCGACGATATCTATCCGACGATGTATCATTTGCTTCATTCCGACAAGCGGTTTAGAAAAAATGTGAAAAATGCTCGCTGTCACTCGTTGTGGGCCGCACCATTTTCAAAACTGCTCTTAAACCGTGAGGAATCTCGAAATGTGTTCAACATGGCGAAGTTGCGTCTAATCCATAGCTTTTAAACGATATATTACACGCCTCGTTCCGACAAACGTTAAAAAACTAGAGCGAAAACAGTACCAAAAAAAACATTGCGTGCAGTTTTTTGCCACGGGAAGTTCACTCGCCTCTGTACTGCAGCACACTTGGTTCAAACAATGACGTGCACTTGCATTGAGCATGCAATGCGGAAGTGTTATCAGAATAACTATTCTGATAATATTATCAGAATAGGCCGGCTGTGTGTGTGTGTATGTGTATATATATATGACCAATATAGCATATCCTACACATATTACCAATAGTCATGAACACACATATACCCAACACATATCCATGAACACATCCATACATATACATAGTTTCATCAATATTACACAGTTTCATCCATAGGTAGCAAGTTTCACAAAGTCAAAACAAAAACTAAAGACAAGCACTCTATATCTGAAATTACAAGAAATGACCTAAAACTAAATATCTATTTTCCTAAAAACTATCTTATTACTAAGATCTTCTCTAGATCTTCTTCTTTTCTTCCAACCTGCATAACAAAAACACTAAGAAAGAGAGAATGGGTTAGGAGTAGAAATGTAGCATTTCACTTGGTGAAATGCAATGATGTAGGAGCCATCACTTGAGATCAAGACAATCTTAGTTAAGATCCTGATTTTCAAAGTGATCTTAATTAGAAAGCCAAATATCGTAAACCAATACCAAAGAGCCAAAGGAGATAACGAGCTAAGGACCCAATCAAGAAGCCACCACAATTAGTAGTAAGTTAAATGCCAGCACAAAGACCACTATCAGTACTAGCTCCAGGAATTAAGCCAACTAAAAACTAGTGATTAAAGCCAAGGATTAGACTTCATCACCACAATCAGTTTTGCCCAGTGACAAAAGGTGCATGTCACTGTGCAACGCCAAAAACAAAGGTCAAGGAGGAGATATACATCACAACAAGCAGAGCCACCCGTGAGCTTGACACAACAAGCAGCTGCTGTTAACACCACAATCACCAAAGCCACCCATGAGGACAACACAAACACAAACACACACACACACACAACTTAGTCACACCATTCAGGCCAGTATAAATAGGGCAACCAACCATAGAGTAGGGTCTGTTAGACACTTGGTGTCCAAAACATGAAACAAGACTGGGCCCAAAACCATATCTGTGAGATAGTGTGAAGCAGTTAGGAGGAGCAGCCTATCCACAAGAAGCAGGTTTACTAGAATCCACAAGACGAAGCTATAGAAGATCTCAAGGTATACTTCGAGGGATTATGTGCTCAGACAACCTGGAAGTGCCATGGCTAGTTCATCATGGCACAGGGATAGCCGCATGTAAATTAAGCCTAAGAGAGGGGGGCTTAGACCAGCATCACTGCCCAAATCAGATGCAGTATTTGTCTTATCAGTAGAAAACTAGGAGATTAACAACCAAAACCAAGTATAGCATTTGTTCATAGGCTATTATAAAGGGACCAATAGGAATAGCCAAACCAAGTGGTATCTGTTCATATCGGTATTAGAAGTAAAACAACTAAGAACAAGTGAGTATCTGTTCATGAGTAAAGTAACTATAGCATAGAAGAAATAGCAGGGTAGCACCCCGAATGATTATCTGCTTTTGCAGAACACAACACCACACTTGCACTTGGTATTTTTCTGCAATCAGGGCACTGCACCCACAAGCACAGGGGGCTAGTACCATTATAAACTGCTACTGCAAGTAATAGCAGCACAGAACAGAGCAGTACAGGAGCATATATACTTCACAAATACACATAGATGGCCACTGACCAAAACCCTGACACAGCAAGAATCCATCACAGAGAGCTCCAACACAAGTTGATGCTCATCTACAGCAGCTAACCATAGCTAATAGAGCCTCACATCCGAAAAGATCAAGAGCTAGAGCTATGCATTAGAGAGATCAGAGGAGGGGAGCAAGGAGAAGCTCACTGTCAGAGTAAATAACCATGGGTAGCCTAGCCGGCTCCCCCTGGCCCTTCTGAAAAAATTACGAGCCGATTCGGCCCTCAAGAAACCAAGACACAGGGCCGCCTTCCCCTTGCCGGCTGTCTCCAGGCCGGCTATCGGAAGGCGGCCCGACTTCAGCCCTCATGAAGAAAAGCCGCGGGAGGGCCGGCTCCGAGAAGCCGGCCGCGAGAAGGCCGACTCCAAGAAGCCGGCTCCCATAAAGCGGTCAAGATCGTACCCTCGAAGTCTGCATCCACATAACGGCGATGTGACGGGGCGTGGCTACAGTGAAGCCTGCCACTCCCGAATCCCGGAGCACGCCTGGCACAGTGCGCCGTACGGGTGGCCATGACCCGTCCGGCGTAGCATTGTTGCCACGATTGACCCTGATGTCATCCACGACGGGCTACCAGTACGGCCCACGGGCGGTGGGCCCCTTCGGGCAGAGAGACACCCGAAGGCGGCCAGACCTCCCCTAGTCGGCCCAAGATAGAGCCGGCTCCCCACAGCCGGCTTGCCACCTCCCTCGAAGAAGACGCCCCATTAAGGAGACAAGACGCGGTGGGGCTACAGTGATCGCCCACCGGGCGGCGGCACTGTAGCCACGCCCACTTCGGCGAAGCCCTCGCCACCAAGATTGAGCAACAGTAACCAGCCGCCGACAAGGCCCTGAAAGTGGGGCCTGCCTGTCGACCAAGGAGCCGGCAGCCGGCGGGACCCACTAGCCGGCGGGCCCCAGTAGCCGGCGCAGAAGCCGGAGAGCATAGACAGAGACGGCTGGGCCCCGCGCCCAGCCGGATTACCATTGTACCCCCGGAGGTAGGCCTATATAAACCCCCCGGGGCATCCATGCAAAGGGAGATCAATCCCTGCTAGTCTCAGACACCACATAGGGAGGAGAAGAGAGCAAGCCGTGCCCTTCTTCCTCCTCTTGCCAAACAGCTCAAGGAGCACCGTGTAGCTACTTGTTCATCTAGTGACCATGCGGAGACCCCGCAGAGCAGCAGTAGGGGTGTTATCTCCACGGAGAGCCCCGAAGCTGGGTAAGATTCGCCGGCGTGCATGTCATCACCTCATCCCGTTTCCAGGCACCAGCGACGTCTTACTGGCTCCCACAATGATAAGCCACCCGTTGGCATATGTCGCACCTACCACCCGACATTTGGCACCCACCGTGGGGCCAGGTGCACCGTCGTCCGGAGACCTGTTTTGGACGGGAACCCTCTTCCTCCCCCGCGAGCGTAGCCAGCCCAGCACGCCCGATGGCGCTTGCCACGGCGCTCTACAAGGCGTCACCAACATCTGTGCGGCGAGTAGCCTTGCCGATCTCCTTAACAAGACTCTCATCTCTGACGAGCTCGCCTCCGACGCGGGCACCGACCACCTCGTCAACCTCCTCGGCCAGCTCCACGTCTCCAGCGAGCCTGCCGTGGACTTGGAGTCGGTTGGCTCCACCGATCCGATGCCTGTCGGCTCCGACACGGCCTCACTCGACACGTTCCCCACCAACGTCGCGATCTACAACGACCCGCTCCCCCGGGCCGATGGCTGCGACGCTGTCACCACCGAGGTGGTGGTCATCGGCCACGGCGACGCTTCTGACGAGAGCGCCCACAACGCCCCACACGCGGCGGTCCACGACTTGTCCATCCCCCTCCCGGCAGATGCCGACGCTGAAGCACTAGAAGCTCGCCGCCTTGCCCTCCTCGCGGAGGGCCGGAAGTTGGTTTCCATGAGACGCCTCGCTGAGGCCCACCGACGCAAGGCCGACCATGCCGCCTTTGGCACGCCGCCCCCAGGCGGGCCTAGCCGGGCCGGCGTTGTCAGACAGCGCGGCACTGTCATCGCCGATACGCTAGGAGTCGACCGCCCAGTCTACGCTACTCCACTCGAGAACCTGCGCGCCGCCCAGGCGGCCATAGACGAGCTAGATGGACTGGGGGCCGAAGAACTCCCCCACATGACCCGACGCATCCAGCAGCTGATCGATGCAGCCGCGCAGCGGCACGAAGCCGACGCCCGCGCGGAAAGCCCTCCCCCACGCCGAGATCACGGCGCGATGCCCCAGACGCCGACTACGGGTAAAACCCGCGCGCGGCGCGAGAAAGAACCGGCTGACAGCCGAAGCCGAACCCAAATCTCCATCGAGCGAGACGCAGAAGACCACCCCCGGGCCGTGGAGTGGCGGGGAAACCCGCCTCCGCCCCGGCCCCATGGAGAGAGATATCCCACCCCGCCGCCTGTTGCGCATCCGACTCTCAGCGGCCGGCTAGGTCGCCGCGAAGGAGTCGGCGAGAACGACGCCCGCCATCGGATCGATCGCCTGGCGCGATCCCTGGCACTAGAAGAAGACGATGTCGGCCCGCCTTGCTTCGGCCCCCACATCCGCGACGAGCCTTTCCCCAAAGGGTTCTCGCTCCCAAGAGACGCGCCCAAGTACAACGGCTCCGTGAAGCCGGAAGATTGGTTGATCGACTACTCCACGGCGGTTAGCATAGCCAATGGCAACAGGCGCGTTGCCGTGAAGTACGTGCCCCTCATGCTGCAGGGCACGGCACGGACCTGGCTCAACAGCCTCAAGCCATACAGCATCAACAACTGGCTAGACTTCACAGAAGCCTTCGTCCGCAACTTCACCAGCACCTACAAGCGGGCTCCCAAGCCCAGACAGCTCTCCTTGTGCGTACAAGGCCCCGCCGAGTCCACTCGCGACTACCTCACGCGTTGGGCCGAGCTCCGCAACTCCTGTGAAGGGGTACACGAGGTGCAGGCCATAGAATACTTCACTGCCGGGTGCCGAGAAGGCACCCTCCTCAAGCACAAGCTCCTCTGCGACGAGCCGACTACCCTCGACGAGCTTCTGATCAAAGCGGACAAGTACGCCACCGCCGACTCCTTGATGAAGACCGAACTCCGGGTAGACGTGTCCGGAAAGGTACTCAACCCGGCGCCCAAGACACCGGCTGGGGACTCCGGCCGACGCCCACACCAGAACGACCACAAGCGCAAGGGCTCGGTGCCGCCCTCCACCAGTCGGCAGGTGGCCACAGTCGAAGACGAGCAGCCCGAAGCGCGGCCCGCACCCAAGAAGCAGAGGGGCGGCAAGCCGGCTTGGTAGCCGGCCTTCTCCTACGAGCAGACTCTCGACGCCCTGTGCAAGTTCCACAGCGGTGCGAAGCCGTCCAACCACACGACCCGGAAGTGCCACTGGCTCACCCGAATCTCTAAAGGCAAAGGGCTCGCACCGCCTCCGCCTGCCGGTCCGCCGCCTCCGGCTCCGTAGCCGCCGGCCGCTCGGCCCGCAGTCGGAGCCATGCACGATGAGTTCCCCGACGAGCATGCCGCCTATATCATCTTCACAAGTCAGCCCGAAGACCGCCGCAGCAAACGCCGAGAGCGCCAAGAAGTCAGCATGGTTGCTGCCAACCCCGCCGAGCACATGCACTAGTCAGAAAAACCTATCAGCTGGAGCTGGACCGACCACCCAGAGGTGATGCCGTCTCCCGGCTCTTATGCGTTGGTTTTGGATGCCACCCTTGCAACGGATAGACGCGCTGCCCGATTCTCCCGCGTGCTGATAGACGATGGGAGCAGCATCAACATCCTGTACCGTGACACCATGGAGAAGCTGAATGTCAAGACGAAGCAACTCATGCCTACTCGGACTGTGTTCCATGGCATCGTACCCGGCCTCTCCTGCGCCCCCATTGGCAAGATCAAGATTGATGTACTTTTTTGGGACAAGGAGCATTTCCGCGGGGAAGCGATCTGGTTTGAAGTGGTGGACCTGGAGAGCCCTTACCATGCATTGCTTGGCCGACCTGCCTTGGCCAAGTTCATGGCAGTTCCCCACTATGCATACCTCAAGATGAAGATACCGAGCACCAAAGGCATCATCACCGTAGCCGGTTATTACAAGAAGTCCTCTGAGTGCCCAGTAGCCAGCAGC
This sequence comes from Triticum urartu, assembly GCF_056163025.1. NCBI lineage: Eukaryota > Viridiplantae > Streptophyta > Magnoliopsida > Poales > Poaceae > Triticum > Triticum urartu. The sequence goes on from NC_141879.1 coordinate 192,625,090, forward strand.
CGGCTGGCCGAGTCCCTTGTGATTGCCGAAGAAAAGAAGATGTTGGACTGAGTCGTGGCCATGGCCGGCAAGCAGTCAGCCTTGTCCCCCGATCCCAAGGAGCATGATGCTCAAGGATCTTTCCAGCCGGCCAAGGAGACAAAGAAGATACCTCTTGACCCCGAGCACCCGGAGAGGTTTGCCGTCATTGGGGCAAACCTAAATAGCAAATAGGAAGGCGAGCTCGCCGATTTCCTCCGTGAGAATCGGGACATCTTTGCATGGTCCTCCAAGGACATGCCGGGCATTCCGAAGGAATTCGCCGAGCACAAACTACACGTCCGAGAAGACGCAAAGCCAGTCAAACAACCCCTCCGCCAACTGTCGGAGGAGAAACGCAGGATTGTGGGGGAGGAGATAGCCCGGCTTCTGGCAGCCGGCTTCATTATGGAAGTTTTCTTTCCAGAGTGGCTCGCCAACCCGGTCCTCGTGCTAAAGAAGAACAACAAGTGGCGCATGTGTATAGACTACACGAGCCTCAACATGGCCTGCCCCTAAGATCCCTTTGCCCTGCCAAGGATTGACCAAGTGATAGACTCCACGGCCGGATGCGAGCTGTTGAGTTTCTTGGATGCTTACTCAGGGTATCACCAGATAAAGTTAGATCTGGCAGACCGCCTGAAGACCGCCTTCATCACGCCATTCGGAGCCTTCTGCTACCTGATTATGACATTCGGCTTGAGAAATGCCGGTGCCACTTTTCAGCGTTGCATGCAGAAGTGCCTCCTCAAGCAACTCGGCAGAAATGCCCACGTCTACGTAGACGACATTGTGGTGAAGACGGAGAAGCGCGACGCCTTGCTGGAAGACCTCAAGGAAACATTTGAGAACCTACGCCGGTTCCAAATCAAGCTTAACCCCGAGAAATGCGTGTTCGGAGTGCCAGCCGGCCAGCTCCTAGGCTTCCTGGTCTCCGAATGCGGCATCGAATGCAACCCGGTAAAGATCAAGGCCATTGAGAGAATGGCGATTCCCACCAAACTTTGAGACGTCCAGAAGTTTACCGGATGCTTGTCCTCCCTGAACCGCTTCATCAGCCGGCTCAGAGAGAAAGCTCTTCCCCTCTACCACCTCATGAAGAAGACCAACCACTTCGAGTGGAATGACCAAGCCGATCAAGCTTTTCACGAGCTGAAGAAGATGCTGGCCACGCCGCCTGTCCTGGCGGCGCCGACTGAGAAAGAGCCCATGCTCCTCTACATTGCCGCAACCAGCCGGGTGGTCAGCACCGTCATCGTAGTCCAACGCCCAGAAGAAGGCCGAGCCCAGCCGGTCCAGAGGCCGGTGTACTATTTGAGCGAGGTGCTGTCTACCTCGAAGCACAACTACCCGCACTACCAGAAGATGTGCTACGGCGTGTACTTCGCCGCCAAGAAGCTGAAGCCTACTTCCAAGAGCATCCCATCACGGTTGTATGCACCGCCCCGCTGGCCGAGATCATAGGCAGCCGGGATGCATCCGGCCGGGTGACGAAATGGGCCATCGAGCTGGCCCCCTATACGATCTTCTAACAGCCTCGCACCGCCATCAAGTCCCAAGCATTGGCCGACTTCCTCGTCGACTGGGCCGCGACCCAGTACCTACCGCCGGCTCCCGACTCCACTCATTGGCGCATGCACTTCGATGGGTCCAAGATGCGCACCGGCTTGGGAGCCGGCGTCATCCTCACCTCTCCCAAAGGCGACAAGCTCAGATACACGCTGCAAATTCACTTTGCCGCCTCCAACAACGTGGCCGAGTACGAGGCACTCATACACGGGCTCCGGCTTGCCAAAGAACTCGACATTCGCCGGATCCTATGTTATGGCGACTCGGACTTGGTGGTCCAGCAATCATCCGGCGACTGGGATGCCAAGGACGCAAATATGGCAAGCTACCGCTTCCTCGTTCAGCAGATCAGTGGGTATTTTGAAGGATGCGAGTTCCTCCACGTACCACGAGCCGACAACGAGCCAGCCGATGCCCTGGCTCGAATAGGCTCCACTCGGCAAGCAATACCAACCGGTGTCTCTCTACAACGCCTCCTCAAGCCGTCTATCAAGCCGTCTCCAGAGTCCGATTCCATCTTCGTGCCGCCCGACCCCGACGCAGCCGGCTCAAAGAACCAAGCAGGTGACCTGGGGACTTCGATAGTCGGCCGGGGGGTATCAGCAGGCGGCTCGGGGACTTTCGTAGTTACGCCCGACCTGGGGACTGCCTCACCAGGCTCGGGGACTGCGGTAGTCGGCCCGGAGACTACACCAACACAACAGGCGGCAGCCGACTCCAGCATTTCACCGCCCAGCCCGCCCGCCCTGGTCGCAGTAGCCGTTTTGGCAATAGAAGAAGTCGCAGCTCCGTCATGGGCTCAATCCATCCTCAACTTCCTAATAAACCAAGATCTGCTGGCTGACGAAGTAGAGGCAAGACAAGTCCAACGCCGAGCCGGAGCATACACAATCGTCAACAGAGAACTCGTCAAGCGCAGTGTCACTGGAGTCCTCCAGCGATGCGTGAAGCAAGAGAAGGGCATTGCAATCCTCAGAGACATCCACCAAGGAGAATGCGGCCACCATGCGACCTCAAGATCACTCGTCGCCAAAGCCTTCCGCCATGGTTTCTTTTGGCCGACTGCTTTGGATGACGCCAAGGAGTTAGTTAAACATTGCAAAGGGTGCCAACTCTTCAGCTCCAAGCAACGCATGCCGGCTTCAGCACTCAAGACCATTCCCCTCACTTGGCCCTTCGCCGTTTGGGGACTGGACATGGTGGGCCCATTCAAGACGGCGCGCGGCGGCATGACACATCTGCTTGTCGTCGTGGACAAATTCACCAAATGGATTGAGGCAAAGCCGATCAAGAAGCTGAATGGGCCGACTGCCGTGACATTTATCACAGATATAACAACTCGGTACGGTGTGCCACACAGCATCATCACTGACAATGGCACGAATTTCGCCAAGGGAGCCTTGGCACGTTTCTGCGCGACGCAAGGCATCCGGTTGGACCTAGCGTCCGTCGCCCACCCGCAGTCAAACGGCCAGGTCGAGCGAGCCAATGGCCTCATCCTTTCCGGCATCAAGCCCCGACTGATCGTACCACTGGAGCGTTCAGCCGGCTGTTGGCTCGATGAGCTGCCGGCTGTCCTCTGGAGTCTGCGCACTACACCAAACAAGTCAACCGGCTTCACTCCTTTCTTCCTCGTATATGGTGCCGAGGCGGTCATCCCAACTGACACCGAGTTCGACTCGCCTCGGGTAACCATGTACACGGAAGCCGAGGCCAAGGAAGCACGAGAAGACGGCGTCGACCTGCTGGAAGAAGGCCGGCTGTTAGCCCTCAGCCGGTCCACCATTTATCAGCAGGGCCTACGCCGCTACCATAGCCGGAAGGTCAAGCCAAGATCCTTCCAAGAGGGCGATCTTGTGCTCCAGCTGATCCAGTGAACAGCCGGCTAGCACAAGCTCTCGGCCCCTTGGTAGGGCCCCTTCGTCATCAGCAGAGCCTTAGGAAACGACTCCTACTACCTGATCGATGCGCAGAAGCCGAAGGCACGAAAAAGAGACGACTCCGGCAAGGAGTCGGAACGACCATGGAACGCCAACCTCCTCCGAAGGTTTTACAGTTGAAACGCAGTATGTATCACGCTAACTTTTGTACTAAGTATGACACAATAGGCCCCCCGAGGAGAGCTCAGGGACTGCCATCTTTTGTCTATGAATGAAAAGTATCATGCTTATGGCCTTGTCATTGCATTCACTTTTTTCCGTCCGGCACCGGGTTCGACTAGTCGGCCCGGGGACTGGCCGCCTGGAGTTATATTAGAAGTCCTACCCACAGTCAGACAAGTAGTGTGCCGGCTCCCAAGCCTTCTCTTGCCAAAAGTCGCAGTTCGAAGAACCGGCTGTCCGGCTGGCAAGAGTTAAAGGCAGGAACGGGTGCCCACACGAAAAACGGCTAGGGACTAACGGACTAATATAACAAAAGCCGGTTTTTCTCCCACCGCCGACCGGCTACCAGAGTAGCCGGCCGGCCGGCTTCCATTCACCTCGCTCCAATCTAAGAAAGCTCGAGTACTTGCCTTCCCAGAAGGGGAAGGCGGCAAAGGAAACAGCCTAAGGATAAAAAGCATACATGAATGGAAACCAAACACGCAATAATATTTACATAAAAGACCTTCAAAAGGCCAGAATTCAACATAGTTCGAATACACCCCCAGTGGGTGGAACTCCGCAAGTTTAATAAAGTTGTTCAAAAGGCAACAAGCAGGAAAAAACAAGGACGGTAGACTAAGCCAAGGGAGCGACTAGCGAGTCAGGCAGGTCGGTGGAGACGGCAGTGCCGGCTGGCGAACCTCGGCATGATCACCGCCTCCCGCAGAGGGCGCGCTAGCACGCGCCTTGTTGCCGGAGGCACGATCAGGCTGAGGTTGGCTGCCTGCTTCACCAGTCGGCTCAACGTCTTCGCCGTCCTCTCCTTCGTCGTCTTCGCCTTCATCACTGGAGGCGATCTCCTCTGCCGAGTCTTCACCCGCTGCCGGGTCCAGCCCGAACCACTCCTCCGGCTGGGCAACACCGTCGTCATTGATCTCAGGAGCGAAGACGCTGATGTCAGTACACTCGGCGATCGTCTAAGCGCGCTGAGCGATAGCTGGCTGCACCTCCTCCAACTCTTCGTCAGCCTCCAGCTGCCAGGTGCGCAGCTGGTCCAGGTTCAGCCCCGGATACCAGGCTCGGACGAACTCCAGCGCCCGCCCAGCTCCAAGCCGGGCTGCCGACGCCTTCCAGGCCTCGAAGCGGCCAACCTCCACCTCCAGCCAGTCGGCAGTCCGACTCGGGGTACGGGGAATCATCTCGCTTGGCCAGAGGGCGGCCAACACCTGCGCCCCGGCATGCTGGAGGCGGCGGAGCATACGGTGAGCCGGCTGCAGCCGGGCTTGGACCGCCAAGAGCTGCTCCTCAAGCGTTCGGCTCGTGTCCGGCGCGATTTCAGCCCCCGCCTGCCGGCGTACCTCGCGATGGGCCTCGATGGATTGGGTGGCGAAGACGGAGTAGCCGGGAAAGTAGTCTGCACAGAGAACAAAAAGCAGCACAAGTCAGAACACAAATCAGGGATCAAAGGGCAAGCAGGGAGTGAAGAAGGCGGCTTACCATCGATCAGATCCTCGATACGGCTGAAGCCCTCGCTCAGCACCTGCTTCGCTTCAGCCCAGCCCGCCGCTTCGGTCTCGAACTCGGCCCTCAGGGCGTCCTCGTTGTCCTGCACCTTCTTTAGGGCCGCCTTTTGGCTCTCCTCCTGGTCAGCCAACTCCTTGACCAGGCGGTCATGCTCCAGGACCAAGGCGCTGTACTCGGCTTCCTTGGCGCGAAGGGCGGCCTGGGCCCCGCTGAGCTGCTCCCTGAAGTCGGCATTGGCTCCTGCAAGCATGAAGACAAAAGAAAAATTAATAAGGGGAAGTCGTCAAGGAAGATCCGACCCGGCTGCTCAGCAATCGGCCCGAATCTCGGGGACTACACCCAGTGGGTGCGCTGACGCGCCCCCATAGGAGATGAACGAGACAAACACGCACTCCGGCTGCTGGTCAGGTCCTCAGTTCTCCGGCCCAGCTCCTGAGCCTGGGAGTTGAAGGCGGCTGCGCGAAGGTTATGATACTCCTGGAAGATTATACAGGAGGCAAGGATAAGTTAAGTTGTCAGAACCTAGTAAGTTCCAAGCCGCCTGCGCAGCAGCCGGCTTGGAACTCGGGGACTACACCCAGTGGGTGCGCTGACGCGCCCCCACGGAAGAAATCGAAAGAGCAAAATAACCAAGGACAGAAGACTCACCCGGATGATGGCCCGCGTCGAGAGAAACTCTTGAGTGTATCGCTGCAGCGAGGCGGCCTGAGCTTGAAGCCGGTTCCGGACCTCCTGGGCCGCCGCGTTCAGCTCGCCCATCCCCCCGCTGGGAGTCCACTCGGACGCGCTGACGCTGGCCGCCTCCAGGGCCTCCGCCGTCTGGCTGGAGCCCGCTGCTCGGTGCGGTTCCGGTGCGGAGGCTCCACCCCCTGCGCGCCGGCGCAATGACGGCTGCACCTCGAGGCCGGCCCCTGCCGCCGGCTCGCCCCTAGACGGCTGCTCTGGCGCCGCAGCTGATTGGCCGCTTTGGCCCGCTCCAGTCGGCGCCGTCTGCGACGCCCCCTCCACGAAGATCACGGGGTCCTCCCGCCTCTCCATCACCGGCGGGCCTTGGTTGACCTCCTCTGACGGGGGCACGGGAACGTCAGGGGCCACGGCGCGGAGGGGAACAACGAGCAGCGGAGGCCGGTTGTGCGAGGCCTCCGCCTCCGTCTCCGAGGCTGCCGCCTTCGCCCGGGCCTTGGCCGCCGCGTCGGCCTGCTCCTTCGTCGCCTAGGCGGTCCTTCGCTCCGCCGCCTCCCGCTCCTCTCGCGCCTCCCGCGCGTTACGCTCCGTGGCCTCCTTAAGGTCGGCACGGGAATCCACACGGCCGGAGCTTGAGGACCCTCCAGTCGGCCCGACTATGGAGCCGCCAGGACCTCGCTCGAGAGAAAGCGGCGCCCTGTCCGGCAAGAAAAGAAAGGTTTAGAAGAGTTTCGGACAAAGAAGACAAAAAATATATACGCAAGACATTCGACGACTTACGCAGAGATCGTCTGCGGCTGCTTCACCGCCTTGCGGAAGCGGGTCGCCTTCGCGGCCGCCTCATCCTGCTTGGTCGCCGCCGTGGAGGCCTTGGATTTTTTTGGCCAGCTGCCGAAGAAGTTCGACGCGGCCCGGCGCTTCTGCGCGCCGCCACGGGCAGCCGGCACGGCAGACGAGCCCGCGCCTTGATGATCGGGCCCCGGCTGGCGGTGCGGGGCGACTTCGACCTCGTCGTCATCCGGCTAGTCCTTGAAGCTGGCCCCGAGTCCCGCGCCTCCGGCCTTGTCGCCTTCCCCCACGATGGCGTCTTCCATGGCGGCCGCTCCCAGGTCCGGATCGTCGGCGTCGTCCACCGTGCGGTCAGGGAGGAGCTAGCGCTCTACCCCCGCGGCCCCGGCTGTCGGCGGGAGAAGAGGGTTCTGCAAAAGGCAGACCAATTGATCAAGAGTCGGCTATCATGAGGCCGGCTACAAAAAAGGAAGAAAAGAAGAAAGAACTTACGGCAAGTGGAGGGTTAGCGCGGGAATACGGCTCCTTGCCGTATCGCCAATCCTCGGCGAGCTTGCAGTTGGAGATATAATTCACCATGTAAGACACCTCTGCGTGAGGCATCTCCCTGGTGCTCAGCCGGCACGGGTCGAAGCGGCCGCTCATTTGGCAGATCATGTGAGGCCGACCTTGGAGCGGAAGAACCCGGCGCTCCACGAAGGCGGCCACCAAGTCGGCTCCGGTCAGGCCCTCCGACTGGATCATCACCCGAAGCCGAGAGACGGCTGCGTTCCCGGCCTGAGACAGCGACCTGGCCCGGTAGCTCCACGAAGGCTGCCTCCCAGCCGGCGGGCTGGCTACGTAAGCCGCAGGTTGACGTAGTCGCCTTGCTGGGCGACGTTCTTCACGTAGAAATAAGACTTCTGCCAAAGCTTCACCGACTGGATCAGCGGAATGGACGGGAACGGATTGTTCTCGCTCGCCCGCCTCATGGCAATGAAGGCTCCGCAGGGGGCGGGCACGCCCGCGACGACGGTGCCGAGCTTGCTTTGGAAGAACTCCCCCTAGAGCTCGAGCGTGGGGAGAACACCAAGAAAACCCTCGCATAGGGTGACGAAGGCCGACAGCAGCATCACCGCGTTGGGCATGAGGTGATGCGGCTGGAGGTGGTAGAACTCGAGGAAGGCTCGAAGGAATCCGCTCGCCGGGAGGCCGAAGCCGCGCAGGCAGTGCGAGCGGAAGATCACCTGCTCGCCCTCCTCCGGTGCCGGCGAAATCTCCCTTGCCGGCGCTTGACGAACCCGCACAAGGTTCTCGCCGGGCAGACGCCACGTCCGGCGGAGGAACTCGACGTGGTCCTCGTGGACGTTGGAGCCATCCCACGAGCTCGACAGCGCCATGGGAGCGATGCGGCGGGGAGCAAGACGAAGCGACGACGGAACGGCGCGGCAAAGAGTTGCTGCGACGAAGAGAAGAAGGAGGGCGAGAAGGGGCAGAGTGAGGGAGAGCGCGCGAGCCTCTGCCGCTCCCCCTCCTCCTACTACTTATAGACCGCGCGGCGGAGCCGAGGAGGCGCGGCGTGGGGGAACGTGGGGATCAACTGCGCCCACTCCCCCACGTCCCGCGATTATTGTGCCTTGATGGCAGAATAAAACCGCCGCGGGAAGGCGAGCGGTCCATGTGGGCCGCAGAAGATCCGCTCTCGGACCGAGGCCTGCGAGTGGCGGGCCCGGGCCTGCGGCGGCGTCCCGTCGCGCATGTGCGTTGGCAGGATTTCCTCTCCACGTGGCCCGCGTTCCCGCCTACGAGAAACGGAGCTTTTCTGAGGACGGCGCGCACGAGCAAAGCCGGCCCCTCGGTTTAGGAAGCTGACCTAGCTTCTCGTCCCTTTGTCAGCCTCGAAGCTCGATCAGCTTCGGGGACTACTGTCGGAGTAAATAACCATGGGTAGCCTAGCCGGCTCCCCTGGCCCTTCTGAAAAAATTACGAGCCGATTCGGCCCTCAAGAAACCAAGACATAGGGCCGCCTTCCCCTTGTCGGCTGTCTCCAGGCCGGCTATCGGAAGGCGGCCCGACTTCAGCCCTCATGAAGAAAAGCCGCGGGAGGGCCGGCTCCGAGAAGCCGGCCGCGAGAAGGCCGACTCCAAGAAGCCGGCTCCCATAAAGCGGTCAAGATCGTACCCTCGAAGTCTGCATCCACATAACGGCGATGTGACGGGGTGTGGCTACAGTGAAGCCTGCCACCCCCGAATCTCGGAGCACGCCTGGCACAGTGCGCCGTACAAGTGGCCATGACCCGTTCGGCGCAGCACTGTTGCCACAATTGACCCTGATGTCATCCACGACGGGCTACCAGTACGGCCCACGGGCGGTGGGCCCCTTCGGGCAGAGAGACACCCGAAGGCGGCCAGACCTCCCCCAGTCGGCCCAAGATAGAGCCGGCTCCCCATAGCCGGCTTGCCACCTCCCTCGAAGAAGACACCCATTAAGGAGACAAGACGCTGTGGGGCTACAGTGATCGCCCACCGAGTGGCGGCACTCTAGCCACGCCCACTTCGGCGAAGCCCTCGCCACCAAGATTGAGCAACAGTAACCAGCCGCCGACAAGGCCCTGACAGTGGGGCCTGCCTGTCGACCAAGGAGCCGGCAGCCGGCGGGACCCACTAGCCGGCAGGCCCCAGCAGCCGACGCAGAAGCCGGAGAGCATAGACACAGACGGCTGGGACCCGCGCCCAGCCGGATTACCATTGTACCCCCGGGGGGTAGGCCTATATAAACCCCCCGGGGCATCCATGCAAAGGGAGATCAATCCCTGCTAGTCTCAGACACCACATAGGGAGGAGAAGAGAGCAAGCCGTGCCCTTCTTCCTCCTCTCGCCAAACAGCTCAAGGAGCACCGTGTAGCTACTTGTTCATCTAGTGACCATGAGGAGACCCCACAGAGCAGCAGTAGGGGTGTTATCTCCACGGAGAGCCCTGAAGCTGGGTAAGATTCGCTGGCGTGCATGTCATCGCCTCATCCGTTTCCAGGCACCGGCGACGTCTTACTGGCTCCCACAATGATAAGCCACCCGTTGGCATATGTCGCACCTACCACCCGACACTCACCAAGAGGAGTTGTAGCCGAAGCAGGATGCATCCACACCATCACTATGGTGTGACCAGCAGCACAACCAACACCACCACAGCACGCCGGAGCTCGCCAGAAAGCACCACAACCGCGGCGCCAGCGAGAGCACAGGCACGGAGACGACCACTGATGACCCACAAGTATAGGGGATCTATCGTAGTCCTTTTAATAAGTAAGAGTGTCGAACCCAACAAGGAGCAGAAGGAAATGATAAGCGGTTTTCAGCAAGGTATTCTCTGCAAGTACTCAAATAAGTGGTAACAGATAGTTTTGTGATAGGATAATTTCTAACGAGCAACAAGTAACAAAAGTAAATAAAGTGCAGCAAGGTGGCCCAATCCTTTTTGTAGCAAAGGACAAGCCTGGACAAACTCTTATATAGAGAAAAGCGCTCCCGAGGACACATGGGAATATCGTCAAGCTAGTTTTCATCACATTCATATGATTCGCGTTCGGTACTTTGATAATTTGGTATGTGGGTGGACCGGTGCTTAGGTGCTGTTCTTGCTTGAACAAGCATCCCACTTATGATTAACCTCTATTGCAAGCATCCGCAACTACAACAAAAGTATTAAGGTAAACCTAACCATAGCATGAAACATATGGATCCAAATCAGCCCCTTACGAAGCAACGCATAAACTAGGGTTTAAGCTTCTGTCACTCTAGCAACCCATCATCTCTTATTACTTCCCAATGCCTTCCTCTAGGCCCAAATAATGGTGAAGTGTTATGTAGTCGACGTTCACATAACACCACTAGAGGCTAGACAACATACATCTCATCAAAATATCGAACGAATACCAAATTCATATGACCACGAATAGCAAGACTTCTCCCATGTCCTCAGGAAAAAACATAACTACTCACAAAGCATATTCATGTTCATAATCAGAGGGGTATTAATATGCATATAGGATCTGAACATATGATCTTCCACCAAATAAACCAACTAGCATCAACTACAAGGAGTAATCAACACTACTAGAAAACTACTAGTACCAATCCCGGACTTGGAGACAAGAATTGGATACAAGAGATGAAGTAGGGTTTTGAAAGGAGATGGTGCTGGTGAAGATGTTGATGGAGATTGCCCTCTCCGGATGAGAGGAGCGTTGGTGATGACGATGATGATGATTCCCCCCTCCCGGAGGGATGTTTCCCCGGCAGAACAGTTCTGCCGGAGCCCTAGGTTGGATCCGCCAAGGTTCCTCCTCATGGCGGCGGAGTTTCGTCTGAGAAGATGGCTTATGATTTTTTTTCCTCATCGAAAGACTCCATATAGCAGAAGATGGCCATCGGAGGGCCACCAGGGGGCCCACGAGGTAGGGGGCGCGCCCAGGGGGTAGGGCGCGCCCCCACCCTCGTGGGCAGGGTGTGGCCCTCCTGGTGAACTTCTTGCGCTTAGTATTTTTTATATATTCTGAAAACGTCTTCCGTGAAGTTTCAAGACTTTTGGAGATGTGCAGAATAGGTCTCTAATATTTGCTCCTTTTCCAGCCTAGAATCCCAGCTGCCGGCATTCTCCCTCTTTATGTAAACCTTGTAAAATAAGAGAGTATAGGCATAAGTATTGTGACATAATGTGTAATAACATCCCATAATGCAATAAATATCGGTATAAAAGCATGATGCAAAATGGACGTATCAACTCCCCCAAGCTTAGACCTCGCTTGTCCTCAAGCGAAAGCCGAAATCGAAAAATATGTCCACATGTTTAGAGATAGAGGTGTTGATAAAAGTAAAATACAAACATGAGGGCATCATGATCATTCTTAGAACAGCAACTTATATAATTCTTGTCATATGATTTCTTATTCTAGAGTAATAATTCAATCACAATTTCAAGTATGAATCATGAACTTCATTGACAACTAACAAATTATATTCTCGGTCATTGGAGCAATTGCAATTTATCATAACATAGGAAAGAGTCAATGTATAAGAGCTTTTCAGCAAGTCCACATACTCAACTATCATATAGTCTTTCATAATTGCCGACACTCACGCAATACTTATGGGTATCGAGTCTTAACCGGACAGAGAGAAAGATAGGGGCTTATAGTTTTGCCTCCCAACGTCTTACCTCAAGGGTAATGTCAACAGTAATAGTTCATGAAAACTCACATCCAATTAGCCATATATATACCAGGATCTTTCCAACATATTGTGCTTGCCAAAGGATAAAATGTAAAAAGGAAGGGTGAAGATCACCATGACTCTTATGCAAGGTAGGAGATAAAAGTAAAAGATAGGCCCTTCGCAGAGGGAAACAGAGGTTGTCATGCGCTTTTGTGGTTGGATGCCCAAAGTCTTAATGCGAAAGAATGTCACTTTTATTGCCACTTGTGATATGGACCTTTATTATGCAGTCTGTCGCCTTTATTTCTTCCATATCACACGATCGTATAAAGCTTATTTTCTCCCACACTAATAAGTCATACATATTTAGAGAGCAATTTTTATTGCTTGCACTGATGACAACTTACTTGGAGGATCTTACTCAATCCATAGGTAGGTCTGGTGGACTCTCAAGGCAAAACTGGTTTAAGGGTATTTGGAAGCACAAGTAGTATCTCTACTTGGTGCGATGAATTTGGCTAGCATGAGGGGGAAAGGCAAGTTCAACCATGTTGGATGATCCAAGACAATATAATTTATCTCAGATGTAAGAAAACATAACCCATTACGTTGTCTTCCTTGTCCAACGTCAACTCTTTAGCATGTTATATTTTAATGAGTGCTCACAATCATAAAAGATGTCCAAGATAGTATATTTATATGTGAAAACCTCTCTTTCTTTATTACTTCATATTAATTGCAACGATGACCAGAACTATGTTTGTCAACTCCCAACAACTTTTAATCATCATACTCTTTCTATGTGAAGTCATTACTCTCAATAAGATCAATATGAACTCTTTATTTCTTTTTATTCTTTTCTATTTTCTTTTATTCACTCAAGATCATGGCAAAATAATCAAGCCCTTGACTCAACACTAATCTTTATTATATATAGCTCACGGACTCGATTACATAGAGGGATCATAAAGCAAAACTCAAAACTAGGTCATGCCATAAACTTTATTCTACTAGATCAAGATATTACCAAAAGGGTCGAACTAATAAAAACGGTAAAGATAAAAGTGATGGTGATACGATACCGGGGTACCTCCCCCAATATTGGTAGTTGCCAAGGGGAGTGCCCATACCAGATGCTCAGTTCTTCTTTGTTGGTGGAGAAGGTGATGGTTTTGTTGATGGCGTAGGTTTCTTCCTTAATTTACGCCTGAGGACATAATTTTGGTCCCTTAGGTCATCGATCTCCTGCTCCAGGCTCAGTATCTTTTTGCATAGTTCCTGCTTGTTTTCCTGCAAGAGGCAAAAAGGGATAAACTCGATCTTAGGTTTCTTTACTCTATCCGGGAGGCTTGACTTTTTGAACTCCACATGCATGTCCCCAGGTTGAGGTAATGGGACTTCATCTTCTTCTGAGCTCATCTCCTCCCTTCCCTTGGGTTCATAGTCTTCTTCTTCTTCTGTAGTCCAATCACCATGCTCCACATCCCCATAGACCCTAGGATCTGCAAGGTAATCAGCCACATAGCTTTCTCCTTCTGAATCCTAGGATGACATGTTGCTCTAATCTGCAGCAGGACAACTCGAAGCAAAGACAAGAGATATTTGCGTGATACGGGAGTCAAAACCCTCGGGAGATTATATAATAAATTTTTACCGACCAAAATACATAACGTGTAAGAAAACGGAGTCCGGAAAGTGCACGAGGTGCCCACGAGGTAGGGGGGGGGTGCGCCCAGTAGGGTAGGGCGCGCCCTCCACCCTCGTGGAGGCCTCGTGTCCTTCCTGGACTGCTTCTTATTTTTCTAAATATTTCAAACGGAGAAATATTGCCTTAAAAACTGTTTTGGAGTCGATTTACTTATGGTACCACATACCTATTCCTTTTCGGAGCCTGAAACGTTCCGGAAAGTGTCCCTTATGTATTCCTCCCGGGTTATGGTTTCAATAACATTGGATTCAACATTTATAGGATTAACTGAGATATAATGTTTAATTCTTTGACCGTTCACCACCTTCGGATTTGTGCCTTCGAAGTTGTCGATTTTTATGGCACCAGAACAATAGACCTCCTCGATAACATAGGGCCCTTCCCATTTAGATAGAAGTTTACCTGCAAAAAATCTTAAACAAGAGTTGTATAGCAGTACATAATCACCTACATTAAACTCACGCTTTTGTATCCTTTTATCATGCCATCTTTTAACTTTTTCTTTAAACAACTTGGCATTTCGTAGGCTTGCGTTCTCCATTCATCAAGTGAGCTAATATCAAATAACCTCTTCTCACCAGCAAGTTTAAAATCATAGTTGAGCTCTTTAATAGCCCAATATGTCTTGTGTTCTAGTTCGAGAGGTATGTGTCATGCTTTTCCATAAACCATTTTATACGGAGACATACCCATAGGATTTCTACATGTAGTTCTATAGGCCCATAATTCATCATCAAGTTTCTTGGACCAATTCTTTCTAGACCTATTGACAGTCTTTTGCAAAATTAATTTAAGCGCTTTATTGCTCAATTCTACTTGACCACTAGAGTGAGGGTGATAAGGAGATGCAATTCTATGATTAACATCATACTTAGCAAGCATTTTATGAAAAGCACTATGAATAAATGTGAACCACCATCAGTCATTAAATATCTAGGGACTCCAAATCTCGGAAAAATAACTTCTTTAAGCATTTTAATAGAAGTGTTCTGATCAGCACTACTAGTTGGAATAGCTTCTACCCAATTAGTAACATAATCAATAACAACTTAAATATGTGTATATCCATTGGAGGCAGGAAAAGGTCCCATATAGTCAAAGCCCCAAACATCAAATGGTTCAATAACGAGTGAATAGTTCATAGGCATTTCTTGACGTCTACTAATATTACCAATTCTTTGACATTCATCACAAGATAAGAAAAACTTACGGGCATCCTTGAAGAGAGTAGGCCAATAAAAACTGGATTGCAATTCCTTATGTGCAGTTCTATCTCCAGCGTGGTGTCCTCCATAAGCTTCGGAGTGACACTTGCGTAGGATCTGTTCCTGTTCATGCTCAGGTACGGTAGCGACCAGACCTCAAACAGTCTGATCTTTGTGCTCCGGTGTCATCCCTGGATCAGTAATGCTGACACCACACAGTACTCGGAGGATTTATAGCGGAGTAGCAATCACACACTTATTACATTGAATGTCTCAAAAGAGAACTTATTACAATAAATATGGCTTAAGGCCATCTGAATACGATAACAGCGGAAGACTTGGAAGATAAGTGAGTCCATCAACTCCAACGGCATCACTGAGTATAGAACCACGACCTAAAAACTCCTTAATCGTCGTCTAAAAAGTCTGCAACATTAACGTTGCAGCCCGAAAATGGGTCAGCACATGGAATATGCTGGCAAGGTAACACATAGAGAGTAATGGAATGCAACAGCTATACTACATGCATATTTGGCTGGTGGAAAGCTCTATGGTTACAGTTTTGCGTAAAGCCAATTTTTCCCTACTTCAAAGGAATAAAATTTAATTACTATCATGGTGGTTGTTAAACATTGAGAATGGTTGACAACATTCTCAATCCGAATTAAGCATCATCATTAAACCCAACAAAATTAATTTAGAGTAACATGTTGAGATTCACATGATAATCCAAGTACTAGATACTCAAGATGTCCATAACCGGGGACACGGCTAACCATGATTAGTTTGTTACACTCTGCAGAGGTTTGCGCACTTTTCCCCACAAGACTCGATCGCCTCCGTTTGTTTTCTCGCACTACATGGTGTTTGAGAAGACGGATGACCGAGACATAGTCTTTCAGAAGCGCTAGCACCTTACGATCGGGTAGACCGTACCACCTACATCTGCTAGTCTACCACTGTAAGAGTTCGCACAACTTAGTCAACTATGCTAGAGCCCATAATAGCTTGTGGCTGCACACAGAAGTTTCTAGTATGAATAGTCTCATGATCCCTTTGAGCCTGGGTGGCGGTCCAAAAGAAAACAGGCAAGTCCTGGAATACCCAGGTGCCTCAATCCACCCAGATGTGTGTTTAAGTTGCCACCTTAGATAAACCAATAAGTATCAATCTCACATCTGTCATGGATATCACTCACCCAATCCACGTCTACTAGCATAGCATGGCATAGTAAGCAAACGTAGAAGTAACTCCCGAAGGTTTGATAATAAACAGGTAATAGGTACCACCTCATCTACTTCCCATCCCACAATTTAATTAGATCCTAATCATGCAATGTGTGAGGATTGATCTAATGCAATAAAACTGGGTAGTAGAAAAGGTATGATCAAAGTGTTACTTGCCTTGCTGATGATCCGGGAAACCTAGCGATTCGAAGTAACAGGCGGCGCACTCCGGATACTCTATCGCAGACAAACAAACAAGCATACAATAAGTACTCAACTAATGCACAGGTAAAACTCAAATAAGAGATCTAACCATAAGGTTCAACTTAAGAACTCCGGTTGGCAAAAAGAATCAAATCGAACGAAACAACGAAAGGCAAACGGCGGAAGAAAACAACTTTGTTCTAGTAATCTGGATCTAGGGCAAATTTTACAGTAGCAAAATCTTGTTTAAGTTGGTTAAACGGATAGAGGGTTTCGAGACGAAACTCTAGGCGCTTGAATCGCCTGATTCCAATAAACGAGCGAAAAGTTATACTAAAACGAAAATCGGATCAGGAATCGCGATCTGAAAAATCACAGATTTAATCCGAGAAAAAGAAAACAACGAACGGATTAACAAACGAACGTTCGTTATCCAGATCTAAACGATGAACGTGTTCGTTTAAATGAACAAATGAGCGAACGCTCGCTATTTAACCTAAACCGAAAAAAACCAACCTAATAAAAAAGCGAAAACAAAAAAAACCGAAAAAACCCCGACGGAAAACCAATCGGTTTTCTAAAAAAAATGGGCGGCACGGATTACGAGGCGGCAGCGAACCTCGGCGGCGAGGCGGGGCGGCGGTGGTGCGGGCGGCGGGCGGCGCGAGCGGCGGCGGCGGCGCTGGCGGCGGCGGGCGCGGGCGGCTGGGGCGGCTCGGGACTGGGGCTAGGGTTCCTCCCCGGGGCTGGGCCGGCTTTTAAAGCCTGCCGGGCCAGAGTCGTATCCGGGCACGGCCCGGTTAGGTCGGTTCCTTTTTTTAAATATTCCGCTCGGAAGAAGAAAAATAAAAAGAAATACTAAACGGACTCCAAAAATCCCGAAATAAATTTTCCCGGGCTTCTAAAATCAAGCCCGACAAAGTGAACATTTATTTGGGCCCTAAATGCAATTTTGAAAAACGCACATTTTTCCTAAATTCAAATAAAACACCGAAAAACTCTGAAATAAAATCTTGTTTGATTTTATTATTAAATCCTCAATATTTCTTTATTTTGGGAAAGTCATTTTATTCCCTCTCTCATATTTTTGTAATAGAAATAATTGATGATAAAATATATAAAATCAAATGATCCTATTCTCAAAATTTGAGAATACTCAAATATGAAAATAACGAAATCCCCAACTCTCTCCATGGGTCCTTGAGTTGCGTAGAATTTTCTAGGATCAACCAAAATGCAAAATAAAATATGACATGCAATGATGATCTAATGTATAACATTCCAAATTGAAAATTTGGGATGTTACAGGTACACAACGTCTAATAACACCATCTACTCCTTTATAAAGTTGTGGGTCATCCCAATGCCTCAAATCATAGAAGAACTTTTTCTTTTGTTGGTATGTGAAACTAGGTGGTATGAATTTAGCAACTATGTAATTATCATAATCAGCATACCATGGAGCAGTATGAGAAGCATTTATGACATTTAATTGCTCATCAGGAAAGCTATCGTCAATACGTAGTGGGTCATCAAGCACATTTTCTAGCCTAGACAAGTTGTCTGCGACGGGGTTCTCAGCTCCCTTTCTATCAACAATATGCAAATCAAATTCTTGTAGCAAGAGAACCCATCTAATAAGTCTAGGTTTAGTGTCTTTCTTTCCCATAAGATATTTAATAGCAGCATGATCAGTGTGAATAGTTACTTTATAATCAACAATATAAGGTCTGAACTTATCACAAGCAAATACAACTGCTAAGAATTCTTTTTTAGTAGTAGCATAATTTCTTTGAGCATTGTCTAGAGTCTTACTAGCATAATGAATAACATTTAATTTCTTATCAACTCTTTGCCCTAGAACAACACCTACAGCATAATCACTAGCATCACACATAATTTCAAAGGGTAAATTCCAATCAGGTGGCTGAACAATAGGTGAAGAGACTAATGCTTTCTTAAGTATTTCAAATGCTTCTACACAATCATCATCAAAGACAAATGGTATATCTTTTTGCAATAAATTAGTCAGAGGCCGAGAAATTTTTGAGAAGTCCTTAATGAACCTCCTGTAAAATCCGGCGTGACCAAGGAAACTTCTTATACCTTTGATGTCCTTGGGACATGACATCTTTTTAATAGCATCAACCTTGGCTTTATCAACTTCAATACCTCTTTTAGAAACTTTATGCCCCAAGACAATACCTTCATTAACCATAAAGTGGCACTTTTCCCAATTCAAGACAAGATTAGTTTCTTCACATCTCTGCCAAACTCGATCAAGGTTGCTGAAGCAATCATCAAAAGAAGATCCATAGACGGAAAAGTCGTCCATGAAAACCTCACAAATCTTTTCACAAAAGTCAGAGAATATAGCCATCATGCATATTTGAAAGGTAGCAGGTGCATTACATAGACCAAAAGACATACGTCTATAAGCAAAGGTACCAAAAGGGCAAGTGAAAGTAGTCTTTGATTGATCCTTGGCTGACACAGGTATTTGAGAGAAACCAGAATAACCATCTAGAAAGCAAAAATGTGTATGTTTGGATAATCTCTCTAGCATTTGATCGATAAAAGGTAAGGGGTAATGATCTTTTTTAGTGGCCTTGTTTAATTTGCGGAATCAATTACCATCCTATAACCTGTAATAATTCTTTGAGGAATCAATTCATCTTTATCATTAGGAAATACAATAATACCTCCCTTCTTAGGGACACAATGGACAGGACTTACCCACTGACTATCAACAACGGGATAAATTATACCTTCCTCAAGTAGCTTTAGTATTTCCTTTGTTACCACTTCTTTCATTTTAGGATTCAACCGTCGTTGATGATCACGAACTGGTTTAGCATCTTCTTCCAAGTTTATTTTATGTTGACATAGAGTGGGGCTAATGCCCTTAAGATCATCAAGAGTATACCCAATAGCAACACGGTGCTTCTTTAGAGTTTTCAATAATCTCTCTTCTTCATGCTCTGAAAGGTTAGCACTAATAATAACATGATATATCTTTTTCTCATCAAGATAAGCATATTTAAGAGTATCAGGCAACGGTTTAAGCTCAAACACGGGATCACCCTTGGGTGGAGGAGGATCCCCTAGGATTTCAACAGGCAAATTGTGTTTCAGAATAGGTTCCTGTTTAAAGAATACTTCATCTATTTCCCTTCTTTCATTCATAAACATATCATTTTCATGGTCTAGCAAATATTGTTCTAAAGGATCACTAAGAGGTACGGCAATAGAAGCAAGACCAATAATTTCATCCTTACTAGGCAGTTCTTCTTCACGGTGTTGTCTACTAAATTTAGAGAAATTAAATTCATGAGACATATCATCTAAACCGATAGTAACAACATCCTTTTTGCAATCTATCTTAGCATTAACAATGTTTAAGAAGGGTCTACCAAATATAATGGGAAAAAGCTATCTTGTGGGGAACCAAGAACAAGAAAATCAGCAGGATATTTAGTTTTCCCACACAAGACTTCAACATCTCTAACAATTCCCATTGGTGAAATAGTATCTCTATTGGCAAGTTTAATTGTGACATCAATATCTTCTAACTCAACAGGTGCAATATCATGCATAATTTCTCTGTATAGGTCAATAGGTATTGCACTAGCACTAGCACCCATATCACATAAGCCATTGTAACAATGATATCCTATTTTAACAGAAATAACATGCATGCCTACCATAGGTCTAGGTTTATCTTTAGCACAAGGTTTAGCAATTCTAGCAGTTTCATCACAGAAATAAATAACATGCCCATCAATATTATCAGCCAAGAGATCTTTAACAATAGCAATATTAGGTTCAACTTTAATTTGCTCAGGAGGTATATAAGTTATAATATTGCTTTTATGAACCACAGTTGAAGCTTTAGCATGATCTTTTATCCTAACAAGAAAAGGTGGTTTCTCAACATAAGCGGTAGGAACGATAGGATCATTATAAGTGATAGTCTTTTCTTCAACTTTAATAGGTGCAACTACTTTTACTTCTATAGGAGGATGATATTTAAACCACTTCGCCTTGGGGAGATCAACATAAGTAGCAAAAGATTCACATAATGAAGCTACTATCTCAGAGTCAAGTCCATATTTAGTGCTAAATTTACGGAAAACATCGGTATCCATAAAAGATTTAACACAATCAAACTTAGGTGTCATACCTGACTCCTTACCTTCGTCGAGGTCCCAATCTTCAGAGTTGCGTTTAATTCTTTCCAATAAATCCCATTTGAATTCAATAGTCTTCATCATAAAAGAGCCAGCACAAGAAGTATCGAGCATGGTGCGATTGCTATCAGAAAGCTGAGCATAAATTTTTTGCATAATAATTTCCCTTGAGAGCTCATGATTGGGGCATGAATATAACATTGATTTAAGCCTCCCCCAAGCTTGAGCGATGCTTTCTCCTTCACGATGCCAAAAATTATATATATAATTGCGATCACGATGAACAAGATGCATAGGATAAAACTTCTGATGAAATTCCAATTTCAATCGTTTGTAGTTCCATGACCTCGTATCATCACATAGCCTATACGATGTCAATGCATCTTCCTTCAAAGATAAAGGAAAGACCTTCTTCTTAATAACCTCTTCGGGTACACCTGCAAGCTTAAATAACCCACAAACTTCATCCACATATATTAGGTGCTCATCGGGATGTAATGTTCCATCTCCTGCAAAAGGTTTAGCTAGCAGTACATTTTTCTATCATACCCGAAGGAATTTCAAAGCAGACATTTTCAGTTTCAGTAGTTTCATTTTCAGTGGGTGCAGTAGGTTGAGGAGCAACTCTTTGCTCTACTGGTCGGGGTGAAGATACCCCGAACAAGCCCCTCGGAGGATTACTTTCCATAGTAACAAGTGACAGTAAATTTCAACACACTATATAAATTTTTCCTTACCAAATTCCACCTACCAAAGGCGCTTCATGCCCCGGCAACGGCGCCAGAAAAGAGTCTTGATGACCCACAAGTATAGGGGATCTATCGTAGTCCTTTCGATAAGTAAGAGTGTCGAACCCAACGAGGAGCAGAAGGAAATGATAAGCGGTTTTCAGCAAGGTATTCTGTGCAAGTACTGAAATAAGTGGTAACAGATAGTTTTGTGATAGGATAATTTGTAACGAGTAACAAGTAACAAAAGTAAATAAAGTGCAGCAAGGTGGCCCAATCCTTTTTGTAGCAAAGGACAAGCCTGGACAAACTCTTATATAGAGAAAAGCGCTCCCGAGGACACATGGGAATATCGTCAAGCTAGTTTTCATCACGTTCATATGATTCACGTTCGGTACTTTGATAATTGGGTCTTTACATTTGTGTCCCTAACTCTATCCCACTACTCACATTTACCCCTAATTTCGAAGTCTGCTCAAATTTGCCCCTCTGCCGTTAAGTGACCTTACAAAAATGCCCTTCCATTCTGTTTCCGTCCGGTCAAAGGGGTTTGACCGTCTACGGGGCGTTTGTTGGACATTTTGCCCTTGCCTCCATGTGCCACTTACATGTGGGACCCAATCAGAAAAAATAAAAAGGAAAGACTCTCCCTCTCACACTCTCTCTCACACACTTGCATGTGGGCCCCAAACAATATAGACAAATAAAAAAAGCCCTCCCACCTCTCTCCCCTACCTCATGACCTCTCTGTCTCACCTCCGGCGAGCGTCGACAGGCCTGATTGTGCGCCGTCGGCACCAGCTCCCCACGCGCCGCAGCCCTCCCTCCATTCCATCCTCCCTCTCCCTCGCTCTCCTGCGACCGTGCCTTGGACTGGCGGCGCGCTCCAATGACCAAAGGCACGGTGACGATGGACGAAATCACAACTCCGGCGACCAACTTGTTGGCGAAGAGTATAGTTCGGACGAGTGCGCTGGGGCGCGTCCAGTGGTACCAACAGAGTGTGAAGGGGTGGTGGGAATCGACCGTGGCGACGAGCTAGGCGGCGGCCGACGGCGGTGCTCGACGGACTCGAGAAGGCGACCATGGATCCAGTGGTTTAGGGGGCTGGGCGACATCATAGGGGCACCACGAACACGACTAAGACATTGATTTGTGGTTTAGCAGCACAAGGGCGGCGAATCGACGATGGCGCTCCGGCGGCCATAGACGAGGAAGACGGTCGATCCGTTCATGTTTGCGAGGTCCTGCTCGAGCTGCTCCTAGGAGTAGACGAAGTCGAGGCGTGCACGTCTCCTGGATAGCTTTTTAGCCGTCTGTGAGGACAATGGCCGCGACAATGGCGAAGGTCATGACGACGGCCGTCCTGGGATGCGCCTGAGGAGAGGAGAGCGAGCGGGGGAAGGGAGGGAAAGTTAGCTATGGTTGTGCAAGGGCTTGCCGGCGTCACTAAGTAGCCCTACTCGAGCTACTACGGCGACAGCTATCGAACAGCGGGCGACGGTGACGCGTGCCGGCGCGTGCAGTCGATGAGCTAACGAAGAAGGCGACTGGGGGAGATGGGTGGGCCTGGCGGGTATGCACATGGGCTGAAAGTGCACATTGCACTTGGGCCAAAAGGAAGCACTCTCTTTCTTCTCTTTAATTTCTGTTTTTTTCAGGGGTAAAAATGTCCAACAAACACCCCATAGATGGTCAAACCCCTTTGACTGGACGGAAACAGAACGGAAGGGCATTTTTGTAAGGTCACTTAACAGTAAAGGGGCAAATTTGAGCAGACTTCGAAATTAGGGGCATATCTGAGTAGGTGGTTTGACTTAGGGACATAAATGCAAATGGCCCTTGATAATTTGGTATGTGGGTGGACCGGTGCTTAGGTGTTGTTCTTACTTGAACAAGCATCCCACTTATGATTAACCTCTATTGCAAGCATCCGCAACTACAACAAAAGTATTAAGGTAAACCTAACCATAGCATGAAACATATGGATCCAAATCAGCCCTTTATGAAGCAACGCATAAACTAGGGTTTAAGCTTATGTCACTCTAGCAACCCATCATCTACTTATTACTTCCCAATGCCTTCCTCTAGGCCCAAATAATGGTAAAGTGTCATGTAGTCGACGTTCACATAACACCACTAGAGGAGAGACAACATACATCTCATCAAAATATTGAATGAATACCAAATTCACATGACTACTAATAGCAAGACTTCTCCCATGTCCTCAGGAACAAAAGTAACTACTCACAAAGCGTAAACATGTTCATAATCAGAGGTGTATTAATGTGCATATAGGATCTGAACATATGATCTTCCACCAATTAAACCAACTAGCATCAACTACAAGGAGTAATTAACACTACTAGCAACCTACTAGCACCAATCCCGGACTTGGAGACAAGAATTGGATACAAGAGATGAAATAGGGTTTTGAGATGAGATGGTGTTGATGAAGATGTTGATGGAGATTGACCTCTACCGATGAGAGGAGCGTTGGTGATGACGATGGCGATGATTTCCCCCTCCGGGAGGGAAGTTTCCCCGGCAGAACAGCTCCGCCAGAACCCTAGATTGGTTCCACCAAGGTTCCGCCTCGTGGCGGCGGAGTTTCGTCTGAGAAGATGGCTTATGATTATTTTCCCATCGAAAGAGTCCATATAGCAGAAGATGGTCACCGGAGGGCCACCAGGGGGCCCACGAGGTAGGGGGCCGCGCCCAGGGGGGTAGGGCGCGCCCCCACCCTCATGGGCAGGGTGTGGCCCCCCTGGTGAAGTTCTTGCGCTCAATGTTTTTTATATATTTGGAAAACATCATCCGCGAAGTTTCAGGACTTTTGGAGCTGTGCAGAATAGGTCTCTAATATTTGCTCCTTTTCCAGCCCAGAATCCCAGCTGCCAGCATTCTCCCTCTTTATGTAAACCTTGTAAAATAAGAGAGAATATGCATAAGTATTGTGACATAATGTGTAATAACAACCCATAATGCAATAAATATTGATATAAAAGCATGATGCAAAATGGACGTATCAACTCCCCCAAGCTTAGATCTCGCTTGTCCTCAAGCGAAAAGCCGAAATCGAAAAATATGTCCACATGTTTAGAGATGAAGGTGTCGATAAAAATAAAATATGGACATGAGGGCATCATGATCATTCTTAGAGCAGCAACTTATATAATTCTTGTCATATGATATCTTATGCTGGAGTAATAATTCAATCACAATATCAAGTATGGATCATAAACTTCATTGAAAACTGTCAAACTATAATCTTAGTCATTGAAGCAATTGCAATTTATCATAACATAGGAAAGAGTCAATGTATAAGAGCTTTTCAGCAAGTCCACATACTCAACTATCATATAGTCTTTCATAATTGCCGACACTCACGCAATACTTATGGGTATCGAGTCTTAACCGGACAGAGAGAAAGATAGGGGCTTATAGTTTTGCCTCCCAACGTCTTACCTCAAGGGTAATGTCAACAGTAATAGTTCATGAAAACTCACTTCCAATTAGCTATATATACCAGGATCTTTCCAACATATTGTGCTTGCCGAAGGATAAATGTAAAAAGGAAGGGTGAAGATCACCATGACTCTTTTGTAGTGTAGGACATAAAAGTAAAAGATAGGCCCTTCGCAGAGGGAAGCAGAGGTTGTCATGTGCTTTTATGGTTGGATGCACAAAATCCTAACGCGAAAGAACGTCCCTTTATATTGCCACTTGTGATATGGACCTTTATTATGCAGTCTGTCACTTTTATTACTTCCATATCACATGATTGTATAAAGCTTATTAACTCCACACCAATCAATCATACATATTTAGAGATCAATTTTTATTGCTTACACAGATGACAACTTACTTGAGGGATCTTACTCAATCTATAGGTTGATATGGTGGACTCTCATGACAAAACTGGTTTAAGGGTATTTGGAAGCCAACTAGTATCTCTACTTGGTGCAATGGCGTTGGCTAGCATGAGGGGGAAAGGCAAGCTCAACATGTTGGAGGATCCAAGACAATATAATTTATCTCAGATGTAAGAAAACATAACCCATTATGTTGTCTTCCTTGTCCAATGTCAACTCTTTAGCATGTCACATTTTAATGAGTGCTCACAATCATAAAAGATGTCCAAGATAGTATATTTATATGTGAAGACCTATCTTTCTTTATTACTTCCTATTAATTGCAACGATGACCAAAACTATGTTTGTCAACCCTCAATAATTTTTATTCATCATACTCTTTCTATGTGAGCTCATTACTCTCCATAAGAGTCACATGATCTCTTTGTTTATTTTTATTTCTTTCTCTTTTCTTCTCTTTTATTTAGGATCATGGCAAAAATAAGCAAGCCCTTGACTTAACACTAATCTTTATTATATAGCTCACAGACTCGATTGCATAGATGGATAATAAAGCAAAACTCACGACTAGATCATACTAAGAACTTTTATTCTACTAGATCAAGATACTACCAAAAGGATCGAACTAAGAAAAACGGTAAAGATAAAAGTGATGGTGATATGGTACCGGGGAACTCCCCCAAGCTTAGCAGTTGCCAAGTGGAGTGCCCATACCAGATACTCAATTCTTCTTTGTTGGTGGAGACGGTGGTGATTTTATTGATAGCGTAGGCTTCTTCCTTAATTTGTGTTTGAGGACAGAATTTCGGTCCCTTAGGTCCTCGATTTCCTGTTCCAGGCTCAGTATCTTTTTGCATAGTTCCTGCTTGTTTTCCTGCAAGAGGCGAAAAGGGATAAACTCGATCTTAGGTTTCTTTACTCTATCTGGGAGGCTTGACTTTTTTAACTCCACATGCATGTCCCCAGGTTGAGGTAGTGGGACTTCATCCTCATCAGAGGTTGTCTCCTCTTTTCCCTTGGGTTCATAGTCTTCTTCTTCTTTCATAGTCCAACCATAATGCTCCACATCCCCATAGACCTTAGGATCTGCAAGGTAATCAGCCACATAGCATTCTCCTTCTGAATCCTGGGACGACATGTTGCTTTGTCTGCAGCAGGACAGCTCAAAACAAAGACAATAGAATTTTGCGTGATACGGGAGTCAAAACCCCCGGGAGGTTATATAATGAATTTTTACCGACCAAAATACGTGTTTTGTAAGAAAACGCAGTCCGGAGAGCACACGAGGCGCCCACGAGGTAGGGGGGCGCGCCCAGGGGGTAGGGCGCGCCCTCCACCCTCGTGGAGCCCTCGTGTCCTTTCCGGACTGCTGCTTATTTTTCTATTTTTCTAAATATTTCAAAACGGAGAAATATTGCCTTAAAACTGTTTTGGAGTCGGTTTACTTACCATGCCACATACCTATTCTTTTTCGGAGTCTGAAACATTCCAGAAAGTGTCCCTTATGTATTCCTCCAGGGTTATGGTTTCAATAACATTGGTTCAACATTTATGGGGTTACCCGAGATATAATGTTTGATTCTTTGACCATTTACCACCTTCGGATTTGTGCCTTCGAAGTTGCTGATTTTTATGGCACCGGAATGGTAGACCTCCTTGATAACGTAGGGACCTTCCCATTTAGAGAGAAGCTTTCCTGCAAAAAATCTTAAACGAGAGTTGTATAGCAATACACAATCACCTACATTAAACTCACGCTTTTGTATCCTTTTGTCATGCCATCTTTTAACCTTTTCTTTAAACAACTTGGCATTTTCGTAGGCTTGGGTTCTCCATTCATCAAGTGAGCTAATATCAAATAACCTCTTCTCACCGGCAATTTTAAAATCATAGTTAAGTTCTTTAATAGCCCAATAAGCCTAATGTTCTAGTTCGAGAGGTAAGTGACATGCTTTTCCATAAACCATTTTATACGGAGGCATACCCATAGGATTTTTATATGCAGTTCTATAGGCCCATAATGCATCATCAAGTTTCTTGGACCAATTCTTTCTAGACCTATTAACAGTCTTTTGCAAAATTAATTTGAGTTCTCTATTGCTCAATTCTACTTGACCACTAGACTGAGGGTGATAAGGAGATGCAATTCTATGATTAACATCATATTTAGCAAGCATTTTACGGAAAGCACCATGAATAAAATGTGAACCACCATCAGTCATTAAATATCTAGGAACTCCAAACCTTGGAAAGATAACTTCTTTAAGCATTTTAATAGAAGTGTTATGATCAGCACTACTAGTTGGAATAGCTTCTACCCACTTAGTAACGTAATCAACATCAACTAAAATATGTGTATAACCATTAGAGGAAGGAAAAGGTCCCATATAGTCAAAGCCCCAAACATAAAATGGTTCAATAACAAGTGAATAATTCATAGGCATTTCTTGACGTCTACTAATATTACCAATTCTTTGACATTCATCACAAGATAAGACAAACTTACGGGCATCCTTGAAGAGAGTAGGCCAATAAAAACCAGATTGCAATACCTTATGTGCAGTTCTATCTCCAGCATGGTGTCCTCCACAAGCTTCGGAGTGACACTTGCGTAGGATCTGTTCCTGTTCATGCTCAGGTACACAACGTCTAATAACACCATCTACCCCTTCTTTATAAAGATGTGGGTCATCCCAAAAGTAATGCCTCAAATCATAAAAGAACTTTTTCTTTTGCTGGTATGTGAAACTAGGTGCTATAAACTTAGCAACAATGTAATTAGCATAATCAGCATATCATGGAGCAGCATGAGAAGCATTTATGACATTCAATTGCTCATCAGGAAAGCTATCATCAATAGGTAGTGGGTCATCAAGCACATTTTCTAACCTAGACAAGTTGTCTGCAACGGGGTTCTCAGCTCCTTTTCTATTAACAATATGCAAATCAAATTCTTGTAGCAGGAGAACCCATCTAATAAGTCTAGGTTTAGCATCTTTCTTTTCCATAAGATATTTAATAGCAGCATGATCATTGTGGATATTTACTTTAGAATCAACAATATAAGGTCTATACTTATCACAAGCAAATACAACTGCTAAGAATTCTTTTTCGGTGGTAGCATAATTTCTTTGAGCATTGTCTAGAGTTTTACTAGCATATTGAATAACATTTAGTTTCTTATCAACTCTTTGTCCTAGAACAACACCTACAGCATAATCACTAGCATCACACATAATTTCAAAGGGTAAATACCAATCAGGTGGCTGAAGAATACGTGCAGAGATCAATGCTTTCTTAAGTATTTCAAATGCTTCTACACAATCATCATCAAAGACAAATGGTATATTTTTTGTAATAAATTAGTCAGAGGCCGAGAAATTTTTGAGAAGTCCTTAATGAACCTCCTATAAAAACCGGCATGACCAAGGAAACTTCTTATACCTTTAATGTCCTTGGGACATGGCATCTTTTCAATAGCGTCAACCTTGGCTTTATCAACTTCAATACCTCTTTTAGAAACTTTATGCCCCAAGACAATACCTTCATTAACCATAAAGTGGCACTTTTCCCAATTCAAGACAAGATTAGTTTCTTCACATCTCTGCAAAACTCGATTAAGGTTGCTCAAGCAATCATCAAAAGAAGATCCATAGATGGAAAAGTCATCCATGAAAACCTCACAAATCTTTTCACAGAAGTCAGAGAATATAGCCATCATCCATCTTTGAAAGGTAGCAGGTGCATTACATAAACCAAAAGGCTTACGTCTATAAGCAAAAGTACCAAAAGGGCATGTAAAAGTAGTCTTTGATTGATCTTTGGCTGACACATGTATTTGAGAGAAACCAGAATAACCATCTAGAAAGCAAAAATGTGTATGTTTAGACAATCTTTCTAGCATTTGATCGATAAAAGGTAAGGGGTAATGATCTTTTTTAGTAGCCTTATTCAACTTGCAGAAATCAATTACCATCCTATAACCAGTAATAATTCTTTGAGGAATCAATTCATCTTTATTATTAGGAACAACTGTAATGCCTCCCTTCTTAGGGACACAATGGACAGGGCTTACCCACTGATTATCAGCATCGGGATAAATTATACCTGCCTCAAGGAGCTTTAGTATCTCCTTTCTGACCACTTCTTTCATTTTAGGATTCAGTCGGCGTTGATGATCACGAACTGGTTTAGCATCTTCTTCCAAATTGATTTTATGTTGACATAAAGTGGGACTAATGCCCTTAAGATCATCAAGAGTATACCCAATAGCAGCATGGTGCTTCTTCAGAATTTTTAATAATCGCTCTCTTCTTCATGCTCTGAAAGGTTAGCACTAATAATAACAGGGTATATCTTTTTCTCATCAAGATAAGCATATTTAACAGTATCAGGTAACGGTTTAAGCTCAAACACGGGATCACCCTTGGGTGGAGGAGGATCCCCTAGGATTTCAACAGGTAGATTGTTTTTCAGCATAGGTTCCTGTTTAAAGAATACTTCATCTATTTCTCTTCTTTCATTCATAAACATATCATTTTCATGGTCTAGCAAATATTGTTCTAAATGATCACTAAGAGGTACGACAATAGAAGCAAGACCAATAATTTCATCCTTACTAGGTAATTCTTCTTCACGGTGGTGTCTACTAAATATAGAAAAATTAAATTCATGAGTCATATCATCTAAACCGATAGTAACAACATCTCTTTTGCAATCTATGGTAGCATTAACAGTATTTAAGAAGGGTCTAGCAAAAATAATGGGACAAAACTATCTTGTGGGGAACCAAGAACAAGAAAATTAGTAGGATATTTAGTTTTCCCACACAAGACTTCAACATCTCTAACAATTCCCATTGGTGAAATAGTATCTCTATTGGCAAGTTTAATTGTGACAACAATATCTTCCATCTCAGCAGGTGCAATATCATGCATAACTTCTTTGTATAAGGAATAAGGTATTGCACTAGCACTAGCACCCATATCACATAAGCCATGATAACAATGATCTCCTATTTTAACAGAAATAACAGGCATGCCAACCACAAGTCTAGGTTTATCTTTATCACGAGGTTTAGCAATTCTAGCAGTTTCATCACAGAAATAAATAACATGCCCATCAATATTATCAGACAAGAGATCTTTAACAATAGCAATATTATGTTCAACTTTAACTTGTTCAGGAGGTGTATATGTTTTAATATTGCTTTTACGAACCACAGTTGAAGCTTTGGCATGATCCTTTATCCTAAAAGGAAAAGGTGGTTTCTCAACATAAGCAGTAGGAACAATAGGATCATTATAAGTGACAGTATTTTCTTCAAGTTCAATAGGTGCAGCTACTTTTAATTCTATGGGAGGATGATATTTAAACCACTTCTCCTTGGGGAGATCAACATAAGTAGCAAAAGATTCACAGAAGGAAGCTACTATCTCAGAGTCAAGTCCATATTTAGTGCTAAATTTACGAAAAATATCGGTATCCATAAAAGATTTAACACAATCAAAACTAGGTGTCATACCTGACTCCTTACCATTGTCGAGGTCCCAATCTTCGGAGTTGCATTTAATTCTTTCCAATAAATCTCATTTGAATTCAATAGTCTTCATCATAAAAGAGCCAGCACAAGAAGTATCAATCATGGTGCGATTGTTACCAGAAAGCCGAGCATAAAAATGCTGAATAATCATATCCCTTGAGAGCTCATGATTGGGGCATGAATATAACATTGATTTAAGCCTCCCCCAAGCTTGAGCGATGCTTTCTCCTTCGCGAGGCCAAAAATTATATATATAATTGCGATCATGGTGAACAAGATGCATAGGATAAAACTTTTGATGAAATTCCAATTTCAATCGTTTATAGTCCCAAGACTCATATCGTCACATAGCCTATACCATGTTGATGCATCTCCCCTCAAAGATAAAGGGAAGACCTTGTTCTTAACAACATCTCCGGGTACACCTACAAGCTTAAATAATCCACAAACTTCATCCGCATATATTAGATGCTCATCAATATGTTTTATTCCATCTCCTAAAAAATGATTAGCTAGCAGTTTTTCTACCATACCCAAAGGAATTTCAAAGCAAGCATTTTCATTTTCAGTAGGTTGAGGAGCAACTCTTTGCTCTACTGGTCGGGGTGAAGATACCCCAAACAAGCCCCCCAGAGGATTACTTTCCATAGTGAAAGTGCAACTATCCCTAGGTGGTTTTGGTAATTCCTAACAACATATAGCTCATTGAGCTCACATTATTCCAAGATTAATATTTCAGGAAAAGCTCAATGAATGGAATGGCATGGATGAGGAAAGTGGACCCCTCAAAATACTAAGGACAAAAAGATTGGCTCAATCTCAAAGCTCAAGACTCTACATTTTATATTTTAGTGATCCAAGATCACATTGAGTCTATAGGAAAAGCCAATACTATCAAGGAGGGATGAGGTGTTGCTTGATGAGGTTCTTGCTTCATAGTGCTTAGTGATATGCTCCAAAACCCTCAACTACCTTCCCACATCCACATATGACCTAAACCAAAATTCAAACTCGGCCCCACCAATTCTTTCTATCCGACGCCACAGAGTTCAGATGTCATAGCCACTGCCACAAACCCTAGGCAAATCGGTCTCACCGATAGGGATCTCGGTCACACCGAGATGGGGTTGTAATCTCTATGTTTCCCTTCATAATGTTTCGGTCCTACCGAGATGAGCGATCGGTCCCACCGAGATTGCAATGTAAACTCTCTGTTTCCCTTTTGTAACATTTCGGTCCCACCGAAATGAGCAAATCGGCCCCACCGAGTTTACCTGACCAACTCTCTGGTTAGCTTATTACCAAAATCTGTCCCACCGAGTTTGTGTAATCGGTCACACCGAGATTACGTTATGCCCTAACCCTAACCATATCGGTCCTACCTAGTTGCATCTCAGTCCCACCGAAAATCCTAACGGTCACTAGGTTTGCTAAATCGGTTCGACCAAGTTTCTCAATTCGGTCTCACCGAGATTGGTAAATTGTGTGTAACGGCTAGTTTTTGCGTGGAGGCTATATATACCCCTCCACCCACTCTTAATTTATGGAGAGAGCCATCAGAACATACCTACACTTCCAATACGCATTTTCTTAGGGAGAACCACCTACTCATATGTTGAGGCCAAGATATTCCATTCATACCATATGAATCTTGATCTCTAGCCTTCCCCAAGTTGCTTTCCACTCAAATCTTCTTTCCACCAAATCCATATTCTATGAGAGAGAGTTGAGTGTTGGGGAGACTATCATTTGAAGCACAAGAGCAAGGAGTTCATCATCAACACACCATTTGTTACTAATTGGAGAGTGGTGTCTCCTAGATTGGCTAGGTGTCACTTGGGAGCCTCCGACAAGATTGTGGAGTTGAACCAAGGAGTTTGTAAGGGAAAGGAGATCGCCTACTTCATGAAGATCTACCACTAGTGAGGCAAGTCCTTCGTGGGTGATGACCATGATGGGATAGACAAGGTTGCTTCTTCGTGGACCCTTCGTGGGTGGAGCCCTCCATGGACTCGCGCAACCGTTACCCTTTGTGGGTTGAAGTCTCCATCAACGTGGATGTACGATAGCACCACCTATCGGAACCACGACTGAGGGAGTCCTGGATTAGGGGGTGTTCGGGTAGCCGGACTATACCTTCAGCCGGACTCCTGGACTATGAAGATACAAGATTGAAGACTTCGTCCCATGTCCGGATGGGACTTTCCTTGGCGTGGAAGGCAAGCTTGGCGATGCGGATATTCAAGATCTCCTACCATTGTAACTGACTTTATGTAACCCTAACCCTATCCGGTGTCTATATAAACCGGAGGGTTGTAGTCCGTAGGCAATCAACTCCATATACAACAATCATACCATAGGCTAGCTTCTAGGGTTTAGCCTCCTTGATCTCGCGGTAGATCTACTCTTGTACTGCCCATATCATCAATATTAATCAAGCAGGACGTAGGGTTTTACCTCCATCAAGAGGGCCCAAACCTGGGTAAAACATCGTGTCCCCTGCCTCCTGTTACCATCCGGCCTAGACGCACAGTTCGGGACCCCCTACCCGAGATCCGCCGATTTTGACACCGACATTGGTGCTTTCATTGAGAGTTCCTCTATGTCGTCGCCTTTGGGCCCGATGGCTCCTTTGATCATCAACAACGATACGGTCCAGGGTGAGACTTTTCTCCCCGGACAGATCTTCGTCTTCGGCAGCTTCGCTTTGCGGGCCAATTCGCTCGGCCACCTGGAGCAGATCGAAAGCTACGCCCCTGGCCATCAAGTCAGGTTTGGAAGCTTAAACTACACGGCTGACATCCGCGGAGACTTGATCTTCGACGGGTTCGAGCCACGGCCAAGCGCGCCGCACTATCTCGAGGGGCATGATCTAGCTCTGCCTCCGGACAGTGTCCTGGAGGCCGCACACGCATCGGTTCCGACCCCTAACTTGGAGCCTACTGCGCCAATCGAGGATGAGCGGTTGGACGTCACCTCGGGGGATTCGATCTCAAAGGCAATCGAGCCGAACGCTAGCCCCGCACTCTGCATGATCCGTGACTCCGAGGATCCGGACCCCTTTCCGAACTCCGAACCCCCCGCGCCCCTGCCGATCGAATCCGATTGGGCCGATAATAGAGTTCACCGCCGCAGACATCTTTCAGCACTCGCCTTGTGGCGATATCCTGAACTCTCTCAAGTCTCTCTCCTTATCAGGAGAGCCCTGGCCGAACTATGGTCAGCGAGGATGGGATACGGGCGATGAAGAAATTCAAAGCCCACCCACCACCCACTTGGTAGCCACTGTCGACAATTTAAACGACGTGCTCAACTTCGACTCCGAAGACATCGACAGCATGGATGACGATGCAGGAGATACTGACGAACCAACGCCCATAGGGCATTGGACAGCCACCTCATCTCACAACGTGTACATGGTGGATACCCCTAAAGGAAGCGACAACGAGGAAAAAGGGGATGGGACAGGAAATCGACCCCCCGAAAAGCAATCAAAGCATCGGCGTAAACACCGACCCAAGCCCCGCCTCGACAAAAACCCAGCCATAGAGCAGGACGAGCCGGTAGACGACGAGCAGGCCTTAAAGCAACCGTCCGAATAGGGCAACACGGATAGAGAAACCGAACATCCCTCCTCCGAAGAAAACGGCATTCCGGACGACCTCACGCCGAATAAACCTATGGAGCAGAAGAATCTCCACGAGAGGCTCGTTGCAACTGCACGCAGCCTAAAAAAGCAGAAGCGGAAGCTAAAAACAGCGGAAGATGCACTCCGGATTAGATGGAGCAAAGTAATCAATACCACAGATAAGTACAGCGACAGTCGCCACACTAAAAGCTATCCAAAAAGAAATCTACTGCCTGAATTCGACGAAGAGGCCCTAGAGCCCTCGCATTCAAAAAATGAAAAAGCCACACGGTCGGATAGACGACCCCATAAAGCGGCAAGCGGCGCCGCACCTAAATCGGCATGCGACCCACTTAAGGATTCGCATCATGGCCCAGTCAGGTCCATTTATGGGCTAAGAAAGCAAGCTCTCGTAAGCAACGCTATGAAGCCATCATCAGAATCCGGCACACCCAAATACAGGGGCGCCGCACCCCCCCTATGTTTCACCGATGAGGTCCTGGACTATGAATTCCCAGAGGGATTCAAACCCGTAAACATAGAGGCATATGATGGAACAACAGACCCTGGAGTTTGGATCGAGGATTATATCCTCCACATACACATGGCTAGAGGAGATGATCTCCACGCCATAAAATACCTACCCCTTAAGCTTAAAGGGCCAGCCCAGCATTGGCTTAAAAGCCTTCCCGAAAACACAATTGGAAGCTGGGAAGAGCTCGAGGATGCTTTCCGAGCAAACTTTCAAGGGACCTATGTCCGCCCTCTGGATGCAGACGATCTTAGTCACATAACTCAACAACCCGGAGAATCAGCTCGGCAGTTCTGGAATAGATTCCTCACTAAAAAGAATCAGATAGTCGACTGTCTGGACGCCGAAGCCTTAGCAGCTTTCAGGCATAACGTCCGAGACGAATGGCTCTCCAGACACCTAGGCCAAGAAAAGCCAAGAACAATGGCCGCACTAACAAGCCTCATGACCCACTTTTGTGCAGGGGAGGACAACTGGTTGGCAAGGTGCAACCCCAGCGACCCAAGTACATCCGAAACTAGGGATGGAAATGGAAAACCGCGATGCAACAAGGACCGTCGCTGGACTAAGGACAAAAGTCCGAAGAGCACGACAGTCAATGCCGGATTCAAAGGCTCACGACAAAATCAGGAAAAATCGCCCCCCGGGATCACAGGGATGATCCATCCAACCTAAATAAAATCCTGGACAGGATATGTCAGATACACAGTACTCCCGGGAAGCCTGCTAACCATACCCACAGAGACTGTTGGGTTTTCAAACAATCCGACAGACTCAATGCCGAACACAAGGGGCTCGATACACCAAGCGAAGACGAGGACGAACCCCAAAAGCAGAGCACCAGGAAACAAAAGAACTTCCCACAAGAAGTAAAAATAGTGAACTCACTTCACATAACAAAACGTGCGGCGCCCGTAAAGGTACACACCACACGGCCCATCCCCAAAGGGTCCTGCCACTGGTTGTCAAAACCAATCATCTTCGATCAGCCAGATTATTCTAGGAATATCAAGAATGTAGGCTGGACTGCCTTGATACTCGATCCAATAATTGGCGGACTCCAGTTTTCAAATGTCCTTATGGACGGCGGCAGTGGACTAAACCTGATATATCAGGATACAATCCAGCACATGGGGATAAACCCAGCAAGAATCCGCCGCAGCAAAACCTCCTTTCAAGGGGTAATACCTGGTCCGGACACCCATTGTATGGGTTTTCTCCGGCTCGAAGTCATATTCGGCTCTGCCAATAACCTCCGCCGTGAAAAGCTGACCTTCCATATCGTCCCGTTCTCAAGTCGCTATCAAGCACTACTGGGACGCGAAGCTTTCGCTTGCTTTAACGCAATACCACATTATGCATCTCTTACGCTTAAGATGCCCGGTCCACGAGGCATCATCTCTTTGAAGGGGAAGCACTAAAGTGCGCCTCCCCAAGTGGAGGACCGTGCGGCCGCTTTGACAGCCCCACAGTAAAATGGCCTCACCAGCCAAAAAACTTCGAAATAGGTCATTCAAGACCACGAACGCGGATAGACGAGTTCGGTGCAAAATCATCATTGATGCAGGCCTAGAAGCCATATACCCCCGCACTAGGGGCTCCACGCATATACAATAAGAGACAATAAAGCTCAATCTTATATATCTTACTTTATACTTTGCTTATTTTAAACTTTTTCGGCACGACCCGTTTTCAACTCAGTTCCTCTCTTTTACAGATGAACGTCGTGCGGCGCCCGTCCAGGATACGGCACAACGGAGACACAGGCGCAGACGTGCAGTGGGGACCCGTCCTAAAGGATTCTTTTTAGATTAAGACCCTGCGTAAACCTTTTTTACTGTCTCTTGTTGCTACACATCCCCTGGTTTTTTCTTTCTGATATAACCAAGGAGGAGGCTGGCGTCTTGGCATGTGGCCACGTCAGAATTTTTGCACGTACCTGGACACTAGGGGCTTTTTTAATAAAGAGTGTTGTTTCGTCCGCACTCATAAAGACCGAACACCTTAGGGAGTGTTCGGCGTCGCGAGTTTTGGCATTATATGCATCAGCTCCGAATCATGTCTTTGGTCAAATGTTGGGTTGCCCGGCTCCTGAGTTCGGCTACCTTACGTTCCGCTCTATCGGCTAAGGTAGCACCAGGAGAACTACTGCGATTGTGCCCCGGTTCGGCCGGGCGAGCACCTCAGTAGAGAAAGCCGAAAACTGACTGTCATGATGCAGCATGAGACTGGTCAGGCACTCGATGACCTATCGGAATCTATCGGATTCCTCCGCTTTAACGAAGGGCCGCTTCCCGGTCAGGCACATACGCGCCCCGAATTCGGACGAGCGCAGTTGCCACCACGGAGCTACCTAAAGAGTCTCATTGTCAAACACCTATGGCTAAGTGAAAGTGTTAAAGCATTATAGTCCGGTTGCCTGGCCCGCTGCGCTATCACCTTCTTTGTAGGACCAAGACGTTGGGTTAAGTGTGAAAATGCGTCTTCTACGAGCACCCCCGCACTATGTGCGTGGGGGCTGAAGCCAACGAGTGCCATCTTTCAGATTCTATATATATATATATTTATATATATATATATCTTAAAACGGCCGCACAGGAGGTGTCCCCAATACTTGGAGGCACAAGTATAAAAAAGGCCACCACAGTTTATCAAAATATTACTTTATAATTACATATGCTATCATAACATAGCATCTTTCGGGCACTGGTCTCTATTACACGAGCGCCTTCAAGAACTTCCTGAAAATAGTGCTCGGAGGATACTCGGCTTTTGTCCGAATCTCGGGACGCAACAACGGCGGTCTCCATCTCTGCCCAGTATGTCTTAACACGGGCAAGAGCAATCCTAGCGCCCTCTATGCATGCTGACCTCTTCATTGCATTTATACGTGGCACTGCGTCAAGGAATTGCCGCACCAAGCTGAAATAACTCTTCGGCTCCGATCTCCCCGGCCACAGGTGACCCATGGCGTACTTCATGGCGAGTCCAGACAACCTATTGAGTTCGGCCCATTGAGCCAAACGATCATCCACTGCCAGTGGACGCTCTGGATTGTGAAACTGCGACCAGAAAAGCTTTTCCACTTCGCGATCTTTCTGATCTCGAAAGTGTTCAGTCGCATCAGCAGCACTCGCTGCCAAGTCCAGATAGGTATCCTCCACACTCCACATCCGGTCCAACGGAGCAAACTTCGGATCACAAAATTTCCTTCGCAGCATAAAGGGCTTTCCAGCCGCAATCTGTTCGGCCTGACGCAGCTCCTCCTTCGCAGCTCTCATCGCAGAGCGCGCGTCCTTGGCATTTGCAACGGCCTTCTCTAAGTCCGTCTGTTTCACCTGGTCTTCTTTTTCAAGAAGTCTGCAACGGTCTGTAGCACCTTTTACTTTTCGGCCATCTTGGCCATCTCTTCCTTGCTTCGACAATGAGCAGCCTGTTCGGCTCTCAGCTCTTCAAGGGCTTTCTTGGTGGCCGCATCATTTTTGCTAGCTTGTTCTTTAGCTCGGGCAAGTTCTGCCCTAAGACTCTCCACGGCGGCCGCACCATCTGCGTCAAGCACACACATCGTAAGACACAGGCATAAAACTGTTCTTACCTGATGCCGCCCGAGGAATTACATACCTTGAGCCTCATCAAGCCGCTTATTGACAAGCGTGATGTCGGCATCTGCCACGTCCAGTTGCCGCTTTAGTTCGGCAAAATCGTCAGTTCGGCTCGATTCCGGACACCCTGCCGCCTACATTCAAAGGCGACATCTTAGACCTGGGATTATGATCCTCTGCGTGCCGTCATTTCTTGACAACGCGCAGAGTCTCAAGGGCTACTATCTACACAGGGCGCATCTTACTCATGCGCAACTGACAAAAGTATACATTATCTAATGTACCTCGAAACCCGTCAGTAAACTTTTGACGGCCTCATACAATCCGCTCTCTACGGATAAAATCCTTTCAATCACCATGCCCAT
Source organism: Triticum urartu (assembly GCF_056163025.1). Taxonomy (NCBI): domain Eukaryota; kingdom Viridiplantae; phylum Streptophyta; class Magnoliopsida; order Poales; family Poaceae; genus Triticum; species Triticum urartu. The sequence goes on from NC_141879.1 coordinate 192,663,752, forward strand.
CAATGCACGGTGCTCCTCTGAGATAGAAGCTCGCCCTAGCAGAATCTTTAGCTCCTCCGGCCGAGCACCAGACGGTGCCGGGCTCGTCACATGACCTCTTTCTAAGGCCGGACGCGGAGAACCTCGGGGGGCCGCATAGCCACCTTCCGCCCTGCCGGATTTGGAGAAACCCTCCGCGACGACACCTCAGGGTCGCCCACCTCGCTAGGCGGCACGGCAGGGGGAGGCGTCCCGCTCTCCATCATCTCCGGAAGGAGATCCCCCGAAGACGAGCTCTGCTGAGAAGGGCTGAGGTCTGAGCTACAAGATAAAGGTTTGGTTAATCTTCTCAGATATAAATCAAGGACTTCCCTCATCCCTCAAAAGGAAAATCTTTTCTCCACTTACGGCTCGCTGGAGGGCTGATCCCCTTGAGGGCGTAGTCCGGCCGAGGAACTCCCCGGCGTCGGACCCTCTGACGAGGATTTTCTCCCCCGTTTCGAGGCCATGGTTTCCGGGTCGTCAGAGGCAGCTCTCTTCTTCCCCTTAGGAGAGGAATTGTCGGTTCCTCCCTTCGGAGCAGCCTCCTTCGAGGAGGCCATAGCTTCCTTGTCCTCCCCCTCCAAAGGCATTATCTCCAGCATCCTGACCAGCACGGGATCCGGCCTGGTTTCAGGAAGGGGAGTCGGACACCTGATCAGCTTTGCCTTCGCTATCCACTCCTGTTTAAAAGGACAGCTCTTTTAGGGGCAAGTTTATGACAATTATACGGATAGAAGGTCCGGGCACAAGGTTGCTTACTTGAGTATCCGGGCGATTGCAGCTTAGGCCTGCGTCCTCGGTTAAATCCGGACACATCTCTTGTGATCCGAAGAACAGTCTATACATCTCCGCGGGTGTTGCGCCCATAAAGTTCTGGAGAGCTCGCGGTCCCTCTGGATTTTAAACTCCCACAGGTGAAGGGGGCGACGTTTGCCGGGCAATATTCGGCGAATCAGCATGACCTGCGTCACCTTGACCAAGCTGAGGTCTCCTTCCAAGAGATCCTTAATTCGGCCCTGTAACAGGGGCACGTCTTTGGGCAAACCCCAATCTAACCCTCTGTTAACCCATGACGCTAGCCGTGGTGGGGGACCCGAGCGAAAGGCAGGAAGCGCCACCCACTTGGTGCTCCGGGAAGCGGTGATATAAAACCACTCTCGTTGCCACAAGCCTAGCTCCTCTTGAAAAGAGCCCTCGGGCCATGGAGCATCAGAATTTTTGCTTATAACAGCGCCTCCGCACTCTGCATGCCGTCCCTTGATCATCTTCGGCTCCACTTTGAAAGTCTTGAGCCATAATCCGAAGTGAGGGGTAACACGGAGGAACGCTTCGCATACAACGATAAACGAGGAGATATGGAGGATGGACTCCGGAGCTAAGTCGTGGAATTCCAGCCCGTAATAAAACAGCAGTCCCCTCACAAAGGGGTCCATTGGGAAGCGTAACCCCCAAAGGAAGTAAGACACGAACACTACGCTCTCACCGGGCTGGGGACTGGGGATAGCCTGCCTTTGAGCAGGCAACCTGTGCGAAACTTCCGCGGTCAAGGACTTAGCCTCTCTCAACTTTAGCACGTCCTCCTCCATGACGGAGGAGGGCATCCATCGGCCTTGAAGGTCGGAAATGGACATTGTCGAAGGTCTGAGGCGCCCGGAATCTGGAGCCTAGGGTGTTGGAACTCGAGGCGACGGGCAAACTTGTTTTGGGATTGGAGAAAAGGAGTAAGGCCCTGGTCTCTTTATAAGAGGTTGAATACCAGGAGCCCTCCCCGTAACCGTTTGGGACTCGCCTTTAATCGAGAAAACATGCTAACGGGCATGATTGGGTTACCCACGTCCGTATTGATGAGAATCCCGTAAAAGGGGGGCACACGATCTCTGCTTTGACAAGACGTGCCAAGGAAACCGCCTCGCAAAACACGCTGAGGTGGAAAAGTGAAAATGATTCGAGTGAAGGACTTGGCTGTAGTGTGATGATGCACTGCGGAATACGTCAGCAGATTTGATTTGTGTTAATATTATTCTCTCTATGGAAATATGTGGAGGCTTATTTTACAGAGCCGGACACTACTCTTGGTGTTTACAATCTTCTATGAAGGACTTGGAGGAGGAACCCGCCTTGCAATGCCGAAGACAATTTGCGCGCCGGACTCGTTGTCATTGAAGCCTGGTTCAGGGGCTACTGAGGGAGTCCTGGATTAGGGGGTGTTCGGGTAGCCGGACTATACCTTCAGCCGGACTCCTGGACTATGAAGATACAAGATTGAAGACTTCGTCCCGTGTCCGGATGGGACTTTCCTTGGCGTGGAAGGCAAGCTTGGCGATGCGGATATTCAAGATCTCCTACCATTGTAACCGACTTTATGTAACCCTAACCCTATCCGGTGTCTATATAAACCGGAGGGTTGTAGTCCGTAGGCAATCAACTCCATATACAACAGTCATACCATAGGCTAGCTTCTAGGGTTTAGCCTCCTTGATCTCGTGGTAGATCTACTCTTGTACTACCCATCTCATCAATATTAATCAAGCAGGACGTAGGGTTTTACCTCCATCAAGAGGGCCCGAACCTGGGTAAAACATCGTGTCCCCTGCCTCCTGTTACCATCCGGCCTAGACGCACAGTTCGGGACCCCCTACCCGAGATCCGCCGGTTTTGACACCGACAACAACAAAAACATCTGTGTCTCCAATTGCGTTTGATTTCTCCAAACCCTTCCCTTTACATTCTTGCAAGTTGCATCCTTTACTTTCCGCTGCTCATAGACTCTTTGCATGCTTGCTTGAATTGTGTTAAGATTGCTTGACTTGTGCTAAGATTGCTAAAATCTGCCAAAGACTAAAATTGGGAAAAAGGATAGATTTTTAATTGGTCAAGTAGTCTAATCACCCCCCTCTAGACATACTTTCGATCCTACAAGTGGTATCAAAGCTTTGGTCTCCATTTGCTTTGATTTCCATAGCTTTTGGTGGTCATAGCCTTGGTTTCACAACCTAGGAGAGTATGGCGTCTAGCGAGGGAAATTATCACCGTAGAGGTCCTTACTTTGATGGTACTAATTTTGCTAGTTGGAAGCATAAGATGAAAATGCATATTCTTGGACATAACCCCGCCGTTTGGGCTATTGTGTGTGTTGGCTTGCAAGGTGAATTCTTTGATGGGAGAGAACCGAATCGTGAAGCTACCGTGGAAGAGTTGAAGATGCTGCAATACAATGCTCAAGCTTGTGATATCCTCTTCAACGGATTGTGCCCCGAAGAATTCAACAAAATCAGCCGTCTTGAGAATGCAAAGGAAATTTGGGATACTTTGATTGATATGCACGAAGGTACCGACTCCGTCAAGGAATCCAAGTTGGATGTGCTTCAAAGTCAACTTGACAAGTTCAAAATGAAGGATGGTGAAGGTGTCGCTGAAATGTACTCTAGGCTTGCTCTTATCACAAATGAGATTGCCGGCTTAGGAAGTGAAGAGATGACCGACAAATTCATCATCAAGAAGATCCTAAGAGCCTTGGATGGAAAATATGATACCGTGTGCACATTGATTCAAATGATGCCCAATTACAAAGATCTCAAGCCAACGGAAGTCATTGGAAGAATTGTTGCTCATGAGATGTCACTCAAGGATAAGGAGGAACTTCACAACAAATCATGTGGTGCTTACAAAGCCTCATGTGAAGCCCCCACATCATCAAGTGAGAAACAAACCTTCAATGAAGAATTGAGCTTAATGGTGAAGAACTTCAACAAATTCTACAAGAGTAGAAGCAAAGAGAGAAGTTCCAAGTCAAGGTCCTACAATGACTAAAGTTCTTCTAGTCGAGAGCGAAACTGCTACAATTGTGGAAGACCCAGACACTACTCCAATGAGTGTACGGCTCCCCACAAGAGAAGAGAAGATTCTCCCAAAAGAAGAAGTAGAAGAGAAGAATCACCATCAAGGGAGAGAAGGAGTAGGGATGATCGATATGAACGAAGACCCTCTTGGAGAAGCAAGGATTCGGAAAGGAAGGAAAAGTCATCACGGAGCTACACAAAATGAAGACATCAAGCCCATGTTGGTGAATGGGTATCCGGCTCCGACTCCGACAATGACTCCGAGAAAAGCTATCACTCCGACTCCGAATATACTCAAGATGAAGGTGTTGCCGTTCTAGCACTTGTGTCAGCCTACTCCTACGACATATTTGATTCACCAAATGAAGGAATTGGAAGATGCTTCATGGCCAAAGGTCCAAAGGTATCACACCCCGAGTATGTTGATTTCAATAGTGATTAAGATGAATTGTTAGGTGATGATGATTTACTTGTTGACAACTTTAGTGATGAATACTATGATGAAACGTCAATTAATCATGCTAATCAAGATAAAACGAATGACAATGATAAGGATAAGATTGAGTGTCTAACTAAAGAACTAAACACTCTTAAGTTAGCTCATGAAACTATCTTAGGAGATCATCGAGAACTTTTAAGGACTCATGAGAAATTACGTTTTGAAAAGCTCAACCTTGAGCAAGAGCATGAGTTCTTAAAGGCAATCAATGATGATCTTTGCAAGAAAATTTCTTCTTACATTGCCAAGCGTTTACTCTTATCCACTTACATGCCTCAAGTCAAGTCTAGTAACAAGAACAAGAAAGATTCTTCCTCTAGTTGTAACAATAATTATGCTAAATCCAATGTTGTTGCTTCTAGTAGTTCTCTTGATTCCACTAATGACTCTCTTAGCCAAGTTACACTTGAGCAAGAAAATAGCTTATTGAAGGGAATTATAGAGAAAGGTGTTTACAAGAGCCTTGCCGGGAGTAAGCAATTCGAGGAAATTGTATGCAAGCAAGGAAGGCACCGGAAGAATCAAGGTATTGGTTTTGAACGAAAGTTCAATGCCAATGGAGTTGAGTGGGAAGAAGATCAATACCCCAAGACGAAGTTTGTTCCTCAACAAGAGAAGTATGATCCTACTTCTTCCAAAGGGACACAAGCTCAAGATGATCTTCCACCACAAGACCACAAGCAAAAAGGCAAGTACAAGCTTCAAGAGGAAATTGATGCATTTGAAGAAGCTCCTAAGGCCTTGGTCAAGTGGGTTCCCAAGACTACATCAAGTTCCACTTCATCAAGTACAACTACAACTCCGAGGATTCCCATCAAGATGGTGTGGATCCCGAAGAAGAAGAACTAGAGAGCTCTTAAGGGTGACTCCGCCAACATACTTCACTCTTATCATTTTGGCAAGAACGAGTGCAATCAACTTCCACATCTTGCACTAGTTCAAGGAGTCACAAACCCTCTTGTTGGTAAGACAAGGGACAAGGTAACCTAAAGCTTTCATAGACATCATGTTGTGTGTGCATCACTCTATGTCTATGGATATCCTTGTTTGTTCCTTGTGGGACTAACCCGTGTAGGTATTGAAAGTGCAACTCACTCCAAAGGATAGCTTCGAATGATCTACATCAACTTAGAGCATCCACATCTTCAACACCCATATGAAGTCATCATCGACAAAACCCAAGGTTAGTTCATCCCTCTTAGGGGGGATCTCACATCTAGGGGGAGCTTTACTCTAAGAATTGAGCTAAAGAAACTCTAATGGTGTGAAAACAACAACGCTTTATGTAAAAGTGGTAACCCCACTTGTGCTTAAACGATGAGTATGACCTATGAACAAATGTTCTCATTTGACTCCTAAGTCAATATACTCATATATAGATGACCTAGTCATCGCCAATTGCTTGATAGATGCTAGAATTGTTTGTGCATGCTCCGCCACATATTTCATTTGTCATTTTATTGTGTGAGCATGTTGGTTGCATAATTTACTCATTCGAGGACATCCACTTGTTGTTTTGATTGATTGGTTTCATTTTCTTTTGGCCAAGTGGATGGACAAGAATGCCTAAGAACCTTCTCTAGCTATCTATGCTTTTCTCGTCTCAAACTCTATTCATGCTACATCACAAAATTTGATCAAGTCAGATTTGAACCACTCTGTGTGAGGAGCACTCGGAGTCCCCGATTCGTCATAGACTTAAACTTCCAAATCTTCTTTGTGCGTTTCGGTCTGACCGATTCACCGATTTCGATCATACAGAGATCACTAAGTCGATCTAGGTTTTCAATCTCGGTGCAACCGATTTGAACTTTTCGGTCACACCGAGTTGTCCACTCGGTCACACCGACAGGGTCGGGCTATATGTACCCATGGGCAAAATTTTGGAAATTTTCTCTGAACTTTTTCACCCGCGCTTACCCCGCTCTGCTTCTAGGGTCTCTGGATCGTCCTCCTCATCACCAGTTGCCTCCTGCCGCTGGTCTCCGCCGCTGTCAACGGGAATCATCCCCGCCGTTGTCGCCATAGCGAGTTCATTGCCGAACTAGGGTATGAACTTGATCACTATGCTATCCTTATCTGATTCCAAGCACATTGTGTTCGCCATGTATCTTGCCACGATTGAGATCATTCTATCCATCGAAAACACTCCGTAGTATAGTCGTGAACTGAAAATTTAGGGTTAGGTTTCCGTCGAAACCATATCAGACCAACCGAGTTGTGGAACTCGGTACCACCGATTCGGCTCAGGCCATTGCACATGTGATTCTCGGTCTGACCGAGAATTGCAAATTGGTGTGACTGAGTTCAGGACTTTGTGAAACCCTAGCAGTCTCGGTGCCACCGAACTGTGACTCGGTCTAACCGAGTTCACTAGTTTAGGTTCCAACAGCTGCTTCGGTATCACCAAGTTTACAAATCGGTTGATCCGAAATGCTTTCTGAGGAAAACTAAAACTAAGTTTTTGATTCATTCTTTTGCAAAAACCTTTGTATTTTGTGATGCTCATCCATTCTACCTCATCTATAATCTACTCATAGGGTCAGCTGTCAGAGATTGCATTATGTCTGATCAAAGTGACAGTCAGAACAAGTCAGAGGAGCAGGTTCACATGAGTGAGGGCACTAGTCCCTCTAGCAGCTCATATGATGGAAGCAGGAGCACACCCAACAACTTGCCAAAAGCAGCCACCAGGGCCAGAAAGAAGAAAACTTCTGAATCTGAGGATGAAGACTATGTGGCAGTTGAGGATGAGGCCACTTCCAAGAAGAAAGTGGTTAAAAAGGAATATAGCACTGCTGCTGCAACTAAGCCAGGTCTGAAGACCAAGAGGCCAGTAGGAAGACAACCAATGTCTAAAGCCAGAGCATCTACTCAAAAGACTTTGGGATCTGCACCCAAAGGGCAGGTTGTGGCAGAAAAGAAGAGGAAAGAGATGGTCAAGAAGACCACTGCCAGAGTGCTTGGGAGATCTTCAATCATGAAAGACTTCGAGGAAGAGGAAGAGGAAGAGGATGCTGCGCCAGCACCTAAGGTACATAAACTTATGGGAGATGCCATAAGATCAGGGGCTGCTTCATCTAAGCCCAAAGAAGCTTCTAAGCCAGTTGCTCCAAAACCAAAAACTGCACCAAAGAGGAGTACCAGAAACATTCCAGCTGCTGAGAAAAACAAGGCCCCAGTGCCTAAAACTGTTGCTGAAGAAGAAGATGATGAGACACATGTTTTGAGGAAGTTAAAGCCGAAAATTCCAGATCATAATGATGCTCATCCTATAGCAGAAAACATGAAGATCAAGAAGGACTCAGGATTGAGGCTATGGAGAGAGTCAGATCCATATGCCACCAGAAGGAGAACTGTTGTGGACTACAGGTTTCATACCAAAGAACAACATGATTTTTATGAGACAGTGTTGCTTGACAAGAAACCAATAGTGTGTGACATGAGATGGGTCAACTGGGAGTACATCAAGGAGAATGAAGAACACTATCCAGGAGTATATGACCGTTTCAAGGCTTGTGGAGTTGATGAGTTTGTGGCTCATAAGCTCACAAAGTGGAATGATGAGCTTATCATGCAGTTCTACTCCACAACTCACTTCTACCCAGATGGCAAGATAGTCTGGATGTCTGAAGGCACTAGATACCAGTCAACAGTAGCAGAATGGGCTCAATTGATCAATGCTCCTGAGGAGAATGAAGATGACTTGGATGTCTATGCGAAGAAGAAGAAGGATCACAACTCCATGGCTAGCATGTACAAGGAGATTCCTGATGCAGATCTTGAGACTCACCAATTTTGGATCAGTGAAACACCTGCTGTCAGGACTGCCTACTATCAATTGGATTCTCAGGCACACTCTTCTGCCCAAGTCTGGTGATCACAGAATGATCAGAGGCCACTCCATCAATCTGCTACATATATTTGATGTGCCACAAAAGTTTAAGGTCATGAGTCTTATAGTTGAAACTATCAAGAGGACAACTGCTGACCAAAAGAGAAGCTGTGGATATGCCCCATAGATCCAGGAGTTGATTAACTCCAAGATGGGCACTGACACATACTTGTTGGACAAGGAGCACATGCCTATCTATCCAGAATTTGAGGACAACCAAGTGGTTATGAATGAGGATGAACCATCTTCTGTGCACGTTCAAGCAAAGAGGGAGAAGGCAAAGGCTGAGAAAGCTGCAAAGATGCCAACCATGGAAGAGGCATCTCAGTATCTTTTGAAGAGCAAGCAAGATTAGCTTGGCTACTTGATTGCATCCACTCTAAGGATTGAGAAAGGGATGGCCACCCTGACTCAAAACCAGGAGAGCTTGGAAAGGATCATAGAGCAGAAGTTCTATGACATGGATGTGAAGGTAACTGAGATCCAGTCTGTTGTGGAGCAACTTCAGGATGATATGCAGGAGAGGAAGGGCAAGACAACCACTGATGCATTTGCCAGAGTGCCTAGAGCTCAAAGATCTGCTGCAGTGCCTGTTCCAGACACCAGAGCAACTTCATCTGCACCAGCTACAACTTCAGTGCCACAGCTCCAGCACCTACTCCATCAGCTCCATCCACATCGACTGAAGCCTTCGTTCTTGGAGTTATCCGGACACCACCACCTAAAGACCAAGCCTGAGAGACGATTTAGTGCTATGCAATTTCTATGAACTTTTTGGTAACTTGTTGCCAAAAGGGGAGAAAAATGTATAGATCATAGGCTTCGAGAGAGAGCATTGCTTTTTATTCTCTCTTGCTTTGGTGGTTCAACTTTATTTGCTTGATTGAGATACTTTCTGTCTGCGTGATACTTGGATGATCATGTGTGTTTGATCATATGCTACATTAATGCTTGTTGGATTACTTTATCATTTTATCCCTATATGATCATTCACTTTGCTTGGTGATGAGTGCATGTATTTAATTATTAACATTTTGAGCGCTCCACCAAGATGTATGTGACATGGAAGAGTAACCCATGAGCCTAACTCTTTGTGCATTTGCAGTCCAAAGCAAATCATAAACTATGCACAAATTTAGGGGGAGCTCTTGCTTTTCACATACTTCTCAAAGCGACAATGTTTTTCACTCTTATTATCATTTGTCGAAGCTTTGATCTATATGTTGTCATCAATTACACAAGAGGGGGAGATTGAAAGTGCAACTATCCCTAGGTGGTTTTGGTAATTCCTAACAACATATAGCTCATTGAGCTAACATTATTCCAAGATTAATATTTCAGGAAAAGCTCAATAAATGGCATGGTATGGATGAGGAAAGTGGACCCCTCAAAATACTAAGGACAAAAAGATTGTCTCAAGCTCAAAGCTCAAGACTCTACATTTTATATTTTAGTGATCCAAGATCACATTGAGTCTATAGGAAAAGCCAATACTATCAAGGAGGGATGAGGTGTTGCTTGATGAGGTTCTTGCTTCATAGTGCTTAGTGATATGCTCCAAAACCCTCAACTACCTTCCCACATCCACATATGACCTAAACCAAAAGTCAAACTCGGCCCCACCAATTCTTTCTATCTAGCGCCACCTAGTTCAGATGTCATAGCCACTGCCACAAACCCGAGGCAAATCGGTCTCACCGATAGGGGTCTAGGTCACACCGAGATGGGGTTGTAATCTCTCTGTTTCCCTTTGTAACGTTTTGGTCCTACCGAGATGAGCGATCAGTCCCACCAAGATTGCAATGTAAACTCTCTGTTTTCCTTTTGTAACATTTCGGTCCCACCGGAATGAGTAAATCGGCCCCAATGAGTTTACCTGACCAACTCTCTGTTTAGCTTATTACCAAAATCGGTCCCACCGAGTTTGTGTAATCGGTCACACTGAGATTACGTTATGCCCTAACCCTAACCATATCAGTCCTACCGAGTTGCATCTCAGTCCCACCGAAAATCCTAACGGTCACTAGGTTTGCTAAATTGGTCCGACCGAGTTGCTCAATTCGGTCTCACCGAGATTGGTAAATTGTGTGTAACAGTTAGTTTTTGTGTGGAGGCTATATATACCCCTCCACCCACTCTTCATTTATGGAGAGAGCCATCAGAACATACCTACACTTCCAATACACATTTTTTGAGAGAGAACCACCTACTCATGTGTTGAGGCCAAGATATTCCATTCACACCATATGAATCTTGATCTCTAGCTTTCCCCAAGTTGCTTTCCACTCAAATCTTATTTCCACCAAATCCATATCCTGTGTGAGAGAGTTGAGTGTTGGGGAGACTATCATTTGAAGCACAAGAGCAAGGAGTTCATCATCAACACACCATTTGTTACTTCTTGGAGAGTGGTGTCTCCTAGATTGGCTAGGTGTCACTTGGGAGCCTCCGACAAGATTGTGGAGTTGAACCAAGGAGTTTGTAAGGGCAAGGAGATCGCCTACTTCGTGAAGATCTACCGCTAGTGAGGCAAGTCCTTCGTGGGCGACGGCCATGATGGGATAGACAAGGTTGCTTCTTCGTGGACCCTTCGTGGGTGGAGCCCTTCGTGGACTCGCGCAACCGTGGAAGGCAAGCTAGGCAATACGGACATGGATATCTCCTCTTTTGTAACCGACCTTGTGTAACCCTAACCCTCTCCGGTGTCTATATAAACCGAAGGGTTTTAGTCCGTAGAACAACAACCATAACATACAATCATACCATAGGCTAGCTTCTAGGGTTTAGCCTCTCTGATCTCGTGGTAGATCTACTCTTGTACTACCCATATCATCAATATCAATCAAGAAGGATGTAGGGTTTTACCTCCATCAAGAGGGCCCGAACCTGGGTAAAACATTGTGTCCCCTGCCTCCTGTTACCATCCAGCCTAGACGCATAGTTCGGGACCCCCTACCCGAGATCCGCCGATTTTGACACCGACATTGGTGCTTTCATTAAGAGTTCCTCTGTGTCGTCACCGTTAGGCTTGATGGCTCCTACTATCATCGATAGCGATACGGTCCAGGGTGAGACTTTTCTCCCCGGACAGATCTTCGTATTCTGCGGCTTTGCACTGCGGGCTAATTCGCTCGGCCATCTGGAGCAGATTGAAAGCTACGCCCCTGGCCATCAGGTTAGATTTGGAAGTTTGAACTACACGGCCGACATCCGCGGAGACTTGATCTTCGATGAATCCGAGCCACAGCCGGGCGCGCCGCACTATCACGATGGGTATGACCTAGCTCTGCCGCCGAACAGTACCCCAGAGGCCGCGCCCGCATCAGCTCCGACCCTTAGCTCGGAGCCAACTGCGCCAATCGAGGACGGGTGGTTAGACACCGCCTCACGGGCCGCAGTCCCAACAGCGATTGAGCCGAACACCAGCCTAACCCTCTGTGCAGCCCGTGACTCCAAGGTGCCAGACTCTTTTCTGGACTCCGAACCATCCGCGCCCCTGCCAATCGAATCCGATTGGGCACCGATCATGGAATTCACCGCCACGGATATCTTTCAGCACTCGCCCTTCGACGACATTCTGAATGCACTAAGGTCTCTCTCTTTGTCAGCAGAGCCCTGGCCGGACTATGGCCAATAGGATTGGGATGTAGACAACAAAGAAATTCGACGCCCACCCACCACCCACTTCGTAGCCACTGTCGATGATTTAACCGACATGCTCGACTTCGACTCCGAAGACATCGACGGTATGGACGAGGATGTAGGAAACGAACAAGAACCAGCGCCTATAGGGCACTGGAAAGCCACCTCGTCATATGACATATACATGGTGGATACACCCAACGAAGGCAATGGCGACGAGATAGTGGAGGATGACCCCTCCAAGAAGCAACCCAAGCGCCGACGTCAGTGGAGCCGCTCTAAGTCCCGCCAAAGCAAAAGTGGTGATATCGGCACAGGAGATAATAACACTCCGGATAGTGCCGAAGACAACAACAATCCCCTCCAGCAAGATTTAGAGCAGGAGGATGAAGGAGCCAGCTCTCCTGAGAGAGCGGCAGACGGAGAGGAGGAGGATGACAATTACATGCCCCCCTCCGAAGACGAGGCAAGCCTCGGTGACGATGAATTCGTCGTACCAGAGGATCCCGTCGAACAAGAGCGCTTCAAGCGCCGGCTTATGGCCACGGCAAATAGCCTGAAGAAAAAGCAGCAGCAGCTTCAAGCTGATCAAGATCTGCTAGCTGACAGATGGATTGAAGTCCTCGCGGCCGAGGAATATAAACTCGAGCGCCCCTCCAAGAATTACCCAAAGTGCAGGTTACTACCCTGACTGGAGGAAGAAGCGTATGATACGGCTGATGGGCCACCTCATGGCCGCGATAGAGAGGCATTCCAGCCAAAAGCTCAACCTCCACCCCGACGCCATTCAAATAAAAAGGCATGGGGAGATACGCCAGACCTGCGAGACATATTGGAGGACAAAGCAAAACATGCAAGATCGATCTACGGATCATGACGGCGCACCACTCTACGAGACGATAAACGTCACGCCGGATACAGTAAAAGCAAATCCGGCCGGGCCAAACACAGCGGGCAAGACCCATTCGAGCTGCGTCATGATATAGCCCAATACAGAGGCGCTGCACACCCCTTATGCTTCACAGACGAAGTAATGGAACATCAATTCCCAGAAGGTTTCAAACCTGTAAATATTGAATCATACGACGGCACAACAGATCCCGCAATATGGATTGAGGATTTCCTCCTCCACATCCACATGGCCCGCGGTGATGACTTACACGCCATCAAATACCTCCCACTAAAGCTCAAAGGACCAGCGCGGCATTGGCTTAACAGCTTGCCAGCGGACTCCATTAGCTGTTGGGAAGATCTGGAAGCCGCATTCCTCGACAACTTTCAGGGCACTTATGTGCGACCACCAGACACCGATGACTTGAGCCACATAATTCAGCAGCCAGAAGAGTCGGCCAGGCAATTCTGGACTCGGTTTCTTACAAAGAAAAATCAAATCGTCGACTGCCCGGATGCGGAGGCCTTTGCGGCTTTCAAACACAACATCCGAGACGAGTGGCTAGCCTGGCACCTTGGTTAGGAAAAGCCGAAATCTATGGTAGCTCTCACGACGCTCATGACCCGCTTTTGTGCGGGAGAAGACAGCTGGCTGGCTTGCAGTAATAACATATCCAAGAACCATGGTACCTCAGATACCAAGGACGGCAATAGCAGGTCACGTCGCAACAAACATAAGCGCCGCATTAACAGCGAAAATACTAAGGATACGGTAGTCAATGTCGTATTCAAAGGCTCTAAACCCGGTCTGCGGAAAAAGCCATTCAAACAAAGTACGTCGGGTCCATCCAGCTTGGACCATATACTCGATCGCTCGTGTCAGATACACGGCACCCCAGACAAGCCAGCCAATCACACCAACAGGGATTGTTGGGTGTTCAAGCAGGTCGGCAAGTTAATTGCCGAAAACAAGGACAAGGGGCCGCATAGCGATGACGACAAGGAGCCCTGGCAGCCGCACACTGGAGGACAGAAGAGGTTTCCCCCGCAAGTGCATATGGTGAACATAATATACCCAACCCACATCCCCAAGAGGGAGCGGAAGTGTGCGCTCAGGGACGTATATGCGTTAGAGCCAGTCGCCCCAAAGTTCAACCCTTGGTCCTCCTGTCCGATCACCTTCGATCGCAGGGACCACCCCACTAGTATCCGTCATGGCGGATTCGCCGCACTGGTCCTAGACCCAATCATTGACGGATTTCACCTCACTCGAGTCCTTATGGATGGCGGCAACAGCTTGAACCTACTTTATTAGGACACAGCGCGCAAAATGGGTATAGACCCCTCAAGGATCAAACCCACAAAAACAACCTTTAAAGGCATCATTCCAGGTGTAGAGGCCCATTGCACAGGCTCAATTACACTGGAAGTGTTCTTCGGATCCCCGGATAACTTCCAAAGCGAAGAGTTAATCTTCGATATAGTCCCGTTCCGCAGTGGTTATCACGCGCTGCTCGCGCGAACCGCATTTGCTAGATTCAATGAGGTACCACATTATGCATACCTCAAGCTCAAGATGCCAGGACCTCGCAGAGTTATTACAGTCAATGGAAACATAGAGCGCTCTCTCCAAACAGAGGAGCACACTGCAGCCCTCGCAGCAGAAGCGCAAAGCAGCCTCTCAAGGCAATCAACCAGTTCGGCGCTTTAAAGCCCGGACACCTTCAAGCATGCTCGGAGCAATTGGCAAATAGACCACTTGGCGCGATCTGAGCTCGCGTAGCAATACGGCGGCCACCCCAATCCCAGCCCAGTGGCGAAACTCGTGCCGCGCGTACATAATTACGCATTAAAAATACCACGGGCACAGATGGGGAGGGGGGCACAACTGCAGCACGCCCCAATACGCGGCTTAAACCGCACTAGGGGCTTCCCGTTTGGTTATCTTTTTTTTTCAGGACCTTAATCTCTGGAAACACTGTCCGGCAGCACTATCACCGAACATATGATGCAGCAACCAAGGAGGCAGACAGCTACGTCATACCAGGGAAGTCACAGGTGGATTACAGTAACGAGCGAAATATTCGATTTAATATCATTCCTCAGCTTGCCCTTGGAAGGGACATAGTCCTACTCTTTGCTTATCGCACTATCTGTATCATTCTGCTTTAACACAATTTTTTGAATAAACAATGCATGACATTACGACTATTATTGCATTCTTGTCATATATATATATATATATATATATGTGTGTGTGTGTGTGTGTTCATTAATGACGCCTTGCAACTGTACACTCTGGTACGGCCAATACACCAGGGGCTTACGTACCCCACAATATGGTGTGAAAAGTCCGAACACTTTCACAAGTGCGGCACCCCAAACTTATAACATTATATGCATCAGCTCCGAATCATGTCTTTGGTCAAATGTTGGGTTTGCCCGGCTCCTATGTTTTGGTACCTTACGTTCCGCTCTATCGGCTAAGGTAGCGCTAAGAGAACTACTGCGATTGTGCCCCGGTTCTGCTGGGTTCAGCACCTCAGTAGAGAAAGCTAAAATTGACAGTCATGATAAGGCGAGAGACTGGTCGCTGTTCGGCGAGGTTTTCAAGTCCCTAAAGACTTATGCCGCTTAGAGCGAGGGGCTGGCCTTGTCCAGCTTAAAGGCGAGTATCGCGCCCCAAATTCGGCCTTCCGAATACCAGGGGCTTCGCCGAAATTTAAATTATAGAATTCTATGGCTAAGTGAGAGTGATAAAGCATTATTAGTCCGGTTGCCTTGTTCGCTGTGCTGAGCACCTCCCTCGAAGGACCCAAACATGGGAACAAGAGTGCTTAGGTTTATCTCGAACACCCCAGCACTTGTGGCATGGGGGCAGAAGCTGAGGACTAGCCATCTCTCAGATTGGATAAACAACCAAACAGAGGGTAATATTTTAAATTCAAACAAGCGTTGCATAGCGCATATGAAACAAGTTTTCATAAATACAGGATAAAACGAGCAAGTCTCATTCAAACATTACATCTTTTGAACACTCATCCGCGATGAGACGGGCACCCGGCAGAACACCCTCATAGTACATCTCGGGGTGGCGGTGCTCCTTGCCCTCCGGCGGCCCCTCCTTGATCAGCTTCACGGCGTCTAGCTTGACCCACTGCAATTTCACACGGGCGAAAGCCCAACGTGCACCTTCAATGCAGACAGATCGCTTGACGACCTCCAGCCGCGGGCAGGCATCCACAAGCCGCCTCACCAGGATAAAGAAGCTGTTCGGAAGGGCATCGCCAGGCCACAGCCGGACTATAAAGCTCTTCATGGCCCGATCGGCTGCCTTATGTAGCTCGACCATCTGCTTCAGCTGGTCGCTCATTGGCACCGGGTGTTCGGCCTCAGCATATTGAGACTAGAACAGCTTCTCCGTTGAGCTTCCATCCACGGCCTGGTAAAATTGTGCGGCATCGGACACACTGCGGGGAAAATCTGCGAATGCTCCTGGAGAGCTCCGGATTCGGGTAAGTAATCGGTAATTTACTTTTACATGCTTGCTTTGCATATAGAAAGCCTTAGCCGCCGCTATCTTCTTCATCGCGTCGATCTCCTGGAGGGCCTTTTGGGCTTCGGCCTTGGCACTTATTGCGCTCTCGAGGTCCGCGGCAAGCTCAGACTCCCGCGTCTTTGAGTCAAGCTCCAATGCCTCGTGCTTCGCCACGAGAGCCTGGAGCTCTTCCTGCACCTCGCCCACCCGAGCCTCGTGCTTCTCTCACTTGGTGTGCTCCTTGGCCGCTATATCCTCGGCCTTGGTTAGCGCTTGCTTCAGGGTCGACACCTCGGTCGTGGCCCCTGGCAAATATACGTTGATCCTGTCATTTTGCAATCGCGTCTTCTTTATATATACATATCTATAGACAGGGTATTACTTACCCTTTTTCTCCTCGAGCTGCCTCTTGGCAAGGCCGAGCTCTTTCCTGGACCCCTCGAGGTCCTGCTTCAGTACGGCGACCTCCGCAGTCAGTGCGGCGGACGCCAACAGTGAAGCCTGCATATGCATATTGACATACTTATATTAGACTCCTGCGATATTATTTGATCCTCTGTTCGGCTTTTCTTTGTGAACACCGAACAAAGCATCAGGGGCTACTATCTATGCGGTAATATTTCTACTACATTTTAAAACACTTACCTCAAAGCCTGTTAGAAGGCTGGCACAGGCTTCAGTCAGTCCGCTCTTGGCGGATTAAACCTTCTGGATCACCGCACTCATGATAGTGCGGTGCTCCTCGTCGATGGAAGCGCCGCGAAGCGCTTCCAGCAGATTGTCCGGCGCCTCTGGATGGACAGAGGTCACCGGCACAGGCGTCTTGCCCCTCTTAGAAGGAGGCCGCCTGCCCGAGCCCGGAACCGCTGGAGGGTCCGGCGCGGTGTTCGGCTGAGGGCCAAACTTGGAGCTCTCGGGGGCCCCGTCCCCTCGGCTCCTGGAGTCCGGAAGGTCGCCTTGAGGCGCCTCCAGGACTGTCTCCCCTCGACCCGGTGCCTCTTCAGACAGCACCTGGGCGTCGTCAGCAGGATGAGGGGAGGTGGCGGTCGAGACTGGATCGCTATCCATGTCCGACGAGCCCAGGGAGCCGTCCGATGATACATCGATGCTAGTTCGCGGCGGTCTGCATAATCATGTTCGGCGTTAGGGAAAGCAGTGCGACAAAGGAATGCTACGAGTTACTCTGGTATCCAAATACTTACGATCTCCCCAGGGGCTTGGCCCTGGGCAACCACTCGTCTTCGTCTTCATCGGCGGCGGTGGAGCTGTCTGAAAGGAGAGTCCTTCCCTTCTTGGACCCTTTGGCCCCCCCAGTTGGGGCGGCCTTCTTTTTCTTATCTCCCCCCACGGGAGGGAGAGCATCTTCTTCTTCTTCCTCGTCTTTGGGGGAGGAGAGCGCCGCAGAGTCATCGGACGGTGAGTCCGACAATGCCTGGCGTCGGGAACTCTTTCGGGTTCCCTTAACCTTCTTGGTCTGCTCCGGCACCGTATAAGGAGCCGGAGTCAGCATCTTCGCCAGAAGAGCATCTGCTGGGCCATCGGGCAAAGGAGCCGGACAATCGATCTGTCCGGCCGTCTCCTGCCAGTCCTGTCAAAGGTACGGGAGTTTAGATCCTGCATGGGGTCAACCTATAAAAAATGAGTATCCTGCGAGAGGTAAAGCAGCTTACCGCTTTGGCTTGGCGCTTCGCGCTAAATCGACGATCCTCAGTGATGGGAGGGGGGACCTCGGCGCTTTTGAACAGCACCCTCCAGGCATCTTCGTGAGTTGTGTCGAAAAGCCTGTTCAGAGTTCGGTGCCGCGCTGGGTCGAACTCCCACAAGTTGAACTCCCATTGTTGGCATGGGAGAATCCGGCGGTGGAGCATGACCTGGACCACGTTGACAAGTTTGAGCTTCTTGTTCACCATGTTTTGAATACATGTTTGGAGTCTGGTCAGCTCTTCCGAACTACCCCAGGATAGGCCCTTCGCTTTCCAGGAGGTGAGCCGCGTGGGGATGCCAGATCGGAACTCGGGGGCCGCCGCCCATACAGGGTCGCGCGGCTCGGTGATGTAGAACCACCCCGATTGCCACCCCTTTATGGTTTCCACAAAGGAGCTCTCGAGCCATGTTACGTTGGGCATCTTGCCCACCATGGCGCCTCCGCACTCCGCCTGGCGGCCGCCCACCACCTTCGGCTTGACATTGAAGGTCTTCAACCATAAGCCGAAGTGGGGCTTGATGCGGAGGAAAGCCTCGCACACGATGATAAACGCAGAGATGTTGAGGATGAAATTCGGGGCCAGATCGTGGAAATCCAGGCCGTAATAGAACATGAGCCCCCGGAGGAATGGATGGAGAGGGAATCCCAGTCCATGGAGGAAATGGGTGTGGAATACTACCCTCTCATGGGGCCTGGGGGTGGGGGTGAGCTGCCCCTCATCTGGGAGCCGGTGCGCGAT
The DNA here is from genome assembly GCF_056163025.1 of Triticum urartu. NCBI lineage: Eukaryota > Viridiplantae > Streptophyta > Magnoliopsida > Poales > Poaceae > Triticum > Triticum urartu. Next base: position 192,682,521 of record NC_141879.1, read on the forward strand.
GTCGTCGGGCAGGTATTCGGCTCTCCTCAATTTCTTGATGTCTCCCTCCGTGACGGAGGAGACCATCCACTTGCCTCCCGCTCCGGACATGGTTGGAGAAGGTTGAGGTGGGAAGTGTGGACTTGGGCGCTAGAGCTCGAGTGTGCAAAAACGGATGAGCAAAGGAGGAGGAAGGCGTGGATTGAAAGGTGAATCCTTATCCCTTTATATGGGCGGACGAAGCTAAGCGTCCCCACTTGCCCGGTAAAACTCGCTTATCCCCCAAGCGTCGTAATTGGTGGCATGGTTGGGTTATCCATGCCCGTATTGATGAGAATCCCGTAATAAGGGGACACGATCTCTGCTTTGACAAGACATGTTGAAAAACTACCTCGCGTTATGTGCGGGGCTGGTTAAAGGAAACAGTTCGAATAATGACCGGGCCATGACATAACGTCATGCTGCCAAAACTAGCCTGCAAATTAGATCTGCGAAAATATTATTCTCTCTATGGCGGTATGTGGAACTTATTTTGTAGGGTCAGACACTATCCTCGTATTCAAATTCTTCCGTGATATATTCAGAGAAGGAACCCGCCTTGGAATGCCGAAGATAATACTGCTAGCCGGACTCATCGTCATTGAAGCCTGGTTCAGGGGCTACTGAGGGAGTCAGTGGATTAGGGGGTCTCCGTACAGCTGGACTATCTCCATTGGCCGGACTGTTAGACTATGAAGATACAAGATTGAAGACTTCGTCTTGTGTTCGGATGGGACTCTACTTGGCGTGGAAGGCAAGCTAGGTAATATAGACATGGATATCTCCTCCTTTGTAACCGACCTTGTGTAACCCTAACCCTCTCCGGTGTCTATATAAACCGAAGGGTTTTAGTCCGTAGAACAACAACCATAACATACAATCATACCATAGGCTAGCTTCTAGGGTTTAGCCTCTCTGATCTCGTGGTAGATCTACTCTTGTACTACCCATATCATCAATATCAATCAAGCATGACGTAGGGTTTTACCTCCATCAAGAGGGCCCGAACCTGGGTAAAACATTGTGTCCCCTGCCTCCTATTACCATCCAGCCTAGACGCATAGTTCGGGACCCCCTACCCGAGATCCGCCAGTTTTGACACCGACAGTCACTCTAGCAACCCATCATCTACTTATTACTTCCCAATGCCTTCCTCTAGGCCCAAATAATGGTAAAGTGTCATGTAGTCGACGTTCACATGACACCACTAGAGGAGAGACAACATACATCTCATCAAAATATCAAACGAATACCAAATTCACATGACTACTAATAGCAAGACTTCTCCCATGTCCTCAGGAATAAAAGTAACTACTCACAAAGCGTAAACATGTTCATAATTAGAGGGGTATTAATGTGCATATAGGATCTGAACATATGATCTTCCACCAATTAAACCAACTAGCATCAACTACAAGGAGTAATTAACACTACTAGCAACCTACTAGCACCAATCCCAGACTTGGAGACAAGAATTGGATACAAGAGATGAACTAGGGTTTTGAGATGAGATGGTGCTGATGAAGATGTTGATGGAGATTGCCCTCTCCCGATGAGAGGAGCATTGGTGATGACGATGATTTCCCCCTCGGGGAGGGAAGTTTCCCCAGCAGAACAGCCGCACCAGAACCCTAGATTGGTTCCGCCAAGGTTCCGCCTAGTGGCAGAGGAGTTTCGTCCGAGAAAATGGCTTATGATTATTTTCCCACCGAAAGAGTCCATATAGCAGAAGATGGTCACCAGAGGGCCACCAGGGGGCCCACGAGGTAGGGGGCGCGCCTAGGGGGTAGGGCGCGCCCCCCACCCTTGTGGGCAGGGTGTGCCCCCCTGGTGAAGTTCTTCCGCTCAATGTTTTTTATATATTTGGAAAACATCATCCGTGAAGTTTCAGGACTTTTGGAGCTGTGCAGAATAGGTCTCTAATATTTGCTCCTTTTCCAGCCCAGAATCCCAGCTGCCGGCATTCTCCCTCTTTATATAAACCTTGAAAATAAGAGAGAATATGCATAAGTATTGTGACATAATGTGTAATAACAGCCCATAATGCAATAAATATTGATATAAAAGCATGATGCAAAATGGACGTATCAACCAACAGACCAAAGATCGTCCGAGGAAATGACATGTACCAGATGTTGACTTGCGGTCCACACGATCACCAGCATAGTCAGAGTCTGAATATCCAATGAGATCAAAAGCCGAGCCCTTGGGGTACCATAATCCAAGTGTTGGTGTGTGAGCTAGATATCGAAGAATATGCTTCACAGCCTTATGGTGTGATTCCTTCGGTGTAGCTTGAAATCGGGCACACATGCAAACACTAAGCATAATATCTGGCCTATATGCACATAAGTACAATAAAGAACCAATCATGGAGCGGTATACCTTTTGATCGAAGTCAATACCATTTTCATCAGTGCATAGATGGCCATTTGTGGGCATTGGAATTTTGACACCTTTGCAATCTTGCATGCCGAATTTCCTCAGTACATCCTTGAGGTATTTCTCCTAAGATATGAATATGCCATTGTGCTGTTGACGAATTTGAAGACCTAAGAAGAATTTCAATTCTCCCATCATAGACATTTGATACTCTTCACTCATCATATAGGCAAATTCATCACTATAACGTTGGTCAGTACAACCAAAGATAATATCATCAATATATATTTGGCACACAAACAATTCATCATCATAAAATTTAGTGAAAAGATTAGGGTCGAGTGAACCGGTTTTGAAGCCTTTCTTCAAGAGGAATTCCTTCAAAGTATCGTACCACGCCCGTGGGGCCTGCTTGAGGCCATAGAGGGCCTTATTGAGTCTGAAGACTTTGTCAGGATGCTTTGGATCTTCAAAACCTGGGGGTTGAGCAACATATACTTCTTCCTCAAGCTTACCATCGAGGAATGCACTTTTCACATCCATTTGATATAAAGAGATATCATGATGGTTAGCATAAGCAAGTAATATGCGAATAGCCTCAAGTCTAGCAACAGGTGCAAAAGTTTCATCGAAATCAATTCCTTCAACCTGTTTGTAGCCTTGAGCTACTAGCCGTGCCTTATTCCTCACCACAAGGCCATTTTCATCTTGCTTGTTGTGGTAGATCCACTTTGTGCCAATGATATTGTGCTTGCGAGGATCTGGACGCTTGACTAGTTCCCAGACGTTGTTGAGCTCGAACTGATGTAATTCTTCTTGCATGGCCTGAATGCACTCAGGATCCAGAAATGCTTCATCTACCTTAGTGGGCTCTGTGATAGAGACAAAAGCATAGTGCCCACAAAAGTTAGATAAATGTGAAGCTTTTGAGCATGTGATAGGACCTGGTGCTTTAATTTCATCGATGATCTTTTCAACTTGCACTTCTTTTGCAATGCGAGGATGAGCTGGTTGTCGTTGAGGAATTTGATCAACAATTTCTTCAGCACCATTTTCTTCAGTATTTTCTTCAGGTGCATTAGCTCGACGTTCTTCATGTTCTGGAATGAATTCTTCAGCAGATTCTTCAGTAGGAATGACATCCTCAATAGCCTTGAACTTGATAGATTCCTCAGGTGCTGGTTCATCTATCACAGAAGGTAGGTGCTCTCTTTACGGGCCATTAGTTTCATCGAACCGCACATCTACAGTTTCAACAACCTTGTGATGACAGGTGTTGAAGACTCTATAGGTGTGCGAGTCCTTACCATAACCGAGCATAAAACCTTCATGTGCTTTTGGTGCAAATTTAGAACTGTGATGAGGATCTCTAATCCAACATTTAGCACCGAAGACTTTGAAATAACTCACATTGGGTTTCTTGTCAGTGAGGAGTTCATAGGCAGTCTTCTTGAAGAATTTGTGAAGATATACTCTGTTAATGATGTGGCATGCAGTGTCAATTGCCTTAGGCCAAAAGCGAGGAGGCATCTTGTACTCATCAAGCATAGTGCGGGCCATCTCAACAAGAGTTCTGTTCTTGCGCTCCACGACGCCATTCTGCTGAGGAGTATAGGGAGCAGATAATTCATGAGTAATACCAGGTTCATCCAGATAGTCATCAAGGCCAGTGTTCTTGAACTCAGTTCCATTATCACTTCTGATGTGCTTGATCTTCACACCAAAGTTGGTTGAAGCCCTCGAGGAAAATCGTTTGAAGACTTCCTGCACTTTAGTTTTGTAAGTGATGGTGTGAACCACTGTATATGGAGCATAGTCATCAACAATGACAAAGCCATATAAAGATGCATCATTAGCAAATGTGGCATAGTGAGTAGGGCCAAAGAGATCCGTGTGAAGTAATTCAAATGGTCGAGTAGTGGTCATGATAGTCTTTGCTGGATGCTTGGCCTTGGTCATCTTTCCAGCTTCACAAGCTCCGCATAAGTGATCCTTGAGGAATTTGACATTCTCAATGCCAATGACATGCTTCTTCTTCGCAAGCATGTGCAGATTCCTCATGCCTGCATGACCAAGTCGTCGATGCCAGAGCCAGCCTTCTAACGCTTTTGCAAGTAGGCACACGGCTGGTTGTGGTCCTGTAGAGAAATCAACAATATACAAGTCTCCTCTCCTAAAGCCTTTGAAGACTTTGGAATTGTCAGCTTCCATGATCACAACACAATGCTATTTGCCAAAGACAACTACCATATCAAGATCGAAAAGCATTGAGACAGACATGAGGTTGTATCCTAAGGACTCGACAAGCATGACTTTGTCCATGTGTCGATCCTTTGAGATCGCAACCTTACCTAGACCCAATACTTGACTTTTGCCTTTGTTAGCAAAGATGATATGCTTCATATGCGATGGTGATAAGGGAGCATCCATCAATAGACTCTTGTCACCAGTCATTTGATTTGTACATCCACTATCGAGGACCCACTCAGTGGCTTTGGGTTGATCATCCTGCAGGTGAATTAGTGCAACTTACGAACTCATATAGTTCATCAGTGAAGAATATGACATCAATTCATCAGATCAAATTCATCAAGTAATAGAACAGATAAAGCAGTATAAGGACGTGAGAAATGAAGGTTCATTTCTTCATGGTTAGCTTGCGTCCTTTCAGGCATTATTCAAGTCTCCAGCAAATTCTTCAGACGATTAAGTTCGTTTGGAGACCTGACCCTGCATAAGAGGTTAGTTCTTTTTCTTCACCACCCACATCTGAAGGGGTGGCAAAGAGTTCATCATTCCATGAGCTCCATATGAGAAAGGTGGCATAGATGCCAATCCACTTCATTTCACATAAGAGTGGTTAGGGTAAGCATAAGAGTAAGCAGAGAAATTCTTCGAGGACTTATGAACATAATGGTTAAAAGAATAGTGCTCATATTCATAGCCCTTAGCTCTTCCCCGCGAAACAAAGTTGTTAGCACGATGATATTCATGTGAGGACTTTGATCCTTTTGAGGAATTTAGTCCATATGAAAAATTTGATCTGGGGTTCCTATTCTTCACAGGTGGTGTCCTGAGGACATTCACCTGAAGACTTTCAAGGCACCTTTTGGGAACCCAGATTTTCTTCATAGGGGAACCGTTCCTACAATTAGTGCCAACATATCTAGCAAATACTTCACCATTCTAATTTTTGAACAGTTTATAGTTGGAGTCAAATGACTCATCATCAGAACGAGGAGATTCACATGCAAAGCCAGATAAGTTAGATGGATCAACTGGAGGTCCCTTTGCAACAACCCATGAGGTTTTGGGGTACTTCTCAGGCTTGCAATATGTACCATCAGCATTAAGTCTCCTCTCAAAGGCAATATCCTCTTTCCTAGGGTTCCTGTTGAGGATTTGCTTTTTAAGCACATCACAAAGAGTTTGATGCCCTTTGAGACTTTTGTACATGCCTGTCCTGTACAATTCCTTCAACCCTGCATCATTAGTGATACTAGCAATGTCCTCAGTTGAGGAATTAGTGATAGCAGAGGCAAGTGAAGAATTTGTAATATTAGAAGCATTCGAACACTCAGGTGAAGAATTAGCAGTTTCACGATCAATGCACTTCAAACATGGAGGAACAAATTATTCCTGAGAAGAGCTGATTTGTTGAGCAAGTAAACAATCGCGCTCCTTCTGAAGATCTTCATAACTCACTCTTAGCTTTTCAAGGTCTTGCTTTCTTTGAAGAAATTCATAAGAAAGCTTCTCATGATCAGATAAGAGAGTGTTATGATGACCTTGAAGGTTGTCAAACTTAGACTGAAGTCTCTGAAGATTTTCAGTCAAGGTTTTGGTGCATCCATTTCTTCACCCAACATATCATCACTTTTGTCCACATGTTTTGAACCTTTTCAAAGGCCTTTTGTTGTTTTACAGCAATCTTAGCAAGTTTGGAGTAGCTGGGTTTGAGGTTTTCATCAGATTCATTCTCACTTGATTCAGAGGAGGTATATTTAAGTACCTTGGCACCCTTTGCCATGAAGCAATAGGTGGGAGCGTAGTCATCATTGCCTTCATCAGCCTTGTTGGTGAGGTCATTTTCTTCAGAGTTGAAGATAGACTTGGTGACGAATGCAGTAGCGAGGGCTGGGCTCGCAACACCAGACTCAGACTCCTCAGATGCCTCCTCTTCCTCATGTTCCTCAGCTTCAGCCTCAGAGTCCATTTCCTTGCCAATGAATGCCCGAGCCTTCTTGGAGCTGCTCTTCTTATAAGACGAAGACTTCGAGGATTTTGATGATGAAGATTTTGAGGATTTCTTCCTTTTCTTCGCATCATCAGAACTGTAATCCTTGTATTTCTTCTTCTTTGATTCCTTTTCCCACTAAGGACAATCTTGAATGTAGTGTCCAGGTTTCTTGCATTTCTGACAAAGCCTCTTCTTGTAGTCACTGGATGAGGAATCATTGCTCCTTGAGGATTTTCCAAATCAACCAACTCTTGAGAACTTATGGAATTTCTTCACGAGCAGTGCTAGCTCACGGCTCAGTTCTTCAGGATCACCAAGGCTGCTACCAGAATCTTCATCTTCAAATTCACACACTGCCTTGGCCTTCAGGGCACGTGATCTGCCATAGCCCAAACCATAGAGATCTCTCTTCTCAGCAAGCTGAAACTCATGAGTATTTAGCCTTTCGAGGATATCAGTGGGATCAAGTGACTTGTAATCAACACATTCTTGTATCATCAATGCCAGAGTGTCAAATGAGAAATCAAGCGATCTCAGCAATTTCTTCACCACCTCATGATTGGTGATGTCAGTGGCGCCAAGCGCTTGAAGCTGATTTGAGATGTGAGTGAGGCGATCGAAGGTTTGTTGAATATTTTCATTGTCGAGTATTTTGAAGCGGTTGAAGAGATTGCGAAGAACATCAACTCGAGAGTCACGCTGTGTTGATACTCCTCCATTCACCTTGGACAACCTATCCCAGATAAGCTTAGCAGTTTCCAATGCACTCACTCTTCCATACTGTCCTTTGCTCAGATGGCCACATATGATATTCTTCACTTGAGAGTCGAGTTGCTTGAATCTCTTCACATCAACAACATTCGGAGAAGGTCTGACTGAGGGAACACCATTTTCCACAACATACCAGAGATCGTTATCAGTTGCCTAAAGATTCATTCGCATCTAATTCTTCCAGTAGGGGTAGTCCGTCCCATCGAAGGTAGGACACCCAGCAGAGACCTTGATCATACCTGTGGTCAACATAACTAAAACTCCAGGCGGTTAAACCAAAATCACACAGAACAAGGGAGTACGTTGCTCTGATACTAATTGAAAGTGCGTTATATCGACCAGAGGGGGGTGAATAGGCGATTTTTATGAATTCTTCACTAAGGAAGGTGAGGAAATTCCTTAGCGAAGAACTACTTGAAGTGGAATAAGTACTCAAAAGTAAACATAACAGAATACAAGCATGATCATCATGATGAAATGTAAACAAGCACAGAGTACTGAAAGCATAAACACAGGATAGCACAGGATGAAGACAAACAGACTGAAGAAATCGAACTGAGGAAATAGAGAAAGTCTTTAGTCAAAGTCTTCAAACACAGATATGACAAGCACACAACACAGATATGAGGAAATGAAAGAGTTGAGGAAATAGAACCAGTAGGCTTGGTGAAGACAATGATTTGGTAGACCAGTTCCAACTGCTGTCTCAGTTGTACATCTGGTTGGAGCGGCTAGGTGTTTAAACCTGAAGACACATAGTCCTCACCGTATTCTCCTTGAGCTAAGGTCACACAAACCTCTCCCAATCACTCGAGGTAAGTCTTCAGGTGACTTCCGAACCTTCACAAACTCGGTCACTCGGTGATCCACAATTCCTCTTGGATGCTCTAGACCATGATGCCTAACCGTCTGGAAGAAGCACAGTCTCCAAAGGTAACAAGCGTCAGATCCACGCAGGATCAATCTCTTCAGTGATGCTCAATCACTTTGGGTTTGTAGGTGTTTGGGTTTGGGTTTTCCTCACTTGATGATTTTCGCTCAAAGTCCTCGGAGGATGGGATGCTCTCAAATGACAAGAGCCAGTTTCTTTTGGAGCAGCCAACCAGCTAGTGGTTGTAGGGGGCGGCTATTTATAGCCTAGGTAGCAGCCCAACATGATAAGACATAAATGTCCTTCAATGATACAACCGTTAGGTGGATAAGATATTTTGGGACAGCTGGCGCGTAACACAGCAACGGTCGGAAATTTGAGGCTCAATTTCCTTAGGGCTATCATGTTCCTCACTGTGTAGGCAATCTGTACTGGCAAATTCCTAACTCCTCAGTCAGAACAAATTCCCTAGAGACCAGAAGAACTTTGTCTCTGTCACTGAAGAATATGACTGAACTGTATGAGATTTCCAATGGCTTCACTCGAAGGAATTGTTAGGTGTAGGACTTTGAGTTGAGCATCACATGGAAATTTTCCTTAGTATTTCCTCGACCCCCTCTAATAGTATGGTGTTTCCTATGACTCAAGAAAGAGAAAAAGAAACTACAAAAACAAAAGTCTTCGCGCTTCATGTTCCTCAAATGAATACTAAGTCTTCAAGGTCACACCAATTTTTTACTTTCAAAGTCTTCAGAAATCCAAAGTCTTCAGTCAAAGAAATTCATTTTTAGGGGTCGACTTTCACTATAAGTATCAAACTCCTCATAGTCTTGTAGACCTGTGTACACTCATAAACACATTAGTCCCTTAACCTATAAGTCTTAATTACACCAAAATCATTAAGGGGCACTAGATGCACTTACAGAGCACCACGGCGGAACCACCACTAGCACCGGCAGGATGCGGGGAAAAGCATATCGATGCGGAGGAATCGATAGAGCTTGTAGAGAGAAAGAAGTAGAGGGCCATGCCGGTGACGTGGTGGCCGAAACCCTAGCCGTAGGGGAGGGTCGCACGTGGTCACTGGAGGACGCGCGGTCGGATCTGGTCGGAGGGGATGGAGGAGCGGGGCGAGGGGCTCATGTGGGTGTGCCGGGCACCGTCGAATCCTGCTGAAGCTCACAGGAATCGGTCGCCGTAGCTGCTCGCGCGGGGGAGAGGGAGAGTTGAGTGGAAGAGAGAGAGAGGGGTGGGGTGGTGAGAGAGGGGATAGAGATAGAGGAGGTGGGGGCAATGGTTTTTTTACCCGCAAAAAAAGATAGCCCCCTCTTTGACGTATGTCAGCAGATGGCAAAGAATATTTGCCGTCTGCCAGCTGACGGCAAAGAGGGGGGTTGGACCGTTGCAGTGTACTGGCACTCCACCCCCCTCTTTTCCGTCCATGGGAATACGGCAAAGATTCTTTCCCATCTACCAACACACGGCAAAGAAATGACAGATGGCAACGAACTTCTTTTCTGTCCACGGGAAAACGGCAAAGATTCTTTCCCATCTGCCAACACACGGCAAAGAAATGACAGATGGCAACGACCTTCTTTTTCGTCTGCCAGTTCTTTGCCGTCAGCTTTTTGGTAGCTGATGGCAAAGACCTTCTTTGCCGTCTGCTAGTAGACGGCAAAATCCCTGATTCCAGTAGTGCAATGAGGACAGTACAATGCCTTAAGAACTCGGACACTAGGAGAGCTTGGGTCTTGCAGAAGCCTCCAAGCTTGACGTGCAGCAGTGCCAAGTTCAATAACCCAATGTCCCGAAAGCCCAAGGCCTCCATAAAGTTTGGTTTCCACATAGTATTGCATGAAACCCAAGCAATTTTCCTTTCACCTTTGGTACTTCCCACCAAAACTTCTGAAGCAGGATATTAATATGCTCGCAGAGTCCACGAGAAAGTTTGAAACAAGCGATAGAATACGTGGGAATGGAATGGGCAACAAATTTAATAAGTACCTCTCTCCCTCCAACTGTCAATCACTTTTCCATCCACCCTGAACATGTTTCAATATTCTGTCCTTAAGATACTTGAAACATCCCCCTTTGCTCTTTGAACTTACTATTGTTCGCGGTAATCCCAAGTATTTCTCTGATAATGACTCATTCTGCACTTCTAGAATATTTTTAGAGAAAGTTGCTTCTACACCATGGACAACATCTGCAATGGCTCATTTGCCATCCAACAAAGCGCTAGTGCCTACATACCAAACACAAACAAATTCTATTGCTTATTTTCCATGGCCGTTAGTCAACCTCCTTTTTCCTGTCAGTTTTCTCACAAAATCCAGATTTACCCTTACTTTCGATTTTAAAAAAATTAACTCACCCGACCCTCCCCATCTCCACAACTCCACACACCCGCCCGATCAACCCCAATCCACACACACGCACGTGCAGTGCCAACCTCCAGCGAGCCGCAACGGCGGAACCCCAGTCGGTGCCACCACAACCCTAGCCCCCGCTCCCCCATCCTCAGCCGGTGCCGCATCATGGTGGAACCGCCGCTGGCGCTTGAAGGAAATATGCCCTAGAGGCAATAATAAAGTTATTATTTATTTCCTTATTTCATGATAAATTTTTATTATTCATGCTAGAATTGTATTAACCGGAAGCTTAGTACATGTGTGGATACATAGACAAAGAGAGTGTCACTAGTATGCCTCTACTTGACTAGCTCGTTGAATCAAAGATGGTTAAGTTTCCTAGCCATAGACATGAGTTTTCATTTGATTAAAGAGATCAGATCATTAGAGAATGATGTGATTGACTTGACCCATCCATTAGCTTAGCACGATGATTGTTTAGTTTGTTGCTATTGCTTTCTTCATAACTTATACATGTTCCTATGACTATGAGATTATGCAACTCCCGAATACCAGAGGAACACTTAGTGTGCTACCAAACGTCACAACGTAACTAGGTGATTATAAAGGTGCTCTAATGGTGTCTCCCATGGTACTTTTTGAGCTGGCATAGATCAAGATTAGGATTTGTCACTCCGATTGCCGGATAGGTATCTCTGGGCCCTTCCGGTAATGCACATCACTATAAGTCTTGTAAGCAATGTAACTAATAAGTTAGTTGCGGGATGATGCATTATGGAACGATTAAATAGGCTTGCTGGTAATGAGATTGAACTAGGTATTGAGATACAGACGATCGAATCTCGGGCAAGTAACATACCGATGACAAAGGGAACAACATATGTTTTTATGCGGTTTGACCGATAAAGATCTTCGTAGAATATGTAGGAACCAATATGAGCATCCAGGTTCCGCTGTTGGTTATTGACCGGAGATGAGTCTCGGTCATGTCTACATAGTTCTCGAACCCGTAGGTCCGCACACTTAACGTTCGGCGACGATCGGTATTACGAGTTTATGTGTTTTGTTGTACCGAAGGTTGTTCGGAGTCCCGAATGAGATCAGGGACATCACAAGGAGTCTCGAAATGTTTGATACGTAAAGATCGATATATTGGAAGTCTATATTCGGACATCGGAAAGGTTCTGAGTGGTTCGGGTATTTATCGGAGTACTGGAGAGTTAGGGGAATTCACCGGGGAGTATATGGGCCTTATTGGGCTTTAGGGGGAGAGAGAGAGAGGGGCTGCCTAGGGCAGGCCGTGCGACCCCCCCCAAGGCCTAGTCCGAATTGGACTAGGGGGAGGGGTGGCGCCCCCTCCTTCCTTCTCTTCTCTCTTCCCCTTCCTTCTCTCCTACTCCTACTACTTGGAAAGGGGGGAATCCTACTCCCGGTGGGAGTACGACTCCCCAGGGAGCGCCATAGTAGAGGGCCGACCCTCCCCCTCCTCCACTCCTTTATATACGGGGGAAGGGGCCACCCCATAGACACACAAGTTGATTGTTTCCAGCCATGTGCGGTACCCCCTCCACCATAATCCACCTCGGTCATATCGCCGTAGTGCTTAGGGGAAGCCCTGCGCCGGTAGCTTCGTCATCACCGTCTTCACGACGTCATGCTGACGAAGCACTCCCTCGACACTGCTGGGTCGTGAGTTCGTGGGACGTCGCTGAGCTGAACATGTGCAGATCGCGGAGGTGTCGTACTTTCGGTACTAGGATCGGTCGATCGTGAAGACGTACGACTACATCAACCGCGTTGTCATAACATTTCCACTTATGGTCTACGAGGGTACATAGACAACACTCTCCCTCTCATTGATATGCATCACCATGATCTTGCGTGTGCGTATGATTTTTTTTGAAATTACTACGTTCCCCAACAGTTGCATCCGAGCTAGGTTTATGCGTAGATGCAATATGCATGAGTAGAACACAAAGGAGTTGTGGGCATGGGTATATACATATTGCTTTTCGTCACTAGTTGATTCTTTATTCAGCGGTATTGTTGGATGAAGCGGCTCAGACCGACATTATGTGTACGCTTACGCGAGATTAGTTCTACCGACGTGCTTCACACACAGGTGGCTGGTGGGTGTCAGTTTCTCCAACTTTAGTTGAATCAGATTCAATGAACATGGTTCTTTCTAAAGATCAAAAAGCAATCACTATATCACGTTGTGGTTTTTGATGCGTAGGTAAGAACGGTTCTTGCTCAGCCTGTAGCAGCCGCATAAAACTTGCAACAACAAAGTAGAGGATGTCTAACTTGTTTTTGTAGGGCATGCTGTGATGTGATATGGTCAAGACATGATGCTAAATTTTATTGTATGAGATGATCATGTTTCGTAACAAAGTTATCGGCAACTGGGAGGAGCCATATGGTTGTCGCTTTATTGTATGAAATGCAATCGCCATGTAATTACTTTACTTAATCACTAAGCGGTAGCGATAGTCGTAGAAGCAATAGTTGGCGAGACAACAATGATGCTTCGATGGAAATCAAGGTGTTAAGCCGGTGACGATGGTGATCATGACGGTGCTTTGAAGATGGAGATCAAAGGCACAATATGACGATGGCCATATCATATCACTTATATTGGTTGCATGTGATGTTTATCCTTTATGCATCTTATTTTGCTTAGTTTGGCGGTACCATTATAAGATGATCTCTCACTAAATTTCAAGGTACAAGTGTTCTCCCTGAGTATGGACCGTTGCTACAGTTCGTCCTGCCGAGACACCACGTGATGATCAGGTGTGATAAGCTCTACGTTCACATACAACCGGTGTAAGCTAGTTTTGCACACGCAGAATACTCGGGTTATAACTTTACAAGCCTAGCATATGCAGATATGGCCTCAGAACACTGGAGACCAAAAGGTCGAGCGTGAATCATATAGAAGATATGATCAACATAGTGATGTTCACCATTGAAAACTACTCCATCTCACGTGATGATCGGACATGGTTTAGTTGATATGGATCACTTGATCACTTAGATGATTAGAGGGATGTCTATCTAAGTGGGAGTTCTTAAGTAATATGATTAATTAAACTTTAATTTATCATGAACTTAGTCCTGGTAGTATTAGCATGTCTATGTTGTAGATCAATAGCTCGTGTTTAGCTCCCCTGTTTTATTTTTGATATGTTCCTAGCGAAAACTAAGTTGAAAGATGTTAGTAGCAATGATGCGTATTTGATCCGTGATCTGAGGATTATCCTCAATGCTACACAAAAGAATTATGTCCTTGATGCACCGCTAGGTGACAGACCGATTGCAGGAGCACATGCAGACGTTATGAATGTTTGGCAATCTCGATATGATGACTACTTGATAGTTTAGTGCACCATGCTTTATGGCTTAGAATCAGGGCTTCAAGGACGTTTTTGAAACGCCACAGAGCATATGATATGTTCAAAGAGTTGAAATTAGTATTTCAGACTCGTGACCATGTCGAAAGGTATGAGACCTTTGACAAGTACTTTGCCTACAAAATGGAGGAGAATAGCTCAGCTAGTGAGCATGTGATCAGAATGTCTGAGTACTACAATCACTTGAATCAAGTGGGAGTTAATCTTCCAGATAAGATAGTGATTGACAGAGTTCTCTAGTCACTATCACCAAGTTACTAGAACTTCACGATGAACTATAATATGCAAGGGATAAGGGAAACGATTCCCAAGCTCTTCGTGATGCTGAAATCAACAAAGGTAGAAATCAAAGAAAGCATCAAGTGTTTATGGTTGACAAGACTACTAGTTTCAAGAAAAGGGAAAAGGGTAGAAGGGGAGCTTCAAAAAGAACGGCAAGCAAGTTGCTGCTCAAGTGAAGAAGCCCAAGTCTGGACCTAAGCCTGAGACTAAGTGCTTCTACTGCAAATGGACTGGTCACTGGAAGCAGAACTGCCCCAAGTATTTGGCGGATAAGAAGGATGGCAAAGTGAACAAAGGTATATTTGATATACATGTTATTGATGTGCACTTTACTAGTGTTTATAGCAACCACTCAGTATTTGATACTAGTTCAGTTGCTAAGATTAGTAACTCGAAACGGGAGTTGCAGAATGAACAGAGACTAGTTAAGGGTGAAGTGACGATGTGTGTTGGAAGTGGTTCCAAGATTGATATGATCATCATTGCACACTCCCTATACTTTTGGGATTAGTGTTGAACCTAAATAAATGTTATTTGGTGTTTGCGTTAAGCATGAATATGATTTGATCATGTTTATTGCAATACGGTTATTCATTTAAAGTCAGAGAATAATTGTTGTTCTGTTTACATGAATAAAACCTTCAATGGTCATACACCCAAGGTGAATGGTTTATTGAATCTCGATCGTAGTGATACACATATTCATAATATTTAAGCCAAAAGACGCAAAGTTAATAATGATAGTGCAACTTATTTGTGGCACTGCCGTTTAGGTCATATTGGTGTAAAGTGCATGAAGAAAATCCATGTTGATGGGCTTTTGGAATCACTTGATTATGAATCAGTTGATGCTTGCGAACCATGCCTCATGGGCAAGATGACTAAGACTCCGTTATCCGGAACAATGGAGCGAGCAACAGACTTGTTGGAAATAATACATATTGATGTATGCAGTCCGATGAGTGTTGAGGCCCGCGGCAGGTATCATTATTTTCTGACCTTCACAGATGATTTGAGCAGATATGAGTATATCTACTTAATGAAACATAAATCTGAAACATTTGAAAAGTTCTAATAATTTCAGAATGAAGTGGAAAATCATCGTAGTAAGAAAATAAAGTTTCTACGATCTGATCGTGGAGGAGAATATTTGAGTTACGAGTTTGGTCTTCATTTAAAACAATGTGGAATAGTTTCACAAATTCATGCCACCTGAAACACCACAACATAATGGTGTGTCCGAAGGTCATAACCGTACTTTATTGGATATAGTGCAATCTATGATGTCTCTTACGGATTTACCACTATCGTTTTGGGGTTATGCATTAGAGACAACTACATTCACGTTAAATAGGGCACCATCTAATCCGTTGAGATGACACCGTATGAATTATGGTTTGGCTAGAAACCTAAGCTATCGTTTCTTAAAGTTTGGGGTTCTGATGCTTATGTGAAAAAGTTTCAGACTGATAAGCTCAAACCCAAATCGAAGAAGTGCGTCTTCATAGGATAACCAAAAAGAAACTGTTGGGTACACCTTCTATCACAGATCTGAAAGGAAAGATCTTTGTTGCTAAGAATGGATCCTTTCTAGAGAAGGAGTTTCTCTCGAAAGAAGTGAGTGGGAGGAAAGTAGAACTTGATGAGGTAATTGTACCTTCTCCCGAATTGAAAAGTAGTTAATCCAATAAATCAGTTCCAGTGATTCCTACACCAATTAGTGAGGAAGCTAATGATGATGATCATGAAACTTCTGATAAAGTTACTACCGAACCTCGTAGGTTAACCAGAGTAAGATCCGCACTAGAGTAGTACGGTAATCCTGTTCTGGAGGTCATGTTACTTGACCATGACGAACCTAGGAACTATGAGGAAGCGATGATGAGCCCATATTCCACGAAATGGCTTAAGGCCATGAAATCTGAGATGGGATCCATGTATGAGAACAAAGTATGGACTTTGATTGACTTGCCCAATGATCTGCAAGCCATTGAGGATAAATGGATCTTCAAGAGGAAGACGGACGCTAATAGTAGTGTTACTATCTACAAAGCTAGAATTGTCAAAAAAAGGTTTTCGACAAGTTCAAGGTGTTGACTATGATAAGATTTTCTCACTCGTAGCGATGCTTAAGTCTGTCCGAATCATGTTAGCAATTGCCACATTTTATGAAATCTGGCAAATGGATGTCAAAACTACATTCCTTAATGGATATCTTAAAGAAGAATTGTATATGATACAACAAGAAGGTTTTGTCGATCCAAAAGGTGCTAACAAAGTGTACAAGCTCCAGCAATCCATTTATGGACTGGTGCAAGCCTCTCGGAGTTGGAATATATGCTTTGATAGTGTGATCAAAGCATATGGTTTTATACAGACTTTTGGAGAAGTCTGTATTTACAAGAAAGTGAGTGGGAGCACTACAACCTTTCTGATAAGTATATGTAAATGACATATTGTCAATCGGAAATGATGTAGAATTTTCTGGAAAGCATAAAGGAGTGTTTGAAAGGAGTTTTTCAAAGAAAGACCTCGGTGAAGCTGCTTACATATTGAGCATCAAGATCTATAAAGATAGATCAAGACGCTTGATAAGTTTTCTCAATGAGTACATACCTTGACAAGTTCAAAATGGAATAGTCGAAGAAAGAGTTCTTGCCTGTGTTGCAAGGTGTGAAGTTGAGTAAGACCCAAAGCCCGACCACGGCACAAAATAGAAAGAGAATGAAAGTCATTCCCTATGCCTCAGACATAGGTTCTATAAAGTATGCCATGCTGGGTACCAGACCTATTGTATACCCTGCCCTGAGTTTGGCAAGGAAGTACAATTTTGATCTAGGAGTAGATCACTGGACAGAGGTCAAAAATTATCCTTAGAGGACTAAGGAAATATTTCTCGGTTATGGAGGTGATAAGGAGTTCGTCGTAAAGAGTTACGTCGATGCAAGTTTTGACACCGATCTGGATGACTCTAAGTCACAATCCAGATACATATTGAAAGTGGGAGCAATTAGCTAAATTAGCTCCGTGCAGAGCATTGTAGACAAAGAAATTTGCAAAATACACACGGATCTGAATTTAACAGGCCCGTTGACTAAACTTCTCTCACAAGCAAAACATGATCACACCTTAGTACTCTTTGGGTGTTAATCACATGGCGATGTGAAGTAAGATTACTGACTCTAGTAAACCCTTTGAGTGTTGGTCACATGGCGATGTGAACTATGGGTGTTAATCATATGGTGATGTGAACTACATTAGTGACTCTAGTGCAAGTGGGAGACTGAAGGAAATATGCCCTAGAGGCAATAATAAAGTTATTATTTATTTCCTTATTTCATGATAAATTTTTATTATTCATGCTAGAATTGTATTAGCCGGAAACTTGGTACATGTGTGGATACATAGACAAGCAGAGTGTCACTAGTATGCCTCTACTTGACTAGCTCGTTGAATCAAAGATGGTTAAGTTTCCTAGCCATAGACATGAGTTGTCATTTGATTAACGAGATCACATCATTAGAGAATGATGTGATTGACTTGACCCATCCGTTAGCTTAGCACGATGATCGTTTAGTTTGTTGCTATTGCTTTCTTCATGACTTATACATGTTCCTATGAGTATGAGATTATGCAACTCCCGAATACTGGAGGAACACTTAGTGTGCTACCAAACATCACAACATAACTAGGTGATTATAAAGGTGCTCTATAGGTGTCTCCGATGGTACTTGTTGAGTTGGCATGGATCAAGATTAGGATTTGTCACTCCGATTGTCTGGGAGGTATCTCTAGGCCCTCTCGGTAATGCACATCACTATAAGCCTTGCAAGCAATGTAACTAATGAGTTAGTTGCGGGATGATGCATTACGGAAAGAGTAAAGAGACTTGCCGGTAACGAGATTGAACTAGGTATTGAGTTACCGACGATGGAATCTCGGGCAAGTAACATACCGATGACAAAGGGAACAACGTATGTTATTATGCGGTTTGACCGACAAAGATCTTCGTAGAATATGTAGGAGCCAATATGAGCATCCAGGTTCCGCTGTTGGTTATTGATCGAAGATGAGTCTCGGTCATGTCTACATAGTTCTCGAACCCATAGAGTCTGCATGCTTAACGTTCGGTGACGATCGGTATTATGAGTTTATGTGTTTTGATGTACCGAAGGTTGTTCGGAGTCCCGGATGAGATCAGCGACATGATGAGGAGTCTGGAAATGTTCGATACGTAAAGATCGATATATTGGAAGGCTATATTCGGACATCAGGAAGATTCTGAGTGGTTCGGGTATTTATCGGAGTACCGGAGAGTTACGAGAATTCGCCGGGGAGTATATGGGCGGGCTTTAGGGGAGAGAGATGGGCTGCCTAGGGCAGGCCGCGCGCCCCCAAGGCCTAGTCCTAATTGGACTAGGGGGAGGGGCGGCGCCCCCTCCTTCCTTCCCTTCTCTCTTCCCCTTCCTTCTCTCCTACTCCTACTACTTGGAAAGGGGGGAATCCTACTCCCGGTGGGAGTAGGACTCCCTAGGGCGCGCCATAGTAGAGGGCCGGCCCTCCCCCTCCTCCACTCCTTTATATACGGGGGAAGGGGCACCCCATAGACACACAAGTTGATTGTTTCCAGCCGTGTGCGGTGCCCCCTCCACCATAATCCACCTCGGTCATATCGTCGTAGTGCTTAGGCGAAGCCCTACGCCGGTAGCTTCATCATCACCGTCATCACGCCGCCGTGCTGACTAAACTCTCCCTCGACACTCTGCTAGATCGTGAGTTCGTGGGACGTCACCGAGCTGAACATGTGCAGATCGCGGAGGTGCCTTACTTTCGGTACTAGGATCGGTCGATCGTGAAGACGTAGGACAACATCAACCGCGTTATCATAACGCTTCCGCTTACGGTATACGAGGGTACGTAGACAACACTCTCCCCTCTCGTTGCTATGCATCACCATGATCTTGCGTGTGTGTAGGATTTTTTTGAAATTACTACGTTCCCCAACAGCGCTTTCCTATGCTTCTCGCCCATCACGTGTCCGACGTTCTCCAGGCGACGCTTCACGGAGGAACCACCGCTGACGCTTCCTCGGCCCCTGTCGCACGGTCTCATCGCCGCCGCGCCTTGAGCCCTCTCTTCCACCGCATCTTCAACGGTGAACACACACGGGCTAGCAGCGCCAACATCTCTTAGCGGCCATGTCACCCAGAACGCTAGCACGGGGATTCCGGCGAGGTGGCGAGCGGGGCTATGGTGCCGACGGACGAGGCCCTATGAGGTTGAGAAGAGGTCTCCTAGAAGCATAGTTGTGATTGACCACACAGAGTGCGATCAGGAAAAAAATCATACGAATGTTTGTTGGGCTGAAGCCTTTGTGCATTGGATTCTTGGCTGGCTGTAGGCCTTACTTGGCGATAGATAGAACTCATTTGACAGGCAAGTATAGAGGACAATTAGCTACTCCCTCCGTTCCTTGATATAAGGTGTATAGAGTTTTTAGAAAAAGTTCGAAATATAAGGTGTCTTGCGTTGCACCACTCGTTTGAATAATTTTTTTGGGATTTGATTACATTTACTTATATTAGGCGAGCTCCTCTATTTTCTCATGTCAATTAGTCAGGTGTAATCTCGCCCAAAACTTGTGAAATTTTCACTCCACGTGCATTCTTTAATTTTCATGCCAAAAACTATACACCCTATATTTAGGAACGGAGGGAGTACTACTTGTGCTATTGATGTGCACAATTGGTTGTAACTTGTAGTCTATGGAGTTATCGATTCGGAAACTACTAAAATTTGGGTGTGGTTATTGGAGAAGCTTGGTGATGCTATTGGCCTCCCCTGGTCTAGCGATATATTCAGAAGCAGGAAAATTGATTGACACTGCAATTGAACAAGTATTTGGGTATGCAGAACATAGGGAATGCATGCGCCTAACAGCCAAGCAATGGCCACTCGAAGCAAAAAAAATTGGAACGGTGAAATTCTCTAAAAATATTGGCTATCATTTATGTCTTGCACCTCTTCATGTGTATGCTATTTTTTTAGAGACTTGCTTGTGTGAACAACATATTTTGGTTGTGGTATTTTGGTTCTGGATGATGTAAAATTGGTACTAATTTTGTAAGATTTAGTATGGTGTTTGTTAAATCTCTTCTACTCCGTCCATCCCATAATGTGTCAAGAAACGTCTTACATTATGGGGCGGAGGGAGTAGATGATGTGAATATTCTCGAGTATTTCTATGTTGCTGGAACTATACATATGCTGGAATTGTTAGATAGTCACTATATTATTGCTGGAATGCTGAAAATAGAGGGAAAATGCCGTCAAATTTCTTTCTGGACATGTTTTACACCTGTTTGCTTATTTGCCATTGAGGGCAAGACATCCATTTTGGCCACTTATCGGACAAAGATAACACTAGACTAACTGCTAATGGTATATAAGCACTAGAATTTGTTTATGCTTGGTATATAAGCACTAAGGCTTTGTTGGATGACAAATGAGCCATTGCGGAGGTTGTCAATGGTATAGAAGCCATTTTCTCATATTTTTAACATCCCTCTGAAAAGAATGCAACTCCTTTACTCAAATAGATCAATGAATTTTCCACATTTATTCTTTGCCCAAAGACATCAAAATATTTTTTAGGAGATCTCAAACACGTGTAGCCTATCACTAGTTGCCTCAAAAAAGAGGAGGCTATCATCGACGAAAATAAGATGGTTTGCTAAAGGAGCTATATCAGTCACTCTAACACCTCTAACCCCGTCACCTTGCGCTTTTAAAAGATAAGAAAGGCCCTCGGCCGCCATCAGGAACAAAACAAAGAGATTAGATCACCCCGCCACAGACCTTGAAACGGCCTGAAAGCATCCAGACTACCACCATTAAATATAACTGAAAAAGAAACCAATAACACACACCTCATGATGGTTTCCGTGAACTGAGGACTAACTCCAAGCTTGAGCATGTATTCCTTCAAATAAGACCACTCTAATCTATCATAAGCTTTCATCATATCTAACTTGAGCGCACAAAATTGGTTACCCTTAATTTTCCTTGTTTTCATGTAGTGCAAACATTCATAGGTCAGTATGAAATTGTCTGTGATGAGACGTCCAAGAACAAATGCGGACTGCTCTTCAAAGATTACCTCAGGGTGAATAACTTTCAGCCTATCATCTAAGACTTTTGAAGCTATCTTGAAGATGGCATTGCAAAGGTTTATAGACCAAAATTGTCAATCTTGGGAATCAAGGCGATAAACGTATGGGTTATCTCCAATGATGAATCCTCCCATTAAGCACTCTAATGATCATACATGACACTTCATCACCACATAAGTCCCAATGCCCATGGGAAAAATGTGATGGGGAACCATCAGGCCCAAGAGCTTTCGTCAAAAACTTTGAAATCGTGCTTCTTTAACCTCTTCTTTACTCTAACTTGCATTGAGCTGGGCATTCATCTCGCCATTAACCCTTTGTAGGATAGAAACTATGTCTTGAGGGGGTGATTAGACTACTTGACCAAATAAAAATCTAGCCTTTTCCCAATTTTAAGTCTTGGCAAATTTTAGCAACTTAGCACAAATCAAGTAAACACCCTACATATGCAATTCTAAGAGTATAGCAGCGGAATGTAAAACAATTGCATATGAAGGTAAAGGGAGGAATTTGGAGGGAGCAAATGCAATGTAGACACGGAGATTTTTTATCCGTGGTTCCGATAGGTGGTGCTATCGTACATCCACGTTGATGGAGACTTCAACCCACGAAGGGTAACGGTTGGTCGAGTCCACGGAGGGCTCCGCCCATGAAGGGTCCACGAAGAAGTAACCTTGTCTATCCCACCATGGCCATCGCCCACGAAGCACTTGCCTCACTAGGGTAGATCTTCACGAAGTAGGCGATCTCCTTGCCCGTACAAACTCCTTGGTTCAACTCCACAATCTTGACAGAGGCTCCCAAGTGACACCTAGCCAATCTAGGAGACACCACTCTCCAAAAGGTAATAGATGGTGTGTTGATGATGAACTCCTTGCTCTTGTGCTTCAAATGATAGTCTCCCCAACACTCAACTCTCTCTCATACGATTGGATTTGGTAGAAAGATGATTTGTGTGGAAAGCAACTTGGGGAAGGCTAGAGATCAAGATTTATGTGGTTGGAATGGAATATCTTGACCTCAACACAAGTGTAGGTGGTTCTCTCTCAGGAAATATATGTTGGAAGTGTAGGCATGTTCTGATGGCTCTCTCCACGAGTGAAGAGTGGGTGGAGGGGTATATATAGCCTCCACACAAAATCTAACCATTACACACATTATACCGAACTCGGTGGGACCGAATCAGAGAACTCGGTCGGACCGATTTAGTGCATATGTGACCGTTAGGCAATTTCGATGGGACCGATATGTCAACTCGATGGGACCGATTTCATTAGGGTTAGGGCATAACGTAATCTCGGTTGGACCAATTACTCAAACTCGGTGGGACCAATTTTGGTAATAAGCAAACAGAGAGTTGGTCAAGCAAACTCGGTGGGACCGAAGCGTTACGAAAAGGAAACCAAGAGTTTTCATTGCAGACTCAGTGGGACCGATCGCTCATCTCGGTTATACCGAAACGTTATGAAGGGAAATCGAGAGTTTTCAATCCCATCTCAGTGAGACCGAGATCCCTATCGGTGAGACTGAAAAGACTAGGGTTTCTGGCAGTGGCTATGTCAAATGAACTCGGTGGCGCCGGATGAAAAGTTTCGGTGGGGTCGAGTTTGACTTTTGGTTTGGGACATATGTGGATATGAGAAAGTAGTTGAGGATTTTTCGAGCATATCACTAAGCATTTTGAGCAAGTAACTCATTAAGCAACACCTCACCCCCTTTTGATAGTATTGGCTTTTCCTATGTAATCAATGTGATCTTGGATCACTAAAAGTAAAATGTAGAGTCTTGAACTTTGAAGCTTGAGCCAATCTTTTGTCCTTAGCATTTTGAGGGGTCCACTTTCTAATCCATGCCATGCCAATCATTGAACCTTCCTGAAATATTTATCTTGTAATGGCATTAGTTCAATGAGCTATATGTTGTTAATCATTATCAAAACCACCCAGGGATAGTTGCACTTTCACCCTTTTCGGTATGTGAGACAAAACCTCTTCCATACCAATGGTTCCTTCATAGGCATATAATGCATAGGACTCATTTTGCATATCCACCATTTCTTTTGGGTTCGTGCTGATCAAACCATCTTCTGTTCAAGCTAAGAAATAAAGGTCTTGGAGCGGTGGGCACTAGCTTTCCTCTAGAAAAATTGCGTGTTACTATCACCCTCCGAGAGCCATTCAATCCATGACCTTTGCATCATCATGATTTTCCTCAAGGTATGTTAATTCAATGATCTGGTCCTTGATCTTTTCTCCGCTACTTTGGTTCGACCCAAAGAGGATTGGATCGCAAAGCAGCAAGGTGTTGCCTCAACATTCTTAGTTCCTAGCGAAAATACCTAAAGGTTGTCCTACCCAGCTAGACAAAGAGCTACAACATCGTTCATCTTCCTCGCCAAAACAACATACCACCACCGCCGGTTGATCCGCTTGCCAGGCCTCCTCAACCACCACTAAGAATTGTTGTTAGACTCCCACATACAAATGCTTATTCCAGCCTGCCCGCCTCCTCATATACTCAGCGCTTGGCCCATGACAAAATGAAAAAGGAGAAGGTCAGCGTTGAAAAACCCCACACCAACGTAAAAGAGGAAAAAAAAACTGCGACACACATGGGATGCTCGCACATAGTAAACCCTTGCTACTACGTTGCTAATTGGCCCGCATAGAGAAAAGTGGGTTGCTCGGAACACATTCCCATACAATATGTAAAATAACCTGTGGATGCCCACACGAATCTCGGTGTACATTGATCCAATTGTTGATGGCCTGAATGAGATAAAACTAAATCTCAGCTAGCTGAGTTATAGTAGTTCTCATTTTCCCTACCACGAATGACATTCTCATTTTTCCTACCATGAATGGTGGTGTAGCCTTCACATAGGACCTCCCACGCCTTAGGCAACTATATATGGTTTTCATTTGTGAACCAACCTAGGGTTGGATGGTTAAAAAGACAGTGGTATCCCAGCTCACACTATAAAAAAATACACTTCCGTGATGATACGTGTTTGTCACAGTAGGTCGTTTTTTTGTCATGCATGTACATCCATGAAAAATTTATGACAGAATCAAGATAGTCATACCTGTGATGTCGTAGAAGTGTTCCATGACATTACCAAAATTATCATCATGGAAGTGTCCACTTCCATGACGATAAATCGTGCGTCACAGAAGTGCTTTCGTCAAGGGTGACCAACACGTGGCATCCACCGTAATGAAATGCCGTTAAGCTATCGGGTCGGGTTTTGGATCCGATAACCCGTTAACAGCCCCGACCAATGGGAAATTTCCATGTGTAAAATTCTTATTGGCCGGACGAAACACGTGTCAGCTCATCAGCGGGTCAGATAGGTGCCTATGATACGTCGTCACGTGGCACGGCCCAACAGTGGCCCATTCCTATGAAAAGGCCGGCCCGTTTGACTTGGTCAAAAGCTGGCGGGCCGGCCCGTTTGACTTGGTCAAAAGCTGGTGGGCCGGCCCGTTTGACTTGGTGAAAAGCTGGCGGGCCAGCCCATGGAAAGCCTGTTAACAGCCTGTTCGCATATAGCCCATTTACAGCCCGCTAACCCAAGTTCCGTTACACCCTATCCGAATTAGGCCCAGTAGCGTCATCTGAGCCGTCCACTATGATTCCAGCCCGTTTTCACTTCTGGCCCATGTATAGCCTTTGTAGCTCTTGGCCCATTAGCGGCCCGTGCTGAAACTGGCCCGTAATGAACATTGTATTACTTTACACCCATTAACGACCCGTGGTGAAATTGGCCCGTAAACAGTGTATCACTTTATACCCATTAACGGCCTGTTATTCCGTTGGGCCGTTTCCAGCCCAAGTTAACTTTCGGCCTTCTGAGGGCCCATTTATTCTTGGGCTCATTTGCAGCATTCGGTTACTTACGGCCCGTTACTGTCATTTTCTGCTTGTGGGCCAAATTCAGCCCGTCATTACAGTCGGCCCGTTTGTGGACCGTTAGTCTGTTGGGCCATTTTCATAGCATCACCAAATACGGCCTATTAACGGCCCGTTATGGTCAGCCCATAAAACGTACGATTTCTATTAAAGGCCCGTATACGGCCCATTAAAGGCCCGTACAAGACCCATAAATGTGTCAGTGGCCCATGGATCCTACGAGACGTACAAGGCCCATGGATCCTACGAGACGTAGAAGGCCCATGGAACCTACGAGACGTAGAAGGCCCATGGATCCTACGAGATGTAGAAGGCCCATGGATCCGACGGCCCGTGAAGGGCCATGGTCGGGCGAATTGGCCCCCGTTTGAACTATATAGCATATTCAAAGAATTATCCTACTCAATACTATCACCTCTAAAAAGACTACACTATTACAACAAAGAGATCAAGGCATAGAAAGGTAGAATAATCCTACAATATACAATAAAGAAATTACAGCCGATTATACCCACTGGGCATTATGGTTCAGCACAGGTGATAATAAAGATACACAAACAGCAAATTACATACGCTGGGCAAATACAGCTCATACATCATGGACGTGCATCAACTTAACTCCATTTGAACTATAATCTCTTCAGAAAATAGGATTGGCCGGATTCAGATAGGACAAATTTCAGTCTGCAAAATCTCCAATTCCTTCATGGTTACATCAGTGTCTTGTTTCATTTTTTTGACTCCTGCATCTAATACCTGCATGTCCAGTCTCAACTTGTTGATTATACGTTGACAATCATGTACACATTGTCTTGCCACCTCTAGTTGATGCTCGAGAACATCAGCACATTCCAATTCCAATCCATAATCATTCGGTAACGGCCATGCTGCACTGCTCGCAAATCTTTGTGTTGATGTCACTTCATCCTGAAATGTTTCTGTAAGTACACATGCCTAGGGAAAAAATATAGTTACAACAGTGAAGCGAACAAGACACTATTTTGTACTACATGGAAAAACAGGACTAATAATAATGTTACATGTCACTTTAAAAAAAATGTTACACGTCATAAAGCATAAGCAGGTGATATTTTAAAAATTATAAAAAGATAGTTTGTGCAGCCTGCATACAGAAATCCATCTTAGCTCACCAGAGGAGCATGATGTTGGGGCCCAATCGAAAACACAGACAAGTTACAAATTTAGACAGCACGTTGCGTATAAGTAAGCAAGCAGTTGGCCATTCTGTGCCTCAATTAAAGTCTTAGGGAGCATAATGAACAGCAGAGGGTTTCATACAAACATACTACAGCAGGCAAAACTATGCAATCATTAGCGTAGTATAAACTAGATTGTGAGCCTCATGCAATAATAGTTGGTTAATAGACTTCAAAGCTTCAGGCACACTTCGGCAGAGTAATTAAATGGTAAGGCCTTTAATTATGTCAACTAATAGTGATACAAGTACCGAACATCAGGCATGATTATTTGGGCATCTCATTAACTGAGGACAAATAAAGCAATTGAAAAGAGAAAATTAACTATGCCTGAAACAAACAAGGAATTGAACGGTTGAGTTGCATACAGTGACTTACCTTAGCAGGTTGAAGAGGCTCAGCGCAGCTCCTACTTCTCTTGCAAGGCTCCTTCCTAACATCTTGTACTTGGAAATCCTCAATCTTATCTTCATTGCACCCCCTCTGCAAGGTGACACAAACTAGTTACTCGTCTCCTTGGAAGATAAATATGCATACTTTCCAGTCTATGAACACAAAAGGATGAGATTATAACAAAACAACACCACATAATGAAACATGTCGCATCTCTTGCACTTGCACACAATGAAATGAGCATTTACTATGTAAAAACTAGGCATACCTTCGAACTGGATCTCCAAGTACTCTTGGAGAGCCTAATGTAGTGTATAGCCAAACCTTTATGTTACCTATGAGTTAGACAAGGCCCCACTACAACAGCCCTTAGTGTTTAAATCGTTGACAAGCTCTGTTAGAGTGTTAGGTGAAGAACAGCAAGTAATCAAAGAAAACAGTCCTAGTATGGCTGGCTGATGCAAACAAGCAATTGAACAGAAGTGTGAGCAAATCTTACATATCAACAAAAGAAGCAAAGAAGGAGGCTTAAAGACCATCACTTGACTGACCAGATTTAAGGGGCATTTCACTAGTGCAGAACCGGGCAATAGCACCGGTTCGTAAGGCCCTTTAGTGCCGGTTTAGGAACCGGCACTAACGTTTCGGCACTAAAGGCCTCCCCCCCCTTTAGTATCGGTTCAGCACGAACCAGTGCTAAAGGGCAACCACATGGCACGAGCCAGCTCCGGGGGCCGGGAGCCCTTTAGTACCGGTTGGTAACACCAACCGGTACTAAAATGTTTGGGGGGTTTTTGGTTTTATGATTCCTTTTTCATTTAATTTTGTGTTTTGCATTTTAATTCTTTTTCGTTTGCTTGTATTTTACGGTACTACACATTGTACACGTTATGCATATATATATATAAATAGAATTTCTAGTAGAACCAATCATATATATATCATCAATGTCTCACAAACTATATTAATTCACACATACACACATGTATAGCTATATACAATTTCTCCTACATATGCATGTTGCCTTCGGAGCCAGTGGCATTAGCATAATTGGTGCCTTCGGAGCACGATGACAATTGGAAGTGGTTCATGGGGGCGGTAGCGGGTAATAGTATTCTCCCTTCGGATTTATGACCTGGTCGAGCAAAAATCCCGCTATTTCCTCTTGAAGTGCTTCTACGCGCTCCGTTTCTAGGAGCTTGTCCCGCACCTCTTTGAACTGTTAAGAAGGAGATCAATATGCATGTGTATTAATTGTGTGACTAGATATCGATAATGGTGTAAAAATTGTGAATAGTGTTCTGACAAGCGTACCCATTCCTGTCTTTGAGATCTGCTCCTTTCGGACGCCATCATGCGAATGTTCTCGCAAACGCAGAATGCACACAGATCAGTCCCCTGCGCCTGCTTCAGGGCCTTTATTACGAGAATGGAATTTAATTTGATCAGATAATAATTAATCAAGCATGATAATTAAAGAGATGGCAGCTAGCTAGCTAGCTAGCTAGCTAGTACTACTTAATTACTTACCTTGGATCGAAACCATTCCAGCTTTGGTTTCCATTTGCCTTCCGTGACGCTGATGAACCTTGCCCAAGCCCTGCCCGCCGACAAAGAAAATGAATAAAGGGGTTATTAAATAGTTCATATCATGAAATGACGAATTACTAAATAGGCCGAGATATATAGTTAATAATGATTGAAATTACCTGTTGACTATCCCAAACAAGATGTTATAGTCACTTTGTTTTTTAAGTAGCGAGTCCAGTATTTCAACTGTTCCGGCGTCAACTTTAATGATACACAAGATCTAGTGAAATCTGCATGCACACACGTTTTCATCTCTTAATTAAGCGGGCATATGTAAGCAAAAACATGTAGCTAGCTAGCTAGTAGGCAAAAACAGAGAATTTGTAGTACAAGAAAGTGTGACTCAGTGGAAGTTGTAAGGAAGTAGTATATCTTCATTGTATTTGAGGCGCTTCAAGAACTCTAGCATGCTGTCCTCTACCTCTTTTTCTTGATGCTTGTTTATTTTCCATGTGTATTCATTAACGGTGTTTGGGTCAATGAACCCAATGCCATAGCGTCCACCTTTTCTTATTTCATACATCTTCATCCTGCATAATACCACAGAAAAGAATATAGTGAGGATAATTACAGGTAATGATTGATCAAAAGGATCACCACAGCTAGCTTGAGACTTAAATTACAGAAAGAAATCACTTATAGACAATAGCAACTGACGATAGATTTGTCGAGTGCATCTTGATTGTATAACTGAAACAGTTCAGGATTCTCAACGGCCACAGCTTTCTCATGGTAGTAATCATCCTTCTTGACATACACCATGAGGGACTCTCAATTGGATCTCTTGGTAATGTCCATGTACCATTGATGCAATTCATACATTATCATTGGGAGCTTGTTGACATCTTCTGGCTCGACCAAAGGTTCGCCCCGGACATATTTCCGTTTTATTTCCTCCTCTGTAATCCCAGGCATGTCCTCGATCTCGAGGAGTTGTCCAACAGTGATCTTGAGTTCTTCAGCCTGCATTATATGCTCCTGGGTTATTACCACATCGCCCACCTCGGGAACGTAAACTGTTTGGCCACAATAATATTGGGCGCGCGTACTGTCACGTGTTGTTGGCGGCACAACAAGTGGGGGGATCGATTGCGCCGCCTGTTTTCCCAGCTGGGCAATGGTTTTCCCGCATTTTTTGACAGCTGCTTGTTGTTTGCTCGAGCTCGAGCTCGCCTCCTTCTATAGACGTCGTCGATGTAACTTCCTGATGTGGCGCTCATAGTCTGTGTCAACAGGCTTAGGAGCTGGTGGTTGAGACATACGAATGAAGTGGTCAACTACTTCCACGGGCACTTTCTCCCTTGGCGGCGGTGGCGGTCTTGGTCCAAAATGGGCGTCGAGTTCTGCCTGCACTATGGCATTGGTTTGCTCCTCGGTCCTGTCGTAAGCCCTCACAGGAAGAGGAGTAGTGAGGTTTGGACCATATTTATATCGCTTGCCTCCGCCTGTACTTCCTGTACTATGACCTCGACTCGTACCGCTACGCACCATAGCTGCGGGGTGTCTCTTCTGCGATTGTTGAGGCAGCGGAGACGGCTGACGGGGCTGAGTTGGACGAGGAGGAGTGGCCTGAAGCTGTGCCGGACTTGTAGTAGCCTGAGGTTGTGCCGGACTTGGAGGAGGAGTGGACGTCTGACGCTGTGTCGGACTTGGAGGAGGAGTGGCCTGACACTTTGCCGGACTTGGAGGAGGAGGAGTGGCCTCACGCGTTGGTGGACTTGGAGGAGCGGGAGTCTGCTGACTCGATGGCGGACTTCGAAAGATGATGCAATCCTTTCTCCATAGGATGACACGATGTATGGCCTCTCCCAATGTGTGCTCGTCGTCACCTCCAGGAATGTCAAGCTGTAGCTCCGAACATGGGTCCACCACCTCATCAACCAAGACACGAGCATAGCCCGCTGGAATCGGGTTGCAATGGAAGGTTGCCTCGGGGGAATTTGAAAAAGCAACGGCGTCCGCCACCTTCATGGATATGTTCTTCATTTTGAAGTGTAGCTCGCAGTTAGTGTATGCTATCATTTATGTCTTGCACCTCTTCATGTGTATGCTATTTTTTTAGAGACTTGCTTGTGTGAACAACATATTTTGGTTGTGGTATTTTGGTTCTGGATGATGTAAAATTGGTACTAATTTTGTAAGATTTAGTATGGTGTTTGTTAAATCTCTTCTACTCCGTCCATCCCATAATGTGTCAAGAAACGTCTTACATTATGGGGCGGAGGGAGTAGATGATGTGAATATTCTCGAGTATTTCTATGTTGCTGGAACTATACATATGCTGGAATTGTTAGATAGTCACTATATTATTGCTGGAATGCTGAAAATAGAGGGAAAATGCCGTCAAATTTCTTTCTGGACATGTTTTACACCTGTTTGCTTATTTGCCATTGAGGGCAAGACATCCATTTTGGCCACTTATCGGACAAAGATAACACTAGACTAACTGCTAATGGTATATAAGCACTAGAATTTGTTTATGCTTGGTATATAAGCACTAAGGCTTTGTTGGATGACAAATGAGCCATTGCGGAGGTTGTCAATGGTATAGAAGCCATTTTCTCATATTTTTAACATCCCTCTGAAAAGAATGCAACTCCTTTACTCAAATAGATCAATGAATTTTCCACATTTATTCTTTGCCCAAAGACATCAAAATATTTTTTAGGAGATCTCAAACACGTGTAGCCTATCACTAGTTGCCTCAAAAAAGAGGAGGCTATCATCGACGAAAATAAGATGGTTTGCTAAAGGAGCTATATCAGTCACTCTAACACCTCTAACCCCGTCACCTTGCGCTTTTAAAAGATAAGAAAGGCCCTCGGCCGCCATCAGGAACAAATACAAAGAGATTAGATCACCCCGCCACAGACCTTGAAACGGCCTGAAAGCATCCAGACTACCACCATTAAATATAACTGAAAAAGAAACCAATAACACACACCTCATGATGGTTTCCGTGAACTGAGGACTAACTCCAAGCTTGAGCATGTCTTCCTTCAAATAAGACCACTCTAATCTATCATAAGCTTTCATCATATCTAACTTGAGCGCACAAAATTGGTTACCCTTAATTTTCCTTGTTTTCATGTAGTGCAAACATTCATAGGTCAGTATGAAATTGTCTGTGATGAGACGTCCAAGAACAAATGCGGACTGCTCTTCAAAGATTACCTCAGGGTGAATAACTTTCAGCCTATCATCTAAGACTTTTGAAGCTATCTTGAAGATGGCATTGCAAAGGTTTATAGACCAAAATTGTCAATCTTGGGAATCAAGGCGATAAACGTATGGGTTATCTCCAATGATGAATCCTCCCATTAAGCACTCTAATGATCATACATGACACTTCATCACCACATAAGTCCCAATGCCCATGGGAAAAATGTGATGGGGAACCATCAGGCCCAAGAGCTTTCGTCAAAAACTTTGAAATCGTGCTTCTTTAACCTCTTCTTTACTCTAACTTGCATTGAGCTGGGCATTCATCTCGCCATTAACCCTTTGTAGGATAGAAACTATGTCTTGAGGGGGTGATTAGACTACTTGACCAAATAAAAATCTAGCCTTTTCCCAATTTTAAGTCTTGGCAAATTTTAGCAACTTAGCACAAATCAAGTAAACACCCTACATATGCAATTCTAAGAGTATAGCAGCGGAATGTAAAACAATTGCATATGAAGGTAAAGGGAGGAATTTGGAGGGAGCAAATGCAATGTAGACACGGAGATTTTTTATCCGTGGTTCCGATAGGTGGTGCTATCGTACATCCACGTTGATGGAGACTTCAACCCACGAAGGGTAACGGTTGGTCGAGTCCACGGAGGGCTCCGCCCATGAAGGGTCCACGAAGAAGTAACCTTGTCTATCCCACCATGGCCATCGCCCACGAAGCACTTGCCTCACTAGGGTAGATCTTCACGAAGTAGGCGATCTCCTTGCCCGTACAAACTCCTTGGTTCAACTCCACAATCTTGACAGAGGCTCCCAAGTGACACCTAGCCAATCTAGGAGACACCACTCTCCAAAAGGTAATAGATGGTGTGTTGATGATGAACTCCTTGCTCTTGTGCTTCAAATGATAGTCTCCCCAACACTCAACTCTCTCTCATACGATTGGATTTGGTAGAAAGATGATTTGTGTGGAAAGCAACTTGGGGAAGGCTAGAGATCAAGATTTATGTGGTTGGAATGGAATATCTTGACCTCAACACAAGTGTAGGTGGTTCTCTCTCAGGAAATATATGTTGGAAGTGTAGGCATGTTCTGATGGCTCTGTCCACGAGTGAAGAGTGGGTGGAGGGGTATATATAGCCTCCACACAAAATCTAACCATTACACACATTATACCGAACTCGGTGGGACCGAATCAGAGAACTCGGTCGGACCGATTTAGTGCATATGTGACCGTTAGGCAATTTCGATGGGACCGATATGTCAACTCGATGGGACCGATTTCATTAGGGTTAGGGCATAACGTAATCTCGGTTGGACCAATTACTCAAACTCGGTGGGACCAATTTTGGTAATAAGCAAACAGAGAGTTGGTCAAGCAAACTCGGTGGGACCGAAGCGTTACGAAAAGGAAACCAAGAGTTTTCATTGCAGACTCAGTGGGACCGATCGCTCATCTCGGTTATACCGAAACGTTATG
The DNA here is from genome assembly GCF_056163025.1 of Triticum urartu. Classification (NCBI taxonomy): domain Eukaryota; kingdom Viridiplantae; phylum Streptophyta; class Magnoliopsida; order Poales; family Poaceae; genus Triticum; species Triticum urartu. The sequence goes on from NC_141879.1 coordinate 192,715,811, forward strand.
AAGGGAAATCGAGAGTTTTCAATCCCATCTCAGTGAGACCGAGATCCCTATCGGTGAGACTGAAAAGACTAGGGTTTCTGGCAGTGGCTATGTCAAATGAACTCGGTGGCGCCGGATGAAAAGTTTCGGTGGGGTCGAGTTTGACTTTTGGTTTGGGACATATGTGGATATGAGAAAGTAGTTGAGGATTTTTCGAGCATATCACTAAGCATTTTGAGCAAGTAACTCATTAAGCAACACCTCACCCCCTTTTGATAGTATTGGCTTTTCCTATGTAATCAATGTGATCTTGGATCACTAAAAGTAAAATGTAGAGTCTTGAACTTTGAAGCTTGAGCCAATCTTTTGTCCTTAGCATTTTGAGGGGTCCACTTTCTAATCCATGCCATGCCAATCATTGAACCTTCCTGAAATATTTATCTTGTAATGGCATTAGTTCAATGAGCTATATGTTGTTAATCATTATCAAAACCACCCAGGGATAGTTGCACTTTCACCCTTTTCGGTATGTGAGACAAAACCTCTTCCATACCAATGGTTCCTTCATAGGCATATAATGCATAGGACTCATTTTGCATATCCACCATTTCTTTTGGGTTCGTGCTGATCAAACCATCTTCTGTTCAAGCTAAGAAATAAAGGTCTTGGAGCGGTGGGCACTAGCTTTCCTCTAGAAAAATTGCGTGTTACTATCACCCTCCGAGAGCCATTCAATCCATGACCTTTGCATCATCATGATTTTCCTCAAGGTATGTTAATTCAATGATCTGGTCCTTGATCTTTTCTCCGCTACTTTGGTTCGACCCAAAGAGGATTGGATCGCAAAGCAGCAAGGTGTTGCCTCAACATTCTTAGTTCCTAGCGAAAATACCTAAAGGTTGTCCTACCCAGCTAGACAAAGAGCTACAACATCGTTCATCTTCCTCGCCAAAACAACATACCACCACCGCCGGTTGATCCGCTTGCCAGGCCTCCTCAACCACCACTAAGAATTGTTGTTAGACTCCCACATACAAATGCTTATTCCAGCCTGCCCGCCTCCTCATATACTCAGCGCTTGGCCCATGACAAAATGAAAAAGGAGAAGGTCAGCGTTGAAAAACCCCACACCAACGTAAAAGAGGAAAAAAAAACTGCGACACACATGGGATGCTCGCACATAGTAAACCCTTGCTACTACGTTGCTAATTGGCCCGCATAGAGAAAAGTGGGTTGCTCGGAACACATTCCCATACAATATGTAAAATAACCTGTGGATGCCCACACGAATCTCGGTGTACATTGATCCAATTGTTGATGGCCTGAATGAGATAAAACTAAATCTCAGCTAGCTGAGTTATAGTAGTTCTCATTTTCCCTACCACGAATGACATTCTCATTTTTCCTACCATGAATGGTGGTGTAGCCTTCACATAGGACCTCCCACGCCTTAGGCAACTATATATGGTTTTCATTTGTGAACCAACCTAGGGTTGGATGGTTAAAAAGACAGTGGTATCCCAGCTCACACTATAAAAAAATACACTTCCGTGATGATACGTGTTTGTCACAGTAGGTCGTTTTTTTGTCATGCATGTACATCCATGAAAAATTTATGACAGAATCAAGATAGTCATACCTGTGATGTCGTAGAAGTGTTCCATGACATTACCAAAATTATCATCATGGAAGTGTCCACTTCCATGACGATAAATCGTGCGTCACAGAAGTGCTTTCGTCAAGGGTGACCAACACGTGGCATCCACCGTAATGAAATGCCGTTAAGCTATCGGGTCGGGTTTTGGATCCGATAACCCGTTAACAGCCCCGACCAATGGGAAATTTCCATGTGTAAAATTCTTATTGGCCGGACGAAACACGTGTCAGCTCATCAGCGGGTCAGATAGGTGCCTATGATACGTCGTCACGTGGCACGGCCCAACAGTGGCCCATTCCTATGAAAAGGCCGGCCCGTTTGACTTGGTCAAAAGCTGGCGGGCCGGCCCGTTTGACTTGGTCAAAAGCTGGTGGGCCGGCCCGTTTGACTTGGTGAAAAGCTGGCGGGCCAGCCCATGGAAAGCCTGTTAACAGCCTGTTCGCATATAGCCCATTTACAGCCCGCTAACCCAAGTTCCGTTACACCCTATCCGAATTAGGCCCAGTAGCGTCATCTGAGCCGTCCACTATGATTCCAGCCCGTTTTCACTTCTGGCCCATGTATAGCCTTTGTAGCTCTTGGCCCATTAGCGGCCCGTGCTGAAACTGGCCCGTAATGAACATTGTATTACTTTACACCCATTAACGACCCGTGGTGAAATTGGCCCGTAAACAGTGTATCACTTTATACCCATTAACGGCCTGTTATTCCGTTGGGCCGTTTCCAGCCCAAGTTAACTTTCGGCCTTCTGAGGGCCCATTTATTCTTGGGCTCATTTGCAGCATTCGGTTACTTACGGCCCGTTACTGTCATTTTCTGCTTGTGGGCCAAATTCAGCCCGTCATTACAGTCGGCCCGTTTGTGGACCGTTAGTCTGTTGGGCCATTTTCATAGCATCACCAAATACGGCCTATTAACGGCCCGTTATGGTCAGCCCATAAAACGTACGATTTCTATTAAAGGCCCGTATACGGCCCATTAAAGGCCCGTACAAGACCCATAAATGTGTCAGTGGCCCATGGATCCTACGAGACGTACAAGGCCCATGGATCCTACGAGACGTAGAAGGCCCATGGAACCTACGAGACGTAGAAGGCCCATGGATCCTACGAGATGTAGAAGGCCCATGGATCCGACGGCCCGTGAAGGGCCATGGTCGGGCGAATTGGCCCCCGTTTGAACTATATAGCATATTCAAAGAATTATCCTACTCAATACTATCACCTCTAAAAAGACTACACTATTACAACAAAGAGATCAAGGCATAGAAAGGTAGAATAATCCTACAATATACAATAAAGAAATTACAGCCGATTATACCCACTGGGCATTATGGTTCAGCACAGGTGATAATAAAGATACACAAACAGCAAATTACATACGCTGGGCAAATACAGCTCATACATCATGGACGTGCATCAACTTAACTCCATTTGAACTATAATCTCTTCAGAAAATAGGATTGGCCGGATTCAGATAGGACAAATTTCAGTCTGCAAAATCTCCAATTCCTTCATGGTTACATCAGTGTCTTGTTTCATTTTTTTGACTCCTGCATCTAATACCTGCATGTCCAGTCTCAACTTGTTGATTATACGTTGACAATCATGTACACATTGTCTTGCCACCTCTAGTTGATGCTCGAGAACATCAGCACATTCCAATTCCAATCCATAATCATTCGGTAACGGCCATGCTGCACTGCTCGCAAATCTTTGTGTTGATGTCACTTCATCCTGAAATGTTTCTGTAAGTACACATGCCTAGGGAAAAAATATAGTTACAACAGTGAAGCGAACAAGACACTATTTTGTACTACATGGAAAAACAGGACTAATAATAATGTTACATGTCACTTTAAAAAAAATGTTACACGTCATAAAGCATAAGCAGGTGATATTTTAAAAATTATAAAAAGATAGTTTGTGCAGCCTGCATACAGAAATCCATCTTAGCTCACCAGAGGAGCATGATGTTGGGGCCCAATCGAAAACACAGACAAGTTACAAATTTAGACAGCACGTTGCGTATAAGTAAGCAAGCAGTTGGCCATTCTGTGCCTCAATTAAAGTCTTAGGGAGCATAATGAACAGCAGAGGGTTTCATACAAACATACTACAGCAGGCAAAACTATGCAATCATTAGCGTAGTATAAACTAGATTGTGAGCCTCATGCAATAATAGTTGGTTAATAGACTTCAAAGCTTCAGGCACACTTCGGCAGAGTAATTAAATGGTAAGGCCTTTAATTATGTCAACTAATAGTGATACAAGTACCGAACATCAGGCATGATTATTTGGGCATCTCATTAACTGAGGACAAATAAAGCAATTGAAAAGAGAAAATTAACTATGCCTGAAACAAACAAGGAATTGAACGGTTGAGTTGCATACAGTGACTTACCTTAGCAGGTTGAAGAGGCTCAGCGCAGCTCCTACTTCTCTTGCAAGGCTCCTTCCTAACATCTTGTACTTGGAAATCCTCAATCTTATCTTCATTGCACCCCCTCTGCAAGGTGACACAAACTAGTTACTCGTCTCCTTGGAAGATAAATATGCATACTTTCCAGTCTATGAACACAAAAGGATGAGATTATAACAAAACAACACCACATAATGAAACATGTCGCATCTCTTGCACTTGCACACAATGAAATGAGCATTTACTATGTAAAAACTAGGCATACCTTCGAACTGGATCTCCAAGTACTCTTGGAGAGCCTAATGTAGTGTATAGCCAAACCTTTATGTTACCTATGAGTTAGACAAGGCCCCACTACAACAGCCCTTAGTGTTTAAATCGTTGACAAGCTCTGTTAGAGTGTTAGGTGAAGAACAGCAAGTAATCAAAGAAAACAGTCCTAGTATGGCTGGCTGATGCAAACAAGCAATTGAACAGAAGTGTGAGCAAATCTTACATATCAACAAAAGAAGCAAAGAAGGAGGCTTAAAGACCATCACTTGACTGACCAGATTTAAGGGGCATTTCACTAGTGCAGAACCGGGCAATAGCACCGGTTCGTAAGGCCCTTTAGTGCCGGTTTAGGAACCGGCACTAACGTTTCGGCACTAAAGGCCTCCCCCCCCCTTTAGTATCGGTTCAGCACGAACCAGTGCTAAAGGGCAACCACATGGCACGAGCCAGCTCCGGGGGCCGGGAGCCCTTTAGTACCGGTTGGTAACACCAACCGGTACTAAAATGTTTGGGGGGTTTTTGGTTTTATGATTCCTTTTTCATTTAATTTTGTGTTTTGCATTTTAATTCTTTTTCGTTTGCTTGTATTTTACGGTACTACACATTGTACACGTTATGCATATATATATATAAATAGAATTTCTAGTAGAACCAATCATATATATATCATCAATGTCTCACAAACTATATTAATTCACACATACACACATGTATAGCTATATACAATTTCTCCTACATATGCATGTTGCCTTCGGAGCCAGTGGCATTAGCATAATTGGTGCCTTCGGAGCACGATGACAATTGGAAGTGGTTCATGGGGGCGGTAGCGGGTAATAGTATTCTCCCTTCGGATTTATGACCTGGTCGAGCAAAAATCCCGCTATTTCCTCTTGAAGTGCTTCTACGCGCTCCGTTTCTAGGAGCTTGTCCCGCACCTCTTTGAACTGTTAAGAAGGAGATCAATATGCATGTGTATTAATTGTGTGACTAGATATCGATAATGGTGTAAAAATTGTGAATAGTGTTCTGACAAGCGTACCCATTCCTGTCTTTGAGATCTGCTCCTTTCGGACGCCATCATGCGAATGTTCTCGCAAACGCAGAATGCACACAGATCAGTCCCCTGCGCCTGCTTCAGGGCCTTTATTACGAGAATGGAATTTAATTTGATCAGATAATAATTAATCAAGCATGATAATTAAAGAGATGGCAGCTAGCTAGCTAGCTAGCTAGCTAGTACTACTTAATTACTTACCTTGGATCGAAACCATTCCAGCTTTGGTTTCCATTTGCCTTCCGTGACGCTGATGAACCTTGCCCAAGCCCTGCCCGCCGACAAAGAAAATGAATAAAGGGGTTATTAAATAGTTCATATCATGAAATGACGAATTACTAAATAGGCCGAGATATATAGTTAATAATGATTGAAATTACCTGTTGACTATCCCAAACAAGATGTTATAGTCACTTTGTTTTTTAAGTAGCGAGTCCAGTATTTCAACTGTTCCGGCGTCAACTTTAATGATACACAAGATCTAGTGAAATCTGCATGCACACACGTTTTCATCTCTTAATTAAGCGGGCATATGTAAGCAAAAACATGTAGCTAGCTAGCTAGTAGGCAAAAACAGAGAATTTGTAGTACAAGAAAGTGTGACTCAGTGGAAGTTGTAAGGAAGTAGTATATCTTCATTGTATTTGAGGCGCTTCAAGAACTCTAGCATGCTGTCCTCTACCTCTTTTTCTTGATGCTTGTTTATTTTCCATGTGTATTCATTAACGGTGTTTGGGTCAATGAACCCAATGCCATAGCGTCCACCTTTTCTTATTTCATACATCTTCATCCTGCATAATACCACAGAAAAGAATATAGTGAGGATAATTACAGGTAATGATTGATCAAAAGGATCACCACAGCTAGCTTGAGACTTAAATTACAGAAAGAAATCACTTATAGACAATAGCAACTGACGATAGATTTGTCGAGTGCATCTTGATTGTATAACTGAAACAGTTCAGGATTCTCAACGGCCACAGCTTTCTCATGGTAGTAATCATCCTTCTTGACATACACCATGAGGGACTCTCAATTGGATCTCTTGGTAATGTCCATGTACCATTGATGCAATTCATACATTATCATTGGGAGCTTGTTGACATCTTCTGGCTCGACCAAAGGTTCGCCCCGGACATATTTCCGTTTTATTTCCTCCTCTGTAATCCCAGGCATGTCCTCGATCTCGAGGAGTTGTCCAACAGTGATCTTGAGTTCTTCAGCCTGCATTATATGCTCCTGGGTTATTACCACATCGCCCACCTCGGGAACGTAAACTGTTTGGCCACAATAATATTGGGCGCGCGTACTGTCACGTGTTGTTGGCGGCACAACAAGTGGGGGGATCGATTGCGCCGCCTGTTTTCCCAGCTGGGCAATGGTTTTCCCGCATTTTTTGACAGCTGCTTGTTGTTTGCTCGAGCTCGAGCTCGCCTCCTTCTATAGACGTCGTCGATGTAACTTCCTGATGTGGCGCTCATAGTCTGTGTCAACAGGCTTAGGAGCTGGTGGTTGAGACATACGAATGAAGTGGTCAACTACTTCCACGGGCACTTTCTCCCTTGGCGGCGGTGGCGGTCTTGGTCCAAAATGGGCGTCGAGTTCTGCCTGCACTATGGCATTGGTTTGCTCCTCGGTCCTGTCGTAAGCCCTCACAGGAAGAGGAGTAGTGAGGTTTGGACCATATTTATATCGCTTGCCTCCGCCTGTACTTCCTGTACTATGACCTCGACTCGTACCGCTACGCACCATAGCTGCGGGGTGTCTCTTCTGCGATTGTTGAGGCAGCGGAGACGGCTGACGGGGCTGAGTTGGACGAGGAGGAGTGGCCTGAAGCTGTGCCGGACTTGTAGTAGCCTGAGGTTGTGCCGGACTTGGAGGAGGAGTGGACGTCTGACGCTGTGTCGGACTTGGAGGAGGAGTGGCCTGACACTTTGCCGGACTTGGAGGAGGAGGAGTGGCCTCACGCGTTGGTGGACTTGGAGGAGCGGGAGTCTGCTGACTCGATGGCGGACTTCGAAAGATGATGCAATCCTTTCTCCATAGGATGACACGATGTATGGCCTCTCCCAATGTGTGCTCGTCGTCACCTCCAGGAATGTCAAGCTGTAGCTCCGAACATGGGTCCACCACCTCATCAACCAAGACACGAGCATAGCCCGCTGGAATCGGGTTGCAATGGAAGGTTGCCTCGGGGGAATTTGAAAAAGCAACGGCGTCCGCCACCTTCATGGATATGTTCTTCATTTTGAAGTGTAGCTCGCAGTTAGTGTTCTCCGTGATGTCATCCACGGGGTATCTATCCAGCACTAGTGCATCGCCCGGGGCGGAACCCACGCTGCTTCTCGGCATGGATGGGGCGGTGGTATCCAATGCTGGATCATCCGCTAGCTGCTGCAGCTGCTGAGACCCCCTTTGCTGGCTAAGTGAGTCGATCTGCTCCTGCTGCTGCTGGAATTTAGCGGCGAATTCTGCTTGACTTGATTCTAGGCCTTGAAGGCGTTCATAGTCCCGCTTCCTCTGCTCCTCCTCCATCTTCCTCTTCTTCTCCTCCGCAATCTTCTTTCTCGCACGGGTTCTGTAGTCGGCGTTCCAGTCCGAAAACCCCTCATACCACGGAATAGCGCCCTTGCCTCATGTTCTTCCCGGGTGTTCAGGATTCCCTAGGGCACGCGTAAGCTCGTCGTTCTCTCTGTTGGGCTGGAACACCCCCGATCGAGCCTCTTCTATTGCAACAAGTAGCGCATCGTCGGCTCCGTTCAGACATGCCTTCGTTGAAACATTGCATGTCTTCGGGTCCAACTCCCCCCCCCCATGCGCATAGAACCAAGTCCTGCACCTGGGGGGCCAGCTCTTAGTAACCGGAGTGACACTTGCATCCTCCATCTCTTTCTCAGACTTATCCCACTTAGGCATTGCCACCGCGTAGCCACCTGGCCCCAGCTTATGGAACTTATCCTTTTTTTCAGCATTCTTCTTGTTTATTCTCGACCGTTCCTTAGCTAATTCCGAATCCTTGAATTTCACGAAATCGTCCCAATGAGCACTTTGATTCTCTAGTATCCCCTCGAATACTGGAGTCTTCCTTCCTCCCTTGACGTACTTCTCCCACGTCGTTCTCTTGTGGTTCTTGAATGCAACTGCCATCTTCCTAAAAGCAGCGTCCTTGACTTTCCGCACATCTGCTTCTGTGAAATTATCTGGTAGGGTGAAATGTTCCATGAGAGTATCCCAAAGCAGTTTTTTTTATTCTCGTCGACAAAAGTAACATTTGGAGGTGGCTTTGCTGGCTTTCTCCATTCTTGAAGGGAGATCGGGAGTTGGTCCTTCACAAGAACTCCGCACTGACGAACGAACTTGTCCGCATTCTTCTTAGGCACTAATGGTTCGCCATTAGGTTTGAATGCCTCAATTTTGTACTTTACGCCCTCCTTCGACTTTTTGTTCGGGCCTCGTTTCGTCCTTTCGCCTGAAGATTTGCTCGATCCGGATGGCTGAAAGAAGAAAGATCGATTCGTTAATATATCTTCAACTCATTTAAAACATGCGATGATCACCAGATTCCTGCTTATATAAATATATATACCTCGCCGGTGTTTGTTGTTTCAGGATCAACATGTTCTTCGTCGTAGTTCATGACTTCATCTTCTCGGTCGTCGCGATCGAATATCATATCACCCTCTCCGGTGTTGTTTAGAAATTCGGAGCCGTCAAAATCTTCTTCATTCTGATCATCATTTGGCCCGTGTATGATATCGAACATGGTCTGTTCTCTCTCTCTGTCGGTATTCTCCGCCATAGCTTTTATTTAACTATGCCAAAAGAAATATAAAACAATTTAGTATAATCTCGAATAATAGATATAATCTCGAATACATCGTCTCAAATAATAGATATAATCTCGAATACATCGTCTCGAATAATAGATTTAATCTCGAATACGTCGTCTCGAATAATAGATATAATCTCGAATACATCGTCTCGAATAATAGATTTAATCTCGAATACGTCGTCTCGAATAATAGATATAATCTCGAATACATCGTCTCAAATAATATATATAATCTCGAATAAATCATCTCGAATATTATATATCGAATACATCACTAGCTAGCTAGCTAGCTAATAAAGATCAAATACTAGAGAGTAATCTAGGCGGTGGACAACCAAAGTGAAGGAACCATCACTGGATCATAGCTCGGGTGATCTCCCCAAAGAACCTGCCAGGTATTGGAGAACCTGACGTCCATAGCAGCCATGTAGCGATGGACGTGCTCGTCCTCCTCCCTGACACGGCGATGTACCACCTCCGGCGGGGCCGGCTCCCTCCGCAACGAAAGTGGCCCACGCGAATGCCACCAAAGGAGATGAGGGTCGACGACAGGACCCGGGGCCGGGTTCCTCACCAAGCGTCGCGCCCCTGAAGGTAGCACCTCCCAGTGCCAGCCCGGCGGAGCCCAGTCCCGGACATGGGTCCTCTGAAGCAGGACGTCGTCGCGAACGGGTCGACAGCGAGGATGCGGGCCGGGCATCGTCGACAACAAAAATACTATTTGCAAATGTAAAACTAATTATGCTATCATTGCATATGTCAAAATTCTATATGCTATTTCATACTAATTAAGCATCTAACACTAAAAACAGAAAAAAAACAACTTCTATACATCCATTAAAAACAGAAAAACAACATTATATAAAAAATTCCATACTAATTAAACACTAATTATATACATCTAACATGCATTCATACATATATACTAGTGAAAAAATAATAATCTGAAAAATCTAAACTAATTAAACATACAAAATACGTATATACTAATTAACTTAAGGAAATGTGCGTGTGTGTGTGTTCATCATGCTTGTGTGTGTATGGGCTCAGGGAGGGGCGGCGCCCATGGTGGCCACCAGGGGTGAGGGAGAGGGGTTAGAGGGGGAGAGCTCACAGCGGGGCGACGGCGACGGCGAGGCGACGGCCCGGGGCGGCGACGGGCCGGGGCGTGAAGGGGCGGCGACGCGGGGACGGCGCGGCGGGGACGGGCCCGGGGCGGCGACGGAGACGAGGGCGGCGACGGCGACGGGGGCGGCGACGGGGACAGGGGCGGCGACGGGGATGAGTGCGGCGACGAGGATGGGGGCGGCGACGGCAACGGCGCGCGACGGGGGCGGCGTAGGACGGGGGCGGCGACGGCGTCGATCAATCGGGAAGAAACAGAGGGAGAATGAAATTTTTCGAAGTGATGTATATACAGAAGGCACCTTTAGTACCGGTTGGAGCCACCAACCGGTACTAAAGGCCTGTTTTGGCCAGGCCAAGCGGCGGGAAGCACCCCCCTTTAGTACCGGTTCGTGGAACCAACCGGTAATAAAGGCCCCCCTTTAGTACCGGTTGGTGCCACGACCCGGTACTAAAGGGTGTGCGCTGCTAGGCGAGGGGCACAAAAGTTTAGTCCCACCTCGCTAGCCGAGGGGCACTCGCACCTGCTTATAAGCCCCGCCGTCGCTGCTGTCTCGAGCTCCTCTGTTAAGCAGGCCTTCTGGGCCTACCTCTTCTGTGATGCCCTGTTGGGCCTACTGGGCTAGCGGACCTGCATCCTGGCCCAACTTGAATTTGGGTTTCTAGTCGTATGCAGGCCGCTGTGGCCCAGTAGGTGGGCTTTTTTCTTATTTTTTTTGCTTTATTTATTTTTGTGAATAACTTAACTTTGAAAATAGATTTTTCAGTGATTCTTTTTTATTATGTTTAATATTAGTGTGTTTTATCATTATATTCAATTTGGTAATGCTTAGGTTATTTAAAAAATGAAATGCCTTTGTAACGGATGAGTTTTCGTCCGAAACCCCGATACTTCGAAACAGATTGTCCATTTTGTACACGAAGTGCATCCAATTTTTGCGGTAACCCTCTCTACTTTTTTGCACATGCTATGTGGGTGAAATTATGATACCATGCCAACTTTCATCCTTTTCTGAGTTCATTTGAAATGCTTTTCAATTTCAGGGTCATTTAGCTGAAAAAATTAGTAAATGCATGAAAGAATTTGCTTGCACATAAAATTTCTTCGCGTTTCAAATGCCAAAACACATAACTAGATACCCTAACTATTACAGAGATTCCCTCCTGGGTGTGAAACACAGAAGAAAGTGATGATAGTTAAGCCGATCACATCCCAGATCTTTGGGTGTGAAACTTTTTCTTCGCGTGTGTCCTTTTACGTCGTAGCCATGGAAAATCTTCATCATTTAACGGGATGCTCGGGTCAATATTCACTGTGAATGGAGCAATTTCATCAAACTTTTCATAATCTTCTGACTTGTCTGCCTTGTCATCCACTCCCACGATGTTTCTCTTCCCAGAAAGAACTATGTGCCGCTTTGGCTCATCGTACGATGCATTCGCTTCCTTATCTTTTCTTTTTCTTGGCTTGGTAGACATGTCCTTCACATAGAAAACCTGTTCCACATCATTGGCTAGGACGAATGGTTCGTCTGCATACGCAAGATTGTTGAGATCCACTGTTGTCATTCCGTACTGCGGGTCTTCTGTTACCCCGCCTCGTGTCATATTGACCCATTTGCACCGAAACAAAGGGACCTTCAAACCACGTCGATAGTCAAGTTCCCATATGTCCTGTATATAACCATAATATGTTTCCTTTCCCGTCTTGGTTTCTACATCAAAGCGGACACTACTGTTTTGGTTGGTGCTCTTCTTATCTTGGGCGATCGTGTAAAATGTATTACCATTTATCTCGTACCCTTTGAAAGTCATTATATTCGAAGATAGTAACTGGGACAGCAAGTACAGGTCATCTTCAATAGAGGTGTCATGCATGGTACGTGCTTGCAACCAGCTGGCGAAACTCCTGGTTTGTTCACGTGTAATCCAGTCATCAGACCGCTCCGGGTGTTTGGAGCGTAGCAAATTCTTGTGTTCATCCATATACGGAGCCACCAAGGCGGAATTCTGTAGAACTGTGTAGTGTGCTTTAGTGAGAGAATGTCCGTCCATACATATTATTTGTTCCCCTCCTAGCGTGCCTTTTCCATCCAGTCTGCCCTTATGCCGCAATTCAAGAACACCAATCGGCTTAAGGTCAGGAATAAAGTCAATACAAAACTCAATGACCTCCTCATTTTGACGGCCCTTGGAGATGCTTCCTTCTGGCCTAGCACGGCTATGAACATATTTCTTTAAGACTCCCATGAACCTCTCAAAGGGGAACATATTGTGTAGAAATACAGGACCCAAAACGTTAATCTCTTCGCATAGGTGAACTAGGACGTGCGTCATGATGGTGAAGAAGGATGGTGGGAACACCAACTCGAAACTGACAAGACATTGCACCAAATCATTCTGTAACCTTGGTATGATTTCTGGATCGATTACCTTCTGAGAGATTGCATTGAGAAATGCACATAGCTTCACAATGGCTAATCGAACGTTTTCCGGTAGAAGCCCCCTCAATGCAACCGGAAGCAGTTGTGTCATAATCACGTGGTAGTCATGAGACTTTAGGTTCTGGAACTTTTTCTCTGCCATGTTTATTATTCCCTTTATATTCGACGAGAAGCCAGACGGTACCTTAATACTGAGCAGGCATTCAAAGAAGATTTCCTTCTCTTCTTTGGTAAGAGCGTAGCTTGCATGACCCTGATGTATGCCGTCTTTTCCGTGCATACGTTGCTGGTCCTCCCGTGCCTCAGGTGTATCTTTTGTCTTCCCATACACGCCCAAGAAGCCAAGCAGGGTCACACAAAGATTCTTCGTCACGTGCATCACGTCGATTGCGGAGCGGACCTCGAGGTCTTTCCAATAGGGCAGGTCCCAAAATATAGATTTCTTCTTCCACATGGGTGCGCGTCCGTCAGCGTCATTCAGAACAGGTTGTCCACCAGGACCCTTTCCAAAGACCACCTTAAAATCCTTGACCATATCATGTACATCAGCACCAGTACGGTGGCGAGGCTTCGTCCGGTGATCCGCCTCACCTTTGAAATGCTTGCCTTTCTTTCTTACGGGATGCCTGCTCGGAAGAAATCGACGATGTCCCAGGTACACATTCTTATTAGCCAAATATATACTGTCGGTATCGTCCAAACAGTGCGTGCATGCACGGTATCCCTTGGTTGTCTGTCCTGAAAGGTTACTGAGAGCAGGCCAATCATTGATGGTCACGAACAACAACGCCTTTAGGTCAAATTCTTCCCCCATGTGCTCATCCCATGCACGTACACCTGTTCCATTCCACAGTTGTAAGAGTTCTTCAACTAATGGCCTTAGGTACACATCAATGTCGTTGCCGGGTTGCTTAGGGCCTTGGATGAGCACTGGCATCATAATGAACTTCCGCTTCATGCACAACCAAGGAGGAAGGTTATACAAACATAGAGTCACAGGCCAGGTGCTATGGTTGCTGCTCTGCTCCCCAAAAGGATTAATGCCATCTGCGCTTAGACCAAACCATATGCTCCTTGCGTCATCTGCAAACTCCTTCCCGTATTTTCTTTCGATTTTTCTCCACTGCGACCCGTCAGCGGGTACTCTCAACTTTCCGTCTTTCTTACAGTCTGCTCTGTGCCATCGCATCGCCTTGGCATGCTCTTTGTTTTGGAACAAACATTTCAACCGTGGTATTATAGGAGCATACCACATCACCTTGGCAGGAATCTTCTTCCTGGGGCGCCGGCCCTCGACATCACCAGGGTCATCGTGGCTGATCTTATAGCGCAATGCACCACATACCGGGCAAGCGTTCAAATCCTCGTACTCACCGCGGTAGAGGATGCAATCATTAGGGCATGCATGTATCTTCTGCACCTCTAACCCTAGAGGGCAGACAACCTTCTTTGCTTCGTACGTACTCTCGGGCAATTCGTTGTCCTTTGGAAGCATATCCTTTATCATTACCAGCAACTTTCCAAATCCCTTATCAGATACACCATTCTCTGCCTTCCATTGCAGCAATTCTAGTGTGGTGCCCAGCTTTTTCTTGTCACCTACGCAATTTGGGTACAACAATTTTTTGTGATCCTCTAACATGCGTTGCAACTTCTTCTTCTCCAAATCACTTGCGCAGTTTCTCTTTGCATCGGCAATGGCCCGACCTAGATCATCAACGGGCTCATCTGATGCCTCTTCTTCAGCTTCTTCCCGCATTGCCGGCTCAGCTTCTTCCCGCATTACCGGCTCAGCTTCTTCCCCCATTGTTGTATCATCGTATTCACGGAACCCATGGCCAGGATAGCTGTCGTCGTCCACTTCTTCTTCATTGGCTTCCATCATAACCCCTCTTTCTCCGTGCTTGGTCCAAACATTATAATGGGGCATGAAACCGGACTTAAACAGGTGGACGTGAATGGTTCTTGACGTAGAATAATTGTGACCATTCTTACAGCGAGCACATGGACAAGGCATAAAACCATCCGCCCGCTTGTTTGCCTCAGCCGCAAGCAGAAAAGTATGCACGCCCTCAACGAACTGGGGAGAGCATCGGTCATCGTACATCCATTGCCGGCTCATCTTCATTACACAACACCGAATAGACCAAATTAATACAAGTTCATACATAAAGTTCATACAACACTTAAATGCAACAAACAAATAACTCTCTAGCTAAAGCATTTAAATGCAACAACAAATACGATCAAGATCTCAACTAAGGTAACAATGGATCCAACAGCATAATGATACCAAGCCTCACTATCGATGGCATATTTTCTAATCTTTCTAATCTTCAAGCGCATTTTCTCCATTTTCATCTTGTGATCATCGACGACATCGGCAACATGCAACTCCAATTCCATCTTCTCCCCCTCAATTCTTTTCAATTTTTCTTTCAAGTACTCATTTTCTCTTTCAACTAAATTAAACTCTCGGCAATAGGGTCGGTTGGAATTTCCGGTTCACATACCTCCTAGAAAAAATTTCTATGTCAACTTGATGGGCATAATTTGTCATAAACACGAAATTCAACTAGTTTTAAAAGAGAATATACATACCACATCCGAATCATAACAAGGACTAGGGCCGACGGGGACGGATATCAAAACCATGGCACTATATGTATAACAAACAACGTACGGGTAAGATAATTATACGAGTAACTATATATCCAAATCACACAAACATCAATTTTTATATAAAATTTCATGCACTAGAGGCTCACCACAAGGTGGTGCCGGCGACGGGACAGTGCGGGCGATCGACGGTGGCTACGATGGAGATTTAGAAGGCACTAAGTAAACCACACCTACATATGCAAACTAAGTGTTATTTTTGACCTCAAATTGCATATAAATCAAATACTAGCACATATATATATATCCTCCCAAATTACTAAACTCACAAATTAATCACTATATAAAGCATTGCAAGAGCTAATCTAGCAATGAGAGATGAAAGGACAAAGTTGCTAACCTTTGTGATCATTTGAATGGATGGGGGCCTTCAAATCTTGACAAATTTTGGGCAAAATGTGTGATGAGCTCGAGAGGAAGAGGGGAAGAACAGAGAGGAGAGGGGAAAGGGGAAGAACAGAGCGAGCTCGGGTGGACGAAGGGTTTATGTAGGACGACCTTTAGTACCGGTTCGTGCCAAGAACCGGTACTAAAGGGGCTGGAGGGGCACCTGTCTGACAACATCCTGCCACCACTCTCATTAGTACCGGTTCGTGGCACGAACCGGTGCTAAAGGTTCGGCATGAACCGGTACTAATGAAAGCGGCCCGGCTAGCCATTGGAACCGGCACTAATGTATACATTAGTGCCAGCTCAAATACAAACCGGCACTAATGTGCTTCACGTTTGACCCTTTTTCTACTAGTGTTTAAACATCATGTGCAACATATGAACTAGCATAAACATTGCATATTCCAGATTCTACAATGGAATGCACATGTATTAGGTTATGCCATGTATGATGATGCCTAAATGTACAGATAGGAGGCAGGAGTGATTCATCATTGCACGCACAATTGAATTGCGGGTTAAGGGCCAGTTTGATTCCGCCTTTTCAGGGCATATTGTCAAAGTAAGCCATAAAAGATGTAAAGAAGTCATTTTTGAGTTATGGGCTTGGGCTTAACTAATTTCGCTTTGGAGGGGCGGTGTTTCGAGTAGAACCTCACTAAAAATTGAAGGGAGGGGGAATAGTGAAATGACTCTGTTGTCTGCCTATATTACACTCAAAATGCAACTGCGGACGCCCGTGTCACACCTGACCCTCAAGTAAAAACAAACACGCAAGAATTCATTGCCCTGCCCGCTTGCATCTCCTCTCCCCTTTCCCTCTACCTCGATCCCCTGCCTGCAGCACTAGGGTTCCTCCAGTGAGCCGTCGCCACTGGTCCCATCTGGCCTTGTCCTCGACGATGCTATGTCCAGCTAGGCTACATGGCCGACGGGTAGGGGAAAATATCCCTGGCTTCTCCTCCCTCTGGTGCCGCCCCTCATTCTCATGGTCTCCAGCAGCTGCTCCACTGTGGTTCGTCCAACGCACTACTCCAGCGGGCGCTGCACAACTACGGCTGATGCCACACTGCGGCAGAAGGCACCTTATTCCCCCTCCCCTCCTCCCAGGCCATGGCCTTGAGGTGCTGTTGAAGGATGAGCTCATCCAACAAGGTGAGGATCTCCTCTGATTTTTTGCCAAATTTTCATTTTGATCCACTATACGATGAATTGCTATGAGCTGCTTCTGCTGCTGCTATATGATGCATTGCTATGAGCTGCTCCTGCTGCTGCTATATGATGAATTGCTATGAGCTGTTGCTGCTGTATGATGAGTTGCTATGAGCTGCTGCTGCTATATGATGAATTGCTATGAGCTGCTGCTGCTATATGATGAGTTGCTACAAGCTGCTCCTGCTGCTGCTATATGATGAGTTGCTACAAGCTGCTCCTGCTGCTGCTATATGATGAATTGCTATGAGCTGCTCCTGCTGCTGCTATATGATGAATTGCTATGAGCTGCTCCTTCTACTGCCATATGATGAAATGCTATGAGCTGCTGCTGGTATATGATGAATTGCAGACTGCTGCTGCTGTATGATGAGTTGCTATGAGGTGCTGCTGCTGCTGCTATATGATGCTTTCAGGTGGTGCTGCTATATGATAATAACCAGCCACTTGGACCATCGAATTTCAATAAATAATTATTCTTCATTTAAATGCGGGTCATGCGTTTTTCGTTTAAATTAGGCAATGGGGTCTCTATGGAAAACATTGACCAAAGTAGATTGTGCCAAGTAGATGTTATCTTTGTATTTGCATTTTGAGCAAATAGTGATGGTCTGTTTTCCTATCATATTAATTACTGCACTGGGTTCAATTTGTGATGTTTGCAAGTCAAATTAATTTCCATATGGGCAGCAAAATGAAAAAATATAATGCAACCTAGACTTTCCACTGATCATACCAAAGATAAGCTGAAAATGCAATGAAAAGAACCGGTTGGCTTATTACATGGAACTTATATTCACAGGTGCTTATTTTCGTAGGATAACTCATAATAACTGTCCCTAAGAAACTTGGCTAATAGAACTATCATACAAATAACATGTCACGATGATTGCAATGGAGGAGTGACGTACCATAGCACACTGTATAGGCTCACCGCTGGCTCTCCTTTTTTGCGATGTTCCATGAAATTGCCACATACATCTTGTACGTTTTCATTGTGTAACCCTATCTGCAAGTTGACACGGCTAATTTCAGACATCTCTACATGATACTACATTGCATATCCCTTGCGCATATTTAAACCACCAATTAACAATTGTGTGCATACCATAAACTAGCCATGACTCTGTATGCTGGACTAGCAGGCACTCTAAGGGAGCCTAATGTAGTGCACTGGAATTCCTACATGCCACCTACGATTTTGTGTAATGTACTGCCCCTGTTCCTAAATATATGTCTTTGTAGAGATTCCAGCATGGACCACATACATATGTATATAGATGCATTTTTGAGTGTAGATTCACTCATTTTGCTCCGTATGTAGCCTATAGTGGAATCTCTAGAAAGACTTATATTTAGGAATGGAGGTACGAGGTAGTATCATGTATGACATCTACATATCTAATTCAGCAGCCAGTAGTAGAAATCATTGTCTGCACAAAGGGATTACTGGTCGAAAATCCTAGCAAAGCACGCTGGCAGGCACAGAACAATACAAGAGAGAGAGACGCGCTTACAAGATCATAGCAATGCCTCAGTCCAGGATCTTGGTTGGCCAAGTTGTTAGATCCAGAAGAAACATCATCCTTGTAGTTTTTGCCAGCTGCATAACAGGTAACAGCGACCGGTTAGTATATTTGAAGTACATCGGGCAGGTGATGCTGGGCGGGTTTAAAGGTGACAAGTACCTAGGCCATGGTGGGTGCTTGGCATCTCTCCAGACTGTGGGAATCAGGTTAGAAACGTCGAGGGTGATGACGCTGCGCTGGCTGTTGGGGTCCGGTAAGGAGATCTAGAACCTTCGAGTAGGGTGTTTGTGGAGCGGCTCCGGTAGGGTGGACTATGGTGTGGGCGAAGCGGATCTATGACGTGGACGAGGGCGTAGGTGAAGCTGCTCCGATGGTTGGGTTAAGGATGATGTCGACGATGCGGATCTGCGGCCGTGGAAGGGGCGTCAGAAGCTGCTCCGGTGGTTGGGTTAAGGGTGGTGTCGACGATGCGGATCTGCGGCCATGGATGGGGCGTCAGAAGCTGCTCCGGTAGGTTGGATGAGGGTGCGAGGAAGCGGATCTGAGGCCGTGGACTTGTGAGTTGGCAAAGCGGCCCGGTAGGGTTGAGAATGGTATAGGCGAAGCTACTCCGGTAGGGTTGAGGAAGGTGTCGGCAAAGCGGCTCCGGTAGGGTTGAGGAAGGTGTCGGCGAAGAGGATCAGAGGCCGTCGACGGGGGCGTCGGTGGGGCGGCTCTGGGGGTGTGGACGAAGCGTCTCCAGTGTGGAGTACGAATGAGCCGCTGCAGATGCGCGGCGGTTGACGAGAGTACCACCGAAGTAGATCCGGCGCCGTGGAAAAGGCCGGCACTGAATGGGTTGTGGTACAGTGGTGGATGAGCAGTCTACTTGTTTCTAGGGGAGGTGGGAGGGGTAGATGCGGCTGCAGAAGCAGATCCGGTGAGGTGGACGCCGCTGGCAGTGAATGGGCTATGGTATGCCAGTGGATGAGCAGTCTAGGGTTTTGAGAGGGGAGGAGAGAAAGGGGGATGAAGTACAGACGGCGTGCCGTGTAGTTAGTCGTTTTTGCGGGAGGGGAGAGGAAATGGGGGTGTCATGTAGTCGGGGAACCGGAAGTTACCAAAGCAGCCCCGACCTATCATGTAGATGAGGGCGGTATTGTAACTGTTGGTCTCCATGCACCAAGGACAAAAGGGGGATTTCGCATGCTAAAGACTAAGGTGGCAGAAATTTTAGAAGGAGGCGGGAGATTTTGCCGCCCGCGGGATCGTTCGTATCCAGTTTCAACTAATTTTGGACCGTGCTAGCGGGAAGGTCATGCTAGAGTGTGTACACGGGGCACGCGTCAGCAGTTAATAACTGGTGTGAAGTCCACCCCAGAAAAAAGACAATAACTCGGGATGATGCGCTGATAACTTGGACGTTCACACGGGCGCGGCCAACCGTATGGGTGTAGTGGCGCGTTCACAAAAAAGGGATCAACCGCTCAGCCTATGTATTTCTCGTGTAAATAGATAATTTAGTGCCATTGGTTATTTACTTTAAACATAATGCATTGACGTGTTAGTGTAGAGGCGCACAAAAAGAAATGGATATTGTAGTCGGCTACTTAAAAGTGTTCCCTCATATGATTACATAGCCTCCATTTCATAAATTGTGTACCCGTTGAATTCATATATGAATATTACATATAACTTTAAAATATAAACTTAAATCATCCAAGACTAATGAATTTGAATGCAAGAGTAACAATGGTGCATGTTCATGATAGCTACATTAGTTGTTTGAAGAAACATCACTGTAACTTTGGCATGCACAACTAAAAAGGCTTATTTAAATAGAAAAAATGTGATATGTGAGTGTCCAATCTTTATAGCGTTGAATCGATATTGTACCTTTGGCCATGATACGAAGTAGATATTGACTTATGTTCAAGCGATGCACGTCCACAATCGCTAGATAGTGATACGTCAACGAATTGTGCTATCTCTCTCACACGCATACATATCTCATTTCCCTGTGGGCATCGGAATCACACACGTGCACTTCGTGTATTTCTCTCCCTCCGTCAGGGTTAAATTCATCTTTCTAACCCATCCTACAAGTCTCTCACACAGAAACACACACGCTCTCTATGTCTAACACGCCCATCCCTTTAATTCCGCCCACCCACAGCCACTAATGTCTCTCACACATATGCTATCTACCTATCCCTTAATATAGCTAGATATGTGTCACACAAACTCCTTCTCCCTACTAACAAGATGCCCATGCGTTGCACGGAACATCAAGATGCATTTGTATGAGAAGTTTATCTTGTGGGAGAAAAGGATGAACGAGGGAATGCCTTATTTGCAAATGCGGAGAGGGGTGTGGGTATCTTTTTGCAAAATTGCCATAGTTTCCTTCCTGTCCGTCGGATATAAATCGGATGGCCTATATTGCAGGATGGCAGGAACACCACCATCACCAACTCTATTTTTTTATAAGAGTAGAGACATGTGAGTGTCACTGCCCCCCCCCACACACACCCACAGTTCCCAACACCGAAGGAGTAGGGTGACACCTCGATCTTGATACTAATCTATCGACTGGCTTCTCTCTCAAACACACACACACACACACACACACTACCCAGCACCGAAGGAGTAGGGTGGCACATCGATCTTGATAATAATCTATGTACTCCTCTTTCAAACACACACACACACACTCTCTAGTTGTGCCTCTCTGCCTACCGCACACACTCTCAATACGTCTTTCTCTGCCTCGCCCCCCAACAATGACAGCAGAAGGGTGACAACTCGATCTGATCATAATCTGTCAATTGGTTTCTCTCTCAAACATTGTGTCTCGGTGCCTCGCTCAGTAGCCCCCTCGATATGTGGACTTCTCGCGCACGCACAACTGTAGTGACGATGACGCTGAACCCAGTGTGCCTTATTTTTACCGGCCTCATGTGATAGTTTTCACCCTATTTTCTGTTAATTAACAAGGCAACCTTTTCTTTGTTACTACTAGTGAATCTGAAATCATTCGGGGCAGACATAAAATATCACTTCAACCCAATTATCGCAGCAACTATTTTAAAAGAAACAACAAGATGCATTTGTATGAGTAGTTTATCTTGTGAGAGAAAAGGTTGAACGAGGGAAGGCCTTATTTGCGAATGTGGAGAGACGTGTGGGTATATTTTTGCAAAATTGCCATAGTTTCTTTCCTAGCCATTAGATATAAATCCGACGGCCTATATTGCAAGATGGCACGCACACCATCATCACCAACTCTTTTTCTACTCCCTCCGTCCGAAAATACTAGTCATCAAAATGGATAAAAAGAGATGTATCTAAAACTAAAATAAGTCTAGATAAATTTCATTTTATCCATTTTGATGACAAGTATTTCCGGACAGAGGGAGTATTTGTCTTTCTAGAGATTTCAACAAGTGACTATGACAGGACCTTACCAACATACTCAAAAAAGTAGTCCATAATTTTGATGTTACCCTCTTTTCTTGGCGATACAGTGCCATCTGGATACCTCATAAATAAATCAAGGACAAATCTGACCCCTTCCTGAAAAGACATACGGAGCAAAATGAGTGAATCTACACTCTAAAATATGTCTACATACACATCCGTATGTGGTAGTCCATTTGAAATCTGAGAAAGACAAATATTTAGGAACAAATGGAGTATATATAAGAGTAGACATGGAGATATATCTCCAGCATGGTCTACAACAAAAATGTGCTGGGCTGGTTAGCGCCGGATGCTCGCAACGCGATGACATGAGTTCGTATTCTGTCTTTTAACTTTATATTTTTATATTATACATTACTCTACTTATTTGATATATACTTATTTCGCCACTGTACTGACAGTGGAACCCACAGAGTACTTAGAATACAAGATTAAGGATGGACTTGTTTCTTTTTAACTTTCTGTACGAAGCTGTAGCCACCCTGCAAGTCACGTGTACACTGTGCATGCAATTAACTTTTTATAGAGGGACAAACATACAGGCAATTAGCTCAAATGGATTGGATGTCACTCTATTATTTCCAGAATAAAGAGCATCTCCAACGGCAGCTAGCAAATTTCCTCCTGCTTCCTTAAGCGGAGGACGACATCAAACGCCAGCGGCATACATTTTTACAACTCTAACCAACCAGATGAAATTCATGCAAACACGGACTGATTTCATATAAGCATGAAGGATTTTGTATAAAAAAGCCGGATCTTCATATAAACATCACGGATTTCATTACATTTACATGAACTAAGAGGTGCCAATCCGGCTCTCTTGTATAATTAATACTCCCTTCGTCCGGAAATACTTGTCCTAGAAATGGATGTATCTAGACTTAGTTTCAGTTGTAGATACATACAATTTATCCATTCTTAGAACAAAAATTCCCCGCCAGCTGGAGAGGGAGTACATAATCTAAATGGCCGCCCGCGGATCCCTTTGTCTTCCTCATGCCCGTCAGACACTTGCGGGGTCAACGAAGGTCCTCGGAAGAGACGAAGCAACAAAGAAACCACCTGAATCCGCGGTCGTCGCCTCGGCGGTGGCCTTCATGGGTCCCAAGTGGCGGCGGCCTCCCGTGTTCTACTTCTCCTCGATGATGGCGGCGGACACGGAGAAGCTGGCCACCGACTCGTCGCTCTCCACGCACCTGGCTTCTGTCTCTGCCTGCATGGCGCTGCCGCAGCCACGGGAGGCGCGCCCACAGACACGGGAGGCGTGGCCACCGCAGACACTGGTGGCGCGGTACGACGCGGCAACGACGGCGCCTGTACCGGCGTGCTCGCCGCCGTGCCGGCATGGAGCAACTCACCACTCCTCATCGAGCTGAACTGGAGCGGTGAGTTGCTGAACCACGCGGCTGCTTGGGGCGGCAACTAGCTCCGTCGGGCCAAGCGAGGTTGGTGAAGCACGGAGCGGCCTCGCCCGTATCCGGAGGGCTCGGCAGGCCACCCAGCTGGGTAATATGCTGGGGAACGGCTCATCAGAAGCCATTGGAGGAGTGGAGAAAATGGTGAAGGAGGAGATGGGGGAGTAGCGGAGGGGTGCGATTCTTGCCCGCTATCTGTCTGGCCTCATGTAAATAGAGGGCAGACGGTAGGAGCTTGGCCGGCGTCTGGCCTTGTTTAAACTGAGGGCGGACGGGAGGAGCTCGACCGGTGTTGCGTTTCATTCTGGCCCGCTCATGAACGGACGTGTGGCCGGAGTAGGATTCTCGGTTTGCATGCGGGTTTAACGGAGGGGTTTAATGGAGGCGCCGGGCGTGCAGCGGGCGGCGCAGTACTATTCGATTTGACAGCAGTAATGAGCCGTCAAATCACAAAGGCCCTCGCCTATCGTGAAACCGACCGAGCTAGACTGCCCCGCCCTCTAGCCTTTTAAAAAATGTATATACTCCACTATTGTACAGTATTAGTATCGATGGATTGCGCCATGGAACAAAACTTGAAATTAAAAAAAGGTGGTACATATAGAGAGCGCTCGTCGCCAAATTATGCATATAGTACTATTAAAAAGGCTTGTCACAATAATGGTGTCCAGCACAAGTGCACAACCCACCCCTCAAATAAAACTAAGCACCCTGGAATTCTTTGACAAAACTAAGCACCCTGAAATTCTTTGACACTAAACTGTTGGCTATATGATGTTGGCCATATATATTGTACGTATATAATGTGAAGAAACGAGTGGTAGTACTGTACCAACTAAAAGATGAAATGTAAGAAATACTTGTATGTACGTACTGAAGAGTTAAAGTAACAAGAAGAAACATAACATAGTTCTGCTGGGGGCTCAGCACAACACACCCCTCAAATTAAATTAAGCACGCCTGAAATCAAACTTTGCAACTATTCCGGTAGACACTGCATTAGAACCACCATGAGCAACGACACTGCCACCTTACTCGGAGTCCTCGTCCACGTCCTTGACTTCGTCCTTGTCCCTCTTCCTCTTGGCCGATACTTCTTTGCTTGAACCGCACACTTGGCTGTTGCTCTACATCCAACCCTTGTAGATATTAACGCAAAGGTAGCCATCCATTGCAGCGTACTGGATGTGGTCTATATCTAGTACATTCCGCTGCCATGCATGACGATGAAACGTGTATGACGATGAAACATTAGGGGGTGTTCGGATAGCCGGACTATACCTTCAGCCGGACTCCTGGACTATGAAGATACAAGATTGAATACTTTGTCTCGTGTCCGGAAGGGACTTTCCTTGGCGTGGAAAGCAAGCTTGGCGATACGGATATTCAGATCTCCTGCCATTGTAACCAACTCTATGTAACCCTAACCCTCCCCGGTGTCTATATAAACCGGAGGGTTTTAGTCCGTAGGACAACATACACATCAACAATCATACCATAGGCTAGCTTCTAGGGTTTAGCCTCTCTGATCTCGTGGTAGATCTACTCTTGTACTACCCATATCATCAATATTAATCAAGCAGGACGTAGGGTTTTACCTCCATCGAGAGGGCCCGAACCTGGGTAAAACTTTGTGTCCCTTGCCTCCTGTTACCATCCAGCCTAGACGCACAGTTCGGGACCCCCTACCCGAGATCCGCCGGTTTTGACACCGACAACGACCACTGCATGCATCGCGGCAGAGCGTTGATTGGGCATGCATGAGAATTTGGTTCTGCTCGCAATATGGATGATACCTGAACGATGAAGTGAACATGCATGCTAGCACGGGATACCTATTTACGCTATACAATATTGGAGTACTCATGTACCTACTACTACTACTACTACTACTACTAGTAGTAGTAGTAGTAGTAGTAGTAGTAGTAGTAGTAGTAGTAGTAGTAGTACAACTGTGGTACACTTGATGGTCAAAATACTATTCATCCGGTCCTCACAGTGAAGTGACAACACCCTGCGCCTGACACTAGTCTAGGCGGTGTGTTCGGGTTACCAAAGTCAGCCTCACCCTGTGCACAGTGCAGTCTGTCACCGCCGCTGTACAGCACATTGGCGCCTCGCCTCGTCTCTCTCCCTGCTCCCATAGCACCACTCCATCTCCATCTCCTTCTCCGTCTCCATCTCATTGTGCCCCCGTGTACCGTCGCCTCACTCGCCTCCCCAGTACCACTATTCCCTCGCTAGCCGCTCCAGCACCGACATCCTTCTCCCCCGTAAATCAAGCCCCCTTCCAAACTCCACCATGGTGGAACACGAACCGCGCAGCATCCATATGAGCCGCGATTGGAGCAATCTCCCCAGTGACATCCTCGACCTCTGTTGTTCGTGTATGGATATGTTGAGCGCCCTGCGGCTGGCTGCATGCTCGAGGGACATGCACACGGCTATCATCGAAGTGAGGCCTAAGCTTTTCAAGACACCCTGCTTGCTGCTATCTGGTCTTGCGAGATTCGCTCACCATGATACGGAGGCGTGCATGATGCCCCTCGACTTCAATCCGATCTCCATTAGCCTAAACTTCTTTGCAGGTATGTAGTGGGTCGCCGTACATCATTTCCCTCGACATCGATCCGATCACCATCGCCCGAAACTTCTTGGCAGGTATGTACTGGGTCGGCATGAACTCCCACTGGATGGCTGCCTTCAGAGAAGACGGTAAAAAGTTGGTGCTCGTGAACTTCCAGACCTCCCATGAGATTATCCTTCCTCCGTTGGATTATATAGAGTATTACCATCGCGGTCCAAGTCATCTAGATTACTACGTCAGTTGGACGGACCTTGTTTTGTAGAAGACTGTAATCTGCCAAGTGCCCACACGACATGCGAATTAGGCAGACTTCAAGCTAATTGCCTTGTTCGACCGCGGACTCGCCTATCTTTACGCCGGTGCCTTCTTTAGCTGGAGACAACTCGGCTCGCAGTGGATCATCGTCAAAGCTGATACACACTTCTGTGATGCTATTGAACACAATGGCATCATCTACGCGATCGACAAAGCAGATGGCACCACGTATTGCTGGGACGGCGCGTGTAAGTTGTTTCCTCTCATGTTAGTTTCCTCATTTTCATGATGTAGAAACATGCACCACACTGTTGGTTTCATCTAACCATACATTAGGGAAGTAATTGTGCATATGGAGAACTCTATATTTGGAAGTAGTGAAATCCTGCAATGCTTACCATGTGTACATACCTATATTCGTCCTTCAGCAATCAATGGCTGGAATAATATCCTCACAAAAAATTTTCCCACAGAACACGAGTATATAACAATGCATGGTCTGTTAGTTACCTTGAAGAATTTTTTGTGAGGACAGAACATGATTACATAACATGCATGACATGGTAGTTTCCTGTGAAGAATCGATTCCGAGATAACATGAGTATAACCATGCATGGCACTTCTATATTTTCGAACCAAGTATACATGTCCCTGTATTTTCCACCCAGTTCCAACAGGGACATATCAATGATGTTTCTTGCATTATCCTACTCATACTCTGAACAATGCTGATCTTACATTAATAATGCCTGTCCTTTTTGATATGATGCAGTGTCCCTACAGTTACTGCCCTTTGTAATCACACCACCTTTGCCAAAAACAGGGAAGCACAACTGGTTCCTTGCTCGATCAGACGACGACAAAAGACTGATGATCATTTGGACACATGAGCCGAAAAAGTTATATTGCAAAAACCCCACTATATACAAGCACCGTGTAATACGTGAGTATCCGGACAGTGGTTGTTACGTCTATGAGCAGGATACCAGCTTGTTGGGGCCTTTAGGATTTTTTTAGTTGGAGGCGGGTAAACAGCCTTGGTTCACACTCTCTGTTTCTCGGACTCAATTATCCGATTAACCAGGAGATCACCGTTGGCAAGGACCTTGATGGCAGAGAGGCTCTGTTTGCTATGGAAAACTGTGTCTACACAACGAGCCCTAGGAGTTTGGGAGCAAACTCCCCTGATTGTCAACGATACAGCCTGCAGCCAAAAGAAGCTGAGAATAACAAAGGCGTCCGGATTAACTTTGATCCTTGGATGTCTCAATTACGACAGGCAGTGATGTGGTTCGAGCCTTCAGGTTGATAGGTAATTGGGCTGTTGCATTGAGAGGGTGGAGTACTGGTGTCTCCGGATCACAGGTCGCTGAAGCGGGGCTGCAAATTATGATGGTGCCGGATCATCTCTTCGAATGACTTTGTTGTCTTTGCTGCTGGTTCTGGATGGGTAGTTCTTTCTTTTGTTATGCATATTCCTTGTCATTTGGTCATCCTCGTCTATATCACTCTTACTATGTAATAGTTGCTTCTGTTTAGAATGTCATTCTCGTCTGGATCACGAGAGTCTGAGCGCTGCAGATGGGTGTGTTTTGGTGGTGTAGCAAGACTTCTTATGAACTATCATGTCTTGCTGTTTATGTCAGTAGTAGTCACTAGTCAGTGTTTGAATGTTGTATATATCATTGTTTCAAACTGTTTATTGTCTCGAACTACTGGTGGGCTAAATGAGGGCATCACCATTCTCCAGTATTCAGAGTATATCTCCTTTTTTCAAGTTATATAATTTGAGCTTAGTGTCTTTTCGATGATGTACACTTGTTTGGGCCAGTGAGGTGTCGTTGAATATGGGCCGAGTAGTAACGCAATGCCAAACAGGTCAATTATGACTCTCAGGCTGGGCTCTCAAAAGATCCTGAAAAAAAGGCTGGGCTCTCCAAAAAAGAAAGAATAAGGACTCTTAGGCCGACATGTGGGAACGTACTCGAAATTCATGCTACCTTTTCATCCCTAGTCTCCCGCCCCTCCCCCGCCTCTGGAATCTCGATTCCTACTCTAGTTCCCCCAAATCCCCCTCCTGTACTCCCTGTACTCAAGCGCACTATCATGTCACCGGTCAACGCGGATCTCCGAGCCAGAGATCCTGAGGTCCGTCCTGCCTTCGGTCGCTGCGTGCTGTCGCTCAACAGTGGCATGGCGGCGCTTGACGACCAGTTTTCCAGCAAAGTGCTGATGGTAACCATCAACGGCGACCGGCCTCCCGTCTCGCCGGATGACCTTGTCAAAGCTCTTGGCATTGTGCACGGCATCCAAATAAGTGACTTGCTCGTCGAAGTCTGTCCGCCACCGGCTGATTTCTTCGTCAGGTTCCGGACAACTTTCGACTATAGTCGTGTGTTCGAATCTTCCCGGCGTTTGTTCTGCGATGGCGCGTTGGTGAGCTTTGATCGGTGGCACCCAGGATGGGGCTCAGTGCCCTCTGAGCTTGAGTTTTTAACAAAGCTTACCTTCCACGGCATGCCTCGACGTGCTTGGAACAGCGAGTCCATGAACGAGCTTATCAACGACCTTGGAGGTGAGCTCGTAAGTATGTTTGTTCCTCTAGACAGCTGGGCTCTGACGGTTATGGCATGGATGAAGAAGCCGTCCACCATACCGAAGGTGATTGGTGTTGAGATACCGGTGCAGGAACCGGGGTTGTACTATTCATCGCCACCAAGGCCGCCGCGGACCATGTTAGGGATGTACCTGTATCGAGTGTTCGTGCATGTCGAAGAAGTGGTCAATCCATCAATCGAAGTCCTGCCGCCGCCGCTGGTGCCAGGGTCCGTCGACGACGTCCATTACAGGAGTCAACGTTAGACTTTCCCTGTGTTGCTCGGAATGATGGATGGCACAGGGCCTACTCCATCGCGCGGCGGAGGCCACTGCTTCTTTGGGAAATGAGGCAGGGCTGGCTGCCTGGATGTGCTCTAATTTGAGGTAACAACTGAATCTTGTCAGATACTAGTTAAATCCGAGCTATGGGTGTGAAGCACTGATATGCCAGTACATTTGATTGTGACATGTTCTAATTTTGTACCTGAACTTTTTTTAGAACGGGCTGTACATCAACTTAATGTGCTAGCAGAACTTATTGTGTTGTCTGTCTGTTTTCTTTGCACAACATTCAAGATATTTCTCCGTCATTGATAAAGACGATGAACCGTTATGTACGACTTCGTTGGTTTCAACATAGCCCTTCCCGTAGCGATCCACTGCTTCCATCCTGATTGTGCCGCCTGCGTGAAATTTTTGTATGCAAGTTCAGTGTGCTATGATGTTCTATATGATTGTGTCAACTATATAAGTTTTTACTGAGCATCAGCAATGCATATCGCTGAAAGATGTATTTACGAGCATCGGCCGATGGGTCTCTCTCTCTATCTCTCTCTCTCTCACACACACACACGCAGAAGAGGGACCCATTGAATTATTTATTTGCTCGTGACAGCTTTTAATTAGGTTCCACTATAATCTAACTTTTTTTAAGTTATTAATTGAGCTTAGTGACTTCAAAAAGTTGTACAGAAGCCTTGCTTGGGCCTTTCCGGCTTCGCTGAATGTGGGCTGAGTAACCATGTTAGGTTGTACTGTACTACACAGGCCATTTTTCGCTATTTTTTAAATAATACATTTTTATTAATTTTCATAAATATTACGCTAGGTAAATTTTTTTCAAAAATAATACACCGTCGGCCCGCTGCAGGCCGACTAGGCCTAGTCGGCCCACAGCCGCCGATTGGATTCCAGTCGGCCTACAGCTGGCCGACTGGCCCCTATCGGCCCACTGTGGGCTGATTGGGTCCTGTCGGCCCACTGTGGGCCGACTAGAGCTAATTGGCTCGCTGTGGGCTAATTGTTTTTGCAAAAGTGTTAATCATGTATTTAAAAAAATATGTGTATTGTGACCTCCTCTGCTCGCTGTGGACCCATTGTTGACTAAAAAATACGTTTTAAAAAGTGTTAATCATGTATTTAAAAATTGTTAAATGTGTGTATAAAAAATGTTCCTTATCTATACAAATTTTTTTAAATGTGTGTATAAAAAATAGTTGTTTTCAATATCAGCAATGCAACTGGGTCGACAGTTGTACACAATATCCGGGTCAACTTGTTATTCTCCGCCCCCCTGGGCTGCAAACTTTCCTAGGAGGTATGCATTAGACTTAACAAGAAAATGGACTTTAAGAAATAATAAATGGGATGTAATTATAATAACTGGACAATTACGATGCACCAAACACGTAATTAGTTTGAAAAATATATTATTTTTGGAATTTGAAAATTTTAATTTCATTACTTGTTGCGCGCGCAATATTTCGTTGGATTTTAACGTAATACAACTTTATTTTGAAATTATATTTAACCTGACTAGAAATTTCCGATAAAAATATTTCGGATCCCATCAAAATGTGGGAATTTTTTTTGAATTCTGTTTTGAGCGGTTGTTTGAAATTATTAATCGTTGTCCTAGCTAGAAGTTCGGCTGTACTTTTAACAAACTGTAAAAGGGCTGTAGTAAATTCCATTAGAATTAAAAAATGGGTTGTACATTCTTATAAATCGAAAATGGGCTATATGTTCTCTGCCAAATCCGAGCTGTGGGCCTACTAAGTTGACGTGTACCAAGGGCTTTGTCAACTTAGTCAATATAAACGATTCTAGTTGCAGTGATCGTACGATGTCCATCCAACGGCCGTAGTGCTTCTTCAACCTCTGGTCTTCTTACTCCGGCCGCCCAAAACAGCGCCGGTCGTGTCGCGTGCTCCTGCCTCCCGTGGCCGGCTGTGATGCCGCGGAGACCTCACCGCCCCGTACTACTCCCACCGCTGGACAGGCCATCCCTCTACTCACCCACACCCCCTGTTATTCTATGGTGACGGTAGCCTCACACCGCAGCCGAACCAGTGAACCCTCATACTCCTCTCCGCGCGGGCTTCCACTGCTGCGTCTTCCCCGGCTCCGCGTCGTCCCCTTCCTAGGCCTCGCCGTCGTCCACTGCCCTGGTGCTCTCGGCGTGGCGTGGTCAACGTGGTCAAGGAACGAGTTTCATCGGACGTGGACTGTACGTGGAGAGGCTGACAGCTGGGTCCACGGCCGCAACAAGGAAGTGCCTCCTTATTACGCGGAAAATAATGTTTCCTCCACCTGACAGCAGGGACCCACCGGACGTGCCATCGTATTTCACGAAAAAAATGTTTCTCCTGACTACTGGGACCCACCAGCTACACCTTCGCACGCAAAGAAGTGCGTCCGGGCAAAAAAATAACAATTCGCCCCCCTGACTGCTGGGACCCACCAGCTACATCTTCGCACGCAAGGAAGTGCGTCCGGGCAAAAAAAAACGATTCGCCCCCCTGACTGCTGGGACCCACTAGCCCCCCGACTGCTGGGACCCACCAGCTACATCTTCGCACGCAAGGTAGTGCGTCCGGGCAAAAAAAACGATTCACCCCCTGACTGCTGGGACCCACCAGCTACATCTTCGCAGGCAAGGAAGTGCCTGACAGTCGGGACCCACCTGGTCGAAGCGTACGTAGCGTTGTCATTCTGGTCGCGAACGTGTACGTACATATATACTAGTGGATGTAGAGGCACGCACGTATCATAGTAGAGGCGCGCACGTAGCATGTACACGTACGTACAGCGGCCAGGGTGCAAGAAAGAAATACGGCCACGTATGTGTACATATGGGCGGGGTCTCGAACGCCTACTCGTGCTTACGTACGGCGAGGGCTCGTGTACATGGCTGGGTCGGAACGGAGAAACAGCGTCGTCGTCGTGTTCATGGGTCGGAACGGAATGCCTGGTCGTGTTCATCGGGAGGGCTTGGACGGAAGAGGCGATGGAAACGAGGCCTGACGTACCGCACAACGAAGGAAACGGACCTCCTACGGTCGAAACGGGGGTCCTGTTGATCGGGAGGGGTGTGGCGTACCGCAAAACAGAGGAAACGGACCTCCTACGGTCAAAACGGGGGTCCTGTTGATCGGGGGGGTGTGGAGTACCGCAAAACGGAGGAAACGGGCCTCCTACTGTCGAAACGGGGGTCTTGTTGATCGGGAGGGGTGTGGCGTACCGCAAAACGGAGGAAACGGACTTGTGTTGGAGCGCTACGGTCGAAACGAGGGTCCTGTTCATCGGGAGGGGTGTGGCATACCGCAAAACGGGACTCCACGGGATACTGTTCATCTCCACCGTCGACCCCTCCAGCCTCCACGAGCTACTGTTCATCCACCGTCGACCTCCTCCAGCCTCCACGGGCTCCTGTTCATCCAGCCTCCACCGCGCGCTACTCCACTGGCTACTGTTCAACCACCCCTCCACCGTCTACTGTTCATCTAGCCCTCCACACCACGGGGTCCTGTTCAACCACCCCTCCACGGGCACCCCTCCACCGTCTACTGTTCATCCTGCCCTCCACACCACGGGGTCCTGTTCATCCACCCCTCCACGGGCACCCCTCCACAGTCTACTGTTCATCCAGCCCTCCACCACACCACGGGGTCCTGTTCATCCAGAGGCAACGTCACCGCTCACTGTTCATCCAACCCCCCCCCCCCCCGCAATGC
Organism: Triticum urartu; assembly: GCF_056163025.1. Lineage (NCBI taxonomy): Eukaryota > Viridiplantae > Streptophyta > Magnoliopsida > Poales > Poaceae > Triticum > Triticum urartu. Next base: position 192,748,743 of record NC_141879.1, read on the forward strand.
TCACTATTCATCCCATCGATCGGCTTCAGTTAGCAGCAGTAGCCAAGGAATCGCTCGATCGGGTTCAGTTAACAGCCATCGATCGATCGCTCGGGTTCAGTAACGTGTAGCCTACAGTGCAATCGCTCGGGTTCAGTTAGAGCCCAACGCCTTGCTCGGGTTCAGTTAGAGCCCAACGCCTTTCTCGGGTTCAGTTAGAGCCAACGCCTCGCACACACGCGCGTACATGTACGAGAGAAACGCGCATCGCTTGGCCCCCGACCTCCCACCGTAACTGGGAACTCCCCGAAATTTTCCTCCCCCTCGCTTCTACCACGGTTTTTTCTGTCATGGATGGCCCAAAGAATGTCATGCAGCTGCATCTCCGGCCCGCCCAGGATGAAAAGCCCATTTTCTGTCATGATTTTTTGTCATAGAAGTAGGAGCCCACCACATCTATGATAATACCGGGTTTTGTCACAATTGTCGTCATAGAAGTGTCATATGTATGACAGAAAAAAATTTCGTTCGGCCCAAAATGTCACGGATGTGTCTTTTTTTGTAGTGTCATCATAGTTCAAATCATAGACTTGACATTGTTTCTCGCATTATTCCTGAATTTATTTTAGGCTTCCGATGATAATCCTTCAGTGGGAAGAGACATTGCAAGGCGCCTGTGGTGACTTCGTAAAATCTCAAGATGCAATATTGGCTCAGTCTCTTGGAGGTGCTCAACGGGTAGGGTGTGCGTGTGTGCATTCATGGGTGAGTGTATGCTCGTGTATGTGAGCGACTTTGATTGTACCGTTATGTAAACGCTTTTGTACCACGTGTTGACCGCGTGCATTTAGACTAGCCACAATGGGTAGTAACATAGATTAACATGCCCATGTTACTACTCTATGTTATTATCTCTATAGTGGGGAGTAACATATATGTGATAACATACAACACTTTATTTATTAAGCTATAAACTCATCTTGTCTTGATATGTGTGATGTTACTCATACTAGTAGTAACTAGCTATGTTGCCACATTTCTCTCTTTCTTTATTTATTACTTGCCACATCATCTATTTTATCTAGGTATATGTGATGTTATTACCTATATTACTCCCACCGAAACTACTACTACACATGACAATTCCAGTGAACGACACGAGGACGATAACTAATCCAACCGTTGGAGATGTTTTACCTTGGACTCTGATAGTGGGATATGTCATATCGTCTGCATGTCGTCCGGCCAGTGTCGTGCATGTAGCACTGCTCTACTCCCACTGTGGGTAGTCTTAAAAAACACTCAATGGAGTACTATAACGTTTTGAATGAGAATGCGCTTTAGTTGGTGTTAAAAAAAGAAAATGCACTTTATCGAAGAACACAAACTTGACGAGTAATTAGTTCGATACATACGGGGCGCCTGTGAAATTGGCCGGACGTACCTATGACCCGTGCGCCACCGTCGCGACCTGCAATGTCTCGGTCGACCGCTGTGAAGTGTCGAGAGCAGAGTCGAGCTAGTGGTTGGTGCTATGAGCCGCAGGCCGGCAGGGGTCAGTTGGCGTCGTACTACGTCGACACGAGAAAGACGAAAGCGGCAGTGCATCGACGACGAAAGCAGCCAGGCCCATGCCATACGTACGCCGTTGAAGATGGAATCATTACACTATTATAAAAGCCCGTCGTTTTTTACTCGTTGGACGTCTGATTGTCCTCATACATGCTCCGTCCAACTGCACATTTGTACACACATTAAACAATCACATGCAAAAATCTCTTTCATATAATGAGAATGCATCAAATTATCATTACCTGACGGTACAAGAAGGCTAGTGCCGCTGACCCCCAACTCCACTTAACATCCCAGTTACAAAGAGGGTCCAAGAACATCCACGAGGCTGTGTCTCCCGTGCCATTAGGAAACACTACTTGGGTCAAAAGATTCCATAAGTAAGCCCTAGCGTACCTCTCCACAACAGCCGGACTGGCATTCTCTGGGCACTCGTAAAAATGTTCTTGTAGCCATGAGAACAAAACACCAGATGGCCTAGGATCCTTCTTTGTTTCATGAATCCACGGGGGAGGTTCAACACCAACCAAACCTGCAACCCTTTGTCGCCACCCCTCGGACCTCACCTTCCCGGTAAGAGACCTGCCCTCGATTAGAAGACCGGAGATCATCACAATATCCTCCAAAGTAACGGTCATCTCACCAAGAGCAAGGTGAAAAGAGTGCGTCTCCGGCCTCCGACGGTCCGTAATGGCGGTAATGGCCGTCGAGTTCAGCCATGGTGGTGTGCCTTTAAAGTTGAGCACAAACTGGAGAAGATCCATTCTTCTAAAATAAGGCTCGTAGCGACGGTCATACCTCAAGGACTCACGTGGGTTGTGGCCTCTCAAACGAAGTACTGGAGGAACCTACAAATAACACACACACAATTTATATACTTCTCTAAACTACTCACAATATGAGAATCAACAATGTAGATACATAATTACCTCCCTTCTTTCTACTAGCACAACACGATGCTTCTCCTTGTAATAATCATCAAGGCCGGGATATTTATCCGGCTCAAACATCCTACGAAATAAGGTCAATGGATTTGTTATGATATATGCTTAAAATTATGACCGCATCATATACAAAATCGTGTGAGAACTACTACAAATTATCCCAAAGATACAAATCATGAACGACATTACCAACACCAATTCTTTTCAACCTATTTTATCATAAAGAATCTATCACAACTAATTATTAACAAATAATAGGTTCAACCTAATCCAAAGAAATGGTCTCTCTCTAAATCCAATACTAAACAAGTTAACTAAGAATACTTCAACACAAGGAGTATATGTCTTCTTTCTAAACATAATGTAACCAAAATATTCATCAAACAAATCACTAATAACTCATCTTAGGGTTCCACCATGTTTGAAAAAATGCATCTACAATAGCCAATCTTGACTGAAAATAAATGGAGGATTGGGAAGAGAATACCTCAAGCAACTCGGGGATGCTCCGATCTACTCGTTTTGATGATCAAAATAACAAATCTGGGGGAGATTTGGTGAAGAAGAGGGAGGGGGCGGCCGCCAGTTCGTCCTGGAAGAACTACCCGACCGAGGCTGGGACTGCGAGTGGGCTGGGTTGGGCCCCCGAGGCCCGCGCGCGTTACTTAATCCAGTTCAGAAACGCCAAGGACCTTGGCGTTTCACGCGTGCCACGTCAGCGAAAACAGCGGGTTCAGACTGACTGTGGGCCAGGGAAGAAACGCTAGCTGCCTCAGCATTTCCGTGTTGACAGGGAACGCTAGCTTGCTCGGCGTTTCTATGTTGGATGGAAACACGCGGGCTCTGGTGTTTCTAAAAGGGTCAAATCGCGAAATACTTTCACGTCGAGTTCAGTTTATGACTATAAATGTTGACAAGGTCAAAACAGTGATTTCGTCCTGCAATGTCTCCGTCGCCGTCGACGCTGTCGAAGTGTCGAGAGTGGTTGGTGCGCTGCCATTGTGCTACGAGCCGCAGGCCGGCAGGGGTCAGTCGGCGCCGTACTACATCGAGACGAGAAAGACGAAAGCAGGCAGTGCATCAATGACGAGAACAGCCAGGCCCACGCCATGCGTACGCCGTTGAAGATGGAATCATTGCACTGTTATTAAAGCCCGTCGTTTCACTCGCTTGACTGGACGTCTGATTGTCCTTCGCATCCGATGCCTCTCAATTATTACTACAGTTAAATTTTTACCTCTAGTAGTTACGCGGCTTCAACAGCAAGCTATAGCTCTAGGCGCGTGCGGCGCAAGCGAGTATATAATCGGACGTACGAGACTGTGTGAGACTCACACACTTGCACAGCTGCACTGCTACACGCCTCCTGCACTGTATATCCATCCATGGCCGCTTCACCGCCGCTCCGTCACGTCGACATGCTCCCCTCCATGGCCAAAGGCCATGCCATGCCGCTGCTCCACCTGGCGCGCCTCCTCCTCGGCCGCCGCCTCGCCTCCATCGTCACCTTCTTCACCATCCCGCGCAACGCGCTCTTCATCCACGCGGGATTCAACGGCGCCGGCGCCGGCGCCGCGGTCATCGAGCTTCCGTTCCCCTTCAAGGATGGCCTGCAGTGCACGGACGAGCTCTCGTCCACGACACATCTTGTGGACTTCGTCCCCGCGATGGCGGCGCTCGGGCTGGTGTTCGCGGACGCGCTGGCCGCGGTTGAGCCCAGGCCGGACCTGCTGATCCACGACGACTTCATTGGAAGAGTATTGTACGTGGAGAGGCTAACAGCTTGGTCCACTGCCGTAGCAAGGAAGTGCCTCCTTATTACGCGCAAAATAATGATTTCTCCACCTGACAGCGGGCACCCATTGGACGGGCCACCGTATTTCGCGAAAAAATGCTTCCCCCTAACTGCTGGGACCCACCAGCTACGTCTTCGCACACAAGAAAGTGCCTGACAATTGGGACCCACTTGGTTGAAGCATATGTAGCATTGTCATTTTGGTCGCGAACGTGTACATACATACGATCGGTCTGTCTGCAGGCTGCAGCGATGAACCATGGCCGTGTAAGGAAGGACACGTGTCATAGTATAGGCGCGCACGTGTCGTAGTAGAGGCGCGCACGTAGCATGTACACGTAGGTACAACCAGGGTGCAAGAAAGTAAATACGGCCACGTACGTACATACGGGCGGGGTTTTAAACCCCTACTCGCGCATACATATGGCCAGGGCTCATGTACATGGCTGGGTCGGAACAGAGAAACTGCGTCGTCGTGTTCATCAGGAGCCAACCGGCTTGGACGGAATGGCCGATCGAAACAAGGCCTGGCGTACCACAGAATGGAGGAAACGGCCTTGTGTTCGACCGGCCACATTCGAAACGGGATCCTGTTCATCGGAAGGGGTCTGACGTACGGCAAAACGGAGGAAACAGAATTCTCTTGGACCTCCTACGGTCGAAACGGGGTCCTGTTGATCGGGAGGGGTGTGGCATATCGCAAAACGGAGGAAACAGACTTGTGTTGGAGCGCTACGGTCGAAACGGGGGTCCTGTTCATCGGGACGGGTGTGGCGTATCGCAAAATGAAACTCCATGGGATACTGTTCATCTCCATCGTCGACTGCCTGCACAAACTGTTCATCCACCGTCGACCTCCTCCAGCCCCCACCTGTGATTGTTCATCCACGGCGTCTCCCCTTCTGCCTCCATCAACCACTGTTCATCCATGGGCTCCTGTTCATCCATCCTCCACCGCTTCTCCACCGGCTACTGTTCCACCAGCCCTCTCCATGGGGTCCTGTTCAACCACCCCTCCATGGGCTACTATTCATCCAGCCCTCCATCGGCTACTGTTCAACCAGCCCTCCACAGGGTCCTGTTCATCCAGCCCTCCACGGGGTCATGTTCATCCACCCCCAACCGGCTCGGTCGGGGTCCTATTCATCCAGCGGCAACGACCTCTACTACCACAGGGTCCTATTCATCCAACCCCCTACCAGGAACTATTCATCCACCCCCCCGAACAACACTCACTGTTCATCAAGAGGCAGCATCGATCGGCTTCAGTTAGCAGCAGTAGCGAAGGAATCACTCGGGTTCAGTTAACAACAAGGGATCGATCGGGGTTCAGTAACGTAGCTAGTGCAATAGATCGGGTTCAATTAGAGCCCAACGCCTCGCTCGGGTTCAGTTAGAGCGTAACACCTCGCACACACGCGTGTACGTGTACAAGAGAAACATGCAAACCTCCGTGCATCACTCGGCCCCGACCACCCACCGTAACCGGGAACTCCCCGATATTTTCCTCGCCCTCGCTTCTACCACGGTTTTTTGCATCATACATGACCCAAAGAATCTCATGCAGTTGCGTCTTCGGCCCACCCAGGATGAAAAGCCCATTTTCTGTCATGATTTTTTGTCATAGAAGTAGGAGCCCACCACGTCTATGATGATACCGGGTTTTTCCACAATTATCGTCATAGAAGTGTCATAAGCATGATAGGAAAAAAATTCGTTCGGTCCAAAATGTCATGGATGTGTCTTTTTTTGTAGTGTCACCGCCACGCCTCGAGCCCTCTCTTCCACCGCGTCTTCGACGGCGAACACACACGGCTAGCAACGCCAACCTCTCTTAGCGGCCATGTCACCTAGAACCCTAGCATGGGGATTCCGGCAAGGTGGAGAGCGGGGCTATGGCGCCGATGGCCGAGTGAAAGGATCGAAAAGGTTGACTAGAGGGGGGTGAATATGCAACTAACAATTTTTAGCTTTCCTTTACCAAATTAAACTTTGCATAAAAGAAGGTTGTCTAGCAGTGCAATTAGGTGAGCAACCTATATGATGCAACAACAACAACAACAACAACAACAAACACACAAGCAAGCAAGGGAAGTAACACTAAAAGCTTGCACAAGTAAAGGTACGAGATAACCAAGAGTGGAGCCGGTGGAGACAAGGATGTGTTACCGAAGTTCCTTCCTTTTGAGGGGAAGTACGTCTCCGTTAGACCGGTGTGGAGGCACAATGCTCCCCAAGAAGCCACTAGGTCCACTGTATTCTCCTCATGCCCTCACACAATGCGAGATGTCGTGATTCCACTATTGGTGCCCTTGGAGGCGGCGGCCGGACCTTTACAAACAAGGTTGGGAAAAACTCCACAACTTAATCGGAGGCTCCTAACACAACCACGAAGCTTCATCACAATGGACTATGGCTCCGTGGTGACCTCAACCGTCTAGGGTGCTCAATCACCCAAGAGTAACAAGATCCGCTAGGGATTAGTGGGGGAATCAAATATCTCTTGGTGGAATTTGATGACCCACAAGTATAGGGAATCTATTGTAGTCCTTTCGATAAGTAAGAGTGTCGAACCCAACGAGGAGCAGAAGGAAATGATAAGCGGTTTCCAGCAAGGTATTCTCTGCAAGTACTGAATAAGTGGTAACAGATAATTTTGTGATAAGATAATTTGTAACGAGCAACAAGTAAAAAAAGTAAATAAGGTGCAGCAAGGTGGCCCAATCCTTTTTGTAGAAAAGGATAAGCCTGGACAAACTCTTATATGATGTAAAGCGCTCCCGAGGACACATGGGAATATCGTCAAGCTAGTTTTCATCACGTTCATATGATTTGCGTTCGGTACTTTGATAATTTGGTATGTGGGTGGACCGGTGCTTGGGTACTGTCCTTACTTGGACAAGCATCCCACTTATGATTACCCTCTATTGCAAGCATCCGCAACTACAACAAAAGTATTAAGGTAAACCTAACCATAGCATGAAACATATGGATCCAAATCAGCCCCTTACGAAGCAACGCATAAACTAGGGTTTAAGCTTCTGTCACTCTAGCAACCCATCATCTAGTTATTACTTCCCAATGCCTTCCTCTAGGCCCAAATAATGGTGAAGTGTCATGTAGTCAACATTCACATAACACCACTAGAGGAGAGACAACATACATCTCATCAAAATATCGAACGAATACCAAATTCACATGACTACTAATAGCAAGACTTCTCCCATGTCCTCAAGAACAAAAGTAACTACTCGCAAAGCATAAACATGTTCATAATCAGAGGAGTATTAATATGCATATAGGATCTGAACATATGATCTTCCACCAATTAAACCAACTAGCATCAACTACAAGGTGTAATTAACAATACTAGCAACCTACTAGCACCAATCCCGGACTTGGAGAGAAGAATTGGATACAAGAGATGAACTAGGGTTTTGAGATTAGATGGTGCTGATGAAGATGTTGATGGAGATTGCCCTGTCCCGATGAGAGGAGTGTTGGTGATGACGATGGTGATGATTTCCCCCTCCGGGAGGGAAGTTTCCCCGGCAGAACAGCTCTGCCAGAGCCCTAGATTGGTTCCGCCAAGCTTCCGCCTCGTGGCGGCGGAGTTTCGTCCGAGAAGATGGCTTCTGATTTTTTTCCCATCGAAAGACTTCATATAGCAGAAGATAGCCACCGGAGGGCCACCAGGGGGGCCACGAGGTAGGGGGCCCGCCCCCACTCTCGTGGGCAGGGTGTGGCCCCCTGGTGAAGTTCTTGCTCTCAGTATTTTTTATATATTTGGAAAACATCTTCCGTGAAGTTTTAGGACTTTTGGAGCTGCGCAGAATAGGTCTCTAATATTTGCTCCTTTTCCAGCCCAGAATCCCAACTGTCGGCATTCTCCCTCTTTATGGAAACCTTGTAAAATAAGAGAGAATAAGCATAAGTATTGTGACATAATGTGTAATTGTTGGGGAACGTAGTAATTTCAAAAAAATTCCTACGCACACGCAAGATCATGGTGATGCATAGCAACGAGAGGGGAGAGTGTTGTCTACGTACCCTCGTAGACCGGCAACGGAAGCGTTGACACAACGTAGAGGAAGTAGTCGTACGTCTTCCCGATCCGACCGATCCAAGTCCCGAACGTACGGCACCTCCGAGTTCTGCACACGTTCAACTCGGTGACGTCCCTCGAGCTCCGATCCAGCCGAGTGTTGAGGGAGAGTTTCGTCAGCACGACGGTGTGATGACGGTGATGATGTTCTATCGACGCAGGGCTTCGCCTAAGCACTGCTATGATATGACCGAGGTGAAATATGGTGGAAGGGGGCACCGCACATGGCTAAGGAATGACCAGAAGATCAACTTGTGTGTCATGGGGTGCCCCCCTGCCCCCGTATATGAAGGAGGGAGGGGGAGGTGCGGCCGGCCCCTAGGGGTGCGCCTAGAGGAGTCCTACTCCCACCGGGAGTAGGACTCCCCCCTCTTGCCTTGTTGGAGAAGGAAAGGGGAAGGGGAGAGAGGAAAGGGGGTGCCCCCCCCTTCCTTGTCCTATTCGGACTAGGGGGGAGGGGGCGCGCGGCCTGCCCTGGCCGGCCCTCCTCTTCTCCCTTAGGGCCCATGTAGGCCCATTAACCCCCGGGGGGGTTCCGGTAACCCCCCGGTACTCCGGTAAAATCTTGATTTCACCTGGAACGATTCCGATATCCAAATATAGGCTTCCAATATATCAATCTTTATGTCTCGACCATTTCGAGACTCCTCGTCATGTCTGTGATCACATCTGGGACTACGGACAACCTTTGGTTCATCAAAAAACCCTAATTACGATCGTCACCGAACTTTAAGCGTGCGGATCCTACGGGTTCGAGAACTATGTAGACATGACTGAAACACGTCTCCGGTCAATAACCTATAGCGGAACCTGGATGCTCATATTGGTTCCTACATATTCTATGAAGATCTTTATCGGTCAAACTGCATAACAACATACGTTGTTCCCTTTGTCATCGTATGTTACTTGCCCGAGATTCGATCGTCGGTATTCCAATACCTAGTTCAATCTAGTTACCGGCAAGTCTCTTTACTCGTTCCGTAATACATCATTCCGCAACTAACTCATTAGTTGCAATGCTTGCAAGGCTTAAGTGATGTGCATTCCGAGAGGGCCCAGAGATACCTCGATACCTCTCCGACAATCGGAGTGACAAATCCTAATCTCGAAATACGCCAACCCAACAAGTACCTTCGGAGACACCTGTAGAGCACCTTTATAATCACCCAGTTACGTTGTGACGTTTGGTAGCACACAAAGTGTTCCTCCGATAAACGGGAGTTGTGTAATCTCATAGTCATAGGAACATGTATAAGTTATGAAGAAAGCAATAGCAACAAAATAAACAATCAAGTGCTAAGCTAACGGAATGGGTCAAGTCAATCACATCATTATCCTAATGATGTGATCCCGTTAATCAAATGACAACTCATGTCTATGGCTAGAAAACATAACCATCTTTGATCAACGAGCTAGTCAAGTAGAGGCATACTAGTGACACTCTGTTTCTCTATGTATTCACACATGTATTATGTTTCTGGTTAATACAATTCTAGCATGAATAACAAACATTTATCATGATATAAGGAAATAAATAATAACTTTATTATTGCCTCTAGGGCATATTTCCTTCAGTCTCCCACTTGCACTAGAGTCAATAATCTAGATTACACAGTAATGATTCTAACACCCATGGAGCCTTGGTGTTGATCATGTTTTGCTCGTGGAAGAGGCTTAGTCAGCGGGTCTGCAACATTCAGATCCGTATGTATCTTGCAAATTCCTATGTCTCCCACTTGGACTAAATCCTGAATGGAATTGAAGCGTCTCTTGATGTGCTTGGTTCTCTTGTGAAATCTGGATTCCTTCGCCAAGGCAATTGCACCAGTATTGTCACAAAAGATTTTCATTGGACCCGATGCACTAGGTATGACACCTAGATCGGATATGAACTCCTTCATCCAGACTCCTTCATTTGCTGCTTCCGAAGCAGCTATGTACTCCGCTTCACATGTAGATCCCGCCACGACGCTTTGTTTAGAACTGCACCAACTGACAGCTCCACCGTTTAATATAAACACGTATCCGGTTTGCGATTTAGAATTGTCTGGATCAGTGTCAAAGCTTGCATCTACGTAACCATTTACGATGAGCTCTTTGTCACCTCCATATACGAGAAACATATCCTTAGTCCTTTTCAGATACTTTAGGATGTTCTTGACCGCTGTCCAGTGATCCGCTCCTGGATTACTTTGGTACCTCCCTGCTAGACTTATAGCAAGGCACACATCAGGTCTGGTACATAGCATTGCATACATGATAGAGCCTATGGCTGAAGCATAGGGAATATCTTTCATTTTCTCTCTATCTTCTGCGGTGGTCGGACATTGAGTCTTACTCAACTTCACACCTTGTAACACAGGCAAGAACCCTTTCTTTGCTTGATCCATTTTGAACTTCTTCAAAACTTTGTCAAGGTATGTGCTTTGTGAAAGTCCAATTAAGCGTCTTGATCTATCTCTATAGATCTTAATGCCCAATATGTAAGCAGCTTCACCGAGGTCTTTCATTGAAAAACTCTTATTCAAGTATCCCTTTGTGCTATCCGGAAATTCTATATCATTTCCAATCTGTAATATGTCATCCACATATAATATCAGAAATGCTACAGAGCACCCACTCACTTTCTTGTAAATACAGGCTTCTCCAAAAGTTTGTACAAAACCAAATGCTTTGATCACACTATCAAAGAGTTTATTCCAACTCCGAGAGGCTTGCACCAGTCCATAAATGGATCGCTGGAGCTTGCACACTTTGTTAGCTTCCTTTGGATCAAAAAAACCTTCCAGTTGCATCATATACAACTCTTCTTACAGAAATACATTCAGGAATGCAGTTTTGACATCCATTTGCCAAATTTCATAATCATAAAATGCGGCAATCGCTAACATGATTCGGACAGACTTAAGCATCGCTGCGGGTGAGAAGGTATCATCGTAGTCAATCCCTTGAACTTGTCGAAAACCTTTCGCAACAAGTCGAGCTAGGTAGACAGTAGAATTACCGTCAGCGTCAGTCTTCTTCTTGAAGATCCATTTATTCTCAATTGCTTTCCGATCAACGGGCAAGTCAACCAAAGTCCATACTTTGTTCTCATACATGGATCCCATCTCAGATTTCATGGCTTCTAGCCATTTTGCGGAATCTGGGCTCACCATCACTTCTTCATAGTTCGTAGGTTCATCATGATCTAGTAGCATGACTTCTAGAGCAGGATTACCGTACCACTCTGGTGCGGATCTTACTCTGGTTGATCTACGAGGTTCGGTAGTAACTTGATCTGAAGTTTCATGATCATTATCATTAGCTTCCTCACTAATTGGTGTAGGTGTCACAAAAACCGGTTTCTGTGATGTACTACTTTCCAATAAGGGAGCAGGTACAGTTATCTCATCAAGTTCTACTTTCCTCCCACTCACTTCTTTCGAGAGAAACTCCTTCTCTAGAAAAGATCCATTCTTAGCAACGAATGTCTTGCCTTCGGATCTGTGATAGAAGGTGTACCCAACAGTCTCCTTTGGGTATCCTATGAAGACACATTTCTCCGATTTGGGTTCGAGCTTATCAGGTTGAAGCTTTTTCACATAAGCATCGCAGCCCCAAACTTTCAGAAATGACAACTTTGGTTTCTTGCCAAACCACAGTTCATAAGGCGTCGTCTCAATGGATTTCGATGGTGCCCTATTTAACGTGAATGCAGCCGTCTCTAAAGCACAACCCCAAAATGATAGCGGTAAATCAGTAAGAGACATCATAGATCGCACCATATCTAATAATGTACGATTACGACGTTCGGACATACCATTACGCTATGGTGTTTCGGGTGGCGTGAGTTGCGAAACTATTCCGCATTGTTTCAAATGTAGACCAAACTCGTAACTCAAATATTCTCCTCCACGATCAGATCGTAGAAACTTTATTTTCTTGTTACGATGATTTTCAACTTCACTCTGAAATTCTTTGAACTTTTCAAATGTTTCAGACTTATGTTTCATTAAGTAGATATACCCATATCTGCTTAAATCATCTGTGAAGGTGAGAAAATAACGATATCCGCCCCGAGCCTCAACATTCATCGGACCATATACATCTGTATGTATGATTTCCAACAAATCTGTTGCTCTCTCCATAGTACCGGAGAACGGTGTTTTAGTCATCTTGCCCATGAGGCATGGTTCGCAAGTACCAAGTGATTCATAATCAAGTGATTCCAAAAGTCCATCAGTATGGAGTTTCTTCATGCACTTTATACCGATATGACCTAAACGGCAGTGCCACAAATAAGTTGCACTATCATTATCAACTCTGCATCTTTTGGCTTCAACATTATGAATATGTGTATCATTACTATCGATATTCATCAAAAATAGACCACTCTTCAAGGGTGCATGACCATAAAAGATATTACTCATATAAATAGAACAACCATTATTCTCTGATTTAAATGAATAACCATCTTGCATCAAACAAGATCCAGATATAATGTTCATGCTCAACGCTGGCACCAAATAACAATTATTTAGGTCTAATACTAATCCCGAAGGTAGATGTAGAGGTAGCGTGCCGACTGCGATCACATCGACTTTGGAACCATTTCCCACGCGCATCGTCACCTCGTCCTTCGCCAGTGTTCGCTTAATCCGTAGTCCCTGTTTTGAGTTGCAAATATTAGCAACAGAACCAATATCAAATACCCAGGTGCTACTGCGAGCTCTAGTAAGGTACACATCAATAACATGTATATCACATATACCTTTGTTCACCTTGCCATCCTTCTTATCTGCCAAATACTTGGGGCAGTTCTGCTTCCAGTGTCCAGTCTTCTTGCAGTAGAAGCACTCAGTTTTAGGCTTAGGTCCAGATTTGGGTTTCTTCTCCTGAGCAGCAACTTGCTTGCTATTCTTCTTGAAGTTCCCCTTCTTCTTCCCTTTTCCCTTTTTCTTGAAACTGGCGGTCTTGTTGACCATCAACACTTGATGCTCCTTCTTGATTTCTACCTCCGCAACCTTTAGCATCGCGAAGAGCTCGGGAATCGTCTTATCCATCCCTTGCATGTTATAGTTCATCACGAAGCTCCTGTAGCTTGCTGGCAGTGATTCAAGAACTCTGTCAATGACACTATCAACAGGAAGATTAACTCCCAGTTGAGTCAAGTGATTATGATACCCAGACATTTTGAGTATATGTTCACTGACAGAACTATTCTCCTCCATCTTGCAGCTATAGAACTTATTGGAGACTTCATATCTCTCAATCCGGGCATTTCTTGAAATATTAACTTCAACTCCTGGAACATCTCATATGCTCCATGACGTTCAAAACGTCGTTGAAGTCCCGATTCTAAGCCGTAAAGCATGGCACATTGAACTATCGAGTAGTCATCGGCTTTGCTCTGCCAGACGTTCATAACATCTGGTGTTGCTCCAGCAGCAGGCCTGGCACCCAATGGTGCTTTCAGGACGTAATTCTTCTGTGCAGCAATGAGGATAATCCTCAAGTTACGGACCCAGTCCGTGTAATTGCTACCATCATCTTTCAACTTTGCTTTCTCAAGGAACGCATTAAAATTCAACGGAACAACAGCACGGGCCATCTATCTACAATCAAACACAGACAAGCAAGATACTATCAGGTACTAAGTTCATGATAAATTTAAGTTCAATTAATCATATTATTTAAGAACTCCCACTTAGAAAGACACCCCTCTAATCTTCTAAGTGATCACGTCATCCAAATCAACTAAACCATAACCGATCATCACGTGAAATGGAGTAGCTTTCAATGGTGAACATCAATATGTTGATCATATCTACTATATGATTCACGCTCGACCTTTCGGTCTTAGTGTTCCGAGGCCATATCTGCATATGCTAGGATCGTCAAGTTTAACCTGAGTATTCTGCGTGTGCAAAACTGGCTTGCACCCGTTGTAGATGGACGTAGAGCTTATCACACCCGATCATCACGTGGTGTCTTGGCACGACGAACTTTGGCAACGGTGCATACTCAGGGAGAACACTTTTATCTTGAAATTTAGTGAGAGATCATCTTATAATGCTACCGTCAATCAAAGCAAGATAAGATGCATAAAAGATAAACATCACATGCAATCAATATAAGTGATATGATATGGCCATCATCATCTTGTACTTGTGATCTCCATCTCCGAAGTACCGTCATGATCACCATCGTCACCGGCGCGACACCTTGATCTCCATCGTAGCATCGTTGTCGTCTCGCCAATCTTATGCTTCCACGACTATGGCTACCGCTTAGTGATAAAGTAAAGCATTACAGCGTGATTGCATTGCATACAATAAAGCGACAACCATATGGCTCCTGCCAGTTGCCGATAACTCGGTTACAAAACATGATCATTTCATACAATAAAATTTGGCATCATGTCTTGACCATATCACATCACAACATGCCCTGCAAAAACAAGTTAGACGTCTTCTACTTTGTTGTTGCAAGTTTTACGTGGCTGCTACGGGCTTAGCAAGAACCGTTCTTACCTACGCATCAAAACCACAACGATAGTTTGTCAAGTTGGTGCTGTTTTAACCTTCTCAAGGACCGGGCGTAGCCACACTCGATTCAACTAAAGTAGGAGAAAATGACACCTGCCAGCCACCTGTGTGCAAAGCACGTCGGTAGAACCAGTCTCGCGTAAGCGTACGCATAATGTCGGTCTGGGCCACTTCATCCAACAATACCGCCGAACCAAAGTATGACATGCTGGTAAGCAGTATGACTTCTATCGCCCACAACTAACTTGTGTTCTACTCGTGCATATAACATCAACACATAAAACCTGGCTCTGATACCACTGTTGGGGAACGTAGTAATTTCAAAAAAATTCCTACGCACACGCAAGATCATGGTGATGCATAGCAACGAGAGGGGAGAGTGTTGTCTACGTACCCTCGTAGACCGGCAACGGAAGCGTTGACACAACGTAGAGGAAGTAGTCGTACGTCTTCCCGATCCGACCGATCCAAGTCCTGAACGTACGGCACCTCCGAGTTCTGCACACGTTCAACTCGGTGACGTCCCTCGAGCTCCGATCCAGCCGAGTGTTGAGGGAGAGTTTCGTCAGCACGACGGTGTGATGACGGTGATGATGTTCTATCGACGCAGGGCTTCGCCTAAGCACTGCTATGATATGACCGAGGTGAAATATGGTGGAAGGGGGCACCGCACACGGCTAAGGAATGACCACAAGATCAACTTGTGTGTCATGGGGTGCCCCCCTGCCCCCGTATATGAAGGAGGGAGGGGGAGGTGCGGCCGGCCCCTAGGGGTGCGCCTGGAGGAGTCCTACTCCCACCGGGAGTAGGACTCCCCCCTCTTGCCTTGTTGGAGAAGGAAAGGGGAAGGGGAGAGAGGAAAGGGGGCGCCCCCCCCCCCTTCCTTGTCCTATTCGGACTAGGGGGGAGGGGGCGCGCGGCCTGCCCTGGCCGGCCCTCCTCTTCTCCCTTAGGGCCCATGTAGGCCCATTAACCCCCGGGGGGGTTCCGGTAACCCCCCGGTACTCCGGTAAAATCTTGATTTCACCTGGAACGATTCCGATATCCAAATATAGGCTTCCAATATATCAATCTTTATGTCTCGACCATTTCGAGACTCCTCGTCATGTCTGTGATCACATCTGGGACTACGGACAACCTTTGGTTCATCAAAAAACCCTAATTACGATCTTCACCGAACTTTAAGCGTGCGGATCCTACGGGTTCGAGAACTATGTAGACATGACCGAAACACGTCTCCGGTCAATAACCTATAGCGGAACCTGGATGCTCATATTGGTTCCTACATATTCTATGAAGATCTTTATCGGTCAAACTGCATAACAACATACGTTGTTCCCTTTGTCATCGTATGTTACTTGCCCGAGATTCGATCGTCGGTATTCCAATACCTAGTTCAATCTAGTTACCGGCAAGTCTCTTTACTCGTTCCGTAATACATCATTCCGCAACTAACTCATTAGTTGCAATGCTTGCAAGGCTTAAGTGATGTGCATTCCCAGAGGGCCCAGAGATACCTCGATACCTCTCCGACAATCGGAGTGACAAATCCTAATCTCGAAATACGCCAACCCAACAAGTACCTTCGGAGACACCTGTAGAGCACCTTTATAATCACCCAGTTACGTTGTGACGTTTGGTAGCACACAAAGTGTTCCTCCGATAAACGGGAGTTGTGTAATCTCATAGTCATAGGAACATGTATAAGTTATGAAGAAAGCAATAGCAACAAACTAAACAATCAAGTGCTAAGCTAACGGAATGGGTCAAGTCAATCACATCATTATCCTAATGATGTGATCCCGTTAATCAAATGACAACTCATGTCTATGGCTAGAAAACATAACCATCTTTGATCAACGAGCTAGTCAAGTAGAGGCATACTAGTGACACTCTGTTTCTCTATGTATTCACACATGTATTATGTTTCTGGTTAATACAATTCTAGCATGAATAACAAACATTTATCATGATATAAGGAAATAAATAATAACTTTATTATTGCCTCTAGGGCATATTTCCTTCAGTCTCCCACTTGCACTAGAGTCAATAATCTAGATTACACAGTAATGATTCTAACACCCATGGAGCCTTGGTGTTGATCATGTTTTGCTCGTGGAAGAGGCTTAGTCAGCGGGTCTGCAACATTCAGATCCGTATGTATCTTGCAAATTCCTATGTCTCCCACTTGGACTAAATCCTGAATGGAATTGAAGCGTCTCTTGATGTGCTTGGTTCTCTTGTGAAATCTGGATTCCTTCGCCAAGGCAATTGCACCAGTATTGTCACAAAAGATTTTCATTGGACCCGATGCACTAGGTATGACACCTAGATCGGATATGAACTCCTTCATCCAGACTCCTTCATTTGCTGCTTCCGAAGCAGCTATGTACTCCGCTTCACATGTAGATCCCGCCACGACGCTTTGTTTAGAACTGCACCAACTGACAGCTCCACCGTTTAATATAAACACGTATCCGGTTTGCGATTTAGAATTGTCTGGATCAGTGTCAAAGCTTGCATCTACGTAACCATTTACGATGAGCTCTTTGTCACCTCCATATACGAGAAACATATCCTTAGTCCTTTTCAGATACTTTAGGATGTTCTTGACCGCTGTCCAGTGATCCGCTCCTGGATTACTTTGGTACCTCCCTGCTAGACTTATAGCAAGGCACACATCAGGTCTGGTACATAGCATTGCATACATGATAGAGCCTATGGCTGAAGCATAGGGAATATCTTTCATTTTCTCTCTATCTTCTGCGGTGGTCGGACATTGAGTCTTACTCAACTTCACACCTTGTAACACAGGCAAGAACCCTTTCTTTGCTTGATCCATTTTGAACTTCTTCAAAACTTTGTCAAGGTATGTGCTTTGTGAAAGTCCAATTAAGCGTCTTGATCTATCTCTATAGATCTTAATGCCCAATATGTAAGCAGCTTCACCGAGGTCTTTCATTGAAAAACTCTTATTCAAGTATCCCTTTGTGCTATCCGGAAATTCTATATCATTTCCAATCTGTAATATGTCATCCACATATAATATCAGAAATGCTACAGAGCACCCACTCACTTTCTTGTAAATACAGGCTTCTCCAAAAGTTTGTACAAAACCAAATGCTTTGATCACACTATCAAAGAGTTTATTCCAACTCCGAGAGGCTTGCACCAGTCCATAAATGGATCGCTGGAGCTTGCACACTTTGTTAGCTTCCTTTGGATCAAAAAAACCTTCCAGTTGCATCATATACAACTCTTCTTCCAGAAATACATTCAGGAATGCAGTTTTGACATCCATTTGCCAAATTTCATAATCATAAAATGCGGCAATCGCTAACATGATTCGGACAGACTTAAGCATCGCTGCGGGTGAGAAGGTATCATCGTACTCCGGTAAAATCCCGATTTCACCCGGAACGATCCCGATATCCACATATAGGCTTCCAATATATCAATCTTTATGTCTCGACCATTTCGAGACTCCTCATCATGTCCGTGATCACATCCGGGACTCCGAACAACCTTCGGTTCATCAAAACACAAAAACCCTAATTACGATCGTCACCGAACTTTAAGCGTGCGGATCCTACGGGTTTGAGAACTATGTAGACATGATCGAGACACGTCTCCGGTTAATAACCAATAGCGGAACCTGGATGCTCATATTGGTTCCTACATATTCGACAAAGATCTTTATCGGTCAAACCGCATAACAACATACGTTGTTCCCTTTGTCATCGGTATGTTACTTGCCCGAGATTCGATCGTCGGTATTCCAATACCTAGTTCAATCTCGTTACCGGCAAGTCTCTTTACTCGTTCTGTAATACATCATTCCGCAACTAACTCATTAGTTGTAATGCTTGCAAGGCTTAAGTGATGTGCATTACCGAGAGGGCCCAGAGATACCTCTCCGACAATCGGAGTGACAAATCCTAATCTCGAAATACGCCAACCCAACAAGTACCTTCGGAGACACCTGTAGAGCACCTTTATAATCACCCAGTTACGTTGTGACATTTGGTAGCACACAAAGTGTTCCTTCGGTAAACGGGAGTTGCATAATCTCATACTCATAGGAACATGTATAAGTTATGAAGAAAGCAATAGCAACAAACTAAACGATCAAGTGCTAAGCTAACGGAATGGGTCAAGTCAATCACATCAGTCTCCTAATGATGTGATCCCATTAATCAAATGACAACTCATGTCTATGGCTAGGAAACATAACCATCTTTGATCAACGAGCTAGTCAAGTAGAGGCATACTAGTGACACTCTGTTTGTCTATGTATTCACACATGTATTATGTTTCCGGTTAATACAATTCTAGCATGAATAATAAACATTTATCATGATATAAGGAAATAAATAATAACTTTATTATTGCCTCTAGGGCATATTTCCTTCAGTAATAACAGCCCATAATGCAATAAATATTGATATAAAAGCATGATGCAAAATGGACGTATCAACTCCCCCAAGCTTAGACCTCGCTTGTCGTCAAGCGAAAAGCCGAAATCGAAAAATATGTCCACATGTTTAGAGATAGAGATGTCGATAAAAATAAAATACGGACATGAGGGCATCATGATCACTCTTAGAACAACAACTCGTATAATTCTTTGTCATATAATCTCTAATGCTAGAGTAATAATTCAATCACAATATCAAGTATGAATCGTAAACTTCATTGAAAACTAACAAACTATAATCTCAGTCATTGAAGCAATTGCAATTTATCATAACATAGGAAAGAGTCAATGTATAAGAGCTTTTCAGCAAGTCCACATACGCAACTATCATATAATCTTTCACAATTGCTGACACTCATGCAATACTTGTGGGTATGGAGTTTTAATCGGACACAGAGAAAGATAGGGACTTATAGTTTTGCCTCCCAATGTTTTACCTCAAGGGTAATGTCAACAGTAATAGTTCATGAAAACTCACATCCAATTAGCCATATATACCAGGATCTTTCCAACATACTGTGCTTGCCAAAGGATAAAATGTAAAAAGGAAGGGTGAAGTTCACCATGACTCTTATGCAATGTAGGAGATAAAAGTAAAAGATAGGCCCTTCGCAGAGGGAAGCAGAGGTTGTCATGCGCTTTTATGGTTGGATGCACAAAATCCTAATGTGAAAGAACGTCACTTTATATTGCCACTTGTGATATGGACCTTTATATGCAGTCTGTCGCTTTTATTACTTCCATATCACACGATCGTATAAAGCTTATTTCCTCCACACCAATCAATCATACATATTTAGAGAGCAATTTTTTTATTGCTTGCACCGATGACAACTTACTTGAAGGATCTTACTCAATCCATAGGTAGATATGGTGAACTCTCATGGCAAGACTGGTTTAAGGGTATTTGGAAGCACAAGTAGTATCTCTACTTGGTGCAATGAATTTGGCTAGCATGAGGGGGAAAGGCAAGCTCATCATGTTGGAAGATCCAAGACAATATAATTTATCTCAGATGTAAGAAAATATAACCCATTACGTTGTCTTCCTTGTCCAATGTCAACTCTTTAGCATGTCATATTTTAATGAGTGCTCACAATCATAAAAGATGTCCAAGATTGTATATTTATATGTGAAGACCTCTCTTTCTTTATTACTACCTATTAATTGCAACGATGACGAAAACTATGTTTGTCAACCCTTAATAACTTTTATTCATCATACTTTTTCTATGTGAGCTCATTACTCTCCATAAGACTCACATGATCTATATGTTTCTTTTTATTTCTTTCTCTTTTCTTTTATTCACTTAGGATCATGGCAAAATAATCAAGCCCTTGACTCAACACTAATCTTTATTATATAGCTCACGGACTCGATTACATAGAAGGATAATAAACCAAAACTCACAACTAGATCATACTAAGAACTTTTATTCTACTAGATCAAGATATTACCAAAAGGATCGAACTAAGAAAAACGGTAAAGATAAAAGTGATGGTGATACGATACTGGGGCACTCCCCCAAGCTTGGAAGTTGACAAGTGGAGTGCCCATACCAGATACTCAATTCTTCTTTGTTGGTGGAGACGGTGGTGATTTTGTTGATGGCGTAGGCTTGTCGTCCTTCTTCCAGGGCATAGGCTCACCATCATAGAAGGATGATCGAGTCTCCTGAAACCTTAAATCTGCAGCCAAACTCATCCTCTTGAATCTATATTCATACTCACAGTTTTGGTTTTGCAGGTCATAAATCTGGGCTTGGAGGTGCTCGATTTTCTCATGAAGCTTGAAGATGGCCTCCCCAATGTCCTTGACGTCCAGCTTGTGGTTGTTGGTGAACTTCGTGATAATAATGTGATTGGAATCAAGTCCACGCTCCACCATCTCCTGACACTTGAAAACTTCTTGCTCCAACGCCTCGAGCCTGGCCTCTGTGCTTCCGGTCTTCCTTGGTCCCTCGGCATCGCGGATGTGCAACAACCCCTCACGCATCTCTATGGTTTGAGGATGTTGCAGCACTTCTGCGAGGTAGGGGTTGATGACCTTCTCAAAGAACTGGTCCTTGGGGGCACTTGAAGACGACATGATGACCTGGACCTGTCAGAAAAATAGCTCGAAACAAAGAAAGGAGATTTTTGTGTGATACGGGAGTCAAAACCCCCGGGAGGTTATATAATGAATTTTTACCGACCAAAATATGTGTCGTGTACGAAAACGGAGTCTGGAGAGCACACAAGGTGCCCACGAGGTAGGGGGCGCCCAGTAGGGTAGGGCGCGCCCTCCACCCGCGTGGAGCCCTCGTGTCCTTCCCGGACTGCTGCTTATTTTTCCATTTTTCTAAATACTCCAAAACGGAGAAATATTGCCTTAAAACTGTTTTGGAGTCGGTTTACTTACCGTACCACATACCTATTCCTTTTCGGAGTCTGAAACGTTTTGGAAATTGTCCCTTATGTATTCCTCCGGGGTTACGATTTCAATAACATTGGTTTCAACATTTATGGGATTACCTGAGATATAGTGTTTGATTCTTTGACCGTTCACCACCTTCGGATTGGTGCCTTCGAAGTTGTTGATTTTTATGGCACCGGAACGGTAGACCTCCTCGATAACGTAAGGACCTTCCCATTTAGAGAGAAGTTTTCCTGCAAAAAATCTTAAACAAGAGTTGTATAGCAATACATAATCACCTACATTAAACTCACGCTTTTGTATCCTTTTGTCATGCCATCTTTTAACTTTTTCTTTAAACAACTTGGCATTTTCATAGGCTTGGGTTCTCCATTCATCAAGTGAGCTAATATCAAATAACCTCTTCTCACTGGCAAGTTTAAAATCATAATTAAGTTCTTTAATAGCCCAATAAGCCTTGTGTTCTAGTTCAAGAGGTAAGTGACACGCTTTTCCATAAACCATTTTATACGGATACATACCCATAGGATTTTTATATGCATTCTATAGGCCCATAATGCATCATCTAGTTTCCTGGACCAATTCTTTCTAGACCTATTAACAGTCTTTTGCAAATTAATTTGAGTTCTCTATTACTCAATTCTACTTGACCACTAGACTGAGGGTGATAAGGAGATGCAATTCTATGATTAACATCATATTTAGCAAGCATTTTACGGAAAGCACCATGAATAAAATGTGAACCACCATCAGTCATTAAATATCTAGGGACTCCAAATCTTGGAAAAATAACTTCTTTAAGCATTTTAATAGAAGTATTATGATCAGCACTACTAGTTGGAATAGCTTCTACCCACTTAGTAACGTAATCAACTGCAACTAAAATATGTGTATAACCATTAGAGGAAGGAAAATGTCCCATATAGTCAAAGCCCCAAACATCAAATGGTTCAATAACAAGTGAATAATTCATAGGCATTTCTTGACATCTACTAATATTACCAATTCTTTGACATTCATCACAAGATAAGACAAACTTACGAGCATCCTTGAAGAGAGTAGGCCAATAAAAACCAGATTGCAGTACCTTATGTGCAGTCCTATCTCCAGCAAGGTGTCCTCCATAAGCTTCGGAGTGACACTTGCGTAGGATCTGTTCCTGTTCATGCTCAGGTACACAACATCTAATAACACCATCTACTCCTTCTTTATACAGATGTGGGTCATCCCAGAAGTAATGCCTCAAATCATAGAATAACTTTTTCTTTTGCTGGTATGTGAAACTAGGTGGTATAAACTTAGCAACAATGTAATTAGCATAATCAGCATACCATGGAGCAGTATGAGAAGCATTTATGACATTTAATTCCTCATCAGAAAAGCTATCATCAATAGGTAGTGGGTCATCAAGCACATTTTCTAACCTAGACAAGTTGTCTGCAACGGGGTTCTCAGCTCCTTTTCTATCAACAATATGCAAATCAAATTCTTGTAGCAAGAGAACCCATCTAATGAGTCTAGGTTTAGCATCTTTCTTTTCCATAAGATATTTAATAGCAGCATGATCAGTGTGAACAGTTACTTTAGAATCAACAATATAAGGTCTAAACTTATCACAAGCAAATACAACTGCTAAGAATTCTTTTTCAGTAGTAGCATAATTTCTTTGAGCATTGTCTAGAGTTTTACTACCATATTGAATAACATTTAGTTTTTTATCAACTCTTTGTCCTAGAACAGCACCTACAGCATAATCACTAGCATCACACGTAATTTCAAAGGGTAAATTCCAATCAAGTGGTTGAACAATAGGTGTAGAAATCAATGCTTTCTTAAGTATTTCAAATGCTTCTACACAATCATCATCAAAGACAAATGGTATATTTTTTGTAATAAATTAGTCAGAGGCCGAGAAAATTTTGAGAAGTCCTTAATGAACCTCCTATAAAAACCGGCATGACCAAGGAAACTTCTTATACCTTTAATGTCCTTGGGACATGGCATCTTTTCAATAGCATCAACCTTGGCTTTATCAACTTCAATACCTCTTTCAGAAACTTTATGCCCCAAGACAATACCTTCATTAACCATAAAGTGGCACTTTTCCCAATTCAAGACAAGATTAGTTTCTTCACATCTCTGCAAAACTCGATTAAGGTTGCTCAAGCAATCATCAAAAGAAGATCCATAGATGGAAAAGTCGTCCATGAAAACCTCACAAATCTTTTCACAAAAGTCAGAGAATATAGCCATCATGCATCTTTGAAAGGTAGCAGGTGCATTACATAAACCAAAAGGCATACATCTATAAGCAAAAGTACCAAAAGGGCATGTAAAGGTAGTCTTTGATTGATCTTTGGCTGACACAGGTATTTGAGAGAAACCAGAATAACCATCTAGAAAGCAAAAATGTGTATGTTTAGATAATCTTTCTAGCATTTGATCGATAAAAGGTAAGGGGTAATGATCTTTTTAGTAGCCTTATTTAATTTGCGGAAATCAATTACCATCCTATAACCTGTAATAATTCTTTGAGGAATCAATTCATCTTTATCATTAGGAACAACAGTAATACCTCCCTTCTTAGGGACACAATGGACAGGGCTTACCACTGACTATCAGCAACGGGATAAATTATACCTGCCTCAAGGAGCTTTAGTATCTCCTTTCTTACCACTTCTTTCATTTTAGGATTCATCCGGCATTGATGATCATGAACTGGTTTAGCATCTTCTTCCAAATTAATTTTATGTTGACATAGAGTGGGATTAATGCCCTTAAGATCACCAAGAGTATACCCAATAGCAGCACGGTGCTTGTTCAGAGTTTTCAATAATCTCTCTTCTTCATGTTCTGAAAGGTTAGCACTAATAATAACAGGGTATATCTTTTTCTCATCAAGATAAGCATATTTAAGAGTATCCGGTAACGGTTTAAGCTCAAACACGGGATCACCCTTGGGTGGAGGAGGATCCCCTAGGATTTCAACAGCTAAATTGTTTTTCAGAATAGGTTCCTGTTTAAAGAATACTTCATCTAATTCCCTTCTTTCATTCATAAACATGTCATTTTCATGGTCTAGCAAGTATTGTTCTAAAGGATCACTAGGAGGTACGACAATAGAAGCAAGACCAATAACTTCATCCTTACTAGGTAATTCTTCTTCATGGTGTTGTCTACTAAATTTAGAGAAATTAAATTCATGAGTCATATCATCTAAACCGATAGTAACAACATCTCTTTTGCAATCTATGGTAGCATTAACAGTATTTAAGAAGGGTCTACCAAATATAATGGGACAAAAGTTATTTTGTGGGGAACCAAGAACAAGAAAATCAGCAGGATATTTAGTTTTCCCACACAAGACTTCAACATCTCTAACAATTCCCATTGGTGAAATAGTATCTCTATTGGCAAGTTTAATTGTGACATCAATATCTTCCATCTCAGCAGGTGCAATATCATGCATAACTTCTTTGTATAAGGAATAAGGTATTGCACTAGCACTCGCACCCATATCACATAAGCCATGATGACAATGATCTCCTATTTTAACAGAAATAACAGGCATGCCTACCACAGGTCTAGGTTTATCTTTATCACAGGGTTTAGCAATTCTAGCAGTTTCATCACAGAAATAAATAACATGCCCATCAATATTATCAGACAAGAGATCTTTAACAATAGCAATATTAGGTTCAGCTTTAACTTACTCAGGAGGTGTATATGTTTTAATATTGCTTTTACGAACCACAGTTGAAGCTTTAGCATGATCATTTATTCTAACAGGGAAAGGTGGTTTCTCAACATAAGAAGTAGGAACAATAGGATCATTATAAGTGATAGTCTTTTCTTCAACTTTAATAGGTGCAGCTACTTTTACTTCTATGGGAGGATGATATTTAAACCACTTCTCCTTGGGAAGATCAACATAAGCAGCAAAAGATTCACAGAAAGAAGCTACTATCTCAGAGTCAAGTCCATATTTAGTGCTAAATTTACGAAAAATATCGGTATCCATAAAAGATTTAACACAATCAAAACTAGGTGTCATACCTGACTCCTTACCATTCTCGAAGTCCCAATCTTCGGAGTTGCGTTTAATTCTTTCCAATAAATCCCATTTGAATTCAATAGTCTTCATCATAAAAGAGCCAGCACAAGAAGTATCAAGCATGGTGCGATTGTTACCAGAAAGCCGAGCATAAAAATTTTGAATAATCATTTCTCTTGAGAGCTCATGATTGGGGCATGAATATAACATTGATTTAAGCCTCCCCCAAGCTTGAGTGATGCTTTCTCCTTCGCGAGGCCAAAAATTATATATATATAATTGCGATCACGATGAACAAGATGCATAGGATAAAACTTCTGATGAAATTCCAATTTCAATCGTTTGTAATTCCAAGACCTAATATCATCACATAGCCTATACCATGTTGATGCATCTCCCCTCAAAGATAAGGGGAATACCTTCTTCTTAACAACATCTCCGGGTACACCTGCAAGCTTAAATAATCCACAAACTTCATCCACATATATCAGATGTTCATCAAGATGTTTTGTTCCATCTCCTAGATAAGGATTAGCTAGCATTTTTTCTATCATACCCGGAGGAACTTCAAAGCAAGCATTTTCATTTTCATTTTCATTTTCAGTAGGTTCAGTAGGTTGAGGAGCAACTCTTTGCTCTACTGGTCGGGGTAAAGATACCCCGAACAAGCCCCTCACAGGATTACCTTCCATTGTAACAAGTGACAGTAAATTTCACAACACTATATAAATTTTTCCTTACCAAATTCCACCTACCAAAGGCGCTTCACTCCCCGGCAACGACGCCAGAAAAGAGTCTTGATGACCCACAAGTATAGGGGATCTATCGTAGTCCTTTCGATAAGTAAGAGTGTCGAACCCAACAAGGAGCAGAAGGAAATGATAAGCGGTTTCCAGCAAGGTATTCTCTGCAAGTACTGAATAAGTGGTAATAGATAATTTTGTGATAAGATAATTTGTAACGAGCAACAAGTAAAAAAAGTAAATAAGGTGCAGCAAGGTGGCCCAATCCTTTTTGTAGAAAAGGATAAGTCTGGACAAACTCTTATATGATGTAAAGCGCTCCCGAGGACACATGGGAATATCGCCAAGCTAGTTTTCATCACGTTCATATGATTTGCGTTCGGTACTTTGATAATTTGGTATGTGGGTGGACCGGTGCTTGGGTACTGTCCTTACTTGGACAAGCATCCCACTTATGATTACCCTCTATTGCAAGCATCCGCAACTACAACAAAAGTATTAAGGTAAACCTAACCATAGCATGAAACATATGGATCCAAATCAGCCCCTTACGAAGCAACGCATAAACTAGGGTTTAAGCTTCTGTCACTCTAGCAACCCATCATCTAGTTATTACTTCCCAATGCCTTCCTCTAGGCCCAAATAATGGTGAAGTGTCATGTAGTCGACGTTCACATAACACCACTAGAGGAGAGACAACATATATCTCATCAAAATATCGAACGAATACCAAATTCACATGACTACTAATAGCAAGACTTCTCCCATGTCCTCAGGAACAAAAGTAACTACTCACAAAGCATAAACATGTTCATAATCAAAGGGGTATTAATATGCATATAGGATCTGAACATATGATCTTCCACCAATTGAACCAACTAGCATCAACTACAAGGAGTAATTAACACTACTAGCAACCAACTAGCACCAATCCCAGACTTGGAGACAAGAATTGGATACAAGAGATGAACTAGGGTTTTGAGATGAGATGGTGCTGATGAAGATGTTGATGGAGATTGCCCTCTCCCGATGAGAGGAGTGTTGATGATGATGATGGCAATGACTTCCCCCTCCGGGAGGGAAGTTTCCCCGGCAGAACAGCTTCGCCAGAGCCCTAGAAAGGTTCCGCCAAGGTTCCGCCTCGTGGCGGCGGAGTTTTGTCTAAGAAGATGGCTTCTGATTTTGTTCCCATCGAAAGACTTCATATAGCAGAAGATAGCCACCGGAAGGCCACCAGGGGGCCCACAAGGTAGGGGGCACGCCCAGGGGGGTAGGGCGCGCCCCCCAACCTCGTGGGCAGGGTGTGGCCCCGCTGCTGAAGTGCTTGCGCTCAGTATTTTTTATATATTTGGAAAACATCTTCCGTGAAGTTTCAGGACTTTTGGAGCTGCGCAGAATAGGTCTCTAATATTTGCTCCTTTTCTAGCCCAGAATCCCAACTGCCGGCATTCTCCCTCTTTACGGAAACCTTGTAAAATAAGAGAGAATAGGCATAAGTATTATGACATAATGTGTAATAACAGCCCATAATGCAATAAATATTAATATAAAAGCATGATGCAAAATGGACGTATCAGAAGTGTAGATCGGGGCCTTCTCAACTACTCCCGAGCAAATCAACAAGTTTGGTTGGCTAGGGAGAGAGATCGGGCGAAAATGGAGCTTGGAGCATTGATGGAGCTTTTGGGGGGAATAGGTGAGTCAACGAAGAAGAAGGGGACCCCCTTTTATAGTGGGGGTAACAATCCAACCGTTACCCCACTAAACAGTCCCGCAGAGGGCGGTACTACCACAAGGGGCAGCGGTACTACTGCCCCCCTTGCGGTACTATGGCCCAGCCAGGGAGGGCTTGAAGATAGAGAAGGGACCATGTCCAGCGCGGTACTGCCGCGGTGGTAGGGCGGTACTACCGCTCTCGAGCGGTACTACCGCATCTACTGTCGCTGCAAGTGCCGCTCAACCCGACACGAGAAACACCCTCCTCGAGTCGAGCGGGTAGTGGCCCGGTACCGCAGCGGTACTGCCGCTGAGGACCCTCAAGCGGTACTACCGCTGGGCACCGCGGTACTACCGCTAGGGCCAAAGACTGCCCATTCAGCAGGGAAACAAACCTCCAACAAAGCGGGAAGGCTCAAAGGGTGTGAACGGAAGTGTACGTGATGATTCCACCCAAGCCGTACCAAAGCGGACCCCCTCTTGATAGTACGGTGACTCCTACGAAACTAGTCCACCAAACAAGAAACGAAAGAGCTACACTGTCTTGAATAACACTCTGAGGGGAACGAAATCATCTCGTGCCAAAGGATGAAACTCTGAAATACTCAAAGCACACGATTAGTCCGCAAACATGTTGTCATCAATCACCAAAACTACATCGAGAGAGATATGCCTTAACACGAGGCCCTATGAGGTTGAGAAGAGGTCTCCTGGATGCATAGTTGTGATTGACCACACAGAGTGCGACCAGGAAAAAAATCATATAGATGTTTGTTGCGCTGAAGCCTTTGTGCGTTGGATTCTTGGCTGGCTGCAGACCTTACTTTGCGATAGCTAGAACTCATTTGATAGGAAAGTATAGAGGAAAATTAGTTACTGCTTGTGCTATTGATGTGCACAATTGGTTGTACCCTGCAGTCTATGGAGGTATCGATTTGGAAACTACTAAAAGTTGGGTGTGGTTATTGGAGAAGATTGGTGATGCTATTGGCCTCCCCTGGTCTAGCTATATATTCAAAAGCAGGAAAATGGATTGACACTGCAATTGAACAAGTATTTGGGTATGTAGAACATAGGGAATGCATGCGCCTAACAGCCAAGCAATGGCCACTCAAAGCAAAAGGAGTTGAAACCGTGAAGTTCTCTAAAAACATCGCCTATCATTTATGTATTCCACCTCTTCATGTGTATGCTATTCTATTTAGAGACTTGCTTGTGTGAACAACATATTTTGGTTGTGGTATTTGGGTTCTGGATGATGTAAACTTGGTACTGATTGTGTAAGATTTAGTACGGTGTTTGTTAAATCTCTTCTACTCCCTCCATCCCATAATGTGTCAAGAAACGTCTTACATTATGGGGCGGAGGGAGTAGATGATGTGAATTTTCTCGAGTATTACTCTGTTGCTGGTACTATAGATATGCTGGAATTGTTAGATAGTCACTATATTATTGCTGGAATGCTGAAAATGGAGGGGAAATGCCGTCAAATTTCTTTCTGGACATGTTTTACAATTGTTTGCTTATTTGCCGTTGAGAGCAATACAGTCATTTTGGCCACTTATCGGAGTGAGATAACACTATACTAACTGCTACCGGTATATAAGCACTAGAATTTGTTTGTGCTTGGTACACTGAGGCTTTGTTGGATGACAAATGAGCCATTGAGGAGGTTGTCAATGGTATAGAAGCCATTTTCTCATATTTTTAACACCACTCTGAAGAGAATGCAACTCCTTTACTTAAATAGATCGATGAATTATCCACATTTATTCTTTGCCCGAAGACATCACAATATTTTTTAGGAGATCTCAAACACGTGTGGCCTATCACTAGTTGCCTCAAAAAAGAGGAGGCTATCATCGAAAAAAATAAGATGGGTAGCTATAGGAGTTGTATCAGTCACTACAACACCTCTAACTCTGTCACCTTGCGCTTTTAAAAGATAAGAAATGCCCTCGACCGCCATCAGGAACAAATACAGAGAGATTAGATCAGCCCGCCGCACACCTTGAAATGGCCTGAAAGCATCCATACTACCACCATTAAATAGAACTGGAAAACAAACCAATAACACACACCTCGTGATGGTTTCCGTGAATTGAGGACTAACTCCAAGCTTGAGCATGACTGCCTTAAAATAAGACCACTCTAATCTATCATAAGCTTTCATCATATCTAGCTTGAGAGCACAAAATCGGTTACCCTTAATTTTCCTTGTTTTCATGTAGTGCAAACATTCATAGGTCAGTATGAAATTGTCTGTGATGAGACGTCCAAGAACAAACGTGGACTGCTCTTCAAAGATTACCTCGGGGAGAATAACTTTCAGCTTATCAGCTAAGACTTTTGAAGCGATCTTGAAGATGGCATTGCAAAGGCTTATAGACCAAAATTGTCAATCTTGGGAATCAAGGTGATAAACGTATGGGTTATCTCCTCTGATGAGACCTCTCCATTAAGCAGTCTAATGATCATACATGACACTTCACCGCCACATAAGTCCCAATGCCCATGGGAAAAATGTGTTGGGGAACCATCAGGCCCAGGACCTTTCGACGGAAACTTTGAAGTCATGCTTCTTTAACCTCTTCTTTACCATAACTTGCATTGAGTTGGGCATTCATCTCACCATTAACCCTTTTCGGTATGTGAGACAAAACCTCTTCCATGCCAATGGTTCCTGCAGAGGCATATAATGCATAGGACTCATTTGCCATATCTGGCATCTCTTTTGGGTTCGTGCTGATCCAATCATCTTCTGTTCAAGCTAAGAAATAATGTTCTTGGAGTGGCAGGCACTAGCTTTCCTCTAGAAAAATTGCGTGTTACTACTATCACCCTCCGAGAGCCATTCAATGTGTGACCTTTGCCTCATCATGATTTTCCTCCAGGTATGATAATTTAATGATCTGGTCCTTGATCTTTTCTCCTCTACTCTGGTCCGGCCCAAAGAGGATCGGCTCGCAAAGCAGCAAGGCGTTGCCTCAACATTCTCAGTTCCTAGCGAAAAGACCTAAATGTTGTCCTACCCGGCTGGACAAAGAGCTACAAATAGCGTTCATCTTCCTCGCCAAAATCACATACCACCGCTACCAGTTGATCCGCTTGCAAGGCCTCCTCAACCACCACTCAGAATTGCTACCAGACTCCAACATACAAATGCTTATTCCGGCCTCCCCGCCTCCTCATATACTCAGCGCTTGGCCCAGGACAAAATGAAAAAGGAGAAGGTCAGCGTTGAAAAACCCCACGATGACGTAAAAGAGGAAAAAACTGTGACACACATGGGCTGCTCGCACATAGTAAACCCTCGCTACTACGTTGCTAACCGGCCCACACAGAGAAAAGTGGGTTGCTCGGAACACATTCCTCTGCAATATGAAAAATAATTTGTGGATGCCCGCATGAATCTTTGTGTACATTTATCCAATTGTTGATGGCCTGAATGAGATTAAACTAAATCTCAACTAGCTAAGTTTGAGCAATCCCATTTTCCCTACCATGAATGCGGTGTAGTCTTCGCATAGGACCTTCCACACCTTAGGCAACTATGTTTTTCATTTGCGAACCAACCTTGGTTGAATGGTAGGACGATAGTGGTATCCTCAGCCCATCGTGATTCAAGTTCTAGACTTGACATTGTTGCTCGCATTATTCCTGAATTTATTCCAGACTTTCGGTGATATTCCTTCAATGGGAGGAGACGTTGCGAGCGATTTTGATTGTAGTGTGTTAAGAAAATTTATGTTTTTCATAAGTAATGTAAACGCTTTTGTACCACCTATTGACCGCGTGCATTTTAAAAAAACTCAATGGAGTAGTATAACGTTTTGAATGAGGATGCACTTTAGTTGGTGTTAAAAAAAGGAAATGCACTTTATCGAAGAACACAAACTTGACGAGTAATTAGTTCGATACATACGAGGGGCCAGCTATCCCCGGGGCGCCTGTGAAATTGGACGGACGTACCTATGACCCGCGCGCCACCGTCGCGACCTGCAATGTCTCGGTCGACCGCTGTGAAGTGTCGAGAGCAGAGGGTCGAGCTAGCGGTTGGTGCGCTACGAGCCGCAGGCCGGCAGGGGTCAGTCGGCGTCGTACTACGTCGAGACGACAGAGACGAAAGCAGGCAGTGCATCGACGACGAAAGCAGCCAGGCCCACGCCACGCGTACGCCGTTGAAGATGGGAATCATTACGCTGTTATAAAAGCCCGTCCTTTTTTACTCGCTGGACGTCTGATTGTCCTTCGCATCCGATGCCTGTCAATTACTACAGTTATTTTTTTACCTCCAGTAGTTACGCGGCTTCAACAGCAAGCTTTAGCTCTAGGCGCGTGCGGCGCAAGCGAGTATATATAATCGGACGTACGAGACTGCGTGAGACTCACACACTTGCACAGCTGCACTGCTACACGCCTCCTGCACTGTATATCCATCCATGGCCGCTTCACCGCCGCTCCGTCACGTCGCCATGCTCCCCTTCATGGCAAAAGGCCACGCCATGCCGCTGCTCCACCTGGCTCGCCTCCTGCTCGGCCGCCGCCTCGCCTCCGCCGTCACCTTCTTCACCACTCCGCGCAACGCGCCCTTCATCCGCGCGGGGCTCGCCGGCGCCGGCGCCGGCGCCGCGGTCATCGAGCTTCCGTTCCCCTCCGAGGACGCCCCGCAGTGCACGGACGAGCTCCCGTCCACGACGCATCTCGTCGACTTCGTCTCCGCGATGGCTGCGCTCGGGCCGGCGTTCGCGGATGCCCTGGCCGTGGTCGAGCCCAGGCCGGACCTGCTCGTCCACGACGGGTTCATCGTGTGGGCCAAGGACATCGCCGACGAGCTCGGCATGCCGCGGCTCGT
Organism: Triticum urartu; assembly: GCF_056163025.1. Classification (NCBI taxonomy): domain Eukaryota; kingdom Viridiplantae; phylum Streptophyta; class Magnoliopsida; order Poales; family Poaceae; genus Triticum; species Triticum urartu. The sequence goes on from NC_141879.1 coordinate 192,781,928, forward strand.
CACCCTCGGCATCGGCGGCTTCTCCTCGTACGTCTGCGGGGCGGTCATGACGCACAAGCCGCAGGCGCTCGTGAGCTCGCCGACCGAGCCGTTCCTGGTCCCTGGCCTGCCGGACCTCCGCATCACCATAGCCGACCTCGGCCCGCCCTTCGACGTCCCGGAGCCGGCCGGCCCGCACTGGGACTTCGTGTGCGAGAGCTGCAGCAGCATGTACTCCAGCAGGGGCATCATCGCCAACTCCTTCAGCGAGCTCGAGTCGGTCTACATCGACCTGTGGAACCGGGACTTCGACATCAAGACGTGGCCGATCGGACCGCTCTGTCTTGCGGCTTCCGAACCGGCAGTCCAGAGCAAAGACGACCGTGACATCTCGGACTGGCTGGACTCGAGGCTCGCCATGGACCGGCCGGTCCTCTACGTCGCGTTCGGCTCGCAGGCCGACCTGAGCCGGGCTCAGCTGGAAGAGATCGCCGTCGGCTTGGACCACTCCGGCGTAGACTTCCTATGGGTGGTCCGGTCGAAGTGGTTCAGCAGTGAGGATCGGTTCAATGACAGGTTCGGGGATAGGGGCAAGGTGGTCGAAGGTTTCATCAACCAGCTCGGAGTGCTAGGTCACAAGTCAGTCAAAGGATTTTTCACCCATTGCGGGTGGAACTCGGTGCTGGAGAGCATCACCATGGGCGTGCCAATACTGGCGTTCCCAATGGCGGCCGAGCAGAAGCTCAACGCGAAATTCGTCGTGGACGTGATCCACATGGGGCTCCGAGTTTGGCCAAAGGAAGACGCGGGCAAGGAAAGTGATGGATTGGTTGTGAGTGGAGACGTGCAGGCGTTGGCAAGGGAGTTGATCTTCGGAGAGGAAGGGCGACGTGCCGCGGCTAGAGCTAGTGAGCTCTCTGTGTCTTCTAGAAAGACCATGGAAGTGGGCGGTTCCTCGTATGAAAACCTGGCAAAGATGGTTCAGGAGGTCAGTGAGACCAATGCCAATGGTGGTTAAATATAATCATTGCCAATTGCTGTTTCGTATGCGTGCTTGGCATTATTGGTGCTCCGGTGGCTTTAGTCAAGATTGTGGTGTATTGTCTTAGTCTTTACAGCCTCATTATTTTAAAAAGCAAGTTGGTGATTGTATGTCGTTTTTTGTGGTACGTCATCGCTCCTCTCTTCGTCTAGAATAAATGTTGTGAGTTGAGACGTGCAGGTGTTGACAAGCGAACTGATCTTCGGAGGCGAAGGGAAATGGGCCGCTGCTTAATTTAAGTGAGGTCTCAACGTCTTCAGACTAGCCACAATGGATAGTAATATAGACTAATAATATGTCCATATTATTAGAGTATGTTACTATTTTTATAGTAAGGAGTAACATATATGTGGTAACATGAAGCACTTCATTTATTAGGCTATAAACATATTTTGCATTGATATGTGCGATGTTACTCACTCAATGGCGTAGTCAGGTCCCAGGCTACCTGAGCCGTGGCCTGGTAGGCGAATGTAGTTACAGTCATGTATTGTAGCTACAGTAAACACTGTAGCAACAAAGACAGCCCTGGGAGTGGAAATATTCTGGCTACGCCTTTGCTCATACTAGGAGTAATAGCTATGTTATCATTCTCATCTCTTTATTTATTTATTGCATGTGACATCATCTATTTAACTAAAATATGCATGATGTTACTATATATATATTACTCCCACTTTTGGGTAGTTTCAAGGAAAACCATGCACATAGGTGTGTCCTCGTTCAAAAACTTGATGCAGATGATTGAAGATTGTCAGTGAGACACGTGCTTCAGCAGGTCAGTGAGACCCATGTATTTATAACTAATTATAGTAGTTCCTAGTAGTAGCGAAAATACATAGGAGCACTCCAGTGCCACACTCCCCCTACATTAAAAAAAAGTTAGTAATTCGAAAAAAGTCAAAAATCCCATGACTTTTTATGGAATCAAGTATTTGCCAAAAAAGGCTAGATACAAGTACTCATGCTATATTGTCGTCATAAATTTGTCTTTTTTTTCTTTTGCCCTGAAGTCAACGGGAATCATTCCTTAACCCAACCTTTTATGCGAGTACAATACCTGGTCATATTTGATTCCAAAAAAGTTTTGTGATTTTTTGATCTTTTTAGTTATTAAATTATTTTTGAATATAGGAGGGTGGAGCACCCGAGTGCTCTTAATCCGCTTCTTTGCTAGTAGTTGTTATCTATGCCATCATCTGCCCACGCAATCTAACAGGCTTGTATTCACATTTGCGGTCGATGTTTGTTTGGAGCTTTGCATCGTAGAAGTACTAACTACTCCTGTCGTTTCTAATTATAAGATGTTTTAGATATTGCAATATTGACTGCATACAAATTAAAATGAGTAAATATACACACTGAATCGACTCTAGATGCATACGGATCTGAGAAAATAGAGAAAAGCTAAAACATCTTATATATAGAAACAGAGGGAATAGATGATAACTCGCACTTTGTTGCGAAAATATTATGCAATATCTTTCAATTATAATAGTAAAAAATATCTTCCATTGATACTTGATTGTATGGAATGGATATATTCAAAAAGAATATGAGAACTAAAACTATGTGTGTGTATATATATATATGTATATATATATGATTTATTGTGTTGGATTATTATTGTATAGTTGTAAAATATTTAGTAAATATCTCATGCATGTTCGCATGTTGAGATGTACCTTTTCCTACGCATGATTTATGTTCGGATGGGCTTTTTCCTATGGATGTTGCTTGATAAGATGGCATGCTTGCATGTTGTGGTAAATAGGTTAGTGGGGGCTAAGTATTAAGATATGAAAGATATGCTAATAATAAGGTACTGACAATTTCAATTTCTATATGTCACTTGACATATGAATTAATTCTTGTAACTTTAGAGTCCTTGATGGACAACTCCATGGAAAGTTGATTGAAACTTAACTGGTTCTAGGTCAATCAAGGATTAGGAAATATGTGTCTTTGTATTTGCCATTTAAGATTTTTTTTTTATTGACGCTAATTCGATCTAGCAACATAGCGTGTGCTAACAGAGCAAATGACATAAGACATAATTAGAACATCTAGCATATTCACATATTGACCAAGAGGACATGGCAAAAGAGGGAGGTTCGGGACATATCAGGGGTGGGTCTCTGGACCATAAACGGGGCGCGTTACAACCCACCTGGTTGGACATATCGGGGGTGGGCCCCCATACCACAAACAGGCGCCATAATCGAACAACATAATTGAAAGGTAGTCAAAGTGGGGCCAGACCCTTAACATATCCTCGAGAGAGGATAGCTCGGGTCCGAGGTGTAATGCTCAACATGCGGTCCTACCCCAAACGACTTTACAAGCCTCGCTAAGGATAGGAGCGTGGGGATACCCAAACATGTGACGACTCACATGTCGGTAATAAGGTGGACGTCACAACAAATACAACATCAATTGAATAGATGAGAATACAAACGTTTAAGTTGGCTTACAATCGCCACAAAGAAGGAAGCTACAACATAAGTATCACAATCCATCAATACATAGAAGTCATCATACTGTGGGATAAGAAGCTAATTGGCCTAAAGAGGCACCAAATAAAAGAAAGCAACATCCACCCTGCTAATTCCAGACTGCCAACCCAGAACCCATCCTAGGATCATCGACGAAGAAAAACTCCAAATAGAACAATGCATCTCTCTCACATTAAAGCATCGCTTTACCTGTACCTACATTTAGTGTTGTAGTATATGTGAGCCTTTTGGGACTTGGCAATTAATCTCAATACCATGTGTATCAAGACTAACAATACTTTAATGGGTATGGAAAGGTTAAGTGGTAAGGTTTCAGCAAGCACTAAGCATTTGTTACCCAACTATTCTTACGTGTACTAGAACAAGATGAACTAAATCCTATGCATAAGCGGGCGCAATGTAGTATGATCAAGAAGTGACCCTGGACACCTACTTACGAGTCAATCATAACCCCACCGTGTTCTCTTCTTGATCTCAGTCTCACAAGAAAAGACAATCATCGTTACACACACGGTTCGCAAGTTTTAGTTAATTTAGTTTGAAGTTCTCTACAACGAGAGGTTGTCAATTTCCAAGTCGCCACATAACCGAGGACACGGCTTTCTGAAAGATTAATCCCTCCAGGGGTTCTCCAACTTGTCCAATTACAAATTACCACATGCAACTTCGAAAACCTTAACTATGGGATAGCCCGAAGCATCGTCGAAATCCGGTGCACAAGTCCTTCATCTAAGGTAAAACTAGTCCAGCAAGACCTCCCAGCGTGTCGACAATCCCAATTAGGGCCACACGCAACCCATAGTCAGGACACGACCGGATGGGCAAGACGTCGGGTTAGCTGAGACCCCGGTTTCTCGGGGGCGCCGGACATTGCCCTATTTTGGACCAACACCATCAATAGTGGCCCACCTGCTTATGTGGAATTACAAGAGTCCGAGGTGGCGAACCTCTATGCCTTAATTAATTATCAGTATTATTATGTTGACAAAGTTTAGAACCGAAATTGAGGCCTCGCTGGAAAAGTTGAACACAAAGACTAGAGATCAAGGGGGGCCATAAACCCCACACGTGTCAGGAGCGCTCGTCAAGGAACATAACACTGGTATTACGGAAACTAGGGTGGCAAGAGTGGAACAAAACTCCAAGTAAAAGGCTGAGCCTTCTACCCTTAACCAAGTGTATAGATAAATAAGCATAATATAATGATATTCCAAGATATCCTTGTATCAACATGGGACAACCTGCACCTCTAATTAGCAACGCTATAGAGGGGCTGAGCAAAGCGGTTTCATAGCCAACCAATGGTTTTCATAGGTGGTGGAGGTTAGAGGCTTATCATGGCAATTGGGAGGCTTTCAAACAAGTGATAGGTAGCAAGACCAAACGATAGCATCGAGACATCTAGCAAAACAAAGCTAGTAAAGATATCCAATGTAATGATCATCTTGCCTGGAATCCTGCTTTGAAGAATATCGAATCCATGAAGTAGACGAACTGAACATAGTCGAACGAATCCTCGCACTTCGCATCGTTATTGGGAACTAGCGGGAACAAGAAAAATCGGAAAGAAGCAAATGAGACGGTAAACAAATAAACATAATCATGACATCATGCACATCCAAGTATGATGCATGTCAAGTTTAAAGAGGCATGGCATGGCAAGGTGCAACAATCAATTACTACACATTAAGTGAAGCTCAATATGCAACGAGTTACATACTGACAAAACTCCACATTCAATAACGTTCAATTCCATTTAGCTACTCATCAATATTAGATATTGTTAAACATGACAAGAGGTGAAGCACAAGTAAACTGCCTATCTAGGCAATTTAAATGAGGACGGAAACAACATATAACTATTACGGAAATTCCCATACGCAAATTTCGAATTTGGTACTGTTCTGTTGTAGACCATACTTTATTGTTGTTAAATAGGAATAGTAAGTGCACCATGTTATTCTACATGATTTTCTAGTCCATTTGCATATAAAGCTCATTTAAATCAGAGCTACAGTTATTTAGTTATGAAATAAACCATTTTAGCAAGTTATTAATGCAAATTAATGCAATCAACAAATTAAACATTTTTAACACATGTGAGAGTTGTATATTTTGAATCTACACAAAATTATAAGCATTTTACAGTTATGAATCATTTTAATCCGATGCATGGTTGGTGAGTTATTAAATGCATGATGTAGATGGACTTTTTGTAAAATAGAAATTCCGTGGATAACTGCTAAATTCGCAGGCAGGAAAAAAACATTACACGGGTCGAAATCAACAGATTTGGGCTTAACAGGACATGCGTGATATAACATGTAGCACACAGGGGAGGGATTGCACGCTGATGATACGTCTCCATCATATCTACTTTTTCAAACTCATTTGCTCTTGTTTTGGACTCTAACTTGCATGATTTGAATGAAACTAACCCGTATTAACGTTGTTTTCAGCAGAATTGCCATGGTGTTTTTTGTGTGTAGAAATCAAAGTTCTCGGATTGACCTAAAAATTTACGAAGAAATTTTGTGACATATACAAAAAATACTGGCGCAAGAAGTTACCAGAGGGGAGCCACCCAGAGGCCACAAGCCCTGGGGGCGTGCCCACCCTCCTAGGGCGCGCCCTGCAGGCTTGTGGCCCCCCTGGACCTCCTCCAACCATAACTCCAACTCTATAAGTACCTATTCGGGGAGAAAAAATAGAGAGAAGGATTCATCGCGTTTTACGGTACAGAGCCACCGTCGCCTCCTGTTCTTCATCGGGAGGGCTGATATGAAATTTGTTCAAGGCTCCAGAGGAGGGAATCCATCGCCATCATCATCACCAACCTTCCTCCATCATCAATTTCATGATGCTCACCACCGTGCGTGAGTAATTACATCGTAGGCTTGCTGGACGGTGATGGGTTGGAGGAGATTTATCATGTAATCGAGTTAGTTTTGTTAGGGTTTGATCCCTAGTATCCATTATGTTCTGAGATTGATGTTGCTATGACTTTGCTATGCTTAATGATTGTCACTAGGACCTGAGTGCCATGATTTCAGATCTGAACCCATTATGTTTTCATGAATATATTTTTGTTCTTGATCCTATCTTGCAAGTTGTATACACCTATTACGAGTTATGATCCGCATACCCCAAGGTAACAATAATTAGGATTCTTTCCCGTGATTACCGTAGTTTGAGGAGTTCATGTATTCACTAAGTGTTAATGCTTTGGTCCAGTTCTATATTAAAAGGAGGCCTTAATTAATATCCCTTAGTTTCCATTAGGACCCCACTGCCATGGGAGGGTAGGAGAAAAGATGTCATGCAAGTTCTTTTCCATAAGCACGTATGACTATATATGGGATACATGCCTACATTATATTGATGAATTGGAGCTAGTTCTATGTCACCCTAGGTTATGACTGCTACATGATGAATATTATCCAACACAATTATCATTGTCGGTCTAATGCCTACGAGCTTTTCACATATTGATCTTTACTAAGTTACTTTCGTTGACACTGCTGTTACAGTCACTACAAAGCTGCTACTGTTACTTTTGCCACTATTACCGTTACTTCCATACTACTTTGCTACAGATATTAAGTAGTTCAGATTTGGTTGAATTGACAACTCAACTACTAATACTCATGAATATTCATTGGCTCCTCTGTGTCGAATCAATAAATTTGGTTGAATACTCTACCCTCAAAAACTGTTGCGATCCCCTATACTTGCGGGTTATCAGCTAATCGTGGGTGGATGGATGGATTTGGATCGGGCATAGACTGGTAGGATGGGGATCGAGGGGCGGTGGCGAGGGGATCTGATCGCCCCTTCGAGAGGGCTAGGTCGCGACCCCTTACTCGAGATCTGTCGTATTTGACTCTGTCACTTAGCTTCACCATCCTGTCCTTTAAGGATACCTCGCCGTCTCCGCTCGACCGATCAGGAAGAATTGCTGCAAAAGTATGACAAATATGTTTTAGCGCGAGCAAAAAACCGACAATATTAATTGCATGGGTAGTTGATTACACGCAAGTAACTCGCAGTCTTGCTTGGCCTCTTGTTCGAAGGCTGTTGTTTGAGCCTTGAGCTTTTCCAGCTCTAGTCCTTGCTTGTTTTTATCCTCGACCAACTTGCAATTGGCTTCCTTTATGTGGTTGCATTCCTCTTTATGATGGTCGAGGACTCGACGCCCCGTAGACTCCTGCGATTGGGATTATCGTGCATCCTCCCGAGTCCACTCTAGATCCTTCTCAAGCATACCTATCCGCTCAACTGCTAAAAACAATATGAATTGACCATAGCACTTATAGTTAAGTTAATGGTAATCAGAGTCTACATCTTACCAGCAGCCTCCCGGGTGAAGTTCTTGATATGTTTAATGGTAATCAGAGTCTACCTCGAGATGGGCCTTGACCAGCACCAACTCTTTGGACAATTGGTTGGTTTTCTTCTGCGACTCCTGTAAAAGCAGTCACTGTGATCAGATGGGGATATCGATCCTTAGGTCGGCCGCTTGCACCCCACCTAAGGCTTGGGGGCTACTGGACTTTGCAATTTTACAAATATGCAATAAGGAAGGAGGAGTCATGTCGATCCTGTGATCGGGTACAGATACTCAACCAAAGTTTCGAGGGTACTGGACTTTGCGTCCATTCTCATGCATCTGAGGTATCTTCACACACCTTCCTCGTTTGAAGCACTCCTTAGACAAATAGTTCGGAAGAATTCTCTCCCATCCAGTATACGCGGACATTATTTCGCTTACACCTTGAGGGCTACTGGGTGATGAAAGGACTCATAACTTGCAACTAAGGGCTTCATTACCTCCAAATCCTTGGCAAGAATGGTGGCAACATCCTTGAGTCCCATCCGTGCGGTGCTAAGATGCTCATTCACCAACCGAAGAGCCTCATATTCCAGATCGGTAAAAACCTAGTTGATCATCGAAGACTTCCTCGCCCGATGACGCAACATATGCTCTCGGCCTTGGATGTAGTCACCGACATTGCCGAGGACTCTGCTCGATGGGAGCCTCGAGTGCCCTCGGGAGGCATTGCTCGAACAAAAGCTATTTGGCGGACCGAGGTACTTGGTTGAGGAGGTTGGGGCGGGTTGAAAGAGGAAAGCAAGAGGAAAGCCAAATAAATATCACTACTTGATAATGAGAGATGTCTTCTAAAATATTAAAAAGGGGTCACACTTACTGAGTGGAGGAAGGTGGCCCTCGAGGTGCTTGCTCCACGGTAGTGGCTTGATCTATAACCGGCCCAGGATTTCTCCTGAGACGGGCCCTTGTTTGAGCCAAGGTCTACCTCAGACGATTGGCTCGACGACCCCTTATAGAAGGGGCTGGCAACCTGTTCTTAGGGCGGCACTTGGTGTAGTTCGCTTCCTGGAGGGCTGGTGCTCAACGCCACCTGTGTTGATGGGAGATGGGGGGTGTTCCGAAATGGTCGTCAATAATGGAAACTTACCTGCCATCGATGCCCTCTTGAAAATAGACACCCTCTCGGAAGATGGTGCCAATGTGAGGGTCCTCAGCCAAACCACGATTGCATTCGTTGTCTCGGATCTCCGGCTGAGGAGTTGAGGAGCTCACCGTGGCAACCACTGCTTCCAGCCCAGTTCGGACGCTTTAAAAAGTTAATCAGGTAGTTATATACCTTGCTCCGAGGAAATATAAGTTAGTTGTTGAAACTTACTGTCTGTACGAGTTTGTGGCAAGAAAAACCATTAAACATCGACTCCTCAGGGAAATCCACCACTTCACCTTTGAACACCGTTGCAAGTGATTAGCGATTGTGGAATCCTCCTCTTATCGCGTGGTTAGAGTCATTTTCACCATTGAACTCCCGCATGTGGTGGATGCGCTATTGAAGTGGCTGGATTCCTCGGGCAAGATCCACTGCGATCACATTGATGAGAGTTAGCCCATGACGATGAAGGCATGTCACCTGAGTAGCCATCCTGGCCATGGCGAAAGTCCCTTCTTGGGACTGGGTCCTCAAACGCCAGTTATACCATTTCCTGGGAGAGGTGAGCGAAAAGGGAGCAAGTCCCTGCCGTGGAGGATCCTCAAACAACACATCAGGAATATAAACCACTCCCCCTGCCAAGTCTAACTATCCTCTTTTAAGGTACGGGCAAGATAGCCGGACCACACGACTCTACAAACCTCGGCTCCACCACACTCAAATAATGTTTCATCTCGGACGCGAGGAACTAGGAAAAAGTATTTGCGCCACAGTTCAAAGTGTGGCTCACATCAGAGGAAAGCTTCACACAAAGTAGCAAAGCATGATATGCGGAGGATAAGAGTTGGGCAACTGATGATGGAGCTCGAGCCCATAAAAGTGTAGGAGGCCCCTAAGGAAAGGATGAATAGGGAAGCCCATGCCCCGAAGAAGGTGATAACCCACAAGTATAGGGGGTCGCAATAGTTTTCAAGGGTAGAGTATTCAACCCAAATTTATTAATTCGACACAAGGGGAGCCAAAGAATATTCTCAAGTATTAGCAGCTGAGTTGTCAATTCAACCACACCGGGAAAACTTGATATCTGCAGCAAAGTATTTAGTAGCAAAGTAGTATGATAGTAGCGGTAACGATGGTGAAAGTAATAGTTTTGGTTTTATAGTGATTGTAACAGTAGCAACGGAAAAGTAACTAAGCAAAGATCAACATGTGGGGTGGTCCCCGCACTGGTCCTAGACCCAATCATTGACGGATTTCACCTCACTCGAGTCCTTATGGATGGCGGCAGCAGCCTGAACCTGCTTTATCAGGACACAGTGTGCAAAATGGGTATAGAACCCTCAAGGATCAAACCCACAAAAACGACCTTTAAAGGCGTCATTCCAGGTGTAGAGGCCCATTGCACAGGCTCAATTACACTGGAAGTGGTCTTCGGATCCCCGGATAACTTCCGAAGCAAAGAGTTAATCTTCGATATAGTCCCGTTCCACAGTGGTTATCACGCGCTGCTCGGGCGAACCGCATTTGCTAGATTCAATGCGGTACCGCATTATGCATACCTCAAGCTCAAGATGCCAGGACCTCGCGGAGTTATTACAGTCAATGGAAACATAGAGCGCTCTCTCCGAACAGAGGAGCACACCGCGTCCCTCGTAGCAGAAGCGCAAAGCAGCCTCTCAAGGCAATCAACCAGTTCGGTGCTTCAAAGCCCGGACACCTTCAAGCGCGCTCGGAGCAATCGGCAAATAGACCGCCTGGCGCGATCTGAGCTCGCGTAGCAATACGGCGGCCGCCCCAATCCCAGCCCAACGGCAAAACTCGTGCCACGCGTACATAATTACGCATTAAAAATACCATGGGCACAGGTGGGGAGGGGGGCACAACTGCGGCACGCCCCAAGACGCGGCTTAAACCGCACTAGGGGCTTACCGTTTGGTTATTTTTCTTTTTTTCAGGACCTTAATATCTGGAAACATTGTCCGGCAGCACTATTGCCGAACACATGATGCAGCAACTAAGGAGGCAGACAGCTACGTCATACCACGGAATTCCCAGGTGGATTACAGTAATGAGCGAAATATTCGATTTAATATCAATCCTCAGCTTGCCCTGGGAAGGGACATAGTCCTACTCTTTGCTTATCACACTATCTGTATCACTCTGCTTTAACGCAATTTTTTGAATAAACAATGCATGACATTACGACTATTATTGCATTCTTGTTATATATATATATATATCTATGTGTTCATTAATGACGCCTTGCAACCGTACACTTTGGTACGGCCAATACACCAGGGGCTTACGTACCCCACAATACGGTGTGAAAAGTCCGAACACTTTCACAAGTGCGGCACCCCGAACTTATAGCATTATATGCATCAGCTCCGAATCATGTCTTTGGTCAAATGTTGGGTTTGCCTGGCTCCTATGTTTTGGTACCTTACGTTCCGCTCTATCGGCTAAGGTAGCGCTAGGAGAACTACTGCGATTGTTCCCCGGTTCTGCTGGGTTCAGCACCTCAGTAGAGAAAGCTAAAACTGACTATCATGATAAGGCGAGAGACTGGTCGCTGTTCGGCGAGGTTTTCGAGTCCCTAAAGACTTATGCCGCTTAGAGCGAGGGGCCGGCTCTGTCCGGCTTAAAGGCGTGTATCGCGCCCCAAATTCGACCTTCCGAATACCAGGGGCTTCGCCGAAATTTAAAATTATAGAATTCTATGGCTAAGTGAGAATGATAAAGCATTATTAGTCCGGTTGCCTTGTTCGTTGTGCTAAGCACCTCCCTCGAAGGACCCAAACATGGGAACAAGAGTGCTCAGGTTTATCCCGAACACCCCAGCACTCATGGCATGGGGGCAGAAGCCGAGGACTAGCCATCTCTCAGATTGGATAAACAGCCAAACAGAAGGTAATATTTTAAATTCAAACAAGCGTTTCATAGCGCATATGAAATAAGTTTTCATAAATACTGGATAAAACGAGCAAGTCTCACTCAAATATTACATCCTTTGAACACTCGTCCGCTATGAGACAGGCCCCCGGCAGAACACCCTCGTAGTACATCTCGGGGTGGCGGTGCTCCTTGCCCTCCGGCGGCCCCTCCTTGATCAGCTTCACGGCGTCTAGCTTGACCCACTGCAATTTCACACGGGCGAAAGCCCGACGTGCACCCTCAATGCAGACAGATCGCTTGACGACCTCCAGCCGCGGGCAGGCATCCACAAGCCGCCTCACCAGGCCGAAGAAGCTGTTCGGAAGGGCGTCGCCAGGCCATAGCCGGACTATAAAGCCCTTCATGGCCTGATCGGCCGCCTTATATAGCTCGACCATCTGCTTCAGCTGGTCGCTCATTGGCACCGGGTGTTCGGCCTCAGCATACTGAGACTAGAACAGCTTCTCCGTTGAGCTTCCATCCTCGGCTTGGTAAAATTGGGCGGCATCAGACACGCTGCGGGGCAAATCTATGAATGCTCCTGGAGAGCTCCGGATTCGGGTAAGTAATCGGTAATTTACTTTTGCATGCTTGCTTTGCATATAGAAAGCCTTACCCGCCGCTATCTTCTTCATTGCGTCGATCTCCTGGAGGGCCCTTTGGGCTTCGGCCTTGGCACTTTTTGTGCTCTCAAGTGCCACGGCAAGCTCATACTCCTGCGTCTTTGAGTCAAGCTCCAACGCCTCGTGCTAAAACCACGAGAGCCTGGAGCTCTTGCTGCACCTCGCCCACCCGAGCCTCGTGCTTCTCTCGCTCGGTACGCTCCTTGGCCACGTTATCTTCGGCCTTGGTTAGCGCTTGCTTCAGGGTCGCCACCTCGGTCATGGCCCCTGGCGAATATACGATGATCCTGTCATTTTGCAATCGCGTCTTCTTTTATATATACATATCTATAGACAGGGTATTACTTACCCTTGTTCTCCTTGAGCTGCCTCTTGACAAGACCGAGCTCTTTCCTGGACCCCTCGAGGTCCTGCTTCAGTACGGCGGCCTCCGCAGTCAGTGCGGCGGATGCCAGTAGCAAAGCCTGCATATGCATATTGACATACTTATATTAGACTCCTGCGATATTATTTGATCCTCTGTTCGGCTTTTCTTTGTGAACACCGAACAAAGCATCAGGGGCTACTGTCTATGCGGTAATATTTCTACTACATTTTAAAACACTTACCTCAAAGCCTGTTAGAAGGCTGGCACAGGCTTTAGTCAACCTGCTCTTGGCGGACTGAACCTTCTGGACCACCGCACTCATAATAGTACGGTGCTCCGCGTCGATGGAAGCGCTGCGAAGTGCTTCCAGCAGATTGTCCGGTGCCTCTGGATGGACAGAGGTCACCGGCACAGGCGACTTGCCCCTCTTAGAAGGAGGCCGCCTGCCCGAGCCCGGAACCACTGGAGGTTCCGGCGTGGTGTTCGGCTGAGGGCCAAACTCGGAGCTCTCAGGGGCCCCATCCCCTCGGCTCCCGAAGTCCGGAAGGTTGCCTTGAGGCGCCCCGGGACTGTCTCCCCTTGATCCGGTGCCTCTTGAGATAGCACCTCGGCGTCGTCGGCAGGATGAGGGGAGGTGGCGGTCGGGACTGGATCGCTATCCATGTCCGACGAGCCCAGGGAGCCGTCCGATGATACATCGATACTGGCTCGTAGCGGCCTGCATAATTATGTTCGGCGTTAGGGAAAGTAGTGCGACAAAGGAATGCTATGAGTTACTCTGGTATCCGAATACTTACGATCTCCCCAGGGGCTTGGCCCTGGGCAACCACTCGTCTTCGCCTACGTCGGCGGCGGTGGAACTGTCCGGAAGGAGAGTCCTTCCCTTCTTGGACCCTTCGCCCCCCCAGTTGGGGCGGCCTTCCTTTTCATATCTCCCCTCAGTCGGAGGGGGGGCATATTCTTATTCTTCCTCGTCTTCGGGGGAGGAGTGCGCCGCAGATTCATCGGACGGTGAGTCCGACGACGCCTGGCGTCGGGAACTCTTTCGGGTTCCCTTGGCCTTCTTGGTCTTCTCCGGCACCGTATAAGGAGCCGGAGTCAGCATCTTCACCATAAGAGCGTCTGCTGGGCCTTCGGGCAAAGGAGCCGGACAGTCAATCTGTCCGGCCGTCTCCTGCCAGTCCTGTCAAAGGTACGGGAGTTTAGATCCCGCATGGAGTCAATCTAAAAAATAAGTATCCTGTGAAAGGTAAAGCAGCTTACCGCACTGGCTTGGCGCTTCGTGTTGAATCTGCGATCCTCAGTAACGGGAGGGGGGACCTCGGCGCTTTTGAACAGCACCCTCCAGGCATCTTCGTGAGTTGTGTCGAAGAGCCTGTTCAGAGTTCGGTGATGCGCCAGGTCGAACTCCACAAGTTGAACTCCCGTTGTTGGCACGGGAGGATCCGGCGGTGGAGCATGACCTGGACCATGTTGACGAGTTTGAGCTTCTTGTTCACCATGTTTTGAATACATGTTTGGAGTTCGGTCAGCTCTCCCGAACTACCCTAGGACAGGCCCTTCTCTTTCCAGGAGGTGAGCCGCGTGGGGATGCCAGATCGAAACTCGGGGGCCGCTACCCATGCAGGGTCGCGCGGCTCGGTGATGTAGAACCACCCCGATTGCCACCCCTTTATGGTTTCCACAAAGGAGCCCTCGAGCCATGTTACGTTGGGCATCTTGCCCACCATGGCGCCTCCGCACTCCGCCTGGCGGCCGCCCACAACCTTCGGCTTGACATTGAAGGTCTTCAACCATAAGCCGAAGTGGGGCTTTATGCGGAGGAAGGCCTCGCACACAACGATAAACGCCGAGATGTTGAGGATGAAGTTCGGGGCCAGATCATGGAAATCCAGGCCGTAATAGAACATGAGCCCCGGAAAAATGGGTGGAGAGGGAATCCCAGTCCACGGAGGAAATGGGTGAGGAATCACACTACCCTCTCATGGGGCCTGGGGGTGGGGATGAGCTGCCCCTCATCTGGGAGCCGGTGTGCAATGTCGTCGGGCAGGTATCCGGCTCTCCTCAGCTTCTTGATGTCTCCATCCGTGACGGAGGAGAGCATCCACCTGCCTCCCGCTCCGGACATGGTTGGAGAAGGTTGAGGTGGGAAGTGCAGACTTGGGCGCTAGAGCTCGAGTGTGCGAAAACGGATGAGCAAAGGAGGAAGAAGGCGTGGATGGAAAGGTGAATCCTTATCCCTTTATATGGGCGGACGAAACTAAGCGTCCCCACTTGCCTGGTAAAACTCGCTTATCCCCCAAGCGCCGTAATCGATGGTGCGGTTGGGTTACCCACGCCCGTATTGATGAGAATCCCGTAATAAGGGGACACGATCTCTGCTTTGACAAGATGTGTCAAAAAACTGCCTCGTGTTATGTGCGGGGCTAGTTAAAGGAAACGGTTCGAATAATCACCGGGCCATGACATAACGTCATACTGTCAAAACAACTCAGCAAATTAGATTTGCGGAAATATTATTCTCTCTACGGAAGTATGTGGAACTTATGTTGCAGGGTCGGACACTATCCTCGTATTCAAATTCTTCTGTGATGTATTCGGAGAGGAACCCGCCTTGCAATGCCGAAGACAATACTGCGCGCCGGACTCATCATCATTGAATCCTAGTTCAGGGGCTACTGAGGGAGTCCTGGATTAGGGGGTCTCCAGACAGCCGGATTATATCCTTTGGCCGGACTGTTAGACTATGAAGATACAAGATTGAAGACTTCGTCTCGTGTCCGGATAGGACTCTACTTGGCGTGGAAGGCAAGCTAGGCAATACGGATATGGATATCTCCTCCTTTGTAACCGACCTTGTGTAACACTAACCCTCCCCGGTGTCTATATAAATCATAGGGTTTTAGTCCGTAGGACAACATACAATCATACCATAGGCTAGCTTCTAGGGTTTAGCCTCTCTGATCTCGTGGTAGATCTACTCTTGTACTACCCATATCATCAATATTAATCAAGCAGGACATAGGGTTTTATCTCCATCAAGAGGGCCCGAACCTGGGTAAACCATTGTGTCCCCTGCCTCCTGTTACCATCTGGCCTAGACGCACAGTTCGGGACCCCCTACCCGAGATCCGCCGGTTTTGACACCGACAGAACCACCGTAAGAATTAAATAAAGAAAAGATAGAGAAACACCGGGAAGAATTAGAAAATGAACAAAGATATTTGAGAGAATATAGATGCAAATGAACAAAGAGATCATGAACTGATTAGAGGATATTTGAATGATGCACCGGTAAGATTTGGAGAACAAAAGTTGAAAGCTGAGAATGAATAAACCTGAATTGATGGCCTTGGGAGAATCAAACTAAAAAGACTCCTGAATTGCTCCGGAGGGGTGAAAAGAATTCTCACAATCGAAAACAATTATGAGAGGATGGCATCAAGCTAGAACCATGAATCTTGAAGAGAATTGAGCAAGATTGAGAGAAAAATCTTCTACGGTCTTCAAATCCGAGAATGACGACGAGAAACACCACCCTGAATTGTTGAGATACTCCGGGATGAAAATTAGAAAGGTTGAACCTACGATGAAAAGAATTTGAAAGATCTTGGAGAAAGACATATGACTGATGATAATTCATTCTTACGTCAAACATGGAAAGAATTTGAAAGTAACTCCGGGAAGATTAGAAGAGTCAGGTAAGATCCTGGGAAAATACATGTGGGTTAGGGCCCACTCAAGAGAAACACCGTTGAAATGATTTGAAGAGAGATTGCACCGGTTGAATTAAATGGCTTGAATGAGATAACAACCTCGAGATATCTTGAACGGATTAGGAATGAAAACATGAATCTTCTGAGATATCTTCAGCACTCTGGAATAAATGAATTGCGAGAAGTTTAAGATTAAGAGGTGCACCGACATGAGAAAACATTTGAAACGAGGAAAAGGATAAGATCGACAAAGCTTGACTTGAATCCACCGGAGAAGAAAAGAGAACGAAAATTGATGAACTTGAAGCTCCGTTAGTATCTTCCTGATAATCACCGGATAAGAACATTGACGGAAAAGAATGGAGAGACTTCACATCAGTAAGATGGATACTTGATTAAGACATCTAATTCCTTGAAGGAAAAGGGGGGAGGGCGGGAAAAACAAAGACAATTTGGGACGGATGAAACAAACACCGTTGAGAAGAACTGATAATTGATCTTACGGATGGGGAGAATGATGGGATCCACTTGAAGAGAAACACGCAGGTTGAAAAGGATTGACACGATAATCTCGATTATCATCAAGGATTAGTATTCACATAGAAATATGAGAACACCGCTTAGAAAAGGCATGGAATCAACATTTGACATTGAAGCAACTCGAATACCACAACAAAACGAAACAAAGAATTTGGCTTGCAAAATAAGTCGGAAACAAACATATGATAGATCCCATATCGTATCATGTGTTTGTTGGAAAGATATTCTAGGAGCTACTTGAATTCCCACTTATAAACTCCCGAAAATTTCTGGTTATGCAATCAGGTGTTGGGGATACAGGGGAAGCATAATATCTCACACAAACTAACAATTCCTACATCCAGCTGTATCCATCCTTCAACACATAACCAAGAAACCTTCGGAAATCGTGTACCTCAACCTTCGAAAAGCGTATGTTATACAAGTTATGGCAATACTCCCGAACTCCCGCCCCAGTACTGGGTGGCGTCGAGGCTATCTGACCAACAACTGCATAAAAGAGATTTTCAATGTCGGCGAACTCAGGTATTCCAGAACTGCAATGATAAAATTGTGATGACAACACCTCGGAGCTCAACTCCCCGGGACACTGCCACAACCCCTAAATGTCAGGAGGCACCAAGAACAATGTTCACATCACAAAACCATCGGAACGATTCCAAGATACCCGCGTGATCCTAAAAAAATTCATGAAATTTGAGGAGAGAAGAGTCAAAACTCTACGTCAGGAGGCCTCACCAGAGCGACGAAGGGACTGGGGAGTAAAAAGAATCCTACTCTTTGATATATATAATCCTAAGACTCAAAACATTTTGTTCTAGACTCAACAACGTCAGTGATTCGATCAAGCAGGGGGCTCCTAAGTCGGGGAAGGCTCTGATACCAACTTGTAACACCCACGATGCGGCTATATCTCCCACGTGTCGGAGCACGACTTAGAGGCATAACCGCATGGTAGGCATGTCGCAAGAGGGGTAATCTTTACACATCCCATGTAGTGAATAAGAAAGGGAGAAAGAGTTGGCTTACAATCGCCACTTCACACGATACATAAATATCATACATCATCGAGAATACAATCAAGGTCCGACTACAGAACCAAAATAAAGAAAAGACAACCCCAATTGCTAGATCCCCGATCGTCCCAACTGGGCTCCACTACTAATCAACAGGAAACGAAACAACACAACGAACACGATCTTCATCGAGCTCCCACTTGAGCTCAGTTGCGTCACCTGCACTGGAATCATCGGCACCTGCAACTGTTTGGAAGTATCTGTGAGCCACGAGGACTCAGCAATCTCACACCCGTGAGATCAAGACTATTTAAGCTTATGGGTAGGAAAGGGTAGTGAGGTGGAGCTTGATATGTCTCCAACGTATCTATAATTTTTGATTGCTCCATGCTATATTATCTACTGTTTTGGACATTATTGGGCTTTATTATCCACTTTTATATTATTTCTGGGACTAACCTATTAACCGGAGGCCCAGCCCGGAATTGCTGTTTTTTGCCTGTTTTAGGGTTTCGAAGAAAAGGAATATCAAACGAAGTCCAAACGGAATGAAATCTTCGGGAACATGATTTTCTCACCGAATACAACTCAGGAGACTTGGACCCTACGTCAAGGCACGTAACAGGAGGCCACGAGGTACGGGGGCGCACCCTACCATACCAGGTGCGCCCCCACCCTCGTGGGCCCCCTTTTGCTCCACCGACGTACTTCTTCCTCGTATATATATCCACGTACCCCCAAATGATCAGAAACAGAGCCAAAAACCTAATTCCACCGCCGCAACTTTCTGTATCCACGAGATCCCATCTTGGGGCCTGTTCCGGAGCTCCGCCGGAGGGGGCATCGATCACGGAGGGCTTCTACATCAACACCATAGCCCCTCCGATGAAGTGAGAGTAGTTTACCTCAGGCCTATGGGTCCATAGTTAGTAGCTAGATGGCTTCTTCTCTCTTTTTGGATCTCAATACAATGTTCTCCCCCTCTCTCGTGGAGATCTATTCGATGTAATCTTCTTTTTGCGGTGTGTTTGTTGAGATCGATGAATTGTGGGTTTATGATCAAGTCTATCTATGAATAATATTTGAATCTTCTCTGAATTCTTTTATGTATGATTGGTTATCTTTGCAAGTCTCTTCGAATTATCAGTTTGGTTTGGCCTACTAGATTGGTTGTTCTTGCCATGGGAGAAGTGCTTAGCTTTGGGTTCGATCTTGTGGTGTCCTTTCCCAGTGACAGAAGGGGCAACAAGGCACGTATTGTATCGTTGCCATCGAGGATAACAAGATGGGTTTTTTATCATATTGCATGAAACTATCCCTCTACATCATGTCATGTTGCTTAAGGCATTACTCTGTTTTTAACTTGATACTCTAGATGCATGCTGGATAGCGGTTGATGAGTGGAGTAATAGTAGTAGATGCAGGCAGGAGTCGGTCTACTTGTCTCGGATGTGATGCCTATATACATGATCATACCTAGATATTCTCATAACTATGCTCAATTCTGTCAATTGCTCAACAGTAATTTGTTCACCCACCGTAGAATACTTATGCTCTTGAGAGAAGCCACTAGTGAAACCTATGGCCCCCGGGTCTCTTTCTCATCATATCAATCTCCATCACTTTATTATTGCTTTGCTTTTACTTTGCTTTTACTTTTTTACTTTGCATCTCTATACCAAAAACACCAAAAATATTATTTATCATCTCTATCAGATCTCACTTTCGTAAGTGACCTTGAAGGGATTGACAACCCCTAAGCGCGTTGGTTGCGTTGAGCTATTGTTTTTGTGTAGGTACGAGGGACTCGCGCGTAGCCTCCTACTGGATTGATACCTTGGTTATCAAAAACTGAGGGAAATACTTATGCTACTTTGCTGCATCATCCTCTCCTCTTCGGGGAAATCCAACGCAATGCTTAAGAGGTAGCAAGAAGAATTTCTGGCGCCATTGCTGGGGAGTCTATGCAAAAGTCAACATACCAAGTACCCATCACAATCCTATATCCTACATTACATTATTTGCCATCTGCCTCTCGTTTTCCTCTCCCCCCCAATTCACCCTTGCCGTTTTATCCACCCTCTCTTTCTCTATTTGCCTCTTCTGCCCGTTTGCCTTATTGTTTGCTTGTGTGTTAGTTTGCTTGTTTGTCACGATGGCTCTACCTAGATTTGGTGATCTTCACCTTAAAAGGTTAGAGGAGATCGAAAACAACATCAGGAAGTTTATGGTTTTGCAATTTGAGCATAATAATTTCTTTAGAAATGAACTTAAGGAACAAAAAAGTTTCATGAATTATATGAATAAAGAGCTCGATGATATGTCTAAAGAATTTGACGGTATAAGATCTCAAATTGCTCGTCTTGAAAAATTAACTGCTGAAATCTCGGATATGCAAGCTACCTTAGTCAATAAGATGGCTGCTAAACCAGATTCCTATGAAAATAATGATGAATATCTAAAAGTTATTGATGTGTACCCTTTTAAATCTTTGTTTTGCAATATGAATCTTGATAATGATGGGACTGAATATGATCCACCTTTACCTAGAAGGCGTTCCAATAATTCTGAATCTTTTGATCTTGATGCTAAATTTGATAAAAGTGGGATTGAAGAAATTAAAACCCTAGATGTTGCTAAAGCCACTATTATGGATTTCAAGGAATTTAACTATGAAAATTGCTCTTTGATTGATTGTATTTCCTTGTTGCAATCCGTGCTAAATTCTCCTCATGCTTATAGTCAAAATAAAGCGTTTACTAAACATATCGTTGATGCCTTGATGCAATCTTATGAAGAAAAACTTGAATTGGAAGTTTCTATCCCTAGAAAACTTTACGATGAGTGGGAACCAACTATTAAAATTAAAATTAAATATTATGAGTTTTATGCTTTGTGTGATTTGGGTGCTAGTGTCTCCACTATTCCCAAAACTTTGTGTGATTTGCTAGATTTCCGTAATTTTGATGATTGCTCTCTAAACTTGCATCTTGCGGATTCCACTATTAAGAAACCTATAGGAAGAATTAATGATGTTCTTATTGTTGCAAATAGGAATTATGTGCCCGTATATTTTATCGTTCTTGATACAGATTGCAATCCTTCTTGCCCTATTATTCTCGGTAGACCTTTCCTTAGAACGGTTGGTGCAATTATTGATATGAAGGAAGGGAATATTAGATTTCAATTTCCATTAAAAAGGGCATGGAACACTTCCCTAGAAAGAAAATAAAATTACCATATGAATCTATCATGAGAGCCACTTATGGATTGCCTACCAAAAATGGCAATACCTAGATCTATTCTTGCTTGTTATGCCTAGCTAGGGGCGTTAAACGATAGCGCTTGTTGGGAG
The DNA here is from genome assembly GCF_056163025.1 of Triticum urartu. Classification (NCBI taxonomy): domain Eukaryota; kingdom Viridiplantae; phylum Streptophyta; class Magnoliopsida; order Poales; family Poaceae; genus Triticum; species Triticum urartu. Next base: position 192,803,496 of record NC_141879.1, read on the forward strand.
GCAACCCAATTTTATTTTTATTCCTTGCTTTTTTGCTTCTGCTTAGTAATAAATAAATTATTTAGCCTCTGTTTTGGTTGTGTTTTTTGTGTTTAATTAGTGTTTGTGCCAAGTAAAACCGTTGGGAAGACTTGGGGAAAGTCTTGTTGAACTTGCTTTCAAAAAACAGCAAACTTTAGCGCTCACGAGAACTGCTGTAATTTTTATTTGGAAAGTTCTATTTAGTTAATTATTTTTTCAGATGATTAATATATAAATTCCTCACGTCCAGCAATTTATTTTAGAATTTTTGGGGTTCCAGATCTTGCGCTAGCTACAGATTACTACAGACTGTTCTGTTTTTCGTGTGTTGTTTGCTTATTTTGATGAATCTATGGCTGGTAAAATAGTTTATGAACCATAGAGAAGTTGGAATACAGTAGGTATAACACCCATATAAATAAATAATGAGTTTATTACAGTACCTTGAAGTGGTCTTTTGTTTTCTTTCGCTAACGGAGCTCACGAGATTTTCTACTTTAAGTTTTGTGTTGTGAAGTTTTCAAGTTTTGGGTAAAGATTTGATGGATTATGGAACAAGGAGTGGCAAGAGCCTAAGCTTGGGGATGACCATGGCACCCCAAGATAATCTAAGGACACCTAAAAGCCAAAGCTTGGGGATGCCCCGGAAGGCATCCCCTCTTTCGTCTACTTCTATCGGTAACTTTACTTGGAGCTATATTTTTATTCACCACATGATATGTGTTTTGCTTGGAGCGTCTTTTATAATGTGAGTCTTTGCTTGTTAGTCTACCACAATCATCCTTGCTGTACACACCTTTTGAGAGAGCCATACATAATTTGGAATTTGATAGAATACTCTATGTGCTTCACTTATATCTTTTGAGTTATATAATTTTGCTCTAGTGCTTCACTTATATCTTTTAGAGCACGGTGGTGGATTTGTTTTATAGAAACTATTGATCTCTCATGCTTCACTTAGATTATTTTGAGAGTCATAATAGCATGGTAATTTGCTTAATAATAATATGCTTGGTATTAAAGATTTGTAAAACTTTCTTTTGAGTGCGTTGAATACTAAGAAAAAAATTGATGCTTGATAATTGTTTTGAGATATGAGGATGGTGATATTAGAGTCATGCTAGTTGAGTAGTTGTGAATTTGAGAAATGCTTGTGTTAAAGTTTGTGATTCCCGTAGCATGCACGTATGGTGAACCGTTATGTGATGAAGTCGGAGCATGATTTATTTATTGATTGTCTTCCTTATGAGTGGCGGTCGGGGACGAGCGATGGTTTTTTCCTACCAATCTATCCCCCTAGGAGCATGCGCGTAATACTTTGCTTTGATAACTTCTAGATTTTTGCAATAAGTATATGAGTTCTTTATGACTAATGTTGAGTCCATGGATTATACACACTTTCCTTCCTTCCACCATTGCCAGCCTCTCTAATACCGCACACTTTTCGCCAGTATCATACACCCACCAAATACCTTCCTCAAAACAGCCACCATACCTACCTATCATGGCATTTCCATAGCCATTCCGAGATATATTGCCATGCAACTTTCCACCGTTCCGTTCATTATGACACACTCCATCATTGTCATATTGCTAGTATGGTCATGTAGTTGACATCGTATTTGTGGCAAAGCCACCGTTCATAATTCTTTCATACATGTCACTCTTGATTCATTGCATATCCCGGTACACCGCGGAGCCATTCATATAGAGTCATATTTTGTTCTAAGTATTGAGTTGTAATTGTTGAGTTGTAAGAAAAAAAAGAAGTGTGATGATCATCATTTTTAGAGCATTGTCCCAAGTGAGGAAAGGATGATGGAGACTATGATTCCCCCACAAATCGGGATGAGACTCCAGACGAAAAAAGAGGCCATAAAAAAAGAGAAGGCCCAAACAAAAAAATTAGAGAAAAAGAGAGAAGGGACAATGTTACTATCCTTTTACCACACTTGTGCTTCAAAGTAGCACCATGATCTTCATTGTAGAGAGTCTCTCATTCTGTCACTTTCATATACTAGTGGGATTTTTTCATTATAGAACTTGTCTTGTATATTCAATGATGGGCTTCCTCAAAATGCCCTAGGTCTTCGTGAGCAAGCGAGTTGGATGCACACCCACTTAGTTTCTTTTGTTCAGCTTTCATATACTTATAGCTCTAGTGCATCCGTTGCATGGCAATCCCTACTCACTCACATTGATATCTATTGACGGGCATCTCCATAGCTCGTTGATACGCCTAGTTGATGTGAGACTATCTTCCCCTCCTTTTGTCTTCTCCACAACCACCATTCTATTCCACATATAATGCTATATCCATGGCGCTCATGTATTGCGTGAAGATCGAATTTTTTTTGAAAGTGTCAAAAGTATGAAACAATTGCTTGGCTTGTCATCGGGGTTGTGCATGATTTAAATACTTTTGCGGTGAAGATAGAGCATAGCCAGACTATATGATTTTGTAGGGATAACTTTCTTTAGCCATGTTATTTTGAGAAGACATAATTGCTTTGTTAGTATGCTTGAAGTATTACTATTTTTATGTCAACATGAACTTTTGTCTTGAATCTTTTGAATTTGAATATTCATACCACAATTAAGAAGATTTACATTGAAATTATGCCAAGTAGCACTCCGCATCAAAAATTCCGTTTTTATCATTTACCTACTCAAGGACGAGCAATAATTAAGCTTGGGGATGCTTGATACGTCTCCAACGTATCTATAATTTTTGATTGCTCCATGCTATATTATCTACTATTTTGGACATTATTGGGCTTTATTATCCACTTTTATATTATTTTTGGGACTAACCTATTAACCGGAGGCCCAACCCGGAATTGCTGTTTTTTGCCTGTTTTAGGGTTTCAAAGAAAAGGAATATCAAACGGAGTCCAAACGGAATGAAACCTTCGGGAACGTGATTTTCTCACCGAATACAACTCAGGAGACTTGGACCCTACATCAAGGCACGTAACAAGAGGCCACGAGGTAGGGGGCGCGCCCTACCCTACCAGGCACGCCCCCACCCTTGTGGCCCCCCTGTTGCTCCACCGACATACTTCTTCCTCCTATATATATCCACGTACCCCCAAACGATCAGAAACGGAGCCAAAAACCTAATTCCACCACCGCAACTTTCTGTATCCACGAGATCCCATCTTGGGGCCTGTTCCGGAGCTCCGCCGGAGGAGGCATCGATCACGGAGGGCTTCTACATCAACACCATAGCCCCTCCGATGAAGTGAGAGTAGTTTACCTCAGACCTACGGGTCCATAGTTAGTAGCTAGATGGCTTCTTCTCTCTTTTTGGATCTCAATACAATGTTCTTCCCCTCTATCGTGGAGATCTATTCGATGTAATCTTCTTTTTGCGGTGTGTTTGTTGAGACCGATGAATTGTTGGTTTATGATCAAGTCTATCTATGAATAATATTTGAATCTTCTCTGAATTCTTTTATGTATGATTGGTTATCTTTGCAAGTCTCTTCGAATTATCAGTTTGGTTTGGCCTACTAGATAGGTTGTTCTTTTCATGGGAGAGGTGCTTAGCTTTGGGTTCGATCTTGTGGTGTCCTTTCCCAGTGATAGAAGGGGCAGCAAGGCACGTCTTGTATCATTACCATCAAGGATAACAAGATGGTTTTTTTATCATATTGCATGAAACTATCCCTCTACATCATGTCATCTTGCTTAAGGCGTTACTCTGTTTTTAACTTAATACTCTAGATGCATGCTGGATAGCGGTCGATGAGTGGAGTAATAGTAGTAGATGCAGGCAGGAGTCGCTCTACTTGTCTTGGACGTGATGCCTATATACATGATCATACCTAGATATTCTCATAACTATGCTCAATTCTGTCAATTGCTCAACAGTAATTTGTTCACCCACCGTAGAATACTTATGCTCTTGAGAGAAGCCACTAGTGAAACCTATGGCCCCCGGGTCTCTTCCTCATCATATCAATCTCCATCACTTTATTATTGCTTTGCTTTTACTTTGCTTTTACTTTTTACTTTGCATCTCTATACCAAAAACACCAAAAATATTATTTATCATCTCTATCAGATCTCACTTTCGTAAGTGACCGTGAAGGGATTGACAACCCCTAAGCGCGTTGGTTGTGTTGAGCTATTGTTTTTGTGTAGGTACGAGGGACTCGCGCGTAGCCTCCTACTGGATTGATACCTTGGTTCTCAAAAACTGAGGGAAATACTTACACTACTTTGCTGCATCATCCTCTCCTCTTCGGGGAAATCCAACGCAGTGCTCAAGAGGTAGCAGAGCTGCAGCAAGCACTAGCATATATGGTGGCGAACATACGCAAATGAGAGCAAGAAGAGAGGCAATGCAGGGCCAAAAAACTAGAAGTGATCAAGAAGTGATCCTGAAACTACTTACGTTCAAGCATAACAGAAGAACCGTGTTCACTTCCCGGACTCCGCCGAGAAGAGACCATCACGGCTACACATGCAGTTGATTCATTTTAATTAAGTTAAGTGTCAAGTTCTCTAGAACCGGACATTAACAAATTCCCATCTGCCACATAACCGCGGGCACGGCTTTCGAAAGTTCGAACCCTGCAGGGGTGTCCCAACTTAGCCCATCACAAGGTCTCACGGTCAACGAATGATATTCCTTCTCCTTAGAAGACCCGAACAAACTCTGAATCCCGGTTACAAGACATTTCGACAATGGTAAAACAAGACCAGCAAGACCGCCCGATGCGCCGACATCCCGATAGGAGCTGCACATATCTCGTTCTCAGGGCAACACCGGATGAGACATCCTACGAGTAAAACCAAACCTCAAGTTTCCCTGAGGTAGCCCTGCAGTCTACTCGATTCGGACCAACACTTAGATAAGCACTGGCCCGGGGGGGCTTAAAATAAAGATGACCCTCGGGAGCGCGACTCCCAAGGGAAAAGTAGGTGGTGGTGAGGCAAATGGTAAAACCAAGGTTGGGCCTTGCTGGAGGAGTTTTATTCAAAGCGAACTGCCAAGGGGTTCCCATAAAACCCAACCGCGTAAGGGACACAAAATCAAGGAACATAACACCGGTATGACGGAAACTAGGGCGGCAAGAGTGGAAAAAAACACCAGGCATAAGGCCGAGCCTTCCACCCTTTACCAAGTATATAGATGCATTAAAGTAAACACGATATAATAATGATATCCCAACAACAACCATGTTCCAACAAGGAACAAACTTCATCTTCACCTGCAACTAGCAACGCTATAAGAGGGGTTGAGCAAGGCGGTAACATAGCCAAACAACGGTTTGCTAGGAAAGGTGGGTTAGAGGCTTGACATGGCAAAATGAGAGGCATGATATAGCAAGTGGTAGGTATCGCGGCATAGAAATAGAGCAAACAACTAGCAAGAAAAGATAGAAGTGATTTCGAGGGTATGGTCATCTTGCCTGAGATCCCGCAAGGAAGAAGAACGAGTCCATGAAGAAGACAAACGGACCTAGTCGAACGAATCCTCACAACTCCGGAACGAAACCGAAGCTAATGAGAGAAGCAACCCGGAAAGGAGCAAACAACATAGTAAACAAACATCACATAAGCATGGCATGATGCGCAAACAAGTATGATGCATGTCCAGTTTAAATACGCATGGCATGGCAAAGTGCACAAACAAAACTACAAGTTAAGTGGAGCCCAATATGCAACGAGTTGCATATTGACGGAGCATCCACATTCGATTATTTAGTTCTCTCTCGTTTATGTACCCAACAATATTAAATGTTGTTAACATGGCAAGGGGTGAAGCACAATTAAACCACACTATCTAAGCAATTTAAATGGGGCCGGAAACAACAAACAACAGTAATTCCGGAGAATCCCCATATGCATTTAGCAATTTAATGCAAACAACAACTTTAAACATTTTAAATGTTATTATCATGATGCGGATGACATGTGCAAGTTTATGCAAGTTTTATGAAAATGTTGATAAGAGCATATGAAGCATTTGTCTTCGTGGCGGAAACGAAAGGGTGCCACGGCAACGATAACGAAAACGGTGCCATGGCAACATTCCGATGATCCGGTAGCTCACGAAGATACCGGTGCAAAAGGAAGTGGGTGTGAGTGTGTCAAAAGATGGTGGGGTGATACCGGTAACCGGGTGTCCCACATGACGGTGGCAAGGAAACGAGGAACATGCAAGGATCAATTCGGACATGGAGCAAACACATGCATCTCATACAGCACATCACAAGCATTCGTTCTCAGACGGTCGTCTCGGGGTTATACCTTTGAAGCGTGCAAACGACACGGTTCTCTTTCGGTGCAAAGTAGAGGAAGTAGACATTCTTGGGACGTTCGTAGTGGAAGTAGTTGTTCTCGTTTCATTGTTGTACACACTCCGTAGGTGTTCGGGGTCACAACGAGGAACTCGACGTTCACGGAGTCTTCGAGGGTCGACGGTAGTGGTACTTGGCAAAATGTACGTCGATGGTAGTTGTTCTCGTATCATCGCGGAAGTAGTCGTTCACTTGACGGTCTTATCAGAACCTCGTCAACGATAGAGATCCACCTTGGCGTTCCGAAGGGGTACTTGGCGTCATGGTACCTGGCGATTTCAGGGATGGCAGAAGACGAACTTGGCGATCGTCATTGACCTGGTACTAAGCATTTCGTTCAGTACTCGTCCGAGCATCCGTGTGGTCTTACCGGTGGTGTACTTGGCGAATCCACGTAGCCGTGCATGGTTAGTAGAGAAACTTGACGCCTCCAAACGAAGGAACACAAAAGGCCTTGGGTCTTGGTGGTCAATGAAGGGAGGCGGGCGGCGAAGCGGTAGCAAGGTGCTAGCACTATACAGCCACGACGGACACCATGGCCGTGAGGAGGAGGGCACTGGCACGAGACCAGCAGCGGGCACGCGTGTGCAGGAAGGCGGCTGGATGCAGGGCGGAGATGTGACTTGGCGCGGGTGTGACGATGCAAAGGAAGCGCGCGGCGGACGCTGCTGTTCATCTGCTTCGAGCAGAGGCGAGGCCATAATGGATGCAGACAGCGACTCAGCAGCAAAACTTGACACAGGGGAGCAGCAGAGGGACTCCGGTGAGCTGCAGGATGCAGGTTGGGCGGCGGAGCTTGACGGGTCCAGGCGAGGTCGCCGGCAGCAGGGGTTGCGACATGGCCGGGCTTCGGCTGTCGACGGCTCCGGTGGCCGGCGCAGTCGGTAGAGGAGGCAAGCATGAGGCGCGATGGTGGAGGAACCAGAGGCGGGGACGGGGTCCTGTCAACGAGGTTCGGCCGGGAACGGGCAGGGCGGTGGAGCTGGCCTGATCTGGTGGTGGAGGAGGCAGCAGGAGGTCGCCGACGCGGAGGAGAAGGAGGCGCGAGGGAGAGGGACGAAGGCTCGACGACGCTCCAGGGAAAGAGATGGGGATCGGGAGAGGAATGTTGCGGCTCTAGGAGGAAGGAGGCAGGGGAGATGGGTCGAGAGGGGATGACGCTAGGTTTCGGGAGCCGGCTGGGCCTAGAGGGCTGGGAACTGGGCCAGCCTAGATGACTGCAGGGAGGGAAAAAGGCCAGGAGGCCTTTTCGGCTGAACTCCTCTCTCTCTTATTACTATAAATAGAAAATAACAAAGAAGAAACAGAGAAGAAAGGAGGTATTGGGGAATAAGTAGGACACGTGGATAATTTTCCGGCCCACAAAACCGAGCTTGATCCAAGAAGAAAGAAGTTGGCACGAATGCGAGATTTAAATTCAAACTATTTTGAATATCATTCAAATGGGTTTGAATTGGGGCTAGGTTTCACAGGTGCTCAAAAATGTTGAGATTAAAGAAAGAGCCTCGATAGATGGGAAAATAATTAGGCGAAGTTAGAGAGTCAAAACTTGAAGAAGGAAAGGAAGGGATTTAACATGCACGTGTGTTCCGGTAAATTCCAAAATAATGGAATATATTTTTTTATAGCTCCCTAATAATATTGGGAGGATATATGTTATAAAGAGAAATCACCATGTGAGTTCCCTCAATTTAAATATATCAAAGATCTATGCATTTTGTTTGGTTGAGTTTAAAAAAATGAAATGGCATGAAGGCATGATGACATGATGCAATGCCCAAGATGCAAAGGTGAATGCAACAGACAAAAGAAATCACCCGACGAAACTCGGAAAACATGGAAGGCATCTGAAGCTCCGGCTCCGGTCTTGGGGCGTCACACGTAGGCAATGGATCAGTGATGGATAATTATGTCGGATCCGATTCCTCATGCAATAGTTATAACATAGGGTGACACAGAACTAGCTCTAGTTCATCAATGTAACTTAGGCATGTATTCCGAATATAGTCATACGTGCTTATGGAAAAGAACTTTCATGACATCTTTTATCCTACCCTCCCGTGGCAGCGGGGTCCTATTGGAAACTAAGGGATATTAAGGCCTCCTTTTAATAGAGTACCGGACCAAAGCATTAACACTTAGTGAATACATGAACTCCTCAAACCACGGTCATCACCGGTAAGTATCCCGATTATTGTCACTTCGGGGTTAGCGGATCATAACACATAATAGGTGACTATAGACTTGCAAGATAGGATCAAGAACTCACATACATTCATGAAAACATATTATGTTCAGATCTGAAATCATGGCACTCGGGCCCTAGTGACAAGCATTAAGCATAGCAAACTCATAGCAACATCAATCTCAGAACGTAATGGATACTAGGGATCAAACCCTAACAGAACTAACTCGATTACATGATAAATCTCATCCAACCCATCACCGTCCACCAAGCCTACGATGGAATTACTCACGCATGGCGGTGAGCATCATGAAATTGGTGATGGAGGAAGGTTGATGATGACGATGGCGACGGATTGCCCTCTCCAGAGCCCCGAACGGACTCCAGATCAGCCCTCCCGAGAGAGATTAGGGCTTGGTGGCGGCTCCGTATCGTAAAATGCAATGAATCCTTCTCTCTGATGTTTTTCTCCCCGAACGTGAATATATAGAGTTGGAGTTGAGGTCGGTGGAGCACCAGGGGGCCACGAGGCAGGGGGCGCGCCCAAGGGGGTAGGCGCGCCCCCACCCTCGTGGACAGGGTGTGGGCCCCCTGGCCTTGATTCTTTCGCCAATATTTTTATATATTCCAAAAACATTCTCCGTTGATTTTCAGGTCATTCCGAGAACTTTTATTTCTACACAAAAATAACACCATGGCAATTCTGCTGAAAACAACGTCAGTCCGGGTTAGTTCCATTCAAATCATGCAAGTTAGAGTCCAAAACAAGGGCAAAAGTGTTTGGAAAAGTAGATACGATGGAGACGTATCAACTCCCCCAAGCTTAAACCTTTGCTTGTCCTCAAGCAATTCAGTTGATAAACTGAAAGTGATAAAGAAAAAACTTTTACAAACTCTGTTTGCTCTTGTTGTTGTAAATATGTAAAGCCAACATTCAAGTTTTCAGCAAAGATTATGAACTGACCATATTCACAATAACATTTAGGTCTCATGTTTACTCATATCAATGGCATAATCAACTAGCGAGCAGTAATAATAAATCTCTCAAAACAATCATAATATGATATAACAAGATGGTATCTCGCTAGCCCTTTTTGAGACCGCAAAACATAAATGCAGAGCACCCCTGAAGATCAAGGGCTGACTGGAAATTGTAATTCATGGTAAAAGAGATCCAGTCACAGTCATACTCAATGTAAACTAATAATAATACATGCAAATGACAGTGGTGCTCTCCAACTGGTGCTTTTTAATAAGAGGATGATGACTCAACATAAAAGTAAATAGATAGGCCCTTCGCAGAGGGAAGCAGGGATTTGTAGAGGTGCCAGAGCTCGATTCTGAAATAGAGATGAATAATATTTTGAGTGGTATACTTTCATTGTCAACATAACAACTGAGAGATCTCGATATCGTCCATGCTACACACATTATAGGCAGTTCCCAAGCAGAAGGGTAAAGTTTATACTCCCCCTACCACCAACAAACATCAATCCATGGCTTGCCCAAAACAACGGGTGCCTCCAACTAACAACAATCCTAGGGGAGTTTTGTTTGCAATTACTTTGATTTGATTTGAGCATGGGACTGGTCATCCCAGTTACCATCCATTTTCTCGTGAATGAGGAGCGGAGTCCACTCCTCTTGAGAATAACCCTCCTAGCATGGAAGATATAGACAGCCCTAGTTGATACATGAGCTATTCGAGCATACAAAACAGAATTTCATTTGAAGGTTTAGAGTTTGGCACATACAAATTTACTTGGAACGGCAGGTAGATACCACATATAGGAAGGTATGGTGGACTCATATGGGATAACTTTGGGGTTTATGGAATTGGGTGTACAAGCAGTATTCCCGCTTAGTACAAGTGAAGGCTAGAAAGAGACTGGGAAGCGACCAGCTAGAGAGCGACAACAGTCATGAACATACATTAAATAAATCAACACTGGATGCAATCATGAGTAGGATATAATTCACCATGAACATAAATATCGTGGAGGCTATGTTGATTTTGTTTCAACTACATGCATGAGCATGTGCCAAGTCAAGCCACTCGAATCGTTCAAAGGAGGATACCACCCTATCATACCACATCACAACCATTTTAATAGCATGTTGGAACGCAAGGTAAACCATTATAAACTCCTAGCTACTTAAGCATGGCATGAGCAACTATAATCTCTAATTTTCATTGCAAACATGTTTCATTCACAATAGGCTGAATCAGGAACGATGAACTAATCATATTTACAAAAACAAGAGAGGTTGAGTTCATACTAGCTTTTCTCATCTCAATCAGTCCATCATATATCGTCATTATTGTCTTTCACTTGCACAACCGAATAGTGTGGATAATAATAATAGCGCACGTGCATTGGACTAAGCTGGAATCTACAAGCATTCAATTCAAGGGAGAAGACAAGGTAATATGGGCTCTTTGTTAGATCAACAATAATGCATATCAGAGCCACTCAACATTTTCATCAAGGTCTTCTCCTCTTGACCCCCAAAGGAAAGAAATAAAACTATTTACATGGGAAAGCTCCCAGCAAGCAAAAGAAGAATGAGAAATCTTTTTGGGTTTTCTTTTTAGTTACTACTACTACAGGCATGGAAAGTAAACTAGCTAAAGGCTACAACTAATTTTTTTGATTTTTATTAAGGTTTTTCAAACACACAAGAAGAAGTCTTAAAAAGAAAATAAACTAGCATGGATAATACAATGAAAAAGTATGAGCACCAACAACTAGAATGAGTGTGTGAACATGAATGTAATGTCGGTGAGAAATACGTACTCCCCCTAGCTTAGGCTTTTGGCCTAAGTTGGTCTATGCCTACGGATCAAAGGTGCCCTCTCCGATGTACTGAGGAGGATCCTCAGGATGCCACTAGTTGGCGATCTCCTCCGGATCCCACTGATAAACAGACTGACGGTGAGGATCAAGTGGTGGCTCCGGCTCGGGCTCTAGAGCTGATGTCAGGCTCCGGTAGGCATGAATGGCCTCCGGCAGAACGAGATACATGTTGTTCACGCTGTTCGTGGAGGAAGTTGGTGAGGCCTCCTGAAAGTGCTAGTTATCGACTAGAGGGGGGTGAATAGGCGATTTTTATGAAAGTCTTCAAAACATGGGAGTTTCGAAGACAAACGATGGAAATGAGCCTATAACCATGCAGCGGAAGGTAGACTACACTAGACAAGCCATAGTCAAGTATTCAATGAAGTGAGAGCACGAAGACTGATAGCAGCTAGGCAGTACGGATCAGGATGGAAGATAGTATGAAACCAATCAGAACAAACAGTCACACAATGAAGACAAATGGATAATGCAAACATGCAATGACTTCACAAGGACCAACTGTAAATAAAGAGATGGGAAGGATAGAACCAGTTGCTTGTTGAAGACAATGATTTGTTGGACCAGTTCTAGTTGCTATGACAACTGTACATCTGGTTAGGGAGGCTGAGATTTAACTCAGAAGACCGTGTCTTCACCTTATTCCCCTTGAGCTAAGGACACCCAGTCCTCGCTCAATCACTCTGGTAAGTCTTCAAGGTAGACTTCCAAACCTTCACAGACTTCATTCACCAGCGATCCACAATTACTCTTGGATGCTCAGAACGCGACGCCTAACCGGCTGGAGGATTCACAGTCCTCAAGTGTAACAAGTCTTCAGATCACACAGACAGGAAGACTTCAGTGATGCCTAACACTCTTTGGTTCTGGGTGTTTTAGGGCTTTGTCCTCGCAAGGATTTCTCTCTCAAAGGTTTCAAGGTGGGTTGCTCTCAAATGACAAAAGCCGTGTACTAACTCTGAGCAGCCACCAATTTATGGTGTAGGGGTGGGCTATTTATAGACACTAGGCAACCCGACCTGATTTGTTCAAAATGACCCTGGGTCACTAAGGAACTGACACGTGTTCCAACGGTCAGATTTCAAACACACATGGCAACTTTACTTGGGCTACAAGTAAAGCTGACTTATCCAGCTCTGGATAAGTTTTGCTCTCATTGTCTTCGCTCGAAGACATAGGATTTTGGTTGAGCATCACTTTATTCATTCTGACTATGTTCACTTGGACCCCACTTAACAGTATGGTGGTTCCTATGACTCAACAAAGAAGAAAATGAAACTAAGAAACAGCTCTGTCTTCGCGCTCCAAAGTCTTCATGCGATGTCTTCTCATGTCATAGTCTTCACTGTGAATATCTTCACATACCACCATGGCCTTTAATGTCTTCACACATTTTTAGGGGTCATCTCCGGTAGGCAAACCGAATCAATGAGGGACTACTACCTGTGTTATCCTGCAATTCTCACAAACACATTAGTCCCTCAACCAGGTTTGTTGTCAATACTCCAAAACCAACTAGGGGTGGCACTAGATGCACTTACAATCTCCCCCTTTTTGGTGATTGATGACAAACTGGTTGAAGTTTTCAACGAGGATAAAAGTATGTGAAATTGTGAAGGATTGAGGTATTGTCTTCGTAAGTAGCAGAAAGGCTCCCCCTGAAGATGTGCATATAAGTATTTAGCTTTTGAATGCAAATGCACATGGCAGGATGTATTTGCGGAGCTCCTCTTATACTTATGAAGACAATTCATCATGCATGAAAGGATATAATGAAGATAATGACATGCATAATGAAAAATGGACGTCTGCAAAATGACTTCATGCGGGATTTATCATCGCACATGCAGAATTTATCATCGCATCACATAGTTGACGAAAAGGTAGCAGACGACCATCAAGTTTAAGTGTTACAACTCAAAAGAACCAAATGTATCAAAAGCGAGAGTTGTAAGCACTAGGAAAGTGTAGCAAAAGTATAGCAACCACCCATATGGACTCGCTTGAAGACTATCAACTCATATGCTTCTCCCCCTTTTGTCAGTAATGACCAAAAAGGTTTGAAGACATACAGCTTGGTACTCGTTCCCATGTGGAGTAGGCGATGCAACAGGGTCGTCGTTGAGGTTTGGTGGTGCAGACAAACTTGGTGCAGTGTCGATACGCGCCGAAGTTGGAGGTGGTGAAGTAGCATCATCTTGGTCATCAATGACTCTGGCATTAACTGTTGCAGCTGAGGAAGAATAGTCAGAGTCTTCGAGTGAGGGAGTCTGATGCAAGTGAGCATTCCTTGGAGGAGTTGAGTCAAACTTGAATCTCTTTGTGAAGCCATCGTCTTAAAGATCAGCTTCAGCACTGAGTAACGTCAAACTCTTCCATGACCTCCGACGGGTTTCATGTGTAACAAAGGCATTCTTGGTGGCAAGATTTCGAATGCGATTGACATCCACCAAGAGGCTTTGCATCTGGCGCTTAAGCCAGTCATGATGCTTATCTTGTTTCCGATGTAGAGCGACAAGAAGCTCTCGGTCATTGAGAACACGAGATCGCTTCCGGGGCCTTTGGGCGATGGTACTTGCAGTGGCTTCAGTTTGGGCGCGAGGGGCACGTGTATTGCCAGCCAAGGGATAAACACGTGAAACGGCCTAAACTCCTTCAATGGGCTGGGTGAAGCTTTGATGATCGACATTGTGAAGATAAATTGGCTCCTTTGCAGGCTCTGGGTAAATGGCTTCGACAGACAGATCAACCTCTGGCAAGAATATAAGGTGATTGTGCGCAGATGTGATGGCTTGGCTTATTAGGGATGATAGACTACTCATATCAATAAGGAATTCCTTCTTTTCTGGGAGCCCATTCGGACAGAACTCCAAAGTTAAGTGTGCTCAGCTTGGAGTAGTGTCAGGATGGGTGACTGACCGGGAAGTTGCTCCCGGGTGCGCATGAGTGAGGACAAAGTGCGCAGAAAAGACTAGTATTGATCTGTAGGACCAGTCTAGATCCCGCCGGGAGTAACGACCACCGGTGAGTGTGTCTAGGGCGTTACAAGTAGGTATCAAAGCCGACCCTCATGGTTACACGGATGGTTGCGGACAGGTGCGTGGTCATGTTGTTCATGACGTTTGTGACCCGTCGTGGCACACGACATGGCACATGTATTGGACTGGAAGCACACACGTATGTGCCAAGAGGGAACATTCCTATGGCCCAATGAGGACGTCGGTTCCTTTGAGTGGGGGTGTATGTGATGGCCTGGCTTATTAGGGATGATAGATTACTCATATCAATAAGGAATTCCTTCTTTTCCGGGAGCCCATTCGGACAGAACTCCAAAGTTAAGTGTGCTCAGCTTGGAGTAGTGTCAGGATGGGTGACCGGCCGGATGAGTAACGACCACCGGTGGGTGTGTCCGGGGCGTTACAGCAGATGATTGATAGTTGATAGCAGAGTGAAGCTTGATGAGGCGCATTACCCATGGAGCATAGAACTTCAGACCAAAGATATTGGAGCCAGATGCATCCAATTGTCTGATGAAGAAGTCTTGAGCATTGAAGCTGATGCCATTGAAGATATAGAAGACCAATGTCTTCATTGCTCCTTCAAGCTTCACTGTAGGAGAATGTCCTTTGACCGGCCAGAGAGTTCGCCTGATAATGTGATAAATAGTGTGGGGCAGATACTCTAGGTCTTCAACAAAGAACTCCTTAGGATAGTCAGCGTCTTGTGGAAGTGGCTTCATCATGCTCAGCATTTGTCTCATATTTGGCTCTGGCTTCTGGAAGATGCTTTCCAACGCATTCTGGTGTAGCTGACAACCTGGTTCATAATGTTCGCCAGGAGTGGGCAGGGCAGTAAGCTCAATGATGTCTTGGGCTTTAGCTTCATGGTGTACATTACCTGTCATCCACTCAAGGATCCATGTCTTCGGATCCCTGTTGTAGCCGCGAATGTGAAGGGTAGCGTAGAATTGTAGCAGAAGCTCTTCATTCCAATGTTCTTTGGCAGTCACAAACTGTAGAAGGCCAACATCTCTGAAGCAGTCAAGGGCTTCTTCTAGGCAAGGCAGACCAGCCATGGCTTCATTGTCTAGACGCATATGAGGGAAAATGCGCCCCTGATTGTATAAGATGCAGGAATAGTAACTGCGCTGCTGATAACTCCAGAATCGATCTGATGGGATTCTTGGCCTTGTGTAGGGGTTCTTGACACTGTCAAAGAATGTGTTGTGTGCCTTGAAGCCATTCAGATTAAATGATCCTGGTGAAGTTGCAGTACCTGGAAACCTTGGCAGCCTTGGCTTTGGCTTCTGGACCTAAGGCATGTGCTCCAAATGATAGTCAAATTGCGGACCAGCAGCAGGTGGAGGAACCAGAATGGGCCAGCGGACGGTGGTAAGTTGGCCTTGATAGAATGCCTGCTCAAGAGTGTGTGGCCGTGGAGGTGGTATAGGGGCAGTGGCATTGGCTTCGGGCTGCAGATTGGCTTCAGGTGCAATCACTTCTGGCACCACATTAACTTCAGGCGCCACAGTAGCCTCGGCCATGGCAACGCTATTGGCTTCAGTGTTGGTGTTGGTGTTGGTGGCCGCCTCAGAGTTTTCAACCTCCACTCAAGTAGCTGGAGGGTCGGACACGTTCTCCTCGAGAACAACTTCAGGGTTGGTTGGGGGTGTAGCAACACGTTCTTATTCATGTCTTGGCTCTTCTTGTTCATCGGCTGATGCAGCCGGAATATCTTCAGCCGCTTTGGCTTTAGACTCGGGGATGTTCGCATTAGGAGAGGCTTCAGGAAAGACTTGTCGTGAAACGGATTGGCGCTCTTCTCCTTCTGGAACACTTGACAAAGTGACCTCTGGCCTTGGTCCTTTGCGAAGCCTGCGGAGTGCGGGCGACGCCTTTGGAGAGGGAGTTGGCTGGGCCACAAAGTCATTGTCTTCAAGCACCAAAGTGGTGACTTGAGGTGGGGGAGTACTTGGGGATTCTTCTTGACGGGGGGAGTCTTGTGGGTGATCAGCCCATGAGTCATCCTGAGCAATTGGCGTCAATGGACGACCAATGCCGATGAGTTTGCTGTTCCTGAGAACAGGCGATGATACCACATTGTGTCCGATCTGAGGAAGGACTTCATCATCTTCAACATTGTCTTGATGACCAATGTCTTTAGCTGCGGTGGGGTCAACAGCTGGAATGTCTTCAACTTCTGGAGCCTCTGTGGAAGCAGGCTCATGAACTATCAACCGGCGCTCACTGTGTTCATATGCAGGACGAGCCACTGAGATCGGCTCGACAACAAGGGGCTTTGTGGGAGTAGCCCAATCTTTCTTCTTGGTTTTCCTCTTCTTGGTCGGTGGAGCATCATCAGTGGTGGCCTTGGTCTTGCGCTTTCGGGCTTCGGCTTCAGCTGCCCTAGTTTTCTTGAGCTCCGAAGCCACTATGGGGACTTTAGGCTTCGAGCCAGTCATACTGGCTGGGAAGACAATGCGAGGATCTTCCTGCCTTGATGCTTCTGGTTGGGCCACAACAGGCTTCTTCTTCTTCTTGGCATCCATTCAGGGGTCGATGCCTGGTCGCCCCAAAGCCTTGCGCTTTTCAGCTTCATTGTAGCCTTGAACACATTTGGCAGCCAGTTCTTTCATGCGCTCTCGAGAACCTATAGCTTCTTCATGTTTCTTGTGGAACGCCTCCTTGAGCTCATGCAGCATGACCTTGAAGTTTTGGACGTCTTCCACGTTGAGCTTGGCCATGTGCTTCTTGAACTGAGCCTTTTCATAATCAATCTTGTGCTTCAGCTCAACAATTTTCTGTGCAAGAGCCAGCTCAGGAGCAATGGCTCCATGGAAAGAGACGCTGAGGCCAATTGGGAGCTGAAAATCATCAAAACTGAGGTATGTGCTGTCAAACCACTCATCAATGAACTTGTACAGGATCTCCACATCAAAGAGGGGAAGATCATTGAAGATTTCCACCTCTTGCTTGCTCTTTATAGGCATCTCAAGAGCATCATCGCCAAGATCGTCGTCGCTAGACAGATCAATAGCTTCGTTCTCGTTCCTCGGAACGACAGCAGGGGTCAATGCTTGACCAGTTGGTTGCATGGGCTTCTGCATCTTGTCAGATTTGGAGATGCGAGGGAGATCTTCAGACCGCACACTGGCTTCAGGAGGTGCAGTGGCCAGAGGCTTCGCCCGCGAGACCTTTGGTGCGGAGGAGGGCTTTGAAGCCTTTGGTTTCTTTTGCTTCACATGCTTCGGTGGTGCAGGCGCTTCGTCAGAATCAACGTCATCTGCAGAGTGATCCACGGCTGCCCCTTTAACCTGAATGTGAGTGATGAGACCTTCAAGGTTGTAGAAGGGCCCAATAATATTGGGTTCAGCATCGCGTGTGCCGTCGGCACGAGGAGCAGAGGGACCAGGGTTGAAGTCTAACCCAAGCGACTTCATGTTCTCTTTGGTAGAAGTTTTGGCAAACTGGAAGTTGCGCTTAAAGAGATTATCTTCATGACACCATAACAGAGAGGATGGGTCGGCATTAGCAGGCTGAGGTCCATGGATCATGCAGGGGTAGAAGCCTTGAGCAATAGCTTCAGACTTCGACTTGGGCTGAAGACCTTTGTATATAATATCTCCCCAGGGGCCCTTGATGGCATTCTTTTCAGCATATTCATCAATGACAAATTTGTACTTGAACAATACCTCTGCCCAATGTCTTCGAATCCGTTGGATTCGGTTGTTGCGTTCTCCATAGGTCTCTTCTAGATCTGACTTGTATAGCTCATAGAGATCCGGTGGCAGGTCCTTAGTAGTGTTTTCACGGCGCTGTCTGCCGCCCTTCCTGACTGATTTTTCTGTCGCCATGAAGTTCACACTGCATGGCTTCAGAACTTGCAAAGGCTTCCTTCAGTTGGTCAGACAGGAATTAGCTTCGGGAGAATTGATGTGATGCTGTAAGAACTCTGCAAATGAATGCAGACTATGAGAACCAAAGGATTCTCCCACAGACATGTACCTGTGACAGCATTAGAGATGCGAGGGAAGGGGAAGAGGACATATGCATTCTCAGAAGATTTTGAAGATAAATCAGTTTAGAAGACATTGACCTCATAGTGCGAAGACATTCACTCATATGTAGAGAGTTGGTTCCAGATTTGTACGAATCCATGAATAAGTACACGTGAGGAATCTAACTACTTTGTGAAGCATAAGTGAAAATACTAGGCATGTTATGAGATGCAGAAAAGGATAGATTCAATTTGTTGGGACAGAAACCACTTGTGGTTGGAAAGGATGAATCTATTGGATCAAAAGGACTGTAAAAAGAGTTTTTATTTACCACTCGAGGAACTGCTAGAGGGAGTAGGAGATTAGGCCGAGCATTTCGATCTTCCGTTCCCTAACTTGGTGACGGAGGACACCTACGGTGACGGCGGAGAAGACGATGTCCGCGGCCGGCGTGAGGACGGCGTCGATGAGGTCATGGCAGCTAAGCGCTTCGTCGCTGGCATCGTCGAGGGCTAGCGGTGGCGCTAGGTTTTGTGCGAGAAGGAGAAGTGGAAGAAGAGATAATGACTGGGGTGTGGCGTGTATTTATAAGGACAGGGACGATGCAACGTTATTACGCAGGTGCCCCTGGCGGTTCACATCTGAAGGACACGTGGCGAACATGCAACACATTGGAGGTTGTTCCATGTTCCCACGCACGCCTGGATTGTTGGGTGGTCGTTCCCGCTTCTCCGGGTTTCAAGCAAAAAGGATAGAGCATTTAAATCAGATTTAATGTTTGTCTCTGTGTCTTCTGCTGACAAGGACGCAGAGAAGACATTCGACAGTTTCAATAGAATGCATATGATTTGGACAGATAGATTTGAGACGGGAGCATAGAGAGGTTAGGGTGCGATCACATTCACTTAGTTCAAAAGATTCAAACAAGAAGACATGGCTATAAGTGAATGTTGTAGAGGACAGAACGCTAATATATGGATATATCCGAATGAGACCAAATCAATATAGTGAAGATAAACATGAAGTCATGTTAATATTGAAGACAAACCAAACGCGAAGATTTTGTAAATGTAACGCCAACAGAAAATACTTCAAGCAAAAGTTTGGTGGTGGCGTTACCCACCGTATAGGAAGTATTAGACCCAGACACGGCGCACAATTATCGTGGCGCTCTAAAGTCAAATTCCGTGTTAATGTATTCACATTTAGAGTGTAAGTCTTAATTAGTTGAAGATATACGTTACTTCGTGTGTTGCACATTTAAGTCATCAACATGCATAAGTGTTAGGATGTGTGCATGATCACATGACATTTGAGGATTCCAAGATATTTAGCTCACACCGCAACTTACAAAACCTTTTCTCATCCAAGGGCTTTGTGAAGATATCTGCCAGTTGCTCTTCAGTGTTGACGTGAATGATATCAATATCTTCCTTCATGACATGATCTCTGAGAAAGTGATGACGGATCTGAATGAGATTTGTCTTCGAGTGCTGAACTGGGTTGTTGCCAATCTTGATGGCGGTTTTTATTGTCGCCGTAGAGTGGCACTTGCTTCAGATGAATGCAATAGTCTTTGAGTGTTTGCTTCATCCATAGAAGCTGAGCGCAGCAAGATCCAGCAGCAATGTATTCAGATTCAGCAGTGGAGAGAGATACACAGTTCTGCTTCTTTGAAGACTAACACACAAGTGATCGTCCCAGAAAGTGACATGTTCCTGATGTAGACTTTGTTGGGGAACGTTGCAGAAAACAAAAATTTTCCTACTCGTTTCACCAAGATCATCTAGGAGTTCAACTAGCAACGAGCTATCGGATGCATCTACATACCTTTGTAGATCGCGCACGGAAGCGTTCAAAACAACGATGATGATGTAGTCGTACTCGACGTGATCCAAATCACCGATGACCAGCGCCGAACGGACAGCACCTCCGCGTTCAACACATGTACGGGATGGGAGACGTCTCCTCCTTCTTGATCCAGCAAGGGAGAAGGAGAGGTTGATGAAGATCCAGCAGCACGACGGCATGGTGGTGGATGCAGGGCGTCACAGTAGTAGGGCTTCGCCTATACTACGAAAAGGAGACGTAACGGGGAGATAGGGAGGCGCCAGGGGCTGGTGTATGAAGTCCCTCCTCTCCCCCACTATATATAGGAGGGCCAAGGGGGGTTGGTGCGCAGCCTAGGAGATCTGATCTCCTAGGTGCGGCGGCCAGGGGGAGGATTCCCTCCCCCCCAAGGCACCTTGGAGGTGCCTTCCACCACTTGGACTCCTCCCCATGGAAACCCTAGGCGCATGGGCCTAGTGGGGCTGGTGCCCTTGGCCCATGCAGGCCAAGGCGCACCCCCTACAGCCCATGTGGCCCCCCGGGACAGGTGGCCCCACCCGGTGGGCCCCCGGGACCCCTGTGGTGGTCCCGGTACAATACCGATAACCCCGAAACTTGTCCCGATGGCCGAAACAGCATTTCCTATATATAATTCTTTACCTCCGGACCATTCCGGAACTCCTCGTGACGTCCGGGATCTCATCCGGGACTCCGAACAACATTCGGGTTTCTGCATATACATATCTTCACAACCCTAGCGTCACCGAACCTTAAGTGTGTAGACCCTACGGGTTCGGGAGACAAGCAGACATGACCGAGACGACTCTCCGATCAATAACCAACAGCGGGA
The DNA here is from genome assembly GCF_056163025.1 of Triticum urartu. Lineage (NCBI taxonomy): Eukaryota > Viridiplantae > Streptophyta > Magnoliopsida > Poales > Poaceae > Triticum > Triticum urartu. The sequence continues at coordinate 192,824,551 of NC_141879.1, forward strand.
TCTGGATACCCATGTTGGCTCCCACATGCTCCACGATGATTTCATCGAATGAACCACGATGTCGAGGATTCAATCAACCCCGTATGCAATTCCCTTTGTCAATCGATATGTTACTTGCCCGAGATTCGATCGTCGGTATCCCAATACCTCGTTCAATCTCGTTACCGGCAAGTCACTTTACTCGTACCGTAATGCATGATCCTGTGACCAGACACTTGGTCACTTTGAGCTCATTATGATGATGCATTACCGAGTGGGCCCAGTGATACCTCTCCGTCATACGGAGTGACAAATCCCAGTCTTGATCCATGTCACCCAACAGACACTTTCGGAGATACCCGTAGTCTACCTTTATAGTCACCCAGTTACGTTGTGACGTTTGGCATACCCAAAGCACTCCTACGGTATCCGGGAGTTACACGATCTCATGGTCTAAGGAAAAGATACTTGACATTGGAAAACTCTAGCAAACGAACTATACGATCTTGTGCTATGTTTAGGATTGGGTCTTGTCCATCACATCATTCTCCTAATGATGTGATCTCGTTATCAATGACATCCAATGTCCATAGCCAGGAAACCATGACTATCTGTTGATCAACGAGCTAGTCAACTAGAGGCTCACTAGGGACATGTTGGTGTCTGTTATTCACACATGTATTACGATTTCCGGATAACACAATTATAGCATGAATAAAGACAATTATCATGAACAAGGAAATATAATAATAATGCTTTTATTATTGCCTCTAGGGCATATTTCCAACAGTCTACCACTTGCACTAGAGTCAATAATCTAGTTACATTGTGATGAATCGAACACCCATGGAATTCTAGTGTTGATCATGTTTTGCTCTAGGGAGAGGTTTAGTCAATGGATCTGCTATATTCAGGTCCGTATGTACTTTACAAATCTCTATGTCTCCATCTTGAACATTTTCACGAATGGAGTTGAAGCGACGCTTGATGTGCCTTGTCTTCTTGTGAAACCTGGGCTCCTTGGCAAGAGCAATAGCTCCAGTGTTGTCACAGAAGAGCTTGATCGGCCCCGACGCATTGGGTATGACTCCTAGGTCGGTGATGAACTCCTTTACCCATATTGCTTCATGTGCTGCCTCCGAGGCTGCCATGTACTCCGCTTCACATGTAGATCCCGCCACGACGCTCTGCTTGCAACTGCACCAGCTTACTGCCCCACCATTCAAAATATACACGTATCCGGTTTGTGACTTAGAGTCATCCAGATCTGTGTCGAAGCTAGCGTCGACGTAACCCTTTACGACGAGCTCTTCGTCACCTCCATAAACGAGAAACATTTCCTTTGTCCTTTTCAGGTACTTCAGGATATTCTTGACCACTGTCCAGTGTTCCTTGCCGGGATTACTTTGGTACCTTCCTACCAAACTTACGGCAAGGTTTACATCAGGTCTGGTACACAGCATGGCATACATAATAGAACCTATGGCTGATGCATAGGGGATGACGCTCATCTCTTCTATATCTTCTGCCGTGGTCGGACATTGAGCTGAGCTCAATTTCATACCTTGTAACATAGGCAAGAACCCCTTCTTAGATTGATCCATATTGAACTTCTTCAATATCTTATCAAGGTATGTGCTTTGTGAAAGACCTATGAGGCGTCTCGATCTATCTCTATAGATTTTGATGCCTAATATATAAGCAGCTTCTCCAAGGTCCTTCATTGAAAAACTCTTATTCAAGTAGGCCTTGATGCTGTCCAAGAGTTCTATATCATTTCCCATCAAAAGTATGTCATCTACATATAATATGAGAAATGCTACAGAGCTCCCACTCACTTTCTTGTAAACGCAGGCTTCTCCATAAGTCTGCGTAAACCCAAACGCTTTGATCATCTCATCAAAGCGAATGTTCCAACTCCGAGATGCTTGCACCAGCCCATAAATCGAGCGTTGGAGCTTGCACACCTTGTTAGCATTCTTAGGATCGACAAAACCTTCCGGTTACATCATATACAATTCTTCCTTAAGGAAACCATTAAGGAATGCCGTTTTGACGTCCATTTGCCATATCTCATAATCGTAGAATGCGGCAATTGCTAACATGATTCGGACGGACTTCAGCTTCGCTACCGGTGAGAAAGTCTCATCGTAGTCAACCCCTTGAACTTGTCGATAACCCTTAGCGACAAGCCGAGCTTTATAGATGGTCACATTACCATCCACGTCTGTCTTCTTCTTAAAGATCCATTTATTCTCTATGGCTCGCCGTTCAACGGGCAAGTCAGCCAAAGTCCATACTTCGTTTTCATACATGGATCCTATCTCGGATTTCATGGCTTCCAGCCATTTTTCGGAATCCGGGCCTGCCATCGCTTCTTCATAGTTCGAGGGTTCACCGTTGTCTAACAACATGATTTCCAAGACAGGGTTGCCGTACCACTCTGGTGCGGAACGTGTCCTTGTGGACCTTCGAATTTCAGTAGGAGCTTGATCAGAAGTATCTTGATCATTATCATTAACTTCCTCTCTAGTCGGTGCAGGCACCTCAAGAACATTTTCTTGAGTTGCGCCATTTTCCGGTTCAAGAGGTAATACTTCATCAAGCTCTACTTTCCTCCCACTTACTTCTTTCGAGAGAAACTCTTTCTCTAGAAAGGACCCATTCTTGGCAACAAAGATCTTGCCTTCGGATCTAAGGTAGAAGGTGTACCCAATAGTTTCTTTTGGGTATCCTATGAAGACGCATTTTTCCGACATGGGTTCGAGCTTTTCAGGTTGAAGTTTCTTGACATAAGCATCGCATCCCCAAACTTTTAGAAACGACAGCTTAGGTTTCTTCCCAAACCATAATTCATACGGTGTCGTCTCAACGGATTTCGACGGAGCCCTATTTAAAGTGAATGCAGCAGTCTCTAAAGCATAGCCCCAAAAAGATAGCGGTAAATCGGTAAGAGACATCATAGACCGCACCATATCTAATAGAGTTCGATTACGACGTTCGGACACACCGTTACGCTGAGGTGTTCCAGGCGGCGTGAGTTGTGAAACTATTCCACATTTTCTTAAGTGTGTGCCAAATTCATGACTCAAGTATTCTCATCCACGATCTGATCGTAGAAACTTGATTTTCCTGTCACGTTGATTTTCAACCTCACTCTGAAATTCCTTGAACTTTTCAAAGGTTTCAGACTTGTGTTTCATTAAGTAGATATACCCATATCTACTCAAGTCATCAGTGAGGGTGAGAACATAACGATAGCCACCGCGAGCCTCAACACTCATTGGACCGCATACATCAGTATGTATGATTTCCAATAAGTTGGTTGCTCGCTCCATTGTTCCTGAGAACGGAGTCTTGGTCATCTTACCCATGAGGCATGGTTCACACGTGTCAAATGATTCATAATCAAGAGACTCTAAAAGTCCATCTGCATGGAGCTTCTTCATGCGTTTGACACCTATGTGACCAAGGCGGCAGTGCCACAAGTATGTGGGACTATCATTATCAATCTTACATCTTTTGGTACTCACATTATGAACATGTGTAGTATTACGTTCGAGATTCATAAAGAATAAACCATTCACCATAGGAGCATGACCATAAAACATATCTCTCATATAAATGGAACAACCATTATTCTCAGATTTAAATGAGTAGCCATCTCGAATTAAACGAGATCCTGATACAATGTTCATGCTCAAACTTGGCACTAAATAACAATTATTGAGGTTTATAACTAATCCCGTAGGTAAATGCAGAGGTAGCGTGCCGACGGCGATCACATCGACCTTGGAACCATTCCCGACGCGCATCGTCACCTCGTCCTTCGCCAGTCTCCGCTTATTCCGCAGCTCCTGCTGTGAGTTACAAATATGAGCAACGACACCGGTATCAAATACCCAGGAGTCACTACGAGTACTGGTAAGGTACACATCAATTACATGTATATCATATATACCTTTGGTGTTGCCGGCCTTCTTGTCCGCTAAGTATTTGGGACAGTTCCGTTTCCAGTGACCCTTCCCTTTGCAATAAAAGCACTCCGTCTCAGGCTTGGGTCCATTCTTTGGCTTCTTCCCGGCAGCTTGCTTGCCGGGCGCGGCAACCTCCTTGCCGTCCTTCTTGAAGTTCTTTTTACCCTTGCCTTTCTTGAACTTAGTGGTTTTATTGACCATCAACACTTGATGTTCCTTCTACCTCCGCTGATTTCAGCATTGAGAACAACTCAGGAATGGTCTTTTGCATCCCCTGCATGTTGAAGTTCATCACAAAGCTCTTGTAGCTTGGTGGAAGCGACTGGAGGATTCTGTCAGTGACCGCATCATCCGGGAGATTAACTCCCAGCTGAGACAAGCGGTTATGCAACCCAGACATAGTGAGTATGTGCTCACTGACAGAACTATTTTCCTCCATCTTACAGCTGAAGAACTTATCGGAGACTTCATATCTCTCGATCCGGGCATGAGCTTGAAAAACCATTTTCAGCTCTTCGAACATCTCGTATGCTCCATGTCTCTCAAAACGTTTTTGGAGCCCCGGCTCTAAGCTGTAAAGCATGCCGCACTGAATGAGGGAGTAGTCATCAGCACGTGTCTGCCAAGCGTTCATAACGTCTTGGTTCTGTGGGACGGGAGGATCACCTAGCGGTGCTTGTAGGACATAATCTTTCTTGGCAGCTATGAGGATGATCCTCAGGTTCCGGACCCAGTCCGTATAGTTGCTGCCATCATCTTTCAGCTTGGTTTTCTCTAGGAACGCGTTGAAGTTGAGGACTACGTTGGCCATTTGATCTACAAGACATATTGTAAAGTTTTAGACTAAGTTCATGATAATTAAGTTCATCTAATCAAAATATTAATGAACTCCCACTTAGATTAGACATCCCTCTAGTCATCTAAGTATTACATGATCCGAGTCAACTAGGCCGTGTCCGATCATCACGTGAGACGGACTAGTCAACGTCGGTGAACATCTTCATGTTGATCGTATCTTCTATACGACTCATGCTCGACCTTTCGGTCTTCTGTGTTCCGAGGCCATGTCTGTACATGCTAGGCTCGTCAAGTTAACCCTAAGTGTTTTGCATGTGTTCCGAGGCCATGTCTGTACATGCTAGGCTCGTCAACACCCGTTGTATGTGAACGTAAGGATCCATCACACCCGATCATCACGGCGTGCTTAGAAACGACGAACTGTAGCAACGGTGCACAGTTAGGGGAGAACACTTCTTGAAATTGTTATGAGGGATCATCTTATTTACTACCGTCGTTCTAAGTAAACAAGATGCATAACATGATAAACATCACATGCAATCAAATAATAAACGTGACATGATATGGCCAATATCACATAGCTCCTTTGATCTCCATCTTGGGGCTCCATGATCATCTTGTCACCGGCTTGACACCATGATCTCCATCATCATGATCTCCATCATCGTGTCTCCATGAAGTTGCTCGCCAACTATTACTTCTACTACTATGGCTAACGCGTTTAGCAATAAAGTAAAGTAATTTACATGGCGTTTCTTAATGACACGCAGGTCATATAAAAGAATAAAGACAACTCCTATGGCTCCTGCCGGTTGTCATACTCATCGACATGCAAGTCGTGATTCCTATTACAATAGCATGAACATCTCATACATCACATATAGATCATTCATCACAACTTTGGCCATATCATATCACAAACCACTTGCTGCAAAAACAAGTTAGACGTCCTCTAATTGTTGTTGCAAGTTTTACGTGGCTGAATTAGGGTTCTAGCAAGAACGTCTTCTTACCTACGTTAAAGCCACAACGTGATTTGTCAACTTCTATTTACCCTTCATAAGGACCCTGTTCATCGAATCCGCTCCAACTAAAGTAGGAGAGACAGACACCCGCCAGCCACCTTATGCAACTAGTGCATGTTAGTCGGTGGAACCGGTCTCACGTAAGCGTACGTGTAAGGTTGGTTTGAGCCGCTTCATCCCACAATACCGCTGAAGCAAGAAAAGACTAGTAACGGCAAGAAAGTTGACAAATCTACGCCCACAACAAATTGTGTTCTACTCGCGCAAGAAGAACTACGCATAGACCTGGCTCATGATGCCACTGTTGGGGAACGTTGCAGAAAACAAAAATTTTCCTACTCGTTTCACCAAGATCATCTAGGAGTTCAACTAGCAATGAGCTATCGGATGCATCTACATACCTTTGTAGATCGCGCATGGAAGCGTTCAAAAGAACGGTGATGATGTAGTCGTACTCGACATGATCCAAATCACCGATGACCAGCGCCGAACGGACGGCACCTCTGCGTTCAACACACGTACGGGACGGGAGACGTCTCCTCCTTCTTGATCCAGCAAGGGAGAAGGAGAGGTTGATGAAGATCCAGCAACACGACGGCGTGGTGGTGGATGCAGGGCGTCACAGTAGTAGGGCTTCGCCTATACTACGAAAAGGAGACGTAACGGGGAGATAGGGAGGCGCCAGGGGCTGGTGTATGAAGTCCCTCCTCTCCCCCACTATATATAGGAGGGCCAAGGGGGGTTGGTGCGCAGCCTAGGAGATCTGATCTCCTAGGTGCGGCGGCCAGGGGGAGGATTCCCTCCCCCCAAGGCACCTTGGAGGTGCCTTCCACCACTTGGACTCCTCCCCATGGAAACCCTAGGCGCATGGGCCTAGTGGGGCTGGTGCCCTTGGCCCATGCAGGCCAAGGCGCACCCCCTACAGCCCATGTGGCCCCCCGGGACAGGTGGCCCCACCCGGTGGGCCCCCGGGACCCCTCCGGTGGTCCCGGTACAATACCGATAACCCCGAAACTTGTCGCGATGGCCGAAACAGCATTTCCTATATATAATTCTTTATCTCCGGACCATTCCGGAACTCCTCGTGACGTCTGGGATCTCATCCGGGACTCCGAACAACATTCGGGTTTCTGCATATACATATCTTCACAACCCTAGCGTCACCGAACCTTAAGTGTGTAGACCCTACGGGTTCGGGAGACAAGCAGACATGACCGAGACGACTCTCCGGTCAATAACCAACAGCGGGATCTGGATACCCATGTTGGCTCCCACATGCTCCACGATGATTTCATCGGATGAACCACGATGTCGAGGATTCAATCAACCCCGTATGCAATTCCCTTTGTCAATCGATATGTTACTTGCCCGAGATTCGATCGTCGGTATCCCAATACCTCGTTCAATCTCGTTACCGGCAAGTCACTTTAATCGTACCGTAATGCATGATCCTGTGACCAGACACTTGGTCACTTTGAGCTCATTATGATGATGCATTACCGAGTGGGCCCAGTGATACCTCTCCGTCATACGGAGTGACAAATCCCAGTCTTGATCCATGTCACCCAACAGACACTTTCGGAGATACCCGTAGTCTACCTTTATAGTCACCCAGTTACGTTGTGATGTTTGGCATACCCAAAGCACTCCTACGGTATCCGGGAGTTACACGATCTCATGGTCTAAGGAAAAGATACTTGACATTGGAAAACTCTAGCAAACGAACTATACGATCTTGTGCTATGTTTAGGATTGGGTCTTGTCCATCACATCATTCTCCTAATGATGTGATCTCGTTATCAATGACATACAATGTCCATAGCCAGGAAACCATGACTATCTGTTGATCAACGAGCTAGTCAACTAGAGGCTCACTAGGGACATGTTGGTGTCTGTTATTCACACATGTATTACGATTTCCGGATAACACAATTATAGCATGAATAAAGACAATTATCATGAACAAGGAAATATAATAATAATGCTTTTATTATTGCCTCTAGGGCATATTTCCAACAGACTTGCGATCCACCTTGTCACCAGCATAATCAGCATCCGAGAATCCTACTAGATCAAACTCTGAGCCCTTTGGATACCATAATCCTAGTGTTGGGGTGTAAGCCAAATATCGAAGAATTCGCTTCACAGCTAAGTGATGCGATTCCTTTGGTGCCGCTTGGAATCGAGCACACATGCAAACACTAAGCATGATATCTGGTCTAGATGCACATAAATAAAGCAAAGAACCAATCATGGAGTGGTATACCTTTTGATCGAACTCTTTACCATTGGCGTCAGGACCCAGATGACTTTTGGTTGGCATTGGCGTCGTATAACCTTTGCAGTCTTGCATTCCAAACTTTTTCAGGAAATCTTTGAGGTATTTCTCTTGAGATATGAAGATGCCGTTGCGTTGCTGCCGTATTTGAAGACCAAGGAAGAACTTCAGCTCATCCATCATGGACATCTGATATTGCTCTTGCATCATGTGTCCAAACTCATCACTGTATTTCTGATTAGTGCAGCCGAAGATATGTCATCCACATATGTTTGGCACACAAACAGTTCACCATCACATGTCTTCGTGAAGAGTGTGGGATCCAGGGAACCATGTTTGAAGCCTTTGCTCTTCAGGAAGTCTTTGAGTGTGTCATACCAAGCACGAGGGACTTGTTCGAGGCCATACAGTGCCTTGTTGAGCTTGTAAACCATGTCAGGATGTGCAACATACACTTCTTCTTCAATCTTGCCATTGAGAAAGGCACTCTTCACATCAATTTGATACAGAAGGATGTTATGATGATTTGCATAGGCTAGCAGTATGCGTATAGCTTCAAGCCTAGCCACAGGAGCAAATGTTTCATCAAAGTCAATTCCTTCAACTTGAGTGTATCCTTGAGCAACGAGACGAGCCTTGTTTCTGACAACTTGACCATGCTCATCTTGCTTGTTGCGATATATCCATTTAGTTCCTATGATATTGTGTTTATGAGGATCAGGACGCTTGACCAGTTCCCATACATTATTCAACTCGTACTGTTGAAGCTCTTCTTGCATAGCTTCAATCCATTCAGGTTCCATGAAGGCTTCATCAACTTTCTGGGGTTCAGATATTGAGACGAATGCAAAGTGCCCACAGAAATTTGCTAGTTGTGTTGCCCTTGAGCGAGTGAGTGGACCAGGTGAATTGATGCTATCAATTATCTTATCAATCTGTAATTCATTTGCAACACGAGGATGAACTAGACGAAGATTTTGCTCTTGCTGATCATTGTCATCGTTTGAAGGATTGTCTTCAGGCTGGACATTGTCTTCAGGTTGATTAGGTGCAGAAATGATAAGTTCCTCTTCAGGATGTACTTCAGACGGTATGATTTCTCCAGTTCCCATAAGCTTGATGGATTCACTGGGTGGAATTTCATCTAGCACATTTGGCAGGTGCTCTCTTTGCGAGCCGTTAGTCCCATCGAACCGCACATCCATAGTTTCAACCACTTTATAGTGAAAGAGGTTGAAGACTCTGTAGGAGTACGAATCCTTTCCGTAACCAAGCATAAAACCTTCATGTGCTTTCGGTGCAAATTTTGAAGTGTGATGTGGATCCTTGATCCAGCACCTAGCACCAAATACTCTAAAGTAACTGACATTTGGATTCTTACCAGTGAGGAGTTCATAGGATGTTTTCTTCAGAAGCTTGAGAAGATAAACACGGTTGATGACATGGCATGCAGTATCAATAGCTTTAGGCCAGAACTTTCTTGGTGTCTTGTATTCATCGAGCATCGTCCGAGCCATCTCAATGAGTGTTCTGTTCTTGCGTTCCATGATGCCATTCCGCTGCGGCGTGTACGGAGCTGAGAACTCATGAGTGATGCCCAATGTATCAAGATAAGTGTCGAGGCCGGTGTTCTTGAATTCAGTGTCATTGTCACTTCTGATGTTCTTGATCTTGACGCCGTAGTTGTTCATGGCTCGATTGGCGGAGCGTCTGTAGACATCCTGCACTTCAGTCTTGTGAAGAATTATATGTACCCATGTATATCTTGAATAATCATCAACAATGACGAAGCCATAGAGACAAGCAGTAGTAGTAAGGGTATAGTAGTGAGTAGGGCCGAAGAGGTCCATGTGTAGCAGTTCGAAGGGTTGAGTCGTTGTCAGGATTGTCTTCGAGGGGTGCTTGGCCCTCGTCATCTTTCCAGCTTCACAGGAACCGCATAAGTGATCCTTCTTGAACTTGACGCCCTCGATGCCTATGACGTGCTTCTTCTTTGCGAGAGTATGCAAATTCCTCATGCCAGCATGCCCTAGCCTCCGATGCCAGAGCCAACACTCTGAAGCTTTTGCAAGAAGACATACGGAAACCTGTGGTCCCGCTGAGAAAACTACCATGTACAAATCATCTTTTCGGTACCCTTCAAAGACTAGAGACTTGTCAGATTCCATTAGAACAAGGAAACGATATTTTCCAAATATCACAATCATGTTTAAATCGCAAAGCATTGAGACAGACATTAAGTTGAAACCAAGGGGTTCAACAAGCATCACTTTATCCATGTGCTGATCCTTTGAGATTGCAACTCTACCTAGACCCAATACCTTGCTTTTACCAGTATCAGCAAATGTGATGTGACTTTTATCAGATGGACGTAAGGTTGAGTCCATGAGAAGACTTCGTTCGCCAGTCATGTGATTAGTACATCCACTATCAATAATCCATTCTGAAGCAGCTGGTGTCATACCCTACAGTGTAGTTAGGGGGATAGGCTTCACGAAGAGCATTGTGAAGCATAAACATTTGACGAGCAAGAGGATTATGAAAGCTTAGATCGAGGTTAGGACTGATAGGACAAATAGCAAGCGACTCAGGAACAAAATACATAATAAGACCATTTGGGCATTTGATCTTGCACCCTACAAGATGTTTTAGGTCCCCAGCAATAGCTTTAGATGCATTTGATTTTCGGCTGGAGACCTTTCCCTGCAAAAGAGAGTTAAGCTTTCTTAGCCACCCATCTTCAAGGGTGGCTTCAAAGCAATGAGTCTAAGTGCAGCATCTGAGAACTTTGGCTTTGAAGCCCTGGCAAATAGTTTTGTAGGAGGTGAATAATACTCATAGGAATAAGCAAAGTAGTTCTTGGTCTTATGAACATGGCGGTTTGATGAAACACGCTCATGTTCATAGTCCTGGGTATGATTTCCCTGCCAAACATTTGTGTTAGTGCGACTCAGGTGAGTCCTCTGTCTGTATGAAGCCTTTGGACCATATGAAGCCTGTGGTCTGGGGTTTGTCTTCTTCCCTTGTGGTGTCATGACGACATTCACAGGAAGATTCTCCAGACACCTTTTGGGCGCCCAGACTTTCTTCATAGGTGGCCCATTCCTGCTGTTAGTACCAATATACCTGGAAACACTTCACCATTCTGATTCTTAAACAGTTTATATTTTGCATCAAAGAATTCATCAATGACAATAGGATTAGCACAAGTGAAGCCAAATAGGGTGGATGGATCCACTGAAGGTTCCTTTGCAGCATTCATTTTCCTTTCGAACCCAACACCCTCTTTCCTAGGGTTTCGGTTCAGAATCTGCCTTTTAAGGACATCACATAGTGTCTGATGCCCTTTGAGACTTTTGTACATCCCTGTTTCAAGCAGTGTCTTCAACCTAGCATTTTCATCAGCAATACCAGTGGCATCCTCAGCAGAGGGGTTAGTTACCACATCAATAGTTGAAGATATTGCAACAGTAGCAGCAGTAGAACATTTAGCAACAGAATTAGTGTTATCACGCTCAAGGCATTTAAGACATGGTGGTTCAAATCCTTCCTGAGCGGGACTGATATGTTCAGCGCGAAGTGACTTGTTTTCCTTTTGAAGATCTTCATGAACCGCTCTCAATTTCTCAAGTTCTTGCTTCCTTTGAAGATAATCATAGGAAACCTTTTCATGAGTTGTTGAGATCATTTCATGACGACTTTCAAGTTCCTCATACTTAACACGAAGATTTTTTATGTCTTCAATTAAGGACTGAGATCGAGTCATTTCAACGTCCAACAGGTCATCGCTTTTGTCTAACAATTTTTGAATATGTTCCATAGCCTTCTGTTGTTCAGTTGCAATTTTAGCAAGTGTTTTGTAGCTGGGTTTGGAACAACAATCAGAGTTATCTTCAGTGGATGTTTGATAGTGAGCATTGCGTGAGTTTACCATGGCATGGCGTGCCATGAAGCAATAGGTGGGAGCACAGTTGTCCTTGTCATTAGCATCGACGTCGGTGACGAAGTCATTATCTTCAGTGTTGAAGATGGACTTGGCAACGTAGGCTGTAGCCAGACTTGCAACGCCAGAGTCGGACTCCTCCTCAGACTCCACCTCCGCCTCCTCAGAAGCAGACTCCTCCTCTGAATCCATTTCCTTGCCAACAAACGCACGAGCCTTGCCAGATGAGCTCTTCTTGTGTGATGAAGACTTTGAGGAAGACTTGGAAGAAGGCTTTGAGTATTTCTTCTTCTTCTTGTCGTCAGAATCATATTCCTTTATCTTCTTCTTCTTCTTGTTCTCATCGTCCCACTACGGACACTCAGAGATGCAGTGACCAGGTTTCTTGCACTTGTGGCATGTTCTCTTCTTGTAGTCATGAGTAGAAGCTTCATCATTCCTTGAGCTGGATCGTGAAGACTTTCTCAAGCCTTTCTTCTTGGTGAATTTCTGGAACTTCTTCACAAGCATAGCAAGCTCCTTTCCAATGTGTTCAGGATCATCAGAACTGCAGTCAGATTCTTCTTCAGATGAGGAAACAGCTTTTGCCTTCAAGGCGCGAGTTTGGCCATAGTTGGGACCGTAGATATCTCTTTTCTCAGAAAGCTGAAACTGATGTGTGTTGAGCCTTTCAAGTATGTCAGACGGATCGAGTGTCTTGAAGTCAGGGCATTCTTGAATCATCAGGGCTAGGGTGTCAAACGAGCTGTCAAGTGATCTCAAGAGTGTCTTGACGATTTCATGCTTGGTGATCTCAGTAGCGCCGTGTAACACCCACGATGCAGATATATCTCCCACGTGTCGGAGCACAACTTAGAGGCATAACCGCATTGTAGGCAATGTCGCAAGAGGGGTAATCTTTACACATCCCATGTACTGAATAAGAACGAGGTTCATAGTTGGCTTACAATCGCCACTTCACACAATACATAAATATAGCATTACAATCATCCGGATAAAATCAAGGTCCGACTATGGAACCAAAATAAAGACAACCCCAAATGCATAATGTCCCCGATCGCCCCAACTAGGCTCCACTACTGATCGTCTGGAAAGGAAACGTAGTATCGTCCTGAGTCCTCATCAAACTCCCACTTGAGCTCAGTCGTATCTCCTAGAATGGTATCATCGGCACCTGCATCTGGTTTTGGAAGTAATTTGTGAGTCACGGGGACTCAGCAATCTCACACCCTCGCGATCAAGACTATTTAAGCTTATGGGTAGGTAAAAGGTATGAGGTGGAGCTGCAGCAAGCACTAGCATATCTGGTGGCTAACATACACAAATGAGAGCGAGAAGAGAAGGCAACGCACGTTCGAGAAACTATGATCAAGAAGTGATCCTAGAACTACTTACGTTCAAGCATAACCCGAGACCGTGTTCTCTTCCTGGACTCCGCCAAAAAGAGACCATCATGGCTACACACGCTGTTGATTCATTTTAATTAAGTTAAGTTTCAGGTTTTCTACAACTGAACATTAACAAATTCCCATCTACCCATAACCGCGGGCACGGCTTTCAAAAGTTCAAATCCCTGCAGGGGTGTCCCAACTTAGCCCATCACAAGCTCTCACGGTCAACGAAGGATATTCCTTCTCCCAGGATGACCCGATTAGACTCGGAATCTCGGTTACAAGACATCTCGACAATGGTAAAACTAAACCAGCAAAGCCACCCCAATGTGCCGACAAATCCCGATAGGAGCTGCGCATATCTCGTTCTCAGGGCACACCAGATTGTCCAAACTTCCGGTAGGCCAGCCCAGAGTTGCCCCTGGTGGCCACCGGCGGCTGACAAGTTGGACCAACACTCAGAGGAGCACTGGCCCGAGGGGGTTTAAAATAAAGATGACCCTTGAGTCCGCGGAACCCAAGGGAAAAAGGCTAGGTGGCAAATGGTAAAACCAAGGTTGGGCCTTGCTGGAGGAGTTTTATTCAAGGTGAACTGTCAAGGGGTTCCCATTATAACCCAACCGTGTAAGGAACGCAAAATCAAGGAACATAACACCGGTATGACGAAAACTAGGGCGGCAAGAGTGGAACAAAACACCAGGCATAAGGCCGAGCCTTCCACCCTTTACCAAGTATATAGATGCATTAAAGTAGACAAGATATAATAATGATATCCCAACAATAAACATATTCCAACAAGGAACAAACTCCAATCTTCACCTGCAACTAACAACGCTATAAGAGGGGCTGAGCAAAGCGGTAACATAGCCAAATAACAGTTTGCTAGGACAAGGTGGGTTAGATGTTTGACATGGCAATATGGGAGGCATGATAAGCAAGTGGTAGGTATCGTAGCATAGGCATAGCAATAGAGCGAGCAACTAGCAAGCAAAGATAGAAGTGATTTCGAGGGTATGGTCATCTTGCCTACAAAGTTCTCCCAGTTGACGTAAGCTTGATCCTCGTAAGCGTACTCAACAAGTTCCTCGATCACGTACTCGTCTCCCGGCTCTACCCAAAGCAAGAACACAGCAAAGGGAACCACAATCAACCACGGTGCAATGCGCAAGCAACATGATGCAAAATATGGCATGATATGCGGGAAGTAATATGCAATGCATATGCGTGCTCTGGAAGGGAAAATATTAAACTAGGCCTCAACATGGGAATCCAAGAGCGCCTCTGGAAAGATGAGTTGATTTCGGTCGAAATCGATATAAAGATCACCGGAATCGGATGCACGGTTTGCAAATGGCAACCAAAACAATAATGGCACAAAGTTGCGATTAACAGCATGGTACCATCTAAATGCATCAAGAAAAATAAGCTACTGCACTCTAACATAACAACAAAGCACATGGCAGTGATCCACTCAAGATGCTTGACAAAAGATGAACACTAAGCTATGGCTAAATCGCACAATAGCAGGTTCAAACAAGCATGGCAAAAGTGCAAAAGATATCAGGTTTTACAGACTTGGTGAAAATAACATGTCAGGATTTAACATCAGGAAGCAATGTTTAGAGTGAGATAACAACATGCAACAAGAACATATCATGGCAAAGCAAGGAATGGCATGAAACTACTCAAAGCATATAACAAAAGTCCCTTACTGACCATGAGCCAAAAGGGATCAGAAAATACAATGGCACCCATGTAAACATAGCAAGTTTCGTTAACAGATTCAGACTTAGCAGAAATCTGGGCATGGCGAAAACAGAGTTACGTAGGCATGTTTGCGAGCTCGATGCACTCACCACAAGGCATTGCATGACAAACAAAGCATACACCCAGCAAGAAGACATGTTCAATAAGCTAACCATGGCAAGAACAATCACATAGCATGCATGGATCAACTACAACAACCTCGGCAAAATTGATTAACATGTAAACAATCTGCCAGGAATATTTTATAGCAAAAGTAGAGCAAGATTGAGTCATGCTAGGGTGCTCTATAATTGCAAACAAAGACATGGATGGATAGAGCATAACAATATCTCAAAATCATCCTTACTAAACATGCTCAAAAGAGGCATGGATCACTCTGTAGCAACAAGAATACATGGCATAAAAATAACATCAGGGAAATGACTTAGAAGAATTCTAAGTCCCTGAAATCAGCAACATCACGAGAGCTACTTTGCATGATTGTGCTAATCACCACATTTATCACAAAAATACATGGCATACACCCCTGTAAAGATGGCATGGCATAGCCCAAAACACATGTAGGGATCAAGTTCATAGGAGGCACACATTAAACATGGCAAAAAATGACAAATGTCCATAATCTGTTAAGAAACAGACACTAACATTACATAGCACTCTTGCAACAGCATTTAGGGCATCAAGATGAACTCAAATGAACATGGTGCAATGGAATGAAATGAAGTGCACATCCAGACGAACAATTTGATATGCTACATGCCCAAAACGGAGCTACGAGTGCAAAGTTACGATGCGATGAAGAATGCTAAAAATAATGCAAACTAAGGACTTAGTGGAAAAAACAACCTCGAGATCTAGGGTTACTGTAGCTGGATCTAGCTCACGCGAACCGAGGCGGTGGCGCGAGCTCGCCGGAGAAGAGAGTGACCGCCGGAGTTGCCGGATCTGAACGCCGGTGACGAGGAGGATGCGGTGGGGGCCGGAGCCGGAGACGGGGGACGGCGCGGCGAGCACCGGGCGGCGCGAGGAGGTGCTCTGCGGCGGCGAGGGCAGCGGCCGCGGCGGACGGCGAGCGGCGACCCGGCGAGCTGGTGACAGCCGGCGATGGCGGCGGCGGCCGACAGCGAAGGAAGCGGCGAGGCGACACGGGAGGCGCGCGGCTCGCAGGCGGCGGCGGGCGGACGCGCGAGCCGGGAGGGCCCCGCCTGGGCCCCGGCGGGCCGGCGCGCGGGTCAGATGGCGAAGTGGGCGCGGCGCCTCAACGAACTAGGAGGCGACACGTGGCGGCGACGAGGGCGGCGGACATGTCCATCGGTGGGGACGAAATGTCCGGCGGCGCAAGGGGAAGGTTAGGGTAGGGTTTGATCCGGGATTTTTGGGGGAGGCACCTATTTATACATACAAGGAGCTAGGAGACTCCAAATTGAGCATGATTTTGGGCCACGCGATCGTGATCGAACGACCGAGAGGATGGAGGGGATTTTGGTGGGTTTTGGGCCACTTTGGAGAGGTGTTGGGCTGCAACACACATGAGGCCTTTATGGTTCCTCGGCTAACCGTTGGAGTATCAAACTAAGTCCAAATGGCACGAAACTTGACAGACGGTCTACCGGTAGTATACCAAGGCTGCTAGGCAAGTCTCGGTCCAATCCGAGAACGTTTAACACTCTCACACGAAAAGAGGTAAAAGGAGACGTCGGAGGACATAGGAGTGCCGGAATGCAAAACGGACAATGGGGAAAATGCTCGGATGCATGAGACGAACGTGTATGCAAATGCGATGTACATGATGACATGATATGAGATGCATGACAAGGACAAAAGAAACACGAAGACAAAACCCAACAACGAGGAATATCATAACTTAGTGCCGAAAATGGCAAGAGTTGGAATACAAATATGGCAAGTTACATACGGGGCGTTACACGCTGAGAGCTTGAAGCTCATTTGTGATTTCAGTGAGGCGATCAAACGTGAGCTGAACATTCTCATTGTCGTTTCTCTTGAAGCGGTTGAAGAGGTTGCGAAGGACACCGATCCTTTGATCTCTCTGGGTTGAGACGCCTTCGTTGACCTTGGAGAGCCAGTCCCAGACTAGCTTCGATGTTTCCAGAGCACTCACACGGCCGTACTGCCCTTTGGTCAGATGACCACAGATGATGTTCTTGGCAGTGGAATCCAGTTGAACGAACTTCTTGACATCAACAGTGGAGACACCTTCACCAGCCTTGGGAATGCCATTCTTGACGATATACCAGAGGTCGACATCAATGGCTTCAAGATGCATGCGCATCTTATTCTTCCAGTAGGGATATTTAGTTCCATCGAAGACGGGGCACGCAGCAAGACTTTGATTATCCCTACAGTCGACATAGCTAAAACTCCAGGTGGTTAAACCGAATCACACAGAACAAGGGAGTACCTTGCTCTTATACCAATTGAAAGTGCTAGTTATCGACTAGAGGGGGGTGAATAAGCGGTTTTTATGGAAGTCTTCAAAACATGGGAGTTTCGAAGAAAAATGATAGAAATGAGCCTATAACCATGCAGCGGAAGGTAGACTACACTAGACAAGCCATAGTCAAGTATTCAATGAAGTGAGAGCACGAAGACTAATAGCAGCTAGGCAGTACGGATCAGGATGGAAGATAGTATGAAACCAATCAGAACAAACAGTCACACAGTGAAGACAAATGGATAATGCAAACAGGCAATGACTTCACAAGGACCAACTGTAAATAAAGAGATGGGAAGGATAGAACCAGTTGCTTGTTGAAGACAATGATCTGTTGGTCCAGTTCTAGTTGCTGTGACAACTGTACGTCTGGTTAGGGAGGCTGATATTTAACTCAGAAGACCGTGTCTTCACCTTATTCCCCTTGAGCTAAGGACACCTAGTCCTCGCTCAATCACTCTGGTAAGTCTTCAAGGTAGACTTCCAAACCTTCACAGACTTCGTTCACCGGCGATCCACAATTACTCTTGGATGCTCAGTACGCGATGCCTAACCGGCTGGAGGATTCACAGTCCTCAAGTGTAACAAGTCTTTAGATCACACAGACAGGAAGACTTCAGTGATGCCTAACACTCTTTGGCTCTGGGTGTTTTAGGGCTTTGTCCTCGCAAGGATTTCTCTCTCAAAGGCTTCGAGGTGGGTTGCTCTCAAACGACAAAAGCCGTGTACTAACTCTAAGCAGCCACCAATTTATGGTGTAGGGGGTGGGATATTTATAGCCACTAGGCAACCCGACCTGATTTGTCCGAAATGACCCTGGGTCACTAAGGAACGGACACGTGTTCCAACGGTCATATTTCAAATACACGCGACAACTTTACTTGGGCTACAAGTAAAGCTGACTTATCCAGCTCTGGATAAGTTTTGCTCTCATAGTCTTTGCTCGAAGACATAGGATTTTGGTTGAGCATCACTTTAGTCATTCTGACTATGTTCACTTGGACCCCACTTAACAGTACGGTGGTTCCTATGACTCAACAAAGAAGAAAATGAAACTACGAAACAAGTCTGTCTTCGTGCTCCAAAGTCTTCATGCGATGTCTTCTCATGCCATAGTCTTTACTATGAATATCTTCACATACCACCATAGTCTTCAATGTCTTCACACATTTTTAGGGTCATCTCCGGTAGGCAAACCGAATCAATGAGGGACTACTACCAGTGTTATCCTACAATTCTCACAAACACATTAGTCCCTCAACCAGGTTTGTCGTCAACACTCCAAAACCAACTAGGGGTGGCACTAGATGCACTTACACGTGTCTTCTAGTTATTCGCAATGACAAAGCCATAGAGACAAGCAGTAGTAGTAAGAGTTGAGTAATGAGTGGGACCGAAAAGATCCATGTGGAGCAGTTCGAAGGGTCGAGTAGTTGTCATGATTGTCTTCGAGGGATGTTTGGCCCTCGTCATCTTTCCTGCTTCACAGGCACCGCATAAGTGATCTTTCTTGAACTTGACGCCCTCGATGCCTATGACATGCTTCTTCTTTGCAAGGGTGTGGAGGTTCCTCATGCCAGCATGCCCTAGCCTCCGATGCCAGAGCCAGCATTCTAAAGCTTTTGCTAGAAGACAGTCGGCAAGCTGCGGTCCTGCTGAGAAATCTACCACGTATAAATCATCTTTCTGATACCCTTCAAACACTAGAGACTTGTCAGATTCCATTAGAACAAGGCAGCGATATTTTCCAAACATTACGATCATGTTCAAGTCGCAAAGCATTGAGATAGACATTAAGTTGAAGCCAAGGGATTCAACAAGCATGACTTTATCCATGTGTTGATCCTTTGAGATTGCAACTCTACCTAGACCCAATACCTTACTTTTACCAGTGTCAGCAAATGTGATGTGACTCTTGTCGGATGGACGTAAGGTTGAGTCCATAAGAAGGCTTCTTTTTCCAGTCATGTGATTGGTACACCCACTATCAATAATCCATTCTGAAGACGCTGGTGTCGTACCCTACAGTGCAGTTAGGGGGATAGGCTTCACGAAGAGAATTGTGAAGCAAAAACATTTGACGAACCAGTGGGTTATGAAAGCTTAGATCCAGATTAGGACTGATAGGGAGAGTAGCAAGCGATTCAGGAACGAAGTGCATAGTAATACCATTCGGGCATTTGATCTTGCGCCCTACAAGATGTTAAGGTCCCCAGCAATAGCGTCAGACGATTTTGGTTTTCTGCTGGAGACCCTTCCCTGCAAAAGAGAGTTAAGCTTTCTTAGCCACCCACATCTTCAAGGGTGGCTTAGAAGCAATAAGTCTAAGTGCAGCATCTGAGAACTTTGGCTTTGGAGCCCTAGCAAACAGTCTTGCAGGCAGACAATAGTACTCATAAGAATAAGCAGAATAGTTCTTGGTCTTATGAACATGGCGGTTTGATGAACCGCGCTCATATTCATAGGCCTGAGTATGGTTTCCCTGCAAAACATTTGCGTTAGTGCGACTCAGGTGAGTCCTCTGTCTGTATGAAGCTGTAGGATCTAAAGTATGTCTAGAGGGGGGGTGATTAGACTACTTGACCAAATAAAAACTTAACCTTTTCCCAATTTTAGTTCTTGGCAGATTTTAGCTATTGTAGGACAAGTCAAGCAATCATCACACAATTCAAGCAAGCATGCAAAGAGTATATTGGCAGCGGAAAGTAAAGCATGCAACTTGCAAGAATGTAAAGGGAAGGGTTTGGAGGATTCAAACGCAATTGGAGACACGGATGTTTTTCCCGTGGTTCGGATAGGTGGTGCTATCCTACATCCACGTTGATGGAGACTTCAACCCACGAAGGGTAACGGTTGCGCGAGTCCACGGAGGGCTCCACCCATGAAGGGTAATGGTTGCGCGAGTCCACGGAGGGCTCCACCCACAAAGGGTCCACGAAGAAGCAACCACCCACGAACGGTCCACGAAGAAGCAACCACCCACGAAGGGTCCACGAAGAAGCAACCTTGTCTATCCCACCATGGCCATCGCCCACGAAGGACTTGCCTCACTAGCGGTAGATCTTCACGAAGTAGGCGATCTCCTTGCCCTTACAAACTCCTTGGTTCAACTCCACAATCTTGTCGGAGGCTCCCAAGTGACACCTAGCCAATCTAGGAGACACCACTCTCCAAGAAGTAACAAATGGTGTGTTGATAATGAACTCCTTGCTCTTGTGCTTCAAATGATAGTTTCCCCAACACTCAACTCTCTCTCATAGGATTTGGATTTTGTGGAAAGAAGATTTGAGTGGAAAGCAACTTGGGGAAGGCTAGAGATCAAGATTCATATGGTAGGAATGGAATATCTTGGTCTCAACACATGAGTAGGTGGTTCTCTCTCAGAACATATGAGTTGGAATTGTGTATGTGTTCTGATGGCTCTCTCCACGAATGAAGAGGAGGTGGAGGGGTATATATAGCCTCCACACAAAATCCAACCATTACACACAGTTTTCCAATCTCGGTGGGACCGAATCAACAAACTCAGTCGGACCGAAAAGGTAAACCTAGTGACCGTTAGAGATTTTCGGTGGGACTGACATGCAACTCGGTAGGACCGATATGGTTAGTGTTTGGGCATAACGTAATCTCGATGAGACCGATTACACAAACTCGGTGAGACCGAGTTTGGTAATAAGCTAACCAGAGAGTTGGTCAGGTAAACTCGGTGGGACCGATTTGCTCTTTCGGTGAGACCGAAAAGTTACAAAAAGGAAACATAGAGTTTACACTGCAATCTCGGTGGGACCGATTCGCTCTTTCGGTGAGACCGAAAAGTTACGAAAGGGAAACAGAGAGTTTGCAATCCCATCTCAGTGAGACCGAGATCCCTATCGATAGAACCGAATTGCTAGGGTTTGGCAGTGGCTTATGACAAGTGAAACTCGGTGGCGCCGGATAGAAAGAATCGGTAGGACCGAGTTTGGCTTAGGGTTTAGGTCATATGTGGATATGGGAAAGTAGTTGAGGGTTTTGGAGCATATCACTAAGCACATGAAGCAAAAGGCTCATTAAGCAACACCTCATCCCTCCTTGATAGTATTGGCTTTTCCTAAAGACTCAATGTGATCTTGGATCACTAAAATATAAAATGAAGAGTCTTGAGCTTTTGAGCTTGAGCCAATCCTTTGTCCTTAGCATTTTAAGGGTTCCACTTTCACATCCATGCCATGCCAATCATTGAGCTTTCCTGAAATAGTCATCTTGGAATAGCATTAGCTCAATGAGCTATATGTTGTTATGAATTACCAAAACCACTTAGGGATAGTTGCACTTTCAATCTCCCCCTTTTTGGTAATTGATGACAACATATAGATCAAAGCTTCGACAAATGATAATAAGCATGAAATATATCGTCGCTTTGAGAAGTATGTGACAAGTAAGAGCTCCCCCTAAATTTGTGCATATTTAAAATTTGCTTTGGACTGCAAATGCACAAAGAGTTAGAGTCATGGGTTACTCTTCCATGTCACATACATCTTGGTGGAGCGCTTAAAATGATAAGAATGAAATACATGCACTCATCACCAAGAATAGTGAATGATCACATAAGATAGATAAGATGATAATATTAAGCAAACATAGTTCGAAAAAACACCAAATAAAACAAGAGAGACTAAAAGCAACACTCTCTCTCGAAGCCTATGATCTATACATTTTCTCCCCCTTTGGCAACAAGTTACCAAAAAGTTCCTAGAAAATGCATAGTGCTAAGTCGACACTCAGGCTTGATCTTCAGGTGGTGGTGGAGTCCGGAGCACTCCAATGATGAAGCCTTCTGTAGACGTGGTCGGAGTCGAGGCTGAAGTGGACGCTGGAGCTGGTGGAACTAAGGCTGTAGCTGGTGCAGACGTGGTGGCTCTGGGGTTAGCAACTGGCACTGCAGACGACCTCGGACCTCGTGGCACTCTGGCAAAGGCATCAGTTGTAGTCTTGCCTCTCCTCTCCTGCATGTCATCCTGGAGCTGCTCCACTGCAGTCTAAATCTCTGTCACTTTGACATCCAAGTCATAGAACTTTTGTTCCATGATCCTCTCTAAGCTTGCCTGGTTCTGAGTTAGGGTGGCTAGTCCTTGCTCAATCCGCAGGGTGGATGCAATCAAGTAACCAAGCTGCTCTTGTTTGGTTTTTAGGAAATATTCAGATGCCTCCTCTTGAGTAGGCATCTTGGCAGCTTTCTCCTTCCTCGCCTTCTCCTTCTTGGCTTGTGCTTGGGCAGATGATGGCTCATTCTCAGTCATGACCACTTGATTTTCTTCAAAGTCTGGACGGATGGGCAGGTGTTCCTTGTCCAATAAGTATATGCCCGTGCCCATCTTAGAGTTGATGAGCTCCTGAATCTGTGGGGCATATCCACAGCTCCTCTTCTGGTCTGCTGCTGTCCTCTTGATAGTTTCAATCATAAGGCTCATGACTTTGAATTTCTGTGGCACGTCAAAGATATGAAGCAAGTTGATCGCGTGGCCCCTGGTCATCTTGTGATCTCTAGACTTGGGCAATAGGGTGTGCCTAAGAATCCAGTTGATGGTTGGCAGCCCTGACAGAAGATAGTGTACTGAGCCAAACTTGAACGTATCAAGTGCTTCATTTGGAATCTCCTTGTACATGTTTGACATTGAGTTGTGGTCCATCTTCTTCTTGGCATAAATGTCCAAGTCATCATCATGCTCTTCTGGGGCATTAATCAGCTGAGCCCATTCAGCAACTGTAGACTGGTACCTCGTACCCTCTGACATCCATACAATCCTGCCATCTGGATAGAAATGGGCTGTGGAGTAGAACTGCATGATGAGTTCCTCGTTCCACTTTGTGAGCTTCTGCCCAACAAAGTACTCTACTCCACATGCCTTGAAGCTGTCCTGCACTCCAGGGTAGTACTCTTCGTTGTCCTTGATGTATTGCCAATCAACCCATCTCATATCACAGACAATTGGCTTCTTGTCTAGCAGCACTGTCTCATAAAAGTCTTGCTGCTCCTTGGTGTGAAACCTGTAGTCAACTGCAGTCCTTCTCCTTGAAGCATACGGGTCTGCTTCTCTCCACTTCCGGAGCCCTGAGTCTCTCCTGAGTTTCATATCCTCAGCCACAGGATGAGCATCGTTGTGGTCTGGGATCTTGGGCTTGAGCTTTCTAAGAACATTCTCTTCTTCTTCTGCAGCTTCAGGCACTGGGGCCTTGTTCTTCTCAGTAGCTGGGATGCTTCTTGTGTTCCTCTTTGGCTTTGGCTTTGGAGCTGGCTTGGCCTTGGAAGCAGCTGCCCCTGTTCTTATGGCATCACCCATCAACTTGGGTGCCTTAGGTGCTAGTGCAGCTACCTCTTCTTCTTCCTCCTCATCTTCCATGATGGAAGCCTTGCCAAGCACTCTGGCTACAGTTTTCTTCACCCTTTCTTTCCTCTTCTTGCCTTCAGCAGCAACTGGCTCAATGGGAGTGGGCTTCTCAGTTGAAGCTCTGGCCTTTGACATAGGCTGCCTGCCTGCTGGCCTTTTGATCTTCATCCCTGGTTTTATGCCCTGTGCTGGCTCAACTCTCTTGGAGGTTGCTTCCTCTTCTGCCACATAATCCTCATCTTCTGAGTCTGAGGTTCTCTTCTTTCTCTGTCTTGTGGCAGCTTTAGGCAGATTGCTAGGGGTGCTCCTGCTGCCATCATCTGAGGAACTTGAGGGACTAGTGCCCTCACTCATCTGCACTTGCTGCTCTGACAAGTTCTAGCTATCACTTTGGTCTGACATGATGCAAACTCTGACTGCTGACCCTGTGAATAGGTTATAGATGAGATAGAGTGGATAAGCATCACAAAATGCAGAGATTTTTGCAAAAGAATAATTCAAAAACTTAGTTTTAGTTTCCCACTGAAAGGATCTCGGATCTACCGATTTCTAAACTCAGTGATACCGAAGCAGTTTTGCCACCTAAACTAGTGAACTCGGTCAGACCGAGTCACAGTTCGGTGGCACCGAGACTGCTAGGGTTTCACAGAGTTCCAAAATCGGTCACACTGATAAGTAATTCTTGGTCAGACCGAGTCTCACTTGTGCAATGGCATAAGCCAAATCGGTGGGACCGAGTTTTTCAACTCGGTGGGTCCGAGATGGTTTCGGCGGAAACCTAACCCTAAAATTTTCGAATTAAACCTAATCTACGAGTTCATTGACTGGATAGAAGTTTAACAAACGTGGCAAGAATCATGATGATCACAATGTGCTAAGAATCGGATTGGGGAATAGCACAAAGATCGAGTCCATACCCTAGTTCGGCGGAGACTCGCTACGGCGGCAACGGCGGGGTTGAATTTCCGTTGACGGTGACGGAGACCAGCGACTGGAGGCGGCTGGCGGCGAGGAGACGATCCGGATACCAAGTTGGCAGAGCAGGCTATCGCGCGGGCGAAGGGGTTCGGAGAAATTTCCAAATTTTTGCCCGTGACTTAATATAGCCCGACCCTGTCGGTGTGACCGAGTGGAACAACTCGGTGGCACCGAGATGCAAAACTGTATACAGTTGTTGCAACTCGGTGTGACCGAATGGTTCAAATCGGTTGCACCGAGATCGAAAACCTAGATCAACTTAATGATCTTGGTAGGACCGAAAGTAGGGTATCGGTCAGACCGAGAATCATAAAGAGGTTTTGGAAGTTTAAGTCTATGACGAATCGGGGACTCCGAGCGCTCCTCACACAGAGTGGTTCGAATCTGACTTGATCAAATTTTGTGATGTAGCATGAATAGAGTTTGAGACGAGAAAAGCATAGATAGCTAGAGGAGGTTCTTAGGCATTCTTGTCCATCCACTTGGCAAAAGTAAATAAAACCAAACAATCAAAACAACAAGTGGATGTCCTCGAATGAGTAAAATATGTAACCAGCATGCTCACACAATAAGATGGCAAATGAAATATGTGACAAGGCATGCACAACCAATTCTAGCATCTATCAAGCAATTTGCGATGACAAGGTCATCTATATATGAGTATATTGACTTAGGAGTCAAGTGAGAACACTTGATCATAGGTCATACTCATCGTTTAAGCTCAAGTGGGGTTACCACTTTTACATAAAGCATTGTTGTGTTCACATCTTTAGAGTTGCTTTAGCTCAAGTCTTAGAGTAAAGCTCCCCCTAGATGTGATATCCCCCCTTAGAGGGATGAACTAACCTCGGGTTTTGTCGATGATGACTTCATGTAGATGTTGAAGATGTGGATGCTCAATGTTGATGTAGATCACTTGGAGCTATCCATTTGAGTGAATTGCACTTTCAATACCTACATGGGTTAGTCCCACAAGGAACAAGCAAGGATATCCATAGACATAGAGTGATGCACACACAAGATGATGTCCATGAAAACTTTTAGGTTACCTTGTCCCTTGTCTTACCAACAAGAGGGTTTGTGACTCCTTGAACTAGTGCAAGATGTGGAAGTTGATTGCACTTGTTCTTACCAAAATGATAAGAGTGAAGTATGTTGGCGGAGTCACCCTCAAGAACTCTCTAGTTCTTCTTCTTTTGGATCCACACCATCTTGATAGGAATCCTTGGAGTTGCAGTCGTACTTGATGAAGTGGAACTTGAAGTAGTCTTGGGAATCCACTTGACTAAGGTCTTAGGAGCTTCTTCAAATGCATCAATTTCCTCTTGAAGCTTGTCCTTGCCTTTTTGCTTGTAGTATTGTGGTGGAAGATCATCTTGAGCTTGTGTCCCCTTGAAAGAAGTATCATACTTCTCTTGTTGAGGAACAAACTTTGTCTTGGGGTATTGATCTTATTCCCACTCAACTCCATTGGCATTGAACTTTCGTTCAAAACCAACACCTTGATTCTTTCGGTGCATTCCTTGCTTGCACACAATTTCCTCGAATTGCTTACTCCCGGCAAGGCTTTTGTACACTCCTTTCTCTATAATTCCCTTCAATAAGCTATTTTCTTGCTCAAGTGTAACTTGGCTAAGAGAATCATTAGTGGAATCAAGACAACTACTAGAAGCAACAATATTGGATTTAGCATGATCATCGTTACTGCTAGAGGAAGAATCTTTCTTGTTCTTGTTACTAGACTTGACTTGAGGCATGTAAGTGGATAAGAGTAAACGCTTGGCAATGTAAGAAGAACTTTTCTTGCGGAGATCGTCATTGATTGCTTTTAAGAACTCATGCTCTTGCTCAAGATTGAGCTTTTCAAAGCGTAATTTCTCATGAGCTCTTAAAAGTTCTCGATGATCTTCGAAGATAGTTTCATGAGCTAACTTAAGAGTGTTTAGTTCTTTAGTTAGAGCCTCAATCTTCTCCTTATCATTGTCATTTGTTTTATCTTGATTAGCATGATTAATTGACGTTTCATCATAGTATTCATCACTAGAGTTGTCAACAAGCAAATCATCACCTAACAAGTCATCTTCATCACTATTGAAATCAACATACTCGGGGTGTGTTACCTTAGGACCTTTGGCCATGAAGCATCTTCCAATTCCTTCATTTGGTGAGTCAAATATGTCGTAGGAGTTGTTTGACACAAGTGCTAGACCGGCAACACCTTCATCTTGAGTATCTTCGGAGTAGGAGTGATAACTTCTTTCGGAGTGGCTGTCGGAGTCGGAGCCGGATACCCATTCACCAACATGAGCTTGATGTCTTCGTTTTGTGTAGCTCCTTGATGATTTTTCCTTCCTTTCCGAATCCTTGCTTCTCCGTGAGTATCTTCGTTCATAACGATCATCTCTACTCCTTCTCTCTCTTGGTGGTGATTCTTTGCTTCTTCTTTTTGGAGAATCTTCTCTTCTCTTGTAGGGAGTCGTACACTCATTGGAATAGTGTCCGGGTCTTCCACAACTATAGCAGTTTCGCTCTCGACTAGAAGATCTTTTGTCATTGTAGGACCTTGACTTGAAGCTTCTATCTTTGCTTCTACTCTTGTAGAACTTGTTGAAGTTCTTCACCATTAAGCTCAATTCTTCATTGAAGTTTTGTTTCTCACTTGATGATGTAGGGGCTTCACATGAGGCTTTGTAGGCACCACTTGATTTTTTGTGAAGTTCCTCTTTATCCTTAAGTGACATCTCATGAGCAACAATTCTTCCAATCACCTCCGTTGGCTTGAGATCTTTGTAATTGGGCATCATTTGGATCAATGTGCACACGGTATCATATTTTCCATCCAAGGCTCTTAGAATCTTCTTGATGATGAATCTATCAGTCATCTCTTCACTTCCTAAGCCGGCAATCTCATTTGTGATGAGAGCAAGCCTAGAGTACATTTCAGCGACACCTTCACCATCCTTCATTTTGAACTTGTCAAGTTGACTTTAAAGCACATCCAACTTGGATTCCTTGACGGAGTCGGTACCTTCGTGCATATCAATCAAAGTGTCCCAAATTTCCTTTGCATTCTCAAGACGGCTGATTTTGTTGAATTCTTCGGGGCACAATCCGTTGAAGAGAATATCACAAGCTTGAGCATTGTATTGCAACATCCTCAACTCATCCGCGGTAGCTTCACGGTTTGGTTCTTTCCCATCAAAGAAGTCACCTTGCAAACCAACACACACAATAGCCCAAACGACGGGGTTATGTCCAAGAATATGCATTTTCATTTTATGCTTCCAACTAGCAAAATTAGTACCATCAAAGTAAGGACCTCTACGGTGATAATTTCCCTCGCTAGACGCCATACTCTCCTAGGTTGTGAAACCAAGGCTATGACCACCAAAAGCTATAGAGATCAAAGCAAATGGAGACCAAAGCTCTGATACCACTTGTAGGATCAAAAGTATGTCTAGAGGGGGGGTGATTAGACTACTTGACCAAATAAAAACTTAACCTTTTCCCAATTTTAGTTCTTGGCAGATTTTAGCTATTGTAGGACAAGTCAAGAAATCATCACACAATTCAAGCAAGCATGCAAAGAGTATATTGGCAGCGGAAAGTAAAGCATGCAACTTGCAAGAATGTAAAGGGAAGGGTTTGGAGGATTCAAACGCAATTGGAGACACGGATGTTTTTCCCGTGGTTCGGATAGGTGGTGCTATCCTACATCCACGTTGATGGAGACTTCAACCCACGAAGGGTAACGGTTGCGCGAGTCCACGGAGGGCTCCACCCACGAAGGGTAATGGTTGCGCGAGTCCACGGAGGGCTCCACCCACGAAGGGTCCACAAAGAAGCAACCACCCACGAAGGGTCCACGAAGAAGCAACCACCCACGAAGGGTCCACAAAGAAGCAACCTTGTCTATCCCACCATGGCCATCGCCCACGAAGGACTTGCCTCACTAGCGGTAGATCTTCACGAAGTAGGCGATCTCCTTGCCCTTACAAACTCCTTGGTTCAACTCCACAATCTTGTCAAAGGATCCCAAGTGACACCTAGCCAATCTAGGAGACACCACTCTCCAAGAAGTAACAAATGGTGTGTTGATAATGAACTCCTTGCTCTTGTGCTTCAAATGATAGTCTCCCCAACACTCAACTCTCTCTCATAGGATTTGGATTTTGTGGAAAGAAGATTTGAGTGGAAAGCAACTTGGGGAAGGCTAGAGATCAAGATTCATATGGTACGAATGGAATATCTTGGTCTCAACACATGAGTAGGTGGTTCTCTCTCAGAACATATGAGTTGGAATTGTGGATGTGTTCTGATGGCTCTCTCCATGAATGAAGAGGAGGTGGAGGGGTATATATAGCCTCCACACAAAATCCAACCATTACACACAGTTTTCCAATCTCGGTGGGACCGAATCAACAAACTCGGTCGGACCGAAAAGGTAAACCTAGTGACCGTTAGAGATTTTCGGTGGGACTGACATGCAACTCGGTAGGACCGATATGGTTAGAGTTTGGGCATAACGTAATCTCGATGAGACCGATTACACAAACTCGGTGAGACCGAGTTTGGTAATAAGCTAACCAGAGAGTTGGTCAGGTAAACTCGGTGGGACCGATTTGCTCTTTCGGTGAGACCGAAAAGTTACAAAAAGGAAACATAGAGTTTACACTGCAATCTCGGTGGGACCGATTTGCTCTTTCGGTGAGACCGAAAAGTTACAAAAAGGAAACATAGAGTTTACACTGCAATCTCGGTGGGACCGATTCGCTCTTTCGGTGAGACCGAAAAGTTACGGAAGGGAAACAGAGAGTTTGCAATCCCATCTCAGTGAGACCGAGATCCCTATCGGTAGAACCGAATTGCTAGGGTTTGGCAGTGGCTTATGACAAGTGAAACTCGGTGGCGCCGGATAGAAAGAATCGGTAGGACCGAGTTTGGCTTAGGGTTTAGGTCATATGTGGATATGGGAAAGTAGTTGAGGGTTTTGGAGCATATCACTAAGCACATGAAGCAAAAGGCTCATTAAGCAACACCTCATCCCTCCTTGATAGTATTGGCTTTTCCTAAAGACTCAATGTAATCTTGGATCACTAAAATATAAAATGAAGAGTCTTGAGCTTTTGAGCTTGAGCCAATCCTTTGTCCTTAGCATTTTGAGGGTTCCACTTTCACATCCATGCCATGCCAATCATTGATCTTTCCTGAAATAGTCATCTTGGAGTAGCATTAGCTCAATGAGCTATATGTTGTTATGAATTACCAAAACCACCTAGGGATAGTTGCACTTTCAGAAGCCTTTGGACCGTATGAAGCATGTGGTCTGGGGTTTGTCTTCTTCATCTGTGGTGTCATGTTGACATTCACAGGAAGATTTTCCAAACACTTTTTCGGCACCCAGATCTTCTTCATAGGCGGCCCATTCCTGCAGTTAGTACCAATATACCCGGCGAACACTTCACCATTCTGATTCCTAAACAGTTTATAGTTTGCATCAAAGGATTCATCAATGACAATGGGGTTAGCACAAGTGAAGCCAGATAGATTGGATGGATCTGCTGAAGGTTCCTTTGCAGCAACCCATGTGGTTTTGGGGTACTGCTCAGGTTTCCAGTAAGAGCCATCAGCATTCATTTTCCTTACGAACCCAACGCCCTCTTTCCTTGGGTTTCGGTTCAGGATCTGCCTTTTGAGGACATCACATAGTGTCTGATGCCCTTTAAGACTTTTGTACATCCCTGTTTCAAGCAATGTCTTCAACCTAGCATTCTCATCAGCAATAGAAGTGGTATCCTCAGCAGAGGGGTTAGTTCCCACACCAACAGTTGAAGATATTGCAACAGTAGCAGCAGTAGAACATTCAGCAACAGAAGTAGCATTATCTCGCTCAATGCATTTAAGACATGGTGGTTCAAATCCTTCCTGAGCGGAACTGATCTGTTCGGCGCGAAGTGACTCGTTTTCCTTTTGAAGATCTTCATGAGCCGCTCTCAATTTCTCAAGATCTTGCTTCCTTTGAAGATAATCATAGGAAATCTTTTCATGAGTTGTTGAGAGCGTTTCATGACAACTTTCAAGTTCCTCATACTTAACGTGAAGATTTTTTATGTCTTCAATAAAGGACTCAGATCGAGTCATTTCAGCGCCTAACAGATCATCGCTTTTGTCTAACAGTTTTTGAATATGTTCCATAGCTTTCTGTTGTTCAATTGCAATTTTAGCAAGTGTTTTGTAGCTGGGTCTTGAACCACAATCAGAGTCATCTTCACTAGATGTTTGATAGTGAGTAGTGCGTGTGTTTACCTTGGCACCGCGTGCCATGAAGCAGTAGGTAAGAGCGGAGTAGTCCTTGTCATTTGCATCGGTGTCGGTGATGAAGTCATTGTCTTCAGTGTTGAAGATGGACTTGGCAACGTATGCTGTAGCCAGACTTGCAACGCCAGAATCGGACTCCTCCTCAGACTCCACCTCCGCCTCCTCAGAAGCGGACTCCTCCTCTGAATCCATTTCCTTGCCAACAAACGCACGTGCCTTGCCAGATGAGCTCTTCTTGTGTGATGAAGACATTGAGGAAGACTTGGAAGAAGACTTTGAGTATTTCTTCTTCTTCTTGTCGTCAGAGTCATATTCCTTGCTCTTCTTCTTATTTTTGTTCTCAGTGTCCCACTGCGGACACTCAGAGATGAAGTGGCCAGGTTTCTTGCACTTGTGACATGTTTTCTTCTTGTAGTCATGAGCAGAAGCTTCATCATTCCTTGAGCTTGATCGTGAAGACTTTCTGAAACCTTTATTCTTGGTGAATTTTTGGAACTTCTTCACAAGCATAGCAAGTTCCCTTCCAATGTCTTCAGGATCATCAGAACTACTGTCAGATTCTTCTTCAAATGAGGAGACAGCTTTTGCCTTCAAGGCATGAGTTCGCCCATAGTTTGGACCGTAGATATCTCTTTTCTCAGAAAGCTGAAACTCATGTGTGTTGAGCCTCTCAAGTATGTCAGACGGATCGAGTGTCTTGAAATCAGGACGTTCTTGAATCATCAGGGCTAGGGTGTCAAACGAACTATCAAGTGATCTCAGTAGTGTCTTGACGACTTCATGCTTGGTGATCTCAGTAGCGCCAAGGGCTTGAAGCTCATTTGTGATGTCAGTGAGTCGATCAAAGGTGAGCTGGACATTCTCATTTTCATTTCTCTGATCTCTCTGGGTTGAGACGCCTTCGTTGACCTTGGAGAGCCAGTCCCAGACTAGCTCAGATGTTTCCAAAGCACTCACACGGCCATACTGTCCTTTGGTCAGATGACCACAGATGATATTCTTGGCAGTAGAGTCCAGTTGAATGAACTTCTTGACATCAGCAGCAATGACACCTTCTCCAGCCTTCGGAACGCAGTTCTTGACGACATACCATAGGTCGACGTTAATGGCTTCAAGATGCATACGCATCTTATTCTTCCAGTAGGGATATTCAGTTCCATCAAAGACGGGGCACGCAGCGGAGACTTTAATTATCTCTGCAGTCGACATAGCTAAAACTCCAGGTGGTTAAACCGAATCACACAGAACAAGGGAGTACCTTGCTCTGATACCAATTGAAAGTGCGTTATATCGACTAGAGGGGGGGTGAATAGGCGATTTTTATGAAAGTCTTCAAAACGTGGAAGTTTCGAAAACAAACGATAGAAATAAACCTATTACCATGCAGCAGAAGGTAGACTACACTAGGCAAACCATAGTCAAGTATTCAATGAAGTGAAAGCACAATGACTAATAGCAGCTAGGTAGTAAGGATCAGGTAGGAAGATATTCTGAAGCCAAACAGAACACGCAATCACTCAGTGAAGACAAAAGATAGTGCAATCATACAATGACTTCACAAGGACCAACAGTAAGTAAAGGGAAGGGAAGGATGAAACCAGTGACTCGTTGAAGACAATGATTTGTTGGACCAGTTCCAGTTGCTGTGACAACTATACGTCTGGTTAGGGCGGCTAGGTATTTAAACCTGAGGACACACAGTCCCGGACACCTAGTCCTGAACACGCAGCTCAGGACACCTAGTCCTCACCGTATTCCCCTTGAGCTAAGGTCACACAGACCTCGCCCAATCACTCTGGTAAGTCTTCAAGGTAGACTCCCAAACCTTCACAGACTTTGTTCACCGGCAATCCACAATGGCTCTTGGATGCTCAGAACGCGACGCCTAACCGGCTGGAGGATTCACAGTCCTCAAGTGTAATAAGTCTTCAGATCACACAGACAAGAAGACTTAAGTGATGCCTAACACTCTTTGGCTCTGGGTGGTTAGGGCTTTATCCTCGCAAGGAATTCTCTCTCAAAGGCTTCGAGGTGGGTTGCTCTCAAACGACAAAATCTGTACTCTAACTCTGAGCAGCTAACCGTTTATGGTTGTAGGGGGTGGGCTATTTATAGCCACTAGGCAACCCGACCTGATTTGTCCGAAATGACCCTGGGTCACTAAGGAACTGACACGTGTTCCAAGGGTCAGATTTCAAACTCACACGGCAACTTTGCTTGGGCTACAAGCAAAGCTGACTTGTCCGACTCAGGACAAGATTTGCTCTCATGGTCTTCACTCGAAGACATAGGTTTTGGTTAAGCATCACTTCAGTCATTCTGACTGGTTCTCTTGGACCCCTTTGACATCGATGTCTTCATACATTTTTAGGGGTCATCTCTGGTAGGAAAACCGAATCAATGAGGGACTTCTACCTGTGTTATCCTGCAATTCTCACAAACACATTAGTCCCTCAACTAGGTTTGTCGTCAATACTCCAAAACCAACTAGGGTGGCACTAGATGCACTTACAATCTCCCCCTTTTTGGTGATTGATGACAAACTAGTTGAAGTTTTCAACGGGGAATATAATATGTGAAATTGTAAGAGGGTAGGGAATTGTCTTCATAAGCTGTGAGGGCTCCCCCTGAAGATGTGCATATAAGTAATTTGCTTTTGGAATGCAAATGCACATGGCAGGTTGTGCTTGTGGAGATCCTCTTCAACTTATGATGACAATCCACTATGCATGTGAAGGTATGTGAAGATAATGACATGCATAATGGAAAATGGACGTCTGCAAAATGATCTAAGTGCGGAATTTATCGTCGCACATGCGGAAATTATCGTCGCATCACGAAGTAGCAAATAAGTAGCAGACGACCATCGAGTTTAGGTGTTACAACTCAAAGAACCAAATGTATCAAAACGAGAGTTGTAAACACGAAGCAAAATATAAAGCAACCGCCCATATGGACCCGCTTGAAGACTATCAAACTCATATGCTTCTCCCCCTTTTGTCAGTAAGGACCAAAAAGGTTTGAAGACATAGAGCATCTACTCGTTCCCATGAAGAGTAGGTGAAGCAGCAGGGTCATCGGTGGTGTTCGGCGGTACAGAAGAACTTGGAGCAGTGTCGAAGCATGCTAAAGGAGGTGGCGGTGAAGTAGCATCGTCTTCATCCTCGATCACTCTGGCATTCACAGTTGCAGCAGAGGAAGAGAACTCAGAGTCTTCAAGAGATGGAGTTCGTCGCAGCACTGCCCTTCGAGGAGGTGTGGAGTCAAACTTCAAGCGTGCAGAGAAGCCATCCTCTTGAAGATCATCTTCAGAGCACATCAGCGTCAGCCCTTTCCATGTGCGTCGAGAGGTTTCATGGGCAACAAAGGCATTCTTGGTGGCAAGATTGCGAATGCGGTTGACGTCCACCAAGAGGCTTTGCATTTGGCGCTTCATCCAGTCATGATGCCTATCCTGTTTCTGATGAAGAGACACCAGAAGCTCTCGGTCATTGAGAACACGAGTGCGCTTCTTGGGTCGTTGGGCAATTGTGCTATCGGTGGCTTCAGAAAGGGCGGGATGTGGTGCATGTGTAGTTCCAGCCAAAGGATACACACGAGTGACTGCTTCAACTCCTTCAATGTTCTGAGAAAAACTTTGATGCTCCGCATTCTGAAGACTTAGAGGTTCCTTGGCAGGCTCAGGATAAATGGCTTCAACAGACATATCCACATCGGGCAGAAAGATCCAATGATTGCGAGCAGATGGCTGATATGAGATAGCGGAGTGGAGTTTAATCAGCCGCATTATCCATGGAGCGTAGAACTTCAAGCCAAAAAGATCAGAGCCTGATGCAGCAAGTTGGCGGATGAAGAAGTCCTGTGCATTGAAGCATTTGCCATGAAGAATATAGAAGACCAAAGTCTTCATTGCACCTTCCAGCTTGGCATGTGGAGAATGTCCTTTGATGGGCCAGAGAGTTCGCCTTTTGATGTGATAAATAGTCCTTGGCAGATACTCAAGGTCTTCAACAAGGAACTCCTTAGGATATGCAGCATCTTGTGGCAATGGCTTCATCATACTGAGCATCTGACTCATGTTTGGTTCAGGCTTTTGAAAGATGCTCTCCATAGCTTCACTGTGAAGCTGACAGCCAGGTTCGTAGAGATCGCCAGGAGTGGGCAGACCAGTGAGCTCAATGATATCAAAGGCTTTGGCTTCATGATGAACATTTCCTGTCATCCACTCTAGGACCCAAGTCTTCGGATCTCTGTTGTACCCACGGATGTGTAGTGTGGCATAGAATTGGAGCAGCAACTCTTCATTCTAGTGCTCTTGGTCGGTGACAAACGGCAGCAATCCAACCTCTTTGAAGCAATCCAGAGCTTCTTCTAGACAGGGCAGACCAGCTATTGCTTCAATGTCAAGACGCTTATGTGGGAAGATGCGACCTTGATTGTATAGAATGCAGGAGTAATAGCTCCGCTGAGGATAGCTCCAGAACCGATCAGAAGATATTCTTTCCCTTGAGTAGGGGTTCCTAGAGCTATTGAAGAAAGTGTTGTCTGCTTTGAAGCCATTGACATTGAAGGATCCAGGTGCTGATGCAGGACCTGGAAAC
Organism: Triticum urartu; assembly: GCF_056163025.1. Classification (NCBI taxonomy): domain Eukaryota; kingdom Viridiplantae; phylum Streptophyta; class Magnoliopsida; order Poales; family Poaceae; genus Triticum; species Triticum urartu. The sequence goes on from NC_141879.1 coordinate 192,860,432, forward strand.
CTGGGCAATCTTGGGATTGGCTTCTGTACCTGAGGCCTATGCTCAACACGATAGTCGAACTGAGGACCAGCAGCAGGTGCAGGAACAGAAGCAGTAGGATCAGTGGCTTCGCTGACTTCTGGTGCTTGGGTTGGTGAAGGCTCCACATTGGCTTCAGCCATGACAGCGTAAGTGGCGTCGGTGGCAGCCTCAAGATTCTCAACCTCCACTTGACGAGCTGGAGGGTCGGTCACAGTCACGTTCTCCTCGAGAACAGCTTCTTGGTGGGACGGGGGAGTAGCAGCTTTTGGGGTTTCTTCTTCATCGGCTGATGCAGCCGGAATGTCTTCAGCAGTAGCTTCAGACCCAGAGACTGGAGGCCTTGGTCCTTTGCGAAGCCTGCGTAACGCTGGCGATGCCTGTGGAGTTGGAGTTGGCTGGGCCTCAAAGTCTTCTTCTTCTTGTGCTTGTGGGTGATCAGCCCATGATGCATCCTGAGCAATTAGCGTCAGAGGACGACCAATACTGATGAGCTCGCTGTGCGTTAGCACAGGTGATGATACCTATTGGTGCTCGAGCTGAGGAAGAACTGCATCATCTTCAACATGGTCATGGTGACCAATGTCTTCAGCGGCGATGGGATCAGCTGCTGGAAAGTCTTTAGCTTCATGAGCCTCTGTGAAAGCAGGCTCATGGACAGTCAGTTGACGCTCTTGAGGTTTAGCGTCAGGGCGAACCATGGAGATGGGTTCAACAATCAAGGGCTCTGTGGGAGCAACCCGTTCCTTCTTGGTCTTCCGCTTCTTCTTGGAGGGAGCAGTAGCAGAGGCTTCAGGATGTTTCCTCTTTCTGGCTTCAGCCTCAGCAGTCCTCGTCTTCTTCAGCTCTGAAGCGGTTGACCGGGCCTTTGGCTTCGAGCCAGTCATGCTAGTTGGGAAGACAATGGGATTTGCTTCCTGCCTTGGTGCGTCGGGTTCGGCCATAGCGGGCTTCTTCTTCTTTGTAGCCATCCTGGGGTCGATGCCAGGACGCCCAAGGGCCTTGCGCTTCTCAGCCTCATTGTAGGATTGCACACACTTGTCAGCCAGGCTCTTCATGCGCTCACGAGAACCTTGAGCTTCTTCACGCTTCTTGAGAAAGGCTTCTTTAAGCTCGTGCAGTATGAGATTGAAGTTCTTGACCTCTTGCACGCTGAGCTTGGCCATATGCTTCTTGAACTGAGCTTTCTCATAGTCAATCTTTTGCTTCAGTTCAACAATGCGCTAGGCGATAGCTAATTCTGAAGCAATGGCGCCATGGAAGGCGACACTGAGGCCAATTGGAAGTTGCAGATCTTCAAAGCTGAGGTTGGGCGTTTCAAACCACTCATCAATGAAGTCGTGGATGATTGCCACGTCAAAGAGAGGCAAATTGTTGAAGATTTCTGCTTCTTCTTTGCTCTTGATCAGCTGCTCAAGAGCATCATCTGCAAGATCTTCACCGCTGAACAGATTAATGGCATCGTTGCGTAGAATAGCAGCAGCTGCCAGTTCTTGGCCGGCGTGTGGCAGAGGCATCTTGACCTTCTGGGGCTTGGAGATGCGTGACAAATCTTCAGACTGCACACTGTCTTCAGGAGGTGCAGTGGCCAGTGGCTTCGCCCGTGAGATTTTTGGTGCAGAGGCAGGCTTTGAAGCTTTTGGCTGCTTCAGTTTCTTTGGCTTTGGCGCGGCAGGCGCTTCATCTGATCCAGCGTCATCTGCAGGCTCATTCACAGCTGTCCCTTGAACCAAGATATGGGTGATGAGACCTTCAAGGTTGTAGAAAGGACCGATGACATTGGGTTCTGCATCGCGTGTGCCGTCAGCCCGGGGAGCAGAAGGACCAGGGTTGAAGTCTAGTCCCAATGACTTCTTGTTTTCCTTGGCCGATGCCTTTGCGTGCTGGAAGTTGCGCTTGAAGATATTATCGTCACGACACCATAGCAATGATGATGGGTCGGCATCTTCAGGCTGAGGTCCACGGACCATACAGGTATAGAAACCCTGAGCAATAGCTTCAGCTCTGTTCTTGGGTGGAAGGCCTCGGAAGAGAATATCACCCCAAGGACTTTTGATAGCACTCTTCTCAGCATATTCCTTGGTCACGAATCTGTATTTGTACCACTGTTCTGCCCAATATCTTCGAATCCACTGGATTCGGGTCTTGCGCTGATTATAATCCTCTTCGGGATCTGTCTTGTAAAGTTCAGAGAGGTCATCAGGCAAATCTCTTGATATCCCCCCACGACACTGTCTGCCTCCCTTCCTTGCAGATTTCTCTGTAGCCATGAAGTTTAACCTGAATGGCTTCAACATGTTCAAAGGCTTTCGCTTGCTGGACAAACAGGAACTGGCTTCGAGAGAATTTATATGATGTTGTACGAATTCTACAAATGAATGCAGACTATGAGAACCAAGGGATTCTCCCACGGACATGTACCTGTGGCAGCATTAAGGTGCAAGGGGAGGGGAAGAGGTCATATGCATTCTCAGAAGATTTTGAAGATAAATCAGTTTAGAAGACATTGACCTCATCGTGCGAAGACATTCACTCATAGATAAGGAGTTGGTTCCAGATTTGTACGAATCCAGAGATCAGTACAAGTGAGGAATCTAACTACTTTGTGAAGCATAAGTGAATATACTAGGCATGTTATGAGATGTAGTATGAAAGAGATCCAACTTGTGTGAATAGAAACTAGTTGTGGTAGAAAGTGACGAAGCTATAGGATCAAAGAGGCCGTAAAAAGGAAGTTTTATTTACCACACGAAGAACTGCTAGACGGAGTGGAAGAGGAGGCCGAGCAGTTCGATCGTCCGTGCCCTAACTTGGCGACGGAGGACACCTACGGCGATGGCGGAGAAGACGATGTCCGCGATCGGCGTGAAGACGGCGTCGGAGAGGTTGCGGTAGTGAAGCGCTTCGTCGTCGGCGTCGTCGAGGGCTAGCGGTGGCGCTAGGGTTCGTGCGAGAGTGGAAGAAGAGATAATGACTGCGGTGAGGCGTGTATTTATAGGTACAGGGGCGGCTCAGTGTTATTACACAGGTGCCCCTGGCTATTCACATCTGAGGAACACGTGGCCATCATGCAGCATATCGGGGGTTGTTCCACGTCCCACGCACGCCTGGATTGTCGGGTGGTCGTTCCCACTTCTCCGGGTTTCAGGTGAAGGAATGAGCATTGAAAACGGACTTAATGTTTGTCTCTGTATCTTCTACTAACAAGGACGCAGAGAAGACATTCGACAGTTTCAATAGAATGCATATGATTTGGAGAGATAGAGTTTGAGATAGAAAGCATAGAGAGGTTAGGGTCCAATCACATTCACTTAGTTCAAAAGATTCAACAAGAAGACATAGCTATAAGTGAATGCTATAGAGGACAGAACACTAGTATATATATAATCAACATAGCGAAGATAATCATGAAGACATGTTGAGATTGAAGCCAAACCAAATGTGAAGACATAGCAAATGTAACGCCATGAGTGAAATACTTCAAACAGAACCTTTGGTGATGGCGTTACCCACCGTATAGGAAGTATTAGACCCAGACACGGCGCACAATTATCGTGGCGCTCCGAAGTCAAATTCCACATTAATGTATTCACACTTAGAATGTATGTCTTCATTGATTGAAGATATACTTTACTTCGTGTGTTGCACATCTAAGTAATCAATAATCATAAATGTTAGGATGTGTGCCTGATCACAGGACATTTGAGGATTCCAAGATATTTAGCTCACACCGTAACTTGCAAAATCTCTTCTCATCCAAGGGCTTGGTGAAGATATCTGCCAATTGCTCTTCAGTATTGACGTGTATGATATCAATATCTTTCTTCACAACATGATCTCTGAGAAAGTGATGACGAATTTCAATGTGCTTTGTCTTCGAGTGCTAAACTGGGTTATTGGCAATCTTGATGGCGCTATCGTTGTCGCAGTAGAGTGGCACTTGCTTCAGATGAATGCCATAGTCCTTGAGTGTTTGCTTCATCCACAGAAGCTGAGCGCAGCAAGATCCAGCAGCAATGTATTCAGATTCAGCAGTGGAGAGAGATACACAGTTCTGCTTCTTTGAAGACCAACATACAAGTGATCGTCCCAGAAAATGGCATGTGCCTGATGTAGACTTGCGATCCACCTTGTCACCAGCATAATCAGCATCCGAGAATCCAACCAGATCAAACTCTGAGCCCTTTGGATACCATAATCCTAGAGTTGGGGTGTGAACCAAATATCAAAGAATTCGCTTCACAGCTAAGTGATGCGACTCCTTTGGTGCCGCTTGGAATCGAGCACACATGCAAACACTAATCATAATATCTGGCCTAGATGCACATAAATAAAGTAAAGAACCAATCATGGAGCACTATACCTTTTGATCAAACTCTTTACCATTGTTGTCGGGACCCAGATGATGTTTGGCTGGCATTGGCGTCGTGAAGCCTTTGCGGTCTTGCATACCGAACTTCTTCAAGCAGTCTTTGAGATACTTCTCTTGAGATATGAATATGCCGTTGCGTTGCTGTCATATTTGAAGACCGAGGAAGAACTTCAGCTCTCCCATCATGGACATCTGATATTGCTCTTGCATCATATATCCAAACTCTTCACTGTACTTCTGATTGGTGCATCCGAAGATGATGTCATCCACATATATTTGGCACACAAACAGTTCACCATCATATGTCTTCATGAAGAGAGTGGGGTCGAGGGAACCAGGTATGAAGCCTTTGCTCTTCAGGAAGTATTTGAGTGTGTCATACCAAGCCCGAGGGGCTTGTTTGAGGCCATACAGTGCCTTGTTAAGCTTGTATACCATGTCAGGATGTTTTGGATCTTCAAAGCCAGGCGGTTGTGCAACATACACTTCTTCTTCAATCTTGCCATTGAGAAAAGCGCTCTTCACATCCATTTGATATAGAAGTATGTTATGATGATTTGCATAGGCCAGCAGTATGTGTATGGCTTCAAGTCGAGCCACAGGAGCAAATGTTTCATCGAAGTCAATGCCTTCCACTTGAGTATATCCTTGAGCAACGAGACGAGCTTTGTTTCTGACAACTTGACCATGCTCATCTTGCTTGTTGTGGTATATCCATTTGGTGCCTATTATATTATGCTTCTGAGGATCAGGACGCTTAACCAGTTCCCATACATTATTCAGCTCAAACTGTTGAAGCTCTTCTTGCATGGCTTGAATCCATTCAGGTTCCATGAAGGCTTCTTCAACTTTCTTGGGTTCTATTATTGAGACGAATGCGAAGTTCCCACAGAAATTTGCTAGCTGTGTTGCCCTTGAACGAGTGAGCGGACCGGGTGCATTGATGCTATCAATTATTCTCTCAATTTGCACTTCATTGGCAACACGAGGATGTACAGGGCGAAGATTTTGCTCTTGTTGATCATTGTCAATATTAGTGGGATTGTCTTCAGGCTGAGCGTTGTCTTCAGGTTGATCAGGTGCGGATATGATAAGTTCCTCTTCAGGTTGAGCTTTAGAGGGTATGATTTCTCCAGTTCCCATTAGCTTGATTGATTCACTGGATGGAACTTCATCTAGCACATTTGGCAGGTGCTCTCTTTGTGAACCGTTAGTCTCATCGAACCGCACATCCACTGTTTCAACCACTTTATAATGAAAGAGATTGAAGACTCTGTAGGAGTGCGAATCCTTTCCATATCCAAGCATAAAACCCTCATGTGCTTTTGGTGCAAATTTTGAAGTGTGGTGTGGATCCTTGATCCAGCACCTGGCTCCAAATACTCTGAAGTAACTGACATTTGGCTTCTTGCCAGTAAGGAGCTCATAAGATGTCTTGTTCAGAAGCTTGTGAAGATAAACATGATTGATTGTATGGCATGCAGTATCAATGGCTTCAGGCCAGAATTTTCTTGGAGTCTTGTATTCATCTAGCATCGTTCGGGCCATCTCAATGAGTGTTCTGTTCTTGCGTTCGACGATGCCATTCTGCTGTGGCATGTATGGAGCTGAGAATTCATGTGTGATGCCCAAGGTATCAAGATATGTATCAAGGCCAGTGTTCTTGAATTCAGTGCCATTGTCACTTCTGATGTGCTTTATCTTGGCGCCATAGTTGTTCATTGCTCGATTGGCGAAGCGTCTGAAGACATCCTGCACTTCAGTCTTGTAGAGGATTATGTGCACCCAAGTATATCTAGAATAATCATCAACAATGACAAAGCCATAGAGACAAGCAGTAGTAGTAAGAGTTGAGTAATGAGTGGGACCGAAAAGATCCATGTGGAGCAGTTCGAAGGGTCTTCGAGGGATATTTGGCCCTCGTCATCTTTCCTGCTTCACAGGCACCGCATAAGTGATCTTTCTTGAACTTGACGCCCTCGATGCCTATGACATGCTTCTTCTTTGCAAGGGTGTGGAGGTTCCTCATGCCAGCATGCCCTAGCCTCCGATGCCAGAGCCAGCATTCTGAAGCTTTTGCTAGAAGACATACGGCAAGCTGCGGTCCTGCTGAGAAATCTACCACGTACAAATCATCTTTCCGATACCCTTCAAACACTAGAGACTTGTCAGATTCCATTAGAACAAGGCAGCGATATTTTCCAAACATTACGATCATGTTCAAGTCGCAAAGCATTGAGACAGAAATTAAGTTGAAGCCATGGGATTCAACAAGCATGACTTTATCCATGTGTTGATCCTTTGAGATTGCAACTCTACCTGGACCCAATACCTTACTTTTACAAGTGTCAGCAAATGTGATGTGACTCTTGTCGGATGGACGTAAGGTTGAGTCCATAAGAAGGCTTCTTTTGCCAGTCATGTGATTGGTACACCCACTATCAATAATCCATTCTGAAGACGCTGGTTTCGTACCCTACAGTGCAGTTAGGGGGATAGGCTTCACGAAGAGAATTGTGAAGCAAAAACATTTGACGAACCAGTGGGTTATGAAAGCTTAGATCCAGATTAGGACTGATAGGGAGAGTAGCAAGCGATTTAGGAACGAAGTACATAGTAAGACCATTCGGGCATTTGATCTTGCGCCCTACAAGATGTTTAAGGTCCCCAGCAATAGCGTTAGACGATTTTGGTTTTCTGCTGGAGACCCTTCCCTGCAAAAGAGAGTTAAGCTTTCTTAGCCACCCACATCTTCAAGGGTGGCTTAGAAGCAATAAGTCTAAGTGCAGCATCTGAGAACTATGGCTTTGGAGCCCTAGCAAACAGTGTTGCAGGCGGACAATAGTACTCATAAGAATAAGCAGAATAGTTCTTGGTCTTATGAACATGGCGGTTTGATGAACCACGCTCATATTCATAGGCCTGAGTATGGTTTCCCTGCAAAACATTTGCGTTAGTGCGACTCAGGTGAGTTCTCTGTCTGTATGAAGCCTTTGGACCCTATGAAGCCTGCGGTCTGGGGTTTGTCTTCTTCATGTGTGGTGTCATGTTGACATTCACAGGAAGATTTTCCAAACACTTTTTCGGCACCCAGGTCTTCTTCATAGGCGGCCCATTCCTGCAGTTAGTACCAATATACCTGGCAAACACTTCACCATTCTGATTCTTAAACAGTTTATAGTTTGCACCAAAGGATTCATCAATGACAATGGGATTAGCACAAGTGAAGCCAGATAGATTGGATGGATCTGCTGAAGGTTCCTTTGCAGCAACCCATGTGGTTTTGGGGTACTGCTCAGGTTTCCAGTAAGAGTCATCAGCATTCATTTTCCTTACGAACCCAACACCCTCTTTCCTTGGGTTTCGGTTCAGGATCTGCCTTTTGAGGACATCACATAGTGTCTGATGCCCTTTAAGACTTTTGTACATCCCTGTTTCAAGCAATGTCTTCAACCTAGCATTCTCATCGGCAATAGCAGTGGTATCCTCAGCAGAGGGGTTAGTTCCCACATCAACAGTTGAAGATATTGCAACAGTAGCAGCAGTAGAACATTCAGCAACAGAAGTAGCATTATCTCGCTCAATGCATTTAAGACATGGTGGTTCAAATCCTTCCTGAGCGGAACTGATCTGTTCGGCGCGAAGTGACTCGTTTTCCTTTTGAAGATCTTCATGAGCCTCTCTCAATTTCTCAAGATCTTGCTTCCTTTGAAGATAATCATAGGAAAGCTTTTCATGAGTTGTTGAGAGCGTTTCATGACGACTTTCAAGTTCCTCATACTTAACGTGAAGATTTTTTATGTCTTCAATTAAGGACTCAAATCGAGTCATTTCAATGCCTAACAGATCATCGCTTTTGTCTAACCGTTTTTGAATATGTTCCATAGCTTTTTGTTGTTCAGTTGCAATTTTAGCAAGTGTTTTGTAGCTGGGTCTTGAACCACAATCAGAGTCATCTTCACTAGATGTTTGATAGTGAGTAGTGCGTGTGTTTAGCTTGGCACCGCGTGCCATGAAGCAGTAGTTAGGAGCGGAGTAGTCCTTGTCATTTGCATCGGTGTCGGTGATGAAGTCATTGTCTTCAGTGTTGAAGATGGACTTGGCAACGTATGCTGTAGCCAGACTTGCAACGCCAGAATCGGACTCCTCCTCAGACTCCACCTCCGCCTCCTCAGAAGCGGACTCCTCCTCTGAATCCATTTCCTTGCCAACAAACGCACGTGCCTTGCCAGATGAGCTCTTCTTGTGTGATGAAGACTTTGAGGAAGACTTGGAAGAAGACTTTGAGTATTTCTTCTTCTTCTTGTCGTCAGAGTCATATTCCTTGCTCTTCTTCTTATTTTTGTTCTCAGTGTCCCACTGCGGACACTCAGAGATGAAGTGGCCAGGTTTCTTGCACTTGTGACATGTTTTCTTCTTGTAGTCATGAGCAGAAGCTTCATCATTCCTTGAGCTTGATCGTGAAGACTTTCTGAAACCTTTCTTATTGGTGAATTTTTGGAACTTCTTCACAAGCATAGCAAGTTCCCTTCCAATGTCTTCAGGATCATCAGAACTGCTGTCAGATTCTTCTTCAGATGAGGAGACAGCTTTTGCCTTCAAGGCACGAGTTCGCCCATAGTTTGGACCGTAGATATCTCTTTTCTCAGAAAGCTGAAACTCATGTGTGTTGAGCCTCTCAAGTATGTCAGACGGATCAAGTGTCTTGAAATCAGGACGTTCTTGAATCATCAGGGCTAGGGTGTCAAACGAACTGTCAAGTGATCTCAGTAGTGTCTTGACGACTTCATGCTTGGTGATCTCAGTAGCGCCAAGGGCTTGAAGCTCATTTGTGATGTCAGTGAGTCGATCAAACGTGAGATGGACATTCTCATTGTCATTTCTCTAATCTCTCTGGGTTGAGACGCCTTCGTTGACCTTGGAGAGCCAGTCCCAGACTAGCTCAGATGTTTCCAAAGCACTCACACGGCCATACTGTCCTTTGGTCAGATGACCACAGATGATATTCTTGGCAGTAGAGTCCAGTTGAATGAACTTCTTGACATCAGCAGCAGTGACACCTTCTCCAGCCTTGGGAACGCCGTTCTTGACGACATACCATAGGTCGACGTTAATGGCTTCAAGATGCATACGCATCTTATTCTTCCAGTAGGGATATTCAGTTCCATCAAAGACGGGGCACGCAGCGGAGACTTTAATTATCTCTGCAGTCGACATAGCTAAAACTCTAGGTGGTTAAACCGAATCACACAGAACAAGGGAGTACCTTGCTCTGATACCAATTGAAAGTGCGTTATATCGACTAGAGGGGGGGTGAATAGGCGATTTTTATGAAAGTCTTCAAAACGTGGAAGTTTCGAAAACAAACGATAGAAATAAACCTATTACCATGCAGCGGAAGGTAGACTACACTAGGCAAACCATAGTCAAGTATTCAATGAAGTGAAAGCACAATGACTAATAGCAGCTAGGTAGTAAGGATCAGGTAGGAAGATATTCTGAAGCCAAACAGAACACGCAATCACTCAGTGAAGACAAAAGATAGTGCAATCATACAATGACTTCACAAGGACCAACAGTAAGTAAAGGGAAGGGAAGGATGAAACCAGTGACTCGTTGAAGACAATGATTTGTTGGACCAGTTCCAGTTGCTGTGACAACTATACGTCTGGTTAGGGCGGCTAGGTATTTAAACCTGAGGACACACAGTCCCGGACACCTAGTCCTGAACACGCAGCTCAGGACACCTAGTCCTCACCGTATTCCCCTTGAGCTAAGGTCACACAGACCTCGCCCAATCACTCTGGTAAGTCTTCAAGGTAGACTCCCAAACCTTCACAGACTTTGTTCACCGGCAATCCACAATGGCTCTTGGATGCTCAGAACGCGACGCCTAACCGGCTGGAGGATTCACAGTCCTCAAGTGTAATAAGTCTTCAGATCACACAGACAAGAAGACTTAAGTGATGCCTAACACTCTTTGGCTCTGGGTGGTTAGGGCTTTATCCTCGCAAGGAATTCTCTCTCAAAGGCTTCGAGGTGGGTTGCTCTCAAACGACAAAATCTGTACTCTAACTCTGAGCAGCTAACCGTTTATGGTTGTAGGGGGTGGGCTATTTATAGCCACTAGGCAACCCGACCTGATTTGTCTGAAATGACCCTGGGTCACTAAGGAACTGACACGTGTTCCAACGGTCAGATTTCAAACTCACACGGCAACTTTACTTGGGCTACAAGCAAAGCTGACTTGTCCGACTCAGGACAAGATTCGCTCTCATAGTCTTCACTCGAAGACATAGGTTTTGGTTAAGCATCACTTCAGTCATTCTGACTGGTTCTCTTGGACCCCACTTAACAGTACGGTGGTTCCTATGACTCAACAAAGAAGAAACAGAACTATGAAATATCTAAGTCTTCGAGCTCCATAGGCTTCATGCAATGTCTTCTCTTGTCATAGTCTTCAATGAGAATATCTTCATAAACCACCTTTGACATCGATGTCTTCATACATTTTTAGGGGTCATCTCTGGTAGGAAAACCGAATCAATGAGGGACTTCTACCTATGTTATCCTGCAATTCTCACAAACACATTAGTCCCTCAACTAGGTTTGTCGTCAATACTCCAAAACCAACTAGGGGTGGCACTAGATGCACTTACACGTGTCTTCCAGTTATTCGCTGTTGTTGCCTTGTCATTTGTTTGCTCATGCATTTCATATCATGCCATCATGTGCATCGCATTTTCATACATGTTCGTCTCATGCATCTGAGCATTTTCCCTGTTGTCCATTTCTCGATCCGACACTCCTACGTCCTCCGGCGCCCCCTTTTGCCTCTTTCCTGTGCGGGTGTTAAACATTCTCGGATTGGATCGAGATTTGCCAAGAGGCCTTGGTTTAACACTGGTAGACCGCCTGTCAAGTTTCGTGCCATTTGGAGTCAGTTTGATACTCCAACGGTTAACCGAGGAACCGTAAAGGCCTCGTGTGTGTTGCAGCCCAACACCCCTCCAAAGTGGCCCAATGACCCATCCAAACCCCCTCCATCCTCTTGGTCGTTCGATCACGATCGCGTGGCCTAAAACCGCACTCCATTTGGACATTCCTACCTCCCTCTACCTATTTAAACACCTCTCCCGTCCAAAACCGCAGTCTAAACCCAAGATCCATTCATCCCCGCGCCGCCGGACATGTCCACCGCCGCCTCCATGTCGCCCAGCCAATCAGAGGACGCCATGTCAGCTCACGCCGCCGCCCTCAACCAACCAGACATCGCCATGTCAGCCGCGCCCGCGCCCACTTCGCCATGGCCCGCGGAGCCCATCGCGGGCCCGCGCAGGCCCGCCCCGCCGCCGGCTGGCCCGTTTCCAGCCCGAGCACTCCGCTGCCACTGCTCGAGCTCACCGGCCACCCGCGCCTCGCCGGAGTCGCCTCCCTCGCCGTCGTCTGCCTCGCGCACCGCGCGCCGCATGTTGCTCTGCCGCACGAGCCCCGCTCCAGCGCCGAGCCCGCCGCTCCGCCGCGCGCCGCACTGCGCCACCGCTGCCTCTTCGTCGGAGAGCCCCGCGCCGCCCGCGCCTTCCCCACGAGAGCGCCGCCGGAGCCCTGTTCCGGCTGCCCGAGCCCCGATCTGCTCGACGGAGACCCATCCCCGACCTCACCGTGGTCTGATCCGGCGAGATTCGGCCGATCCGCATGCCCGCCGCCCACTATCATTGCTCGTCGGAGCCGCCGCGTCCGTCCTGCCGCCAGACAGTCCTCCTATGTCCTGGACCGGGGAAAAACCGCCAAACCGGCCGGTTCGACCGAACCAGACCGGCCCGACCGAAGCCTTGCCTGGACCTCCCGGTTTTTTTCTTCAAAGCCTCTCCGAAACCGGCCTGTTGGGCCAACGTGAGTAGTCCACCTCTATTTCTCGCCCTAAGCATTTCTTAACTAACACGCACTCATGTGAGATCGGCTAAGTCTTTTTCTGTTTCAGCATCACATGAGTTTCTTTGACCGGTCATAACTCCTCATCCGTAGATCCGTTTTGCATGCATGATATACCAAAATGTTCATCATGATGTGCTCTTCATTTTGTTCCATTGCACCATGCTTGTTTGAGTCCATCTTGATGACCTAATCATTGATGCAAGAGTGCTTCATAATGTTAGTTCATGTTACTTAGCAGATCTTGAGCATTTGTCATTTTTGCCATGATTATTGTGTGATGCATATGAACTTGAGCCCTACATGTGTTTTGGGCTATGCCATGCCATCTTTACAGGGGTGTATGCCATGTATTTTTGTGATCAATGTGGTGACTAGCACAAGCATGCAAAGTAGCTCTCATGATATTGCTGATTTCGGGGACTTAGAATTTCACTAAGTCTTTGCCCTACTGTTATTGTTATGCCATGTGTTCATGTTGCTACAGAGAGATCCATGCCTCTTTTGAGTATGTTTAGTAAGGATGATTTTGACATATGGTCATGCTCTATCCATCCATGTCTCTATTTGCATTTATGGAGTGCCCTAGCATGACTCAATGTTGCTCTACTTTTGCTATAAAATGTTCCTGGCAGATTGTTTACGTGTTAATCAATTTTGCCAAGGTTGTTGTAGTTGATCCATGCATGCTATGAACTTGTTCTTGCTTTGTTTAGCTTCTTGAACATGTCTTCTTGCTGGTAGTATGCTTATCTTGTCATGCAATGCCTTGTGTTGAGTGCATCGAGCTCGTAAACATGCCGACGTAACTCTGTTTTTGCCATGTCCAGTTTTCTGCTAAGTCTGAATCTGTTAACGAAACTTGCTATGTTTACACGGGTTCCATCATATCTTCTGATCCTTTTTGGCTTATGGTCAGTAAGGGACTTTTGTTATATGCTTTGAGTAGATTCATTCCATGCCTTGCTTTGCTATGTCCTGATCCTGTAGCATGTTGTTATCTTTCTCTAAACATTGCTTCCCGATGTTAATTCCTAGCATGTTATTTTCACAAAGTCTGTAAAGCTGATATCTTTTGCACTTTTGTCATGCTTGTTTGAACCTGCTATTGTGTGATTTAGCCGTAGCTCAGTGTTCATATTTTGTCAAGCATCTTGAGTAGATCACTTCCATGTGCTTTGTTGCTATGTTAGAGTGCAATAGCTTATTTTCTTGTTGCATTTTAGATGGCATCGTGCTGTTAATCGCAGAATCGTGCCATTATTGTTTTGCTTGCCATTTGCAAACCGTGCATCCGATTCCGGTGATCTTTATATCGATTTCGATCGAAATCAACTCATCTTTCAAGTGGCGCACTTGGTTTGCCAAGTTGAGGCCTGGTTCAATCTTTTCCTTCCGGAGCACGCATATGCATTGCATATTACACCCCGCATATCATGCCATGTTTTGCATCATGTTGCTTGCGCATTGCACCGTGGTTGATTGTGGTTTCTTTTGCTTGTGTTCTTGCCTTGGGTAGAGCCGTGAGACGAGTTCGTGATCGAGGAACCCGTTGAGTACGCTTACGAGGATCAAGCTTATGTCAACTCGGAGAACTTTGCAGGCAAGATGACCACACCCTCGAAATCATTTCTATCTTTGCTTGCTAGTTGCTCGCTCTATTGCCATGCTGCGATACCTACCACTTGCTATATCATGCCTCCCATATTTCCATGTCAAACCTCTAACCCGCCTTGTCCTAGCAAACCGTTGTTTGGCTATGTTACCGCTTTGCTCCGCCCCTCTTATAGCGTTGCTAGTTGCAGGTGAAGATGGAGTTTGTTCCTTGTTGGAACATGATTATTGTTGGGATATCATTATTATATCTTGTTTATGTTAATGCACCTATATACTTGGTAAAGGGTGGAAGGCTCGGCCTTATGCATGGTGTTTAGTTCCACTCTTGCTACCCTAGTTTCTGTTATACCGGTGTTATGTTCCTTGATTTTGCGTTCCTTACGCGGTTGGGTGTTATGGGAACCCCTTGATAGTTCTCTTTGAATAAAACTCCTCCAGCTAGGCCCAACCTTGCTTTTACCATTTTCCACCTAAGCTTTTTTCCCTCGGGTTTCCGGAGCCCGAGGGTCATCTTTATTTTAAACCCCCGGGCCAGTGCTCCTTTGAGTGTTGGTCCAAAACAGAGCCACTTGCAGCGCCACCTCGGGGAAACTTGAGGGTTGGTTTTAGTTGTATGTAGTGTTCATCTGGTGTGCCCTGAGAACGAGATATGTGCAGCTCCTATCGGGATTTGTCGGCACATCTGGGCGGCTTTGCTGGTCTTGTTTTACCATTGTCGAAATGTCTTGTAACCGGGATTCCAAGTCTGACCGGGTCTTCCTAGGAGAAGGAATATCCTTCGTTGACCGTGAGAGCTTGTGATGGGCTAAGTTGGGACACCCCTGCAGGGTTTGAACTTTTGAAAGCCGTGCCCGCGGTTATGGGCAGATGGGAATTTGTTAATGTCCGGTTGTAGAAAAACTGACACTTAACTTAATTAAAATGCATCAACCGCGTGTGTAGTCGTGATGGTCTCTTTCCGGTGGAGTCCGGGAAGTGAACACGGCGTTGGAGTCATGTTTGAACGTAAGTAGTTTCAGGATCACTTCTTGATCTTTGTAGCTTCTCGACCGTGCTTTGCTTTCTCTTCTCGCTCTCATTTGCGTAAGTTAGCCACCATATATGCTAGTGCTTGCTGCAGCTCCACCTCACTACCTTTTCCTACCCATAATCTTAAATAGTCTTGATCGCGAGGTTGTGGGATTGCTGAGTCCTCATGGCTCACAGATACTTCCAAACAGTTGCAGGTGCCGATGATACCAATGCAGGTGACGCAACCGAGCTTAAGTGGGAGCTCGATGAAGATCGTGATCGTTGTGTTGTTTCGTTTCCAGTTGATCAGTAGTGGAGCCCAGTCGGGACGATCGGGGATCTAGCATTAGGGGTGGTCTTCTTTTATTTTGGTTCCGTAGTCTGACCTTGATTGTATTCTGGATGATGTAATGCTATATTTATGTATTGTGTGAAGTTGCGATTGTAAGCCAACTCTTTATCCCTCTCTTATTCAGTACATGGGATGTGTAAAGATTACCCCTCTTGCGACATGCCTACTATGCGGTTATGCCTCTAAGTCGTGCTCCGACACGTGGGAGATATAGCCGCATCGTGGGTGTTACAAATTGGTAATCAGAGCCTTCCCCGACTTAGGAGCCCCCTGCTTGATCGAATCACTGGCGTTGTTGAGTCTAGAACAAAATGTTTTGAGTCTTAGGATTATATATATCGGAGAGTAGGATTATTTTTACTCCTCAGTCCCTTCGTCGCTCTGGTGAGGCCTCCTGACGTAGAGTTTTGACTCTTCTCTCCTCAAATTTCATGAATTTTTTTTAGGATCACGCGGGTATCTTGGAATCGTTCCGATGGTTTTGTGACGTGAACATTGTTCTTGGTGCCTCCTGACATTTAGGGGTTGTGGCAGTGTCCCGAGGAGTTGAGCTCCGAGGTGTTGTTGTCACAATTTTATCGTTGTAGTTCTGGAATACCTGAGTTTCGCCGACATTGAAAATCTCTTTTATGCAGTTGTTGGTGAGATAACCTCGACGCCACCCAGTACTAGGGCGGGAGTTCGGGAGTATTGCCATAACTCATATAACGGATGCTTTTCGAAGGTTGAGGTAAATGATTTCCGAAGGTTTCTTGGTCATGTGTTGAAGGATGGATACAGCTGGATATAGGATTTGTAAGTTTGGGTGAGATATTATGCTTCCCCTGTATCCCCAACACCTGATTGCATAACCAGAAAGTTTCGGGAGTTTATAAGTGGGAATTCAAGTATCACGTAGGAATTCTTTCCAACAGACACATGGTACGATATGGGATCTATCATATGTTTGTTTTCGGCTTATTTTGCAAGCCAATCATCCATTTTGTTTTGAGTTGTGGTATTCGAGTTGCTTCAATGTCAAGTGTTGATTCCATACCTTTTTCCTAAGCGGTGTTCTCATGTTCCTATGTGAATACTAATCCTTCTCGATCATCGAGTTTGCCATTTCAATTTCTTTTCAACTGGTGTGCTTCTCTTCAAGTGGATCCGATCATTTTCAACTTCCGCAACATCAACTCTAAGCTTTTTCTCAACGGTGTTTGTTTCACCTATCCCAAATTGTCTTTGTTTTCCCACCCTCCCACCCTTTTCCTTCAAGGATTCGGATTTCTTAATCAACTATCATGTTATTGATGAGAAGTCTATCCATTCTTTTCCGTCAATGTTCTTCCCCGGTGGTTCTCATGAAGATGCTCTACAAGTTCATCATTCTTCGTTCTCTTTTCTTCTCCGATGGATTCAATTCAAGCTTTGCCGATCATATCTTTTCCTCGTTTCAAATGCTTTCTCATGCTGGTGCGCCTCTTAATCATTCCCCGCTTGCTATTCAATTGTTCCGGAGTGCTCTAGATATCTCGAAGATTCGTGTTTCCACTATGCATCCGTTCAACCTATTTCGAGGATGTTATCTCATTCAAGCCATTTAATTCAACCGGCGCAATCTCTCTTTTAAATCGTTCAACGGTGTTTCTTTTGAGTGGGCCCTAACCCACAGGTCTTTTCCCGGGATCTTACCTGACTCTTCTTATTTTTTCTGGAGTTACTCTCAAATTCTTCTCCAAGTTTGACGTAAGAATGAATTGTCATCAGTCATTTGTATTTCTCCAAGATCTTTCAAATTCTTTTCATCGTTGGCTCAACCTTTCTATTCATCATCCCGGAGTATCTCAACAATTCATGGTGGTGTTTCTTCTCGTCATTCTCCGCATTTGTAGACTGAAGAAGAGTTTTCCTCCAAATCTTATCCGTGTTCGCAAAGATTCGTGATTCTAGCTTGCTGCCATCCTCTCATAATTGTTTTTGATTGTGAGAATTCTTTTCACCTATCCAGAGCAATTCAAGATTCTTTTCAATTTGATTCTCAGAAGGCCACCATTTCGGTTTTATCCATACTCAGCTTTCAGCTTTTGTTCTCCAAATCTTACCGGTGCATCATTCAAGTATTTATCTTATCATCTCATGATCTTTTCGTTCTCATGTATCTAAATTCTCTCAAGCATCTTCGTTCATTTGCTAATTATTCCCAGGGTTTCTTTATCTTTTCTTCGTTCATTTTCAATTCTTACGGTGGTTCTTCCAAGATTCTTCTTCCTTCATTTATCATATCAATGCATTCGTGCTTTCCAAATTCTACCGGTGGATCGTTGAAGACCTTCCCAAGTTCGTGCTATATCTCTCTTCAATTCTTTTCAACGAGAATAAGTAGTATGCCTAATCCGTGGAATGTCATCAATTTAAATGGATGAAGGATACGCATAACGTAATTCTTATTATTGTTTCATCCAAATTATTAATTATTTATTCCGGAGGCTCATCAAATTCTCGGTTTCACTTGATTCATCTTTTCTTTTCCCGGAGTTCCAAGCTCTCTCAATTATATCGTGGCGAAGATCCATCTAAATCACTATAAGGCTTCACCTTGTGTTTTGAACTTCTCTTTCTTTTTATCATCATTTTGTTACCGGAGTTCTTCATGGAGGTTCTACATGCTGGTTCGTCAAGGATTCATTCCATTCTTCAATTGTTCTTCAAGGTTTCTCTCGGAGTTAAGATCCACCAAGCTATACTCTAGGATAAACATGGTGCCCAACACATGTTTTGTTTGAGGAGTTCAAGCATTCTTCATCTTACCTTCCGAAGTGCAATTCTTTTACATTATCTTTTGAGGTGGTGTTATGTCATTCTTGATAATTTTCCTTCGTGTTTCATGATTCACAAGTTATCAAGAATGAGGTATTTTAAATCCATCAATCTCATCATTGGAGTTATCTTGGGTTATATTTCACCTAAAGCTTTCCCTAAGGATTGTTGCTATCATGGTGCTTATAAATGACCCAAGTTCTTCATTTATCCTCCCGGTGAAATAGTTTCTCGTCTCCTTGTTCATATCTATCCAAATCCATTGTTTTTAGTTGTGGCAGAAGTTGCCTTTTTCTTCTCCATTCTTTTATTCCAACGATATATCTTTTATTCTTCCTTCCGGAGGCATTGTGATGTTGCTCTTTTCAATCATCATCTCGAATTGCGAGGATAGTGTTCTTCTCGTGCTTATCCATTTAACCAGAGTGTCGTGCCCTCTATTCAAGTCCTCTCATCTTATCAAGTTTTTCCATCCCTTCTCAACCGGAGTGCTTGCTTGCACTTCTTGTCCATTGCAACCCTTTTTCTTATGTCTTTCAACCTACAAGATTCTCGTAATGTTTCTTGTTCCTCCTTTCTAACAGAGTGTTTTCAACTTCGTTCATCTCCGTGGTATTCTTTTCTCGAAATGGCTTAACCTCTCAAGGTTCATGGTTTCACTCGTTTGTCAAAGAAGCAACTTAGTTTTACCTTTTCTCTTCCTCTTCCGTTTCTCTCCGGTGTCACTCTAGATCTCGGGACGAGATCCTCTTGTAGTGGTGGAGTGTTGTGACACCCCGAGACCGTTGCACCAGGTGTCTTCCAGTTATTCGCTGTTGTTGCCTTGTCATTTGTTTGCGTGTCAGGCATTTCATATCATGTCATCATGTGCATCGCATTTGCATACGTGTTCGTCCCATGCATCCGAGCATTTTCCCCGTTGTCCGTTTCTCGACCCGACACTCCTACGTCCTCCGGCGCCCCCTTTTGCCTCTTTCATGTGTGGGTGTTAAACGTTCTCGGATTGGACCAAGATTTGCCAAGAGGCCTTGGTTTACCACCGGTAGACCGCCTGTCAAGTTTCGTGCCATTTGGAGTCCGTTTGATACTCCAACGGTTAACCGGGGAACCGTAAAGGCCTCGTGTGTGTTGCAGCCCAACACCCCTCCAAAGTGGCCCAATGACCCATCCAAACCCCCTCCATCCTCCTGGTCGTTCGATCACGATCGCGTGGCTGAAAACCGCACTCCATTTGGACATTCCTACCTCCCTCTACATATTTAAACACCTCTCCCGTCCAAAACAGCAGTCTAAACCCTAGATCCACTCCTCCCCGCGCCGCCGCACATGTCCGCGCCGCACCGGACACGTCCACCGCCGCCCAGCCAATTAGAGGACGCCATGTCAGCTCATGCCGTAGCCCTCAACCAACCAGACGTCGCCACGTCAGCCGCGCCCGCGCTCACTTCGTCGCGGCCCGCGGAGCCCATCATGGGCCCGCGCAGGCCCGCCCCGCCGCCGGCTGGCCCGTTTCCAGCCCGAGCACTCCACCGCCACCGCTCGAGCTCGCCGGCCACACGCGCCTCGCCGGAGTCGCCTCCCTCGCCACCGTTTGCCTCGCGCACCGCGCGCCGCCTGTTGCTCCGCCGCGCTAGCCCCACTCCAGTGCCGAGCCCGCCGCTCCGCCTCGCGCCTCGCTGCATCGCCGCCGCCTCTTCATCAGAGAGCCCCGCGCCGCCCGCGCCTTCCCTACGAGAGCGCCGCCCGAGCCCTGTTCCGGCCGCCCGAGCCCCGATCTGCTCACCGGAGACCCATCCCCGACCTCACCGTGGCCGGATCCGGCGAGATCCGGCCAATCCGCATGCCCGCCGCCCGCTGTCATTTCTCGCTGGAGCCTCCGCGTCCGTCCTGCCGCCGGACCGGCCTCCTGTGTCCTGGACCGGGGAAAACCGCCAGACCGGCCGGTTCGACCGGACCGGACCGGCCTGACCGAAGCCTTTCCTGGACCGCCCGGTTTTTTTTCTTCAAAGCCTCTCCGAACCGGCTTGTTGGGCCAACGTGAGTAGTCCACCTCTATTTCTCGCCCTAAGCATTTCTTAACTAACCTACACTCATGTGAGATCGGCTAAGTCTTTTTCTGTTTCAGCATCACATGAGTTTCTTTGACCGGTCATAACTCCTCATCCGTAGATCCGTTTTGCATGCATGATATACCAAAATGTTCATCTAGATGTGCTCTTCATTTTGTTACATTGCACCATGCTTGTTTGAGTCCATCTTGATGCCCTAATTGTTGATGCAAGAGTGCTTCATAATGTTAGTTCCTGTTACTTAGCAGATCTTGAGCATTTGTCATTTTTGCCATGATTATTGTGTGCTGCATATGAACTTGAGCCCTACATGTGTTTTGGGCTATGTCATGCCATCTTTACAGGGGTGTATGCCATGTATTTTTGTGATCAATGTGGTGACTAGCACAAGCATGCAAAGTAGCTCTCATGATATTGCTGATTTCGGGGACTTAGAATTTCACTAAGTCTTTGCCCTGTTGTTATTGTTATGCCATGTGTTCATGTTGCTACAGAGAGATCCGTGCCTCTTTTGAGTATGTTTAGTAAGGATGATTTTGACATATGGTCATGCTCTATCCATCCATGTCTCTATTTGCATTTATGGAGTGCCCTAGCATGACTCAATGTTGCTCTACTTTTGCTATAAAATGTTCCTGGCAGATTGTTTACGTGTTAATCAATTTTGCCAAGGTTGTTGTAGTTGATCCATGCATGCTATGAACTTGTTCTTGCTTTGTTTAGCTTCTTGAACATGTCTTCTTGCTGGTAGTATCCTTATCTTGTCATGCAATGCCTTGTGTTGAGTGCATCGAGCTCGTAAACATGCCGACGTAACTCTGTTTTTGCCATGTCCAGTTTTCTGCTAAGTCCGAATCTGTTAACGAAACTTGCTATGTTTACATGGGTGCCATCATATCTTCTGATCCTTTTTGGCTTATGGTCAGTAAGGGACTTTTGTTATATGCTTTGAGTAGATTCATTCCATGCCTTGCTTTGCTATGTCCTGATCCTGTAGCATGTTGTTATCTTTCTCTAAACATTGCTTCCTGATGTTTATTCCTGGCATGTTGTTATTTTCACAAAGTCTGTAAAGCTGATATCTTTTGCACTTTTGTCATGCTTGTTTGAACCTACTATTGTGTGATTTAGCCATAGCTCAGTGTTCATATTTTGTCAAGCATCTTGAGTAGATCACTTCCATGTGCTTTGTTGCTATGTTAGAGTGCAATAGCTTATTTTCTTGTTGCATTTTAGATGGCATCGTGCTGTTAATCGCAGAATCGTGCCATTATTGTTTTGCTTGCCATTTGCAAACCGTGCATCCGATTCCGGTGATCTTTATATCGATTTCGATCGAAATCAACTCATCTTTCCAGCAGCGCACTTGGTTTGCCAAGTTGAGGCCTGGTTCAATCTTTTCCTTCCGGAGCACGCATATGCATTGCATATTACACCCTGCATATCATGCCATGTTTTGCATCATGTTGCTTGCGCATTGCACCGTGGTTGATTGTGGTTTCTTTTGCTTGTGTTCTTGCCTTGGGTAGAGCCCGAGACGAGTTTGTGATCGAGGAACCCGTTGAGTACGTTTACGAGGATCAAGCTTACGTCAACTCGGAGAACTTTGCAGGCAAGATGACCACACCCTCGAAATCATTTCTATCTTTGCTTGCTAGTTGCTCGCTCTATTGCCATGCCGCGATACCTACCACTTGCTATATCATGCCTCCCATATTTCCATGTCAAACCTCTAACCCACCTTGTCCTAGCAAACCATTGTTTGGCTATGTTACCGCTTTGCTCCGCCCCTCTTATAGCGTTGCTAGTTGCAGGTGAAGATGGAGTTTGTTCCTTGTTGAAATATGATTATTGTTGGGATATCATTATTATATCTTGTTTATGTTAATGCACCTATATACTAGGTAAAGGGTGGAAGGCTCGGCCTTATGCCTGGTGTTTTGTTCCACTCTTGCCGCCCTAGTTTCCGTTAAACCGGTGTTATGTTCCTTGATTTTGCGTTCCTTACGCAGTTGGGTGTTATGGGAACCCCTTGATAGTTCGCCTTGAATAAAACTCCTCCAGCAAGGCCCAACCTTGGTTTTACCATTTGCCACCTAAGCCTTTTTCCCTCGGGTTTCCGGAGCCCGAGGGTCATCTTTATTTTAAACCCCCGGGCCAGTGCTCCTCTGAGTGTTGGTCCAAAACAGAGCCACTTGCAGCGCCACTTCGGGAAAACTTGAGAGTTGGTTTTAGTTGTACGTAGTGTTCATCCAGTGTGCCCTGAGTACGAGATATGTGCAGCTCCTATCGGGATTTGTCGGCACATCCGGGCGGCTTTGCTGGTCTTGTTTTACCATTGTCGAAATGTCTTGTAACCGGGATTCCAAGTCTGACCGGGTCTTCCTAGGAGAAGGAATATCCTTCGTTGACCGTGAGAGCTTGTGATGGGCTAAGTCGGGACACCCCTGCAGGGTTTGAACTTTTGAAAGCCGTGCCCGCGGTTATGGGCAGATGGGAATTTGTTAATGTCCGGTTGTAGAAAACCTGACACTTAACTTAATTAAAATGCATCAACCGCGTGTGTAGCCGTGATGGTCTCTTTCCGGCGGAGTCCGGGAAGTGAACACGGCGTTGGAGTCATGTTTGAACGTAAGTAGTTTCAGGATCACTTCTTGATCTTTGTAGCTTCTCGGCCGTGCTTTGCTTTCTCTTCTCGCTCTCATTTGCGTAAGTTAGCCACCATATATGCTAGTGCTTGCTGCAGCTCCACCTCACTACCTTTTCCTACCCATAAGCTTAAATAAATAGTCTTGATCACGAGGGTGTGATATTGTTGAGTCCTCGTGGCTCACAGATACTTCCAAATAGTTGCAGGTGCCGATGATACCAGTGCAGGTGGCGCAACCGAGCTAAAGTGGGAGCTCGATGAAGATCGTGATCGTTGTGTTGTTTCGTTTCCAGTTGATCAGTAGTGGAGCCCAGTCAGGACGATCGGGGATCTAGCATTAGGGGTGGTCTTCTTTTATTTTGGTTCCGTAGTCGGACCTTGATTGTATTCTGGATGATGTAATGCTATATTTATGTATTGTGTGAAGTGGCGATTGTGAGCCAACTCTTTATCCCTCTCTTATTCAGTACATGGGATGTGTAAAGATTACCCCTCTTGCGACATGCCTACTATGCGGTTATGCCTCTAAGTCGTGCTCCGACACGTGGGAGATATAGCCGCATCGTGGGTGTTACACAAACTCGACAAGATTGATAGCAACTACTCCTACAAGTGCATAGAGGCCATATCATGCATTAAAACTACTTTTGCCATATAAATTTGACATGCAAACTCAAGAACGGGGTCACCTAAGCAGCAAAAATTTGCAATAAATAAAGCACTAGAACAAAAACTAATTGGACCGTTGGAGGAGTCACATACCGAAGAACAATCCACCAAAGCAGTTTTGTGAATGGAGCTTTGAGCAAGGAGATCGAAAATGGCGGCAAGATGAGCTAGAACTCGGGTTTGAGCTGGTGGATGATTTTTTCTGGAGGAAGATGAAATGTGTGGGTGCAAGAATAAGTGGAGGGGGCCCATGTGGGGTCCACGAGGCAGGGGGCGCTCCCTCCACCCTCATGGGCACATGGTGAGGCCCCCTGGTGTGTTCTCAGTGCCAATAATTCTTAAATATTTCAGAAAAAATCATATTAAATTTTCAGGACATTTGGAGAAATTTTATTTTCGGGGTATTTTTTATTGCAACGATAATTCAGAAAATAGACAGAAAATGCTAATTTTGTTTTATTTAAACTAAATAACAGAAAGTAAAAAGAGGGTACAGAGTGTTGTGATTTCTAACTTCATCCATCTCATGCTCATCAAAAGGAATCCACTAACAAGGTTGATCAAGTCTTGTTAACAAACTTATTCCGAATCGCATGAAACTGAAGAAATTTTGAATAACACTAGGTTACCTCAATGGGTATATCCACATCCCCAACAATAAGAATATCATATTTCTTCTTGACAGTAGGAAGAGGAAATTCAAAACCTCCAATAGTAATCGTTGAAATTTTTCCAATAGAGTTGATACTATGGACTTGAGGTTGTTTCCTCAGAAAGTGTATTGTATGCTCATTACCATTAACATGAAAAGTGACATTGCCTGTGTTGCAATCAATAATAGCGCCTGCAGTATTCAAAAAGGGTCTTCCAAGAATAATAGACATACTATCATCCTCGGGAATATCAAGAATAACAAAGTCCGTTAAAATAGTAATGTTTGCAACGACAACAGGCACATCCTCACAAATACCGACAGGTATAGCAGTTGATTTATCAGCCATTTGCAAAGATATTTCAGTAGGTGTCAACTTATTCAATTCAAGTCTATGATATAAAGAGAGAGGCATAACACTAACACCAGCTCCAAGATCACATAAGGCAGTTTTAAAATAATTTCTTTTAATGGAGCATGGTATAGTTGGTACTCCTGGATCTCCAAGTTTCTTTGGTATTCCACCCTTAAAAGTGTAATTAGCAAGCATGGTGGAAATTTCAACTTCCAGTATCTTTCTTTTATTAGTGATAATATCTTTCATATACTTAGCATAAGGATTCATTTTAAGCATATCAGTCAAACGCATACGCAAAAAGATAGGTCTAATCATTCCAGCAAAGCGCTCAAAATCCTCATCATCCTTTTTCTTGGATGGTTTAGGAGGAAAGGGCATGGGTTTCTGAACCCATGGTTCTCTTTCTTTACCGTGCTTCCTAGCAACGAAGTCTTTCTTATCATAATGTTGATTCTTTGATTGTGGGTTATCAAGATCAACAGCAGGTTCAATCTCTACATCATTGTTATTACTAGGTTGAGCATCAACATGAACATCATCATTAACATTATCACTAGGTTCATGTTCATTACCAGATTGTGTTTCAGCATCATAAATAGAAATATCATTGGGATTCTCAGGTGTGTCAATAGCAGGTTCTCTGAGAATCTTGCTCAATTCTCTTGGGGTGGCCCTCAGGATACAAAGGTTCCTGAGTCATTTTACCCCCTCTAGTCATAACTCTAATAGCATTATCATTTTTCTTATTATTCAATTCATTGAGCAAATCATTCTGAGCTTTAAGTACTTGTTCTACTTGAGTGGTAACCATAGAAGCATGTTTACTAATGAGTTTAAGTTCACCTTTAACTCTAGACATATAATCACTCAAGTGTTCAATCATATAAGCATTTCGTTTCAATTGTCTACCAACATAAGCATTGAAGTCTTCCTGTTTAACCATAAAGTCATCAAACTCATCCAAGCATTGGCTAGCAAACTTAGTAGATGGGATTTCACATTTATCAAATCTATAGAGAGAATTTACCTTTACTACCTGTGTCGGGTTATCAAGACCATGTATTTCTTCAATAGGTGGTAAATTCTTAACATCTTTAGCTTTAATACCTTTTTCTTTCATAGATTTTTTTGCCTCTTGCATATCTTCAAGACTGAGAAATAGAATACCCCTTTTCTTCGGAGTTGGCTTAGGAGTTGGTTCAGGAAGTGTCCAATCATTTTCATTACTCAACATATTATTCAATAGCAATTCAGCTTGATCAACAGTCCTTTCCCTGAAAACACAACCAGCACAATTATCTAGGTGGTCTCTGGAAGCATCGGTTAGTCCATTTTAAAAGATATCAAGTATTTCATTTTTCTTGAGAGGATGATCAGCCAAAGCATTAAGTACTTGGAGAAGCCTCCCCCAAGCTTGTGGGAGACTCTCTTCTTCAATTTGCACAAAATAATATATTTACCTTAAGGCAGCTTGTTTATTATGAGCGGGGAAATATTTAGCAGAGAAGTAATAAATCATATCCTGGGGACTACGCACACAACCAGGATCAAGAGAATTAAACCATGTTTTAGCATCACCCTTTAATGAGAACAGAAACAACTTAAGGATAAAGTAATAGCGAGTTTTCTCGTCATTAGTGAATAGGGTGGCTATATCATTTAATTTAGTAAGATGTGTCACAACAGTTTCGGATTCATAGCCATAAAAAGGATCAGATTCAACCAAAGTAATTAACTCAGGGTCGACAGAGAAATCATAATCCTTATCAAAAATAAAGATAGGTGAAGTAGGAAAAGCAGGGTCATATTTCATTCTAGCATTCAAAGGTTTTTCTTTAAGCTTAGCTAATAATTTCTTAAGATCATATCTATCATTGCAAGCTAAGAAGTCTCTAGCAGTTTCTTCATCCATAACATAACCCTCAGGAACAACAGGAAATTCATATCTAGGGGGAGAATCTTCATCATCACTTTCATCAATATTATCAGTTTCAATAATTTCATTCTCTCTAACCCTAGCAAGTTGTTCATCAAGAAATTCACCTAGTGGCACAGTATTATCAAGCATAGAAGTAGTTTCATCATAAGTATCATGGAAAGCAGAAGTGGCATCATCAATAACATGCGACACATCAGAATGAATAGCAGGAGTAGGTGTCGCAAGTTTACTCAAAACAGAAGGTGAATCAAGTGCAGAGCTAGGTGGCAGTTCCTTACCTCCCCTCGTAGTTGAGGGAAAAATCTTGGTTCTTTTATCTTTCAAGTTCTTCATAGTGATCAGTAGGTATAAATCCCAAGTGACTCAAGGAATAGAGCTATGCTCCCCGGCAATGGCACCAGAAAATAGTCTTGATAACCCACAAGTATAGGGGATCGCAACAGTTTTTGAGGGTAGAGTATTCAACCCAAATTTATTGATTCGACACAAGGGGAGCCAAAGAATATTCTTAAGTATTAGCAGCTGAGTTGTCAATTCAACCACGCCTGGAAAACTTGATATCTGCAGCAAAGTATTTAGTAGCAAAGTAGTATGATAGTAGCGGTAACGGTAGCGAAAGTAATATTTTTGGTTTTATAGTGATTGTAACAGTGGCAACGGAAAAGTAACTAAGCAAAGATCAATATGTGAAAAGCTCGTAGGCAATGGATCAGTGATGGATAATTATGTCGGATGTGATTCCTCATGCAATAGTTATAACATAGGGTGACACAGAACTAGCTCCAATTCATCAATGCAACGTATGCATGTATTCTGAATATAGTCATACGTGCTTATGGAAAAGAACTTGCATGGCATCTTTTGTCCTACCCTCCCGTGGCAGTGGGGTCCTATTCGAAACTAAGGGATATTAAGGCCTACTTTTAATAGAGTACCGGACCAAAGCATTAACACTTAGTGAATACATGAACTCCTCAAACTACGGTCATCACCGGTAAATATCCCAATTATTGTCACTTCGGGGTTAACGGATCATAACACATAATAGGTGACTATAGACTTGCAAGATAGGATCAAGAACTCACATATATTCATGAAAACATAATAGGTTCATATATGAAATCATGGCACTCGGGCCTTAGTGACAAGCATTAAGCATAGCAAAGTCATAGCAACATCAATCTCAGAACATAATGGATACTAGGGATTAAACCCTAACAGAACTAACTCGATTACATGATAAATCTCATCCAACCCATCACCGTCCAGCAAGCCTACGATGGAATTACTCACGCACGGCGGTGAGCATCATGAAATTGGTTATGGAGGAAGGTTGATGATGACGATGGCGACGGATTCCCCTCTCCGGAGCCCCGAACAGACTCCAGATCAGCCCTCCCGAGAGAGATTAGGGCTTGGCGGCGGCTCCGTATCGTAAAACACGATGAATCCTTCTCTCTGGGTTTTTTTCTCCCCGAACGTGAATATATAGAGTTGGAGTTGAGGTCGGTGGAGCACCAGGGGGCCCACGAGGCAGGGGGCGCGCCCAGTGGGTAGGCGCGCCCCCCACCCTTGTGGACAGGGTGTGGGCCCCTGGCCTTGATTCTTTCGCCAGTATTTTTTATATATTCCAAAAATATTATCCATTGATTTTCAGGTCATTCCGAGAACTTTTATTTTTGCATAGAAATAACACCATGGCCATTCTGCTGAAAACAGCGTCAGTCCGGGTTAGTTCCATTCAAATCATGCAAGTTAGAGTCGAAAACAAGGGCAAAAGTGTTTGAAAAAGTAGATACGATGGAGATGTATCAGAAGGGAACACAACTTACCTGCTCATGAGCTTGCGGTTTGGGTGAGTAATCTTGAAGGACCTCGGTGCCCAGGGAGACCAATCCAGGGCAAGCGTGAGCGAACTAGGCAAGTACCCGATGGTGGAAAGCCGATTCAGTTGGCCCTAGGATACCGAGCAGCTCCTCCAGTCCCCTTTGAGAGGGCCAAAGGGGCGTGAAGATGAAGTCGCGGTGTTGTCCATGACAACCAACTCTCTGCCGGTGATTGGATTTGAGGGGGCAAGCGAGACGCGTACGAAGCAAAGGGGGGCGATGGGTATATAAATCTTTTGCCCTTTCACCGTGGCTTTGTATGGGGATCTCTGGTCGTGGGTCGATGGGACGTTTAAGTACCACAACAGTAAATCTGCGTGTTTCCCAAGTGTCATGCCTTATATGCGTGCATAAATCAAAGAAAGACAATAATGATACCACCTAAACATGTCTCAGGGTCTGTAACAACACCGTTTGATTGGACATGTCAATGATGGACCCCTTATCCATATGAGGGCACCGTGACCAGATGACACGCCTGAGAAACCGTCAGAGTAGGTCAGTTGACCTGTCCTTGGTAGAGGTGTACTTTTTTTCATTGTTTTTGATATAGCTTACCACTCATGCCAAGTGGTTGGTAGAGGTGTACTTTTCTCCCAAGGAACGAGTTCGGCACAAACTCTTCGGATCGGAGGATCTTCTCCAGAATGGTGCTAATTCGGAGGAAAAGGGTGTAGGTATCGTTGAACCCGCCTGCAAGACCGAAGACGGAGGATGAAGACTAGCTCGGCGAGGCCGACGAGTGTCATCGGCTTGAAGACCGGTTCAAGGGATACTTATGGTGTCTGGATAAGGGGGTGCTAAGCACGTCGACTCTCAGACGTGGGCCAGGTCGAGGACCTCCAAGTGCCAAACCAGTGGGACGCATTCGTGAGGCTCCTGGAGGAACCAAGATGGAATCTTTTGAAGACTTGGAGCATACTCCAAGGCACGAATGCAATCTTTAGCCTGCTTATCTTCCAATGTAACCGACCTATGTGTAACCCTAAGTATCCCCGGTTACTATATAAGCCGAGGGGGTGTAGACCGTAGAGGCCAACCCATTCATACTCGATCTCGAGGTAGATCAACATGTACTATGTACCCCATTCATCAATACAATCAAAGAAGGATGTAGGGTTTTACCTCTTTGAGAAGGCCCAAACGTGGGTAAACATCGATGTCCCCCTTTGTCATATTACCATCTAGTCAAGACTATCAGATCGGGACCCATTACCAGAGATCTGCCGGATTCGACACTTTCATCATGGTGCATGGGGCATTATCACCACTTGGCTATTCATCTCCCATGGGGTGGTACCTATTTTTTGCACTCGAGGATTGGTGGAACTCTAATACTTTTGAACATGACGCGACTACTCGCTTGAGATTCGGTCAAGCCATCACCTATGTGCTTTGGAATGTTTGGAAGGAGCGGAATAGACGAACGTTTAACGATGCTTCACCCACTGTGCTTGATGTGGCCTATCTGGTCATGGAGGATTTGAACCAATTGCGGTTGACTTGGGCGACGGTTTGGTAGTCCCCCTCCCCCCCCCCCCCCCTTCCCCCCCCCCCCCCCCTTTGGGAATGCATTTGATTTGGCAAGTATTCTAGCATGGAAGTAACTCTTGCACATTGTTTCTCTTTTCCCTTCTATATGAAATGGGCAGAACACCTGCCTTTACCGTAAAAAAAAGTGATTTCTTAATAGTATCCCTTCTTCCACGGCAGCATTTCCCCTCCATCGATATCTGATTCTTGTTCCTCTTCCTCCTGCTCATAAAACTGTTCCGTTCACTCCAGAGGACGTTCTATACAACTGTTCCGTGAACAGGCAACAGCACGGACGGAAAACAGTCAACAGCTGCCCTATAATAGAGACAGACACGGACACACACCCGCCCACAGCTAGCCTCACCAATAGCTTCACTATCCATGGCTGCTTCACCGCCGCTCCGTCACGTGGCCATGCTCCCCTTCATGGCGAAAGGCCACGCCATGCCGCTCCTCCACCTCGCGCATCTCCTTCTTGGCCGCCGCCTCGCCTCGGCCGTCACCTTCTTCACCACCCCGCGCAACGCGCCCTTCATCCGCGCTGGCCTCGCTGGTGCCGGCGCCGGCGCCGCGGTCGTCGAGCTTCCGTTCCCATCCGAGCAGGACGCCCCGCAGAGCACGGACGAGCTCCCATCGTCGACCAGTCTCGTCGACTTCGTCACCGCGGTGGCGGCGCTCCAGCCGGCGTTCGCGGACGCACTCGCCAAGATCGAGCCCAGGCCGGACCTGCTCGTCCATGACGGCTTCCTCCGGTGGGCCAAGGACATCGCCGACGAGCTCGGCATGCCGCGGCTTGTCACCCTCGGCTTCGGCGGCTTCGCCACGTACGTCAGCCGGGCAGTCACGACACACAGGCCGCACGCACGCGTGAGCTCGCCGTCCGAGCGGTTCCCGGTCCACGGTGTGCCGGACCTCCGCCTCACGAAGGCCGACCTCAACCCGCCGTTCGACGACCCGGAGCCTTCCGGCCCGCACTGGGACTTAATTTGCAAGAACCGCATCAGCATGTACTCCAGCCGGGGCATCATCGTCAATTCCTTCCACGAGCTGGAGTCGATCTACATCGACCTGTGGAACCGGGAGTTCGACGTCAAGATGTGGCCCATCGGACCGCTCTGTCTTGCGGCCTCCGAACCGGCAGTCCAGACCAAGGACGACCATGAGATCTCAGAGTGGCTGGACTCGAGGCTTGCCATGGGTCGGCCGGTTCTCTACGTCGCGTTCGGCTCGCAGGCCGAGCTGAGCCGGGCACAGCTGGAAGAGATCGCCGTCGGGTTGGACAGCTCCGGTGTGGACTTCCTATGGGTGGTCCGGTCCAAATGGCTCAATCCAGATGACCGGTTTAATCAGAGGTTCGGAGACAGGGGCAAGGTGGTGGAAGGTTTCATTAACCAGCTCGGAGTTCTGGGTCACAAATCAGTGAAAGGATTTTTCACCCACTGCGGATGGAACTCGGTGCTGGAGAGCATCACCATGGGCGTGCCAATACTGGCGTTCCCAATGGCGGCCGAGCAGAAGCTCAATGCCAAATTCGTCGTGGACGTGATCCATGTGGGGCTCCGAGTTCGGCCGAAGGAAGACGCCAGCAAGGGAGGTAGTGGGTTGGTTATGGGTGGAGACGTGCAGGCGTTGGCAAGGGAACTGATCTTGGGAGAGGAAGGGAAACGCGCCGCTGCTAGAGCTGGTGAGCTCTCCATGTCTTCTAGAAAGACCATGGACATAGGTGGGTCCTCGTTTGAAAACTTGGCGCGGATGGTTCAGGAGGTCAGTGAGACCCATGCCAATAATGGTGAGTAAATATAATCGTTGCTATGTGGTTGATGCCGGCTAGTCGTGCAGGCTTAGTATGAAACTCATAATTGAGGTCGATGTTTGTTTGGAGCTTTGTACTCATAGACGCCGGCGTGCCGGCCCAAATTTGAACCGGTCGGCCATGCAACGTCCGGTCTCCTATTTCCACCCGTCTGATCCCGTCGTCCCATCATAGCAGGTCGTTTTCTTCCCCCATCTTAGATCACGCGACAGTGGGTCGTTTTCCTCCCCTCCACGTCTCAAATCCAGCCACCAGACACGCATGGGGTCGTGGCTGCACCCACCCCACGCTGATAATAGCTTGCCGCCCTGGTCGCCGGCCTCGCCGTTGTCGTCTCATGTCTTTCTCGCCGATCCACACATGCAATAATTTTCGCCCGCGGTTGCAGCTCCCTCACTAGTGATGGCAGCTCCGATAACGCCGGTCACCAGTCGCAGCACCCCGGCGATGAGCTCGCAAGGGGTACTATCCTTCGGGTTTACTCGTGTCAACAAAAATGTCCACCGGTAGTAGCAAAAAAATGTGCAGGTTCCAGCAAAAATAGCTCGCCGGTGCCGCCACCCGTCGCCACTGTAGCAAAAACAATCAACGGTTGTAGCTTGTGTCATTGCCAGTTGCAGCAACAAAAACTTTACACCACCCCCACGTCGGCCCAGCACCACTCCGGCGGCGGGCAGGGGTAGCAAAATTCCTCGTTGGTTGTAGCAAAATTATCCGCCGGTGGTAGCTTTTCCCGCTACCGTTCGTAGCAAAAAACGCAGCACCGTCGTCATCGCCATAAACTTCGTCGTCATCGTCGTTGCAGCATATATCGTCATTGGTGTGAGCTTTTATGTTGCCAGTTGTAGCAAAAATCGTGCACCGTTTTTTCGCCGCCACAACGTCACCCTTGTCGGTTGCAGTATATCTCGTCGTCGGTGGTAGCTTTTCTGTTGCCAGTTGTAGCAAAAATCAAGCATCGTTGTCGCCACCATAACCTCGTCGTTGGTTGTGACATATCCACTTGCCGGTTGTAGCACGGCCGGGCACCGGTTGTAACGCGTGCCAGTGGCGTAGTAGCACGGCCTGGTGCCCCGGGGAGAGGCCGTTGGAGCTGGAGATGGTGCGCTGGGAGAATAGTCAGAGTTGTGTATAAGGGGTGGCCGTGCGCGTGAGGAAATTGCTGGCCGTGGGGTAGATGATGACCTCACTAGCGATATTGGGCTGCCGGCGGCAACCTCGCCGGCGTGATGTGGGTTGCGGCAGCGAGAACGGGGGAGATGCATGCGACGCTGGGAAAAAAATGAGTGGACAATGAGAAGGATAAGGTCCGGCTGGCTCATCTTGCATGGGACCCACAAAGCAGGAGCACGTGGGAGCTTGCGAGTGGCCGAAGCTTTGACCGGCGCGTCAAAAGTTTACCTAATTCAAATGGTGCTCAGGCTTATTTACACTTTGTGAATAGTAAATTAAAAAGAATAGTAAAATTATTTTAAAAGGGCCCATCTATGTCACCTCTAGATCTAAGATAATATCTCAATTTAGTTTTGTCACCCCTTATTCTTTTCATTGTTTGTCCTATTCTTTGATTTTAATTTGTTAAAGCCCAAAACTAAAAACCAGCTCGCCACACGTCCGCCTGGGTGGCCGGCCTATACGTAAATCTGGTCGCTAGCTCCCCTCAAAAAAAGAGAAAAAACTAGTGGCTAGCTATCGTACAAAAAAATCTGAACGCTAGCTTTTTCTGAAAAAAAAAACTGACTGTTACTCCTAACTTCGATTTCTTAGCTTTTGCGTCTGACCCTTGTACATTTACAAGTACGTCTCTCTCATCGCTAGCTTCTAGGCTACCAACAGTTGTTTTTTGCCTTTTGGTTTTTGCAGTTTTCACTCTTATATTTTATAATTAATTTTCAGTAAGGAACATAGTTTGATCGAAACATATTTCAAAAAACATGTTCACGAATTTACATAATTTTCTTCAAATTATAAAAAATGTTAACGAATACCAAATATGTTTTAACATACAGTGAACAATCATTTAATGCATGATGATCATTTTGTGAATACACATTATTGTTTAGCAATATACATTGAACATTTTTTTAATATAAAGTGAGCTTTTTTATATATGATGAACTTTCTTAATTATGCACAATGAACATTTCTTTAAATACACTAAATTATTTTAGAACATGTACTAAAAAAATTATCGTGCATTCAAAAAATATTCATGGATTAGAAAAAATATTCATGACTCAAAATTTGTTCGTAGATTCAGAAAAATATGTTAATAAATTTCAAAAATATTCATGATTTGAAAAAAGTACGTAATTTGAAAAAGGTTCAAGAATTCTAAAAAAATACTCGTAGAAAGGAATGGAAAAGTAGAAAAAACAAAAAAGAATGGAAAGCGAACAGGAAAAAACAAAAAATGAGAAAACCAAATAGAGAAAATAGATAAATGATAAGAGAACAAAAAAATGAACACATTTTGAATTTTTTTAAAAAAAATTTGGTAAACACCAACAATGTTAGAAAAATGAATAAATTTACAAATTTTGGAACATTTGTTGAAACTTTGCCAGGCCTGTGGTCGACGCATCCACGGTGCCAGACAACGCCACCTCCCTACGCATGTCCATCATCATGCATCCGTCGCCGAGACCCTACAGCGCCACGCCGCTGAGACTCCATGTCGTTGATGCGTCACAAGGAAATCGCTCCACCGCAGAAGCCGTCCACTAGTCCCTCAAGCCTATGCACACCTCCAAGTACACCCCCAAGGTGGGTAAGGCACAAGAGTGCCGCCATCATCCGATCGAATGATCTAGGGTTTTCCTCGAAGGTAGCGGATAGGGGTCTAGAGCTTCTCCACGGCGATGCCTTCAAGAAAGGGACGATGCAGAAGAAAGCCGCCATCGTCGGCCGTGGCAACGAGCCGAGAATAGGGTTTTCACCCGGATCCGCTTGAGGAACCTCCATCTAGCCTCGTGTGCATGGGACCACCACTGTTCTCCACCGCCGCACAACGAGAAAGCTGGACCGGGTAGATCAGATATGACCGGAGACTAGATCATGCATGCAGCCGATCCGTCCACCGGGCCCTCCATGCCGCCGCGGGAGTTCAGATCCGTCGCCGTAGCGCCATCTGCCGCCGCTGCCTGAAGCAAGGCCAGCCGCCGCATCGCAAGGACCCGACCGGCCGCCACGATGGGGTGGCCAACTAGCTCAGATGCAATACCAGGTTGCCATCTTGAAGGCTGAGCCCCACCTCAAGCGCTTGTCGTCCAAGGCCGGCTTGGCCGAAATGGGTTTTCACCCGGATTTGCTTGAGGAACCTCCCATCCAGCCTCGTGTGCATGGGACCACCACTGTTTTCCACTGTCGCGTAGCGAGCAAGCCGCACCAGCTAGATCAGATCTGACCAGAGGCTAGATCACGCATGCAACCGATCCGTCCACCGGTTCCTCCATGCCGCCGCCGGAGGTCAGATCCATCGCCGTAGAGCCATCTGCCGCCGCTGCCCGAAGCAGGGCCAGCTGCCGCGACGCAAGGACCCGACCGGCTGCCACGATGGGACCTCAAGCGCTTGTCGTCCAAGGCCGGCTCGGCACGCAGGCCTGCGACCCCCCACATCGCGAGGGATCAATCCCGTCGTCGCCGCCCGTCGGGGGTACTTCGCCCGCTAGCCTCATCTGGGGGTTACGATGGAAGGGGGGCGAGGCAGTGGTGGGTAGGGTTCGCCCGAGTCACCCTCCGTGCAACGCGGGCTAGTATAAATGAACTTATGGAGACAAAGTTATATACGAAGGCCGAGCTTCCTAAGTGAAGATCTTATTGATAGGTAGGTGCAGCCAATTAGTGCCATTTGTAACAAATGGACTTCAAGTCAAGACATGCACGTTTGGCTCTCGGGTGTAATTACACCCGATATTTTTTAATTTTTTTTAGTAATTTGTAAGAAGGTCAGAAAAATCCGAAACTTTTTGCAAACAAAGTAGATTTATTATTGCACTCGTGTAAACCGCTTGCGAAGAAATGCTTAATGTAGACGTAAAGAAACAAATTTGTCATTGTATACGAGAGTACTATTCATGCTATATTTGTCAGAGAATATCTCGTTACAGGATATTTTTATACGACAGAAACGACAGCTCAAGTTTGTTGGGAAAAAGATTTGGAATGTTTTGATTATTTTTCTGATTTTGAAAAATAAAATCAGTTATCAGGTGTAATTACCACCATGTTCCAAAGGTATTTTCCCTTCAATTATGTGGTACTACAATTTTAAGGATGTCGAAGCAAGATATGTTTACAAAATCGTGCCTCATTGATCAAATACAAATGTTCCATTCGAAAGGATTGACTATACACACTGCAAAATGCGGAAGAGCTTAATTACTGCTCGCACAAACAACACGAATTAATCTTAGTGTAGCACGGTGACGGCATGAGGGCCCCAGCTATACCGTTGCAGCCTTTCGACGACGACCCCCAGCGCGGCGGGGTTTGTCCTCTCCGCCATCTCCACCGCCGGAGCCGGCGCCTCTCCCTCTCCAGCCACCTCCGCCTCGGCCGTGGGCCGGTCAACCACGTCGGCGCGGCACACGGGGCAGCACTGGCTCTTCTTCAGCCACGAGTCCACGCACGGCGCGTGGAAGCTGTGCTCGCACCTCGGGAGACGCCTGCAGCGGTCGCCGGACTCGAACGCTTCCAGGCACACGGCGCAGTCCCCGCCGCCTCCGACGGCGGCTTTGAAGTCGTGGCACGGCAGCGTTTCGATCTCCTCGGAAGACAGGCCCTTGCCTTTGCCTCCGCAGGCGTCGTCCACGGCACGCTCCAGGTCGGCGCCGGGGGCCTGGGCAGCGCCCCGCCGCAGAGCCCAGAGGATCACGAGGACGTGGACGACGAGCATCAGCGTCACGCCCGCCGCCAGGGCGGCGACGGAGAGCGCAGTGGAAGCGGTGACCATCCTAGCTAGTTGCGGGTGACTGCTGACTAGAGAGGCGCTAGCATAGCAGCTCGTGCGAGCTAGTAATACGCTTTCATGCGTCTTTGGGAGTTTTCGACCGTGCATGTATGGGTCTTGTTACATCCGTTCTTCGGCTTTGGATACGGAGATGTGGTATATTATGCTCAAGTTTTAGGAGAAAACAAGGAGGAACAGACAATTTTACCACCAGATCATCACCATGTAAGTATGTACGTAATGAGCAGCTAATTAAGCAAGGTGTTGGATAAGAGCTGCCAGTTGCTGAATGGCTGATAAGTTCAAGGAAGAGAACGACCGGAACAAGTTATTGCTTAAGTCTATTGCGCATTTCTTAATATTATAAGTTGATGAGCTTACCTAGGATTAGCCTAATTCTTGTTTTGTGACTCATGCGCAGATTTAATTTTATCCTCTCTCAGTATCAACATATAAGACGTTTTGACACTGATGAAAATACAAGACGTTCTTAGGACATGTACAATGATGCTATCTTAGAAATGCCACGTAGGATAAATGATGAGGTGGAGGAGAGAGAACTCATAAGAGAAGGCTTGTCTTCTCTTATTTAAGATAAGACAAAAGATGATTTCTTAGCACTATATGTCTCACCATATTTTTAGAAATTGCTAGTTATTGAAGATAAGGCTAAGAGATGACCCATTGTAGACATTTTTCTTTGTCATCTATAAATTACATGCAAAACTTAAGATAAGACTATCTTATCAACCATTGTACATGTCTTTATTGTCGGAGTAAATGACCACGGGTAGCCTAGCCGGCTCCCCCTGGCCCTTCTGAAAAAATTATGAACCAATCCGGCCCTCAAGAATCCAAGACGTAGGGCCGCCTTCCCCTTGCCGGCTGTCTCCCAGGCCGACTATCGGAGGGCGGCCCGACTTTAACCCTCATGGAGAAAGCCGTGGGAGGGCCGGCTCCAAGAAGCCGACCGCGAGAAGGCCGACTCCAAGAAACCGGCTCCCACAAAGCGGTCAAGATCGTACCCTCGAAGTCTGCATCCACGTAACGGCGATGTGACGGGGCGTGGCTACAGTAAAGCCTGCCACCCCCGAATCCCGGTGCACGCCTGGCACAGTGCGCCGTACGGGTGGCCATGACCCGTCCGGCGCGGCACTGTTGCCATGTTGACCCTGATGTCATTCACGACGGGCTGCCAGCACGGCCCACGGGCGGTGCGCCCGTTTGGGCAGAGAGACACCCGAAGGCGGCCAGGCCTCCCCCAGTCGGCCCAAGACAGAGCCGGCTCCCCACAGCCGGCTTGCCACCTCCCTCGAAGGAGACGCCCCATTAAGGAGACAAGACGCGGTGAGGCTACAGCAATCGCCCGCCGGGCGGCGGCGCTATAGCCACGCTCACCCTAGCGAAGCCCTCGTCACCAGGTCGAGGCTACAGTAACCAGCCACCGACAAGGCCCTGGACAGTGGGGCCTGCCTGTCGACCAAGGAGCCGGCAGCCGGCGGGCCCCAGCAACCGGCGCGGAAGCCGGCGAGTGTAGACACAGACGGCTGGGCCCTGCGCCCAGCCGGATTACCATTGTACCCCCGGGGGGTAAGCCTATATAAACCCCCCGGGACACCCATGCAAAGGGTTGATCCCTGCTAGTTTTAGACACCACATAGGGAGGAGAAGAGAGCGAGCCGTGCCCTTCTTCCTCCTCTCGCCAAACAGCTCAAGGAGCATCGTGTAGCTACTTGTTCATCTAGTGATCATGCGGAGACCCCGCAGAGCAGCAGTAGGGGTGTTATCTCCACGGAGAGCCCCGAAGCTGGGTAAGATTCGCCGGCGTGCATGTCTTCGCCTCATCTCGTTTCCAGGCACCGGCGACGTCTTACTGGCTCCCACAATGATAAGCCACCCGTTGGCATATGTCGCACCTACCACCCGACATTTGGCGCCCATCGTGGGGCCAGGTGCACCGTCGTCCGGAGACCTGTTCTGGACGGGAGCCCTCTTCCTCCCCAGCGATCGTAGCCAGCCCGGCACGCCCGATGGCGCTTGCCACGACGCGCTGCAAGGTGTCACCAACGTCTGCGCAGCGAGCGGCCTCGCCAATCTCCTTGACGAGACCCTCATCTCCGACGAGCTCGCCTCCGATGTGGGCACCGACCACCTCGTCAACCTCCTTGACCAGCTCCACGTCTCCGGCGAGCCTGCTGTGGACTTGGAGTCTGTTGGCTCCACTGATCCGATGCCTGTCGACTCCGACACGGCCTCGCTTGACACTTTCCCCACCGACGTCATGATTTACAACGACCCGCACATGGTGGTCCATGACTTGTCCATCCCCCTCCCGGCCGATGCCGACGCTGAAGCATTGGAGGCTCGCCGCCTCGCCCTCCTCGCGGAGGGCCAGAAGTTGGCTTCCATAAGACGCCTCACTGAGGCCCACCGACGCGGAGCCGACCGCACCGCCTTTGGCACGCCGCCCCCAGGCGGGCCCAGCCGGGCCGGCGTTGTCAGACAGCGCGGCGCCGTCGTCGCCGACACGTTAGGATTCGACCGCCCAGTCTACGTCACTCCACTCGAGAACCTGCGCGCCGCCCAGGCAGCCGTAGACGAGCTAGACGGACTGGGGGCCGAAGAACTCCCCCACATGACCCGACGCATCCAGCAGCTAATCGATGCAGCCGCGCAGCGGCACGAAGCCGACGCCCGCGCGGAAAGCCCTCCCCCGCGCCGAGATCACGGCGCGACGTCCCGGACGCTGACTACGGGTAAAACCCGCGCGCGGCGCGAGAAAGAGCCGGCTGCCAGCCGAAGCCGAACCCGAATGTCCATCGAGCGAGACGCAGAAGGCCACCCCCAGGCCGTGGAGTGGCGGGGCAACCCGCCTCCGCCTCGGCCCCGTGGGGAGAGGTATCCCACCCCACCGCCTGTTGCGCATCCGACTCTCAGCGGCCGACTAGGTCGCCGCGAAGGAGTCGGCGAGAACGACGCCCGCCACCGGATCGACCGCCTAGCGCGATCCCTGGCGCTGGAAGAAGAAGATGATGTCGGCCCGCCTTGCTTCGGCCCCCGCATCCGCGACGAGCCTTTCCCCAAAGGGTTCTCGCTCCCAAGAGACACGCCCAAGTACAACGGCTCTGTGAAGCCGGAAGATTGGTTGATCGACTACTCCACGGTGGTTAGCATAGCAAACGGCAACAGGCGCGTTGCCGTGAAGTACGTGCCCCTCATGCTGCAAGGCACGGCACGGACCTGGCTCAACAGCCTCAAGCCATACAGCATCAACAGCTGGCTAGACTTCACAGAAGCCTTCGTCCGCAACTTCACCAGCACCTACAAGCGGGCTCCCAAGCCCAGACAGCTCTTCTTGTGTGTACAAGGCCCCGCCAAGTCCACCCGCGACTACCTCACGCGTTGGGCTGAGCTCCGCAACTCTTGCGAAGGGGTGCACGAGGTGCAAGCCATAGAATACTTCACTGCCGGGTGCCGAGAAGGCACCCTCCTCAAGCACAAGCTCCTCTTTGACGAGCCGACTACCCTCGACGAGCTTCTGGTCATAGCGGACAAGTACGCCACCGCCGACTCCTCAATGAAGACCGAACTCCGGGTAGACGCGTCCGGGAAGGTACTCAACCCGGCGCCCAAGACGCTGGCTGGGGACTCCGGCCGACGCCCACACCAGAACGACCACAAGCGCAAGGGGCCCGTGCCGCCCTCCACCAGTCGGCAGGTGGCCACAGTCGAAGACGAGCAACCCGAAGGGCGGCCCGCACCCAAGAAGCAGAGGGGCGGCAAGCCAGCTTGGCAGCCGGCCTTCTCCTACGAGAAAACTCTCGACGCCCCATGCAAGTTCCACATCGGCGCGAAGCCGTCCAACCACACAACCCGGAAGTGCCACTGGCTCACCCGAATCTCCAAAGGCGAAGGGCTCGCGCCGCCCCCGCCTGCCGATCCGCCGCCTCCGGCTGCGCAGCCGCCGACCGCTCGGCCTGCAGTCGGAGCCGTGCACGATGAGTTCCCCGACGAGCATGCCGCCTATGTCGTCTTTACAAGCCGGCCCGAAGATCGGCGCGGCAGACGCCGAGAGCACCAGGAGGTTAGCATGGTCGCTGCCAACCCTGCCGAGCACATGCACTGGTCAGAAAAACCTATCAGCTGGAGCCGGGCCGACCACCCAGAGGTGATGCCATCTCCCGGCTCTTATGCGCTGGTTCTGGATGCCACCCTTGCAATGGACAGACGCGCCGCCCATTTCTCCTGCGTGCTGATAGACGGCGGAAGCAGCATCAACATCCTGTACCGCGACACCCTGGAGAAGCTCAACGTCAAGACGAAGCAACTCATGCCTACTCGGACTGTGTTCCATGGCATCGTACCCGGCCTGTCCTGCGCCCCCATTGGCAAGATCAAGATTGATGTACTCTTTGGGGGCAAGGAGCATTTCCGCCGGAAAGCGATCTGCTTTGAACTGGTGGACCTGGAGAGCCCCTACCATGCATTGCTTGGCCGACCTGCCTTGGCCAGGTTCATGGCTGTTCCCCACTATGCTTACCTCAAGATAAAGATGCCGAGCACCAAAGGCATCATCACCATAGCCGGCGATTACAAGAAATCTTCCGAGTGCGCAGCAGCCAGCAGCCGGCTGGCCGAGTCCCTTGTGATTGCCGAAGAAAAGAAGATGTTGGACCGAGTCATGGCCATGGCCGGCAAACAGTCGGCCTTGTCCCCCGATCCCAAGGAGTATGATGCCCAAGGATCTTTCCAGCCGGCCAAGGAGACGAAGAAGATACCTCTTGACCCCGAGCACCCAGAGAGGTTTGCCGTCATCGGGGCAAACCTAAACAGCAAATAGGAAGGCGAGCTCGCCGATTTCCTCCATGAGAATCGGGACATCTTTGCATGGTCCCCCAAGGACATGCCGGGTGTTTCGAAGGAATTCGCCGAGCACAAGCTACACGTCCGAGAAGATGCAAAACCAGTCAAACAACCCCTCCGCCGACTGTCGGAGGAGAAAAGAAGGATTGTAGGAGAAGAGATAGCCCGGCTTCTGGCAGCCGGCTTCATTATGGAAGTTTTCTTTCCAGAGTGGCTCGCCAACCCGGTCCTCGTGCTAAAGAAGAACAATAAGTGGCGCATGTGCATAGAGTACACGAGCCTCAACAAGGCCTGCCCCAAAGATCCCTTTGCCCTGCCGAGGATTGATTAAGTGA
Organism: Triticum urartu; assembly: GCF_056163025.1. Lineage (NCBI taxonomy): Eukaryota > Viridiplantae > Streptophyta > Magnoliopsida > Poales > Poaceae > Triticum > Triticum urartu. The sequence continues at coordinate 192,902,254 of NC_141879.1, forward strand.
TAGACTCCACGGCCGGATGCGAGCTGTTGAGTTTCTTGGATGCTTACTCAGGATACCACCAGATAAGAAATGCCGGTGCCACTTTTCAGCGTTGCATGCAGAAGTGCCTCCTCAAGCAGCTCGGCAGAAATGCCCACGTCTACGTAGACGACATTGTGGTGAAGACAGAGAAGCGCGGCACCTTGCTGGAAGACCTCAAGGAAACATTTGAGAACCTGCGTCGGTTCCAAATCAAGCTCAACCCCGAGAAATGCGTGTTCGGAGTGCCGGCCGACCAGCTCCTAGGCTTCCTGGTCTCCGAACGCGGCATCGAATGCAACCCAGCAAAGATCAAGGCCATTGAGAGAATGGCGATTCCCACCAAACTTCGAGACGTCCAGAAATTCACGGGATGCTTGGCCTCCCTGAAGCGCTTCATCAGCCGGCTCGGAGAGAAAGCTCTCCCCCTCTACCGCCTCATGAAGAAGACTACTCACTTCGAGTGGAATGACCAAGCCGACCAAGCTTTTCACGAGCTGAAGAAGATGCTGGCCACGCCGCCTGTCCTGGCGGCGCCGACTGAGAAAGAGCCCATGCTCCTCTACATTGCCGCAACTAGCCGGGTGGTCAGCACCGTCATCGTAGTCCAACGCCCAGAAGAGGGCCGAGCCCAGCCGGTCCAGAGGCCGGTGTACTATTTGAGCGAGGTGCTGTCTACCTCGAAGCAGAACTACCCACACTACCAAAAGATGTGCTACGGCGTGTACTTCGCCGCCAAGAAGCTGAAGCCCTATTTCCAAGAACATCCCATCACGGTCGTATGCACCGCCCCGCTGGCCGAGATCATAGGCAGCCGGGATGCATCCGGTCGGGTGGCGAAATGGGCCATCGAGCTGCCCCCCTACATGATCTTCTACCAGCCTCGCACCGCCATCAAGTCCCAAGCATTGGCCGACTTCCTCGTCGACTGGGCCGAGACCCATTACCTGCCGCCAGCTCCCGACTCCACTCATTGGCGCATGCACTTTGATGGGTCCAAGATGCGCACCGGCTTGGGAGCCGGCGTCATCCTCACCTCTCCCAAAGGCGACAAGCTCAGATACACGCTGCAAATTCACTTTGCCGCCTCCAACAACGTGGCCGAGTACGAGGCGCTCATACACGGGCTCCGGCTTGCCAAAGAACTCGGCATTCGCCGGATCCTATGTTATGGCGACTCGGACTTAGTGGTCCAGCAATCATCCGGCGACTGGGATGCCAAGGACGCAAATATGGCAAGCTACCGCTTCCTCGTTCAGAAGATCAGTGGGTATTTTGAAGGATGCGAGTTCCTTCATGTACCGTGAGCCGACAACGAGCCAGCTGATGCCCTGGCTCGAATAGGCTCCACTCGGCAAACAATACCAACCGGTGTCTCTCTACAACGCCTCCTCAAGCCGTCTATCAAGCCGTCTCCAGAGTCCGATTCCATCTTCGTGCCGCCTGACCCCGATGCAGTCGGGTCCGGCTCGAAGAACCAAGCGGGTGATCCGGGGACTTCGATAGTCAGCCCGGGGACATCAGTAGGCGGTTCGGGGACTTCCGTAGTTACGCCCGACCCGGGGACTGCCACACCCGGCTCGAGGACTGCGGTAGTCGGCCCGAAGACTGCACCAACACAACAGGCGGCGGCCAACTCCAGCATTTCACCACCCAGCCCGTCCGCCCTGGTCGCAGTAGCCGTGTTGGCAATAGAAGAAGTCGCAGCTCCATCATGGGCTCAATCCATCCTCAACTTCCTAATAAACCAAGATTTGCCGGCTGACGAAACAGAGACAAGACAAGTCCAACGCCGAGCCGGAGCATACACAATCGTCAACAGAGAGCTCGTCAAGTGCAGTGTCACTGGAGTCCTCCAGCGATGCGTCGAGCAAGAGAAGGGCATTGCAATCCTCAGAGACATCCACCAAGGAGAATGCGGCCACCATGCGGCCTCAAGATCACTCGTCGCCAAAGCTTTCCGCCATGGTTTCTTTTGGCCGACTGCTTTGGATGACGCCAAGAAGTTAGTTAAACATTGCAAAGGGTGCCAACTCTTCAGCTCTAAGCAACACATGCTGGCTTCGGCACTCAAGACCATTCCCCTCACTTGTCCCTTCGCCGTTTGGGGACTGGACATGGTAGGGCCATTCAAGACAGCGCGCGGCGGCATGACACATCTGCTTGTCGCTGTGGACAAATTCACCAAATGGATTGAGGCAAAGCCGATCAAGAAGCTGAATGGGCCGACTGCCGTGACATTTATCGCAGATATAACAACTCGGTACGGCGTGCCACACAGCATCATCACCGACAATGGCACGAATTTCACCAAGGGAGCCTTGGCACGTTTCTGCGCGACGCAGGGCATCCGGTTGGACTTAGCGTCCGTTGCCCACCCGCAGTCAAACAGCCAGGTCGAGCGAGCCAACGGCCTCATCCTTTCCGGTATCAAGCCCCGACTAGTCGTACCATTGGAACGTTCGGCCGGCTGTTGGCTCGACGAGCTGCCGGCCGTCCTCTGGAGTCTGCGCACTACCCCAAACAAGTCAACCGGCTTCACTCCTTTCTTCCTCGTGTATGGTGCCGAGGCGGTCATCCCAACTGACATCGAGTTCGACTCGCCTCGGGTAACCATGTACACGGATACGGAGGCCAAGGAAGCACGAGAAGACGGCGTCGACCTGCTGGAAGAAGGCCGGCTGTTAGCCCTCAGCCGGTCCGCCATCTATCAGCAGGGCCTGCGCCGCTACCACAGCCGGAAGGTCAAGCCGAGATCCTTCCAAGAGGGCGACCTTGTGCTCCGGCTGATCCAGCGAACAGCCGGCCAGCACAAGCTCTCGGCCCCTTGGGAGGGCCCCTTCGTCATCAGCAGAGCTTTAGGCAATGACTCCTACTACCTGGTCAACGCGCAGAAGCCGAAGGCACGCAAGAGAGATGATTCCGGCAAGGAGTCGGAACGACCATGGAACGCCAACCTCCTCCGAAGATTTTACAGTTGAAATGCAGTATGTATCATGCTAACTTTTGTACTAAGTACGAGACAATAGGCCCCCCGAGGAGAGCTCGGGGACTGCCATCTTTTATCTATAAATGAAGAATATCATGCTTATGACCTTGTCATTACATTCACTTTTTTCGTCCGGCACCGGGTTCGACTAGTCGGCCCGGGGACTGGCCGCCTGGAGTTATATTAGAAGTCCTACCCGCGGTCAGACAAGTAGTGTGCCGGCACCCAAGCCTTCTCTTGCCAAAAGTCGCAGTTCGAAGAACCGGCTGTTCGGCTGGCAAGAGTTAAATGCAGGAAAGGACGCCCACACGAAAAACGGCTAGGGACTAATGGACTAATATAACAAAAGTCGGTTTTTTCTCCCACCACCGACCGACTACCAGAGTAGCTGGCCGGCCGGCTTCCATTCACCTCGCTTCAGTCTAAGAAAGCTCGAGTACTTGCCTTCCCAAAAGGGGAAGGCGGCAAAGGAAACAGCCTAAGGATAAAAAGCATACGCGAATGGAAACCAAACACGCACACAATCATATTTACATAAAAGACCTTCAAAAGGCCAGCATTCAACATAGTTCGAATACACCCCCAGTGGGTGGAACTGCGCAAGTTTAATAAAAATTGTTCAAAGGGTAACAAGTAGGAAAAGCAAGGACGGCAGATTAAGCCAAGGGAGCGACTGGCGAGTCGGGCAAGTCGGTGGAGACGGCAGTGCCGGCTGGAGGAGTGGCCGGCTGGCGAACCTCGACATGATCACCGCCTCCCGCAGAGGACGCACTAGCACGCGCCTCGTTGCTGGAAGCACGATCAGGCTGAGGCTGGCTGGCCGCTTCACCGGCCGGCTCAACGTCTTCGCCTTCCTCTCCTTCGTCGTCTTCACCTTCATCGCTGGAGGCGATCTCCTCTGCCGAGTCCTCACCCGCTGTCGGGTCCAGCCCGAACCACTCCTTCGGCTGGGCAACGCCGTCGTCATTTATTTCAGGAGTGAAGACGCTGATGTCAGTGCACTCGACGATCGCCGAGGCGAGCTGAGCGATAGCCGGCCGCACCTCCTCCATCTCCTCGTCGGCCTCCAGCCGCCAGGTGCGTAGCTGGTCCAGGCTCAGCCCCGGATACCAGGCTCGGACGAACTCCAGCGCCCGCCCAGCTCCAAGCCGGGCTGCGATGCCTTCCAGGCCTCGAAGCGGCCAACCGCAACCTCCAGCCAGTCGGCAGTCCGACTCGGGGTGCGGGGAATCGTCTCGCCTGGCCAGAGGGTGGCCAACACCTGTGCCCCGGCGCGCTGGAGGCGGCGGAGCATACGGTGAGCCGGCTGCAGCCGGGCTTGGACCGCCAAGAGTTGCTCCTCAAGCGTCCGGCTCGCGTCCGGTGAGATTTCAGCTCCCGCCTGCCGGCGCGCCTCGCGGTGGGCCTCGATGGTTTGGGTGGCGAAGACGGAGTAGCCGGGAAAGTAGTCTGCACAGAGAACAAAAAGCAGCACAAGTCAGAACACAAATCAGGGATCAAGGGGCAAGCAAGGAGTGAAGAAGGCGGCTTACCATCGATCAGATCCTCGATACGACCGAAGCCCTCGCTCAGCGCTTGCTTTGTCTCAGCCCAGCCCGCCGCTTCGGTCTCGAACTCGGCCTTCAAGGCGTCCTCGCTGCCCTGCGCCTTCTTCAGGGCCGCCTTGTGGCTCTCCTCCTGGTCGGCCAACTTCTTGGCCAGGCGGTCACGCTTCAGGACCAAGGCGTTGTACTCGGCTTCCTTGGCGCGAAGGGCGGCCTGGGCCCCGCTGAGCTGCCCCTCAAGTCGGCATTGGCTCCTACAAGCATGAAGACAAAGGAAAAATCAATAAGAAAGAAGTCATCAAGGAAGATCCGACCCGACTGCTCAGCAGTCGGCTCGAATCTCGGGGACTACACCCAGTGGGTGCGCTGACGCGCCCCCAGAGGAGATGAACGAAACAAAGCACGCACTCCGGCTTCTGGTCAGGTCCTCGGTTCTCCGGCCCAGCTCCTGAGCCTGGGAGTTGAAGGCGGCAGCGCGGAGGTTATGATACTCCTGGAAGATTAGACAGGAGGCGAGGATAAGATAGTTGTCAGGACCTAGTAAGTTCCAAGCCTCCTGCACAGCAGCCGACTCGGAACTCGGGGACTACACCCAGTGGGTGCGCTGACGCGCCCCCACGGAAGAAATCAAAAGAGCAAAATAACCAAGGCCAGAAGGCTCACTCGGATGACGGCCCGCGTCGTGAGGAACTCTTGGGTGTATCGCTGCAGCGAGGCGGCCTGGGCTTGAAGCCGGTTCCGAACCTCCTGGGCCGCCGCATTCAGCTTGCCCGTCCCCCTGCTGGGAGTCCACTCGGATGTGCTGACGCTTGCCGCCTCCAGGGCCTCCTCCGTCTGGCTGGCGCCCGCAGCTCGGTGCGGCTCCGGCGCGGAGGTGCCTCCCCCTGCGCGCCGGCGCATTGTTGGCTGCACCTCAAGGCCGGCCCTGCCTCCGGCTCGCCCCCGGCCGGCTGCTTTGGCGCCACGGCTGATTGGCCGCTTTGGCCCGCTCCAGTCGGCGCCGTCTGCGGCACCCCCTCCATGAAGACCACGTGGTCCTCCCTCCTCTCCATCACCGGTGGGTCTTGGTCGACCTCCTCCAACGAGGGCACGGGGATGTCGGGGGCCACGACGCGGAGGGGAACGACGAGCAGCGGAGGCTGGTTGTGCGAGGCCTCCACCTCCGTCTCCGCGGCTGCCGCCTCCGCCCGGGCCTTGGCCGCCGCGTTGGCCTGCTCCTTCGCCTCCTGGGCGGTCCTTCGCTCCGCCGCCTCTCGCTCCTCCCGTGCCTTCCGTGCGTTCCGCTCCGTGGCCTCCCTAAGGTCGGCGCGGGGATCCATGCGACGGGAGCCTGAGGACCCTCCAGTCGGCCCGACTACGGAGCCGCCAGGACCTGCTCAAGGGAAAGCGGTGCCCTGCCCGGCGGGCAAAGAAAGGTTTAGAAGAGTTTCAATCAAAGAGGACAACACAAAAAATATATATATGTACAAGACGTTTGACGACTTACGCCGAGATCGCCTGCGGCTGCTTCACCGCCTTGCGGAAGCGGGCCGCCTTCGCAGCCGCCTCATCCCGCTTGGTCGCCGCCGTGGAAGCCTTGGATTTCTTCGGCCGGCTGCCGAAGAAGGTCGACGCGGCCCAGCGCTTCTGCGCGCCGCCACGGGCAGCCGGCGCGGCAGACGGGCCCGCACCTTGATGATCAAGCGCCAGCTGGCGGTGCGGGGCGGCTTCGACCTCGTCGTCGTCCGGCCAGTCCTCGAAGCCGGCTCCGGGCCCCGCGCCTCCTGCCTCGTCGCCTTCCCCCACGATGGCGTCTTCCATGGCGGCCGCTCCCAGGTCCGGATCATCGGTGTCGTCCACCGTGCGGTCGGGGAGGAGCTGGCGCTCTACCCCTGCGGCCCCGGCCGTCGGCGGAAGAAGAGGGTTCTGCTAAGGGCAAACCAACTGATCAGAGGTCGGCTATCATCAGGCCGGCTACAAAAAGGAAGAAAAGAAGAAAAACTTACGGCAGTCGGAGGGTTGGCGCGAGAATACGGCCCCTTGCTGTATCGCCAATCCTCGGCGAGCTTGCAGTTGGAGATGTAGTTCACCATGTAAGACACCTCTGCATGAGGCATCTCCCTGGTGCTCAGCCGGCACGGGTCGAAGCGGCCGCTCATCTGGCAAATCATGTGAGGCCGGCCTTGGAGCGGAAGTACTCGGCGCTCCACGAAGGTGGCCACCAAGTCGGCTCCGGTCAGGCCCTCCGACTGGATCATCACCGGAAGCCGGGAGACGGCTGCGTTCCCGGCCTGAGACAACGACCTGGCCCGGTAGCTCCACGAAGGTTGCCTCCCAGCCGGCGGGCTGGCTACGTAAGCCGGCAGGTTGACGTAGTCGCCTTGCTGGGCGACGTTCTTCACGTAAAAGTAGGACTTCTGCCAGAGCTTCACCGACTGGATCAGCAGGATGGGCGGGAACGGATTGTTCTCGCCCGTCCGCCTCATGGCAATGAAGGCTCCGCAGGGGGCGGGCACGCCCGCGACGACGGTGCCGAGCTTGCTCTGGAAAAATTTCCCCCAGAGCTCGAGAGTGGGGAGAACCCCAAGAAAGCCCTCGCACAGGGTGACGAAAGCTGACAGCAGCATCACCGCGTTGGGCGTGAGGTGATGCGGCTAGAGGTGGTAGAATTCAAGGAAAGCTCGAAGGAATCCGCTCGCCGGGAGGCCGAAGCCGCGCAGGCAGTGCGAGCGGAAGATCACCCGCTCGCCCTCCTCCAGTGCAGGCGAAATCTCCCTCGCCGGCGCCTGACGAACCCGCACGAAGTTCTCGCCCGGCAGGCGCCGCGTCCGGCGGAGGAACTCGACGTGGTCCTCGTGGACGTTGGAGCCATCCCACGAGCTTGACAACGCCATGGGAGCGATGCGGCGAGGAACAAGACGATGCGACGGCGGAGACGCGCACGACCCCGCTACGGCGGGACCAAAGGAACCGAGAGGTCCGACGGCGGAACGGCGCGGCAATGAGTTGCTGCGGCGTCGAAGGGAAGAAGAAGAAGGAAGGCGAGAAGGGGCGGAGCGAGGGAGAACGTGCGAGCCTCTACTGCTCCCCCTCCTCCCCCTACTTATAGACCCGCGCGGCGGAGCCGAGGAGGCGCAGCGTGGGGGAATGTGGGATCAACTGCGCCCACTCCCCCACATCCCGCGATTATTGCGCCCTGATGGCGTAATAAAACCACCGCGGGAAGGCGAGCGGTCCGTGTGGGCCGCAGAAGATCCGCGCTCGGGCCGAGGCCTAGGAGTGGCGGGCCCGGGCCTGCGGCGGCGTCCCGTCGTGCGCGTGCGTTGGCAGGATTTCCTTGCCACGTGGCCCGCGGGATGGCACGCGGTCAGCTCGCAGGACGACCCGCGTTCCCGCCTACAAGAAACGGAGCTTTCCAAAGACGGCGCGCACAAGCAAAGCCGGCCCCTCAGGATAGGAAGCTGACCAAGCTTCTCGTCCCTTTGTCAGCCTCGAAACTCGATCAGCTTCGAGGACTACTGTCGGAGTAAATGACCACGGGTAGCCTAGCCGGCTCCTCCTGGCCCTTCTGAAAAAATTATGAGCCGATCCGGCCCTCAAGAATCCAAGACGTGGGGCCGCCTTCCCCTTGCCGGCTGTCTCCCAGGCCGACTATCGGAGGGCGGCCCGACTTTAGCCCTCATGGAGAAAGCCGTGGAAGGGCCGGCTCCAAGATGCCGGCCGCGAGAAGGCCGACTCCAAGAAGCCGGCTCCCACAAAGCGGTCAAGATCGTACCCTCGAAGTCTGCATCCATGTAACGGCGATGTGACGGGGCGTGGCTACAATAAAGCCTGCCACCCCCGAATCCCGGTGCACGCCTGGCACAGTGCGCCGTACGGGTGGCCATGACCCGTCCGGCGCGGCACTGTTGCCATGTTGACCCTGATGTCATTCACGACGGGCTGCCAGCACGGCCCACGGGCGGTGGGCCCCTTCGGGCAGAGAGACACCCAAAGGCGGCCAGGCCTCCCCCAGTCGGCCCAAGACAGAGTCGGCTCCCCAGAGCCGGCTTGCCATCTCCCTCGAAGGAGACGCCCCATTAAGGAGACAAGACGCGGTGAGGCTACAGCGATCGCCCGCCGGGCGGCGGCGCTGTAGTCACGCTCACCCTAGCGAAGCCCTCGTCACCATGTCGAGGCGACAGTAACCAGCCACCGACAAGGCCCTGGACAGTGGGGCCTGCCTGTCGACCAAGGAGCCGGCAGCCGGCGGGACCCACCAGCCGGCGGGCCCCAGCAGCCGGCGCAGAAGCCGGCGAGTGTAGACACAGACGGCTGGGCCCCACGCCCAGCCGGATTACCATTGTACCCCCGGGGGGTAAGCCTATATAAACCCCCCGGGGCACCCATGCAAAGGGTTGATCCCTGCTAGTTTTAGACACCACATAGGGAGGAGAAGAGAGCGAGTCTTGCCCTTCTTCCTCCTCTTGCCAAACAGCTCAAGAAGCATCGTGTAGCTACTTGTTCATCTAGTGATCATGCGGAGACCCCGCAGAGCAGCAGTAGGGGTGTTATCTCCACGGAGAGCCCCGAAGCTGGGTAAGATTCGCCGGCGTGCATGTCTTCGCCTCATTCCATTTCCAGGCACCGGCGACGTCTTACTGGCTCCCACAATGATAAGCCACCCGTTGGCATATGTCGCACCTACCACCCGACATTTATATTTTTTGATATGGAGGAAGCATCTAGGTATAAACGTTTTTTTAGAAAGGATCTAGCTATAAACGTGTAGTCTTTGTAGAAGGAAACACCATTTCCTCCTGCACATGCTGCCGATGCGCCGGGCTGCTATTGGAACTTCGCATCACCGCCGAAGCTAGCATGACCATGAATCCGCGGCAGGGAAGACGGCAGTGACCACCATGTGAAGATTGGTTCGTTGCCTCGAAGAAGAGGACGAAGAGAAGGGACGGACATGACGAAGACAAGCGTCGTCCAAAGTTGCAAACTAGTCTTAGGTTTGAGAATGTGCAATTGGAATTATCACACATTAAGCCGATAGTTGCACAAATATTTCTTGTATATATTGAAATTATTTTGTTTATTTGTTTTCTATTTTGATTTTAGTATGAAGCCACTCCGGCCATATTTTTCGCAAAAAGGAAAAAAATACTTCAACCATTGTTGTTGCTAAGGCTTTAGAGAGGCTTAATCAACTGAGGTGTAAGAGCATCTACAGCTGGACCTCTCAAACTCGTCTCATACACCCGGGCGGGTTGCCCGGTCACTGATCGTCATGATTTTTTGATCCAGATGGGCCTCTCAAACGCCCAGGCTGACCGGCACCACCCATATCCAACTCAAATATGAGATGGATATGAGAGCGCCCGGGCACGCTCGCCACGTCGGACTGACGAAGGGGTCCCAGCCGAAAACGCCCTCAATCCCGGCGGTCTGAAGCTCGTCCCCTCCGTCGGACCGGTGGCGCCGCGTGGAGCAGCTCCGGCGGGCCGCATAGTGCATTGCCCAGCTATTTAAGTCGACTAGCGGCACTGAAGCCCTACCATCGATCCACATTTTCCTCATCCTGTCCGTCGCCGCCACCACTTTCCACTCCACCCATCCACCTAGTAGCCATGCCCCACGTCGCCGGGTGAGGAGCGATCCTTTTCTGATGCCGGAGCGCCGTCTCGAGCTCCTTGAGCAGATCCGGGCTAGGCGCGAAGCCCGGATCGCCGCGGGGCTACCTCCGGATGTAGTGGATCCGGAGGAGGAGGAGATTGAGACGGAGGAGGAGGATGAGGGGGACGCTGGCGACGGGGATCTGCAGGCGGAGCAGCAGGCTATCCTCGATTCCCTCCGGTCGTCGTCGGCTCCGGAGGCAAGATGTCGTCGTCGGCGGGAGATGGAGGCCCAAGAGGCCGCAGAGGAGGCGGAGATGTTCGCCTACATTGATCAGATAGTGTAGGAGGGGGATGAGTCGGCGCCCGGTACCGACGTTGTGGACATCACCGACGACGAAGAGTAGCTAGGGTAGTACGTAGATGTAGCACATAGGCCATGTTTGGATACATGGGTTAGAGTTAGTTTCGGTTAGTTTAGACTCAACTAACTCAAAAATATTCAAACGGAAGGGTTAATTTGGGTTAGACCCATCCAAAAAACTAACCCATCCGAGAGGTGCTTATTTGGGTTAGTTCTTCTCGAGACCACTAAAAACACATTTTTCTCTTGCTCTTCCCACAGCAGATCCCTCCCTTCTTTCACGAAGCTTCTCATCCTCTCCCTCCCTCCCTCTCGCACCGTCCGTGAAAGCGTCTCGCCGTATCCGCGCTCCATCTAACCCTCTCATCCAAACACCTCTTTGGTTAGAGTTAGTTCAGGGTTAGTTTAGGGTTAGAATCTAACTCTAACCTCTAACCGAGTTAGAGTATCCAAACAGGGCCATAGGATTCCTTTTGCATGTTTTGTATGGATCTAGGGATGAAAAATGAGAGAGGCAGATGCAAAGTGGCTAATTTGAGACGTGTCCAGGCGCATCGGCGTCATTTGGGGGTCCGGATTTGCAAAGTCAGGCACCCATAAGATAATTTAGTGGTTTAAATGAAAAATATGCACTGTGTTTATTAAAAATGATAATCTGGTTAGTTCAATTTTTTAAGATTTAGTTCATACCTCGCAATCACTTTTATTTTGGTTTTTTTATTTCTCTCGGTTGGTTGAAATATTCATCATTCCTAGGTTCAAACTTTTAGTCTATAGTGCAAATAGAGCAAGGTTGGGATGTGATGGTTAAATGTTGATCCAATTTAAGAAAAATCTCAAATTTCTTACTAATCAATAGACAATGATTGCAAAATTAAACTAAATAATACGCAAGCATTTTATTATGTGAGAGGATGATTATTAGTAACTGTGAGTCTAGCAGTATATAATATTTTAAAAGCGACATGATGTTACCTTAAAAATAACGGAATGCGACATTTGTGTATTGTTGTACACCAATTCATTACTTGTCTTGCCACCATTGGATATTCATGGAGCAGCTAGCTAGGAAATTGACTGATGATCGAGTGTCAAAATTATATGTACCTTCCGTCAGCCGGATTGAGTATGCACACTTTCAGCTAGGTCACGGAATCATGGTGGTCGATCTGTTATATAAACCGGTGGACTTATAGCTCATTAGAGTTGCAGCCAGACAAAATAGATGAGACGCGAGGCAGCGACAAGAAAAGGCTAACATTTTCTACTATATCTTCGTGTCGACGGTGCCAGGAGCGAAAACAAGGTCCCTGTCGGAGCTCGCGTCGCTAATAACGCCAGGCAAGAAAAACAGCTTAGCCATGCCACCCACTCCTCGTGCCAACCAATCCTCAAATCTACCGTAGAACTGAATCTCGCATCCCAGCAGACGGCTTATCAAGCATGAAATATCCTACGTACTCCCTTCGTTTCAAAATAGATGATTCAACTTTGTATTAACTTCAGTATAAAGTTGAATCATCTATTTTAAAATGGAGGCAATACTGACAGTGACGAGATGGCTGGGATCTGCTGCTTGCTCCCAACTATCTCCGGCACTAACAATGTGGTTCAAAGCCACCATCACACGTGCAAGCTAGCGCTAATCCAGCGCTGCCTTCTGTTAAACTTAAACATACTTATGTGTTACTTGTAAAAGTTCAATAAAGTTTTGTCTACCATTTTGATTGTTATTGACTAGTTCACGAATTTGCTGCCACAATCGAGCATATTCATGTTTTTTTTAAACATTGATCAAAATGTATACTCGCACACTCACTGCCCATTGAAGACCAAATTGAAGCTTGTTAACGATGAAAATGTCCCTCTTAGTAAAAGAATAACTGCATTAATAATTAATAAGACACTAAATCGTCAAACATGAGGTTTGATCCGTGAAGGGCCGAGTACCAGCATCCTCCTAATCATCTAACCATTCATGTTGCAGCAAACTTCTCGTACAGTAAACCCCTACCATACATCAATTGGCACCGCTCTTTGCCCCCAATGAGAGTCCCTAGTACAACCCTAGCCCTGGTGATACCGGTCGATGTAGAGCTCATAGAGGAGCACGGGTTCCTTCCGACATATTAGGTCTAGGTTTCGAGTTAACTTAAAGGTGTGTGCCGCCGACGCACGCAAGCTGCGTCTAGTGGATATAGTGCTTGTCTTGCTAGTTGCAGTTGCAAGAAGCCGTGTGTAGTCTGGGAAGGAATCGTCGGTGACTTCATCAATTATGAAAGAGGTCTAAAATATATGAAAATGGGCATGGAGTTATGTTATTATCTTTTTTTTTTGCGGAGGGCGTGTTATTATCTCTTCACAAGACACGGAGGCTATGTCGCATTTTAACTAAGTAAGACACGCAGCGACATCAAGGTGATCGCAAAGCTCATTGGTCTGGACAGCAAGGCTCTGGGGATCATGGCCGGAATGGCCGGCGCGGATGGTGAAGACGTAGTTTGATCATGTTAGGTTTATTAGTTAGTCTTCGTCGACGGCTGGTCTTAAACCAGTTTGAGTTAGGTTTAGTCTTCATGTGTAGTCTTCGGAAAGCAGGATTAGCATCTAGACGCCGCCGGAATTTTGGGTCTATTGGAGGCCGGTGACGCCCCCCATTTAGCTGCAATGTGTGTTGTAATATTTTTAGTATTAATGATAGTCGACGAAGCGAACATTGTAGTCTCCATGGTTGACACAAACTATAGGATTATATCATGGAACGTTAGGGGTCTGAACTTGACGACTAGGCGATCAACAGTTAGAGAGGTGGCACATGCAAATAAGATAGCAATCCTAAACCTGCAGAAAACGAAAATAGAGACATGGACATCAGCCATGGCATGCGATGTAGGGGGCAACATATTGCAGGGCTGCATTGTGCTTCTGGCTATGGGCACAGGGGGGGGGGGCAATCTTCTAGGATAAACAGATAGTAGAGATTATGGATCAGATCATCGCTAGCTTCTCAATCACGGCAAAGGTGAAGATCATCAGTAGTGGGCGATCCTTCTGGATGACCACAGTCTATGGCCCCACGGACGACCTGCAGAAAGCCAACTTCCTCTCGGAATTAGCAGCGATTGCGCCACCCACAACGGAGCCATGGATGCTCAATGGAGACTTCAACATGATTTACCAAGCCAGAGACAAAACCAATTGCGACATCAATAGGAGAATGATGGGCCATTTCCGCAAGGAAATTGATCTGGCAGGGGTCAAAGAGATTAAATGCAAAAACAGGAGATTTACATGGAGCAGCGAGAGGGAGGACCCAACTCTTCGCAGTATAGATAAGGTTTTCTGCAAGTTAGCTTGGGAGAATATGCACCCAAGTTTTGTCCTCATGGCGGCATCTACATCATTCTCTGACCACTGCCCCCTAATGTTAGCTAGCGGAGATAGACCTGTCACCAAGACTAGATTCAGATTCGAGAATTTCTGGACAATCTTCCCACACTTCCAGGAGACAGTGCAGCATGCTTGGGAGAGGCCAATTCATCACGACTGTCTGTTCGTCAAGGTGAAAAAGAAGATGGATATAGTAGCTGTGGATCTAAAAATTTGGAGCAAAACTTTGTTTCGGGGTACAAAGCTGCAATTCCACATTGCCAACGAGGTTATACTCCGTCTCGGTGTGGCTCAGGAGGCCAGATCATTGACAGCAGAAGAGCACCATCTGCGGAAACAACTGAAGCTGAAAGTGCTTGGACTGGCAACAGTTGAGAGGGCTTGCCAAAAGTAGGCTTCCAGAATATCTTGGCTCCAAGCGGGCGATGCCAACTCAAAGTTCTTCCACGCTCGCCTCCTATCTTGCAGGAGGAAAAATTACACCCACTCCATCAAAGAGGGCAACGCTGTCGTAACGGAACCACAGGAGAAAGCAAGGCTAGCCTTTGACCACTTCGCTCGTAGTCTCGGTTAGACCGCATCGGGGTTGCACGCTCAATTGGGAACAACTCCAACTACCAGCCATTGACCTGCAGGGCATCGATCTTCCTTTCAGCGAGCAAGAAATCTGGGCAGCCATCAAGGCATCTCCGGCTGAGAAAGCGCCCGTGCCGGACGGCTTCACCGAGAAATTCTTCAGATCATGTTGGCACATCATCAAGCATGATATCGTGGCGGTCATTCAAAAATTCTACAACCTAGTGGGAGGGAACCTTGATAACCCACAAGTATAGGGGATCGCAACAGTTTTCGAGGGTAGAGTATTCAACCCAAATTTATTGATTCGACACAAGGGGAGCCAAAGAATATTCTCAAGTTATAAGTGCATCTAGTGCCACCCCTAGTTGGTTTTGGAGTATTGACGACAAACCTAGTTGAGGGACTAACGTGTTTGTGAGAATTGCAGGAAAACACAGGTAGAAGTCCTTCATTGATTCGGTTTTATTACCAGAGATGACCCCTAAAAATGTACGAAGACATTGAAGACAATGGTGGTTTATGAAGATATTCATATTGAAGACAGTGACATGAGAAGACTCCCTATGAAGCTTATGGAACTCGAAGACTTAGATCCTTCGTAGTTTCATTTCATTTATGTTGTGTCGTAGGAACCACCGTACTGTTAAGTGGGGTCCAAGAGAACCAGACAGAATGACCGAAGTGATGCCTAATTCAAATCCTATGTCTTCGAGCGAAGACTTTGAGAGAAAATCTTGTCCAGAGTCAGACAAGTCAGCTTTACTTGTAGCCCAAGTAAAGTTGCCGTGTGAGTTCAAAATTCGACCGTTGGTACACGTGTCAGTTCCTTAGTGACCCAGGGTCATTTCGGACAAATCAGGTCGGGTTGCCAAGTGGCTATAAATAGTCCACCCCCACAACCATAAACGGTTGGCTGCTCAGATTTCAGTGCACGGCTTTTGTCGTTTGAGAGCAACCCACCTCGAAGCCTTTGAAAGAAAAATTCCTAGTGAGGATAAAAGCCCTAACCACCCAGAGCCAGAGTAAATTGGACATCACTTAGGTCTTCTTGTCTGTGTGACCTGAAGACTTATTACACTTGAGGACTGTGCATCCTCCAGACGGTTAGGCGTCGCGTTCTGAGCATCCAAGAGACATTGTGGATTGCCAGTGAACGAAGTCTGTGAAGGTTTGGGAGTCTACCTTGAAGACTTACCAGAGTGATTGGGCGAGGTCTGTGTGACCTTAGCTCAAGGAGAAAACGGTGAGGACTGGGTGTCTTGGACTAAGTGTCCTTGACTGGGTGTCCGGGACTTTGTGTCCTTTGGTTAAATACCTAGCCGCTCCAACCAGACGTACAGTTGTCACAGCAACTGGAACTGGTCCAACATATCATTGTCTTCAACGAGTCACTGGTTTCATCTTCACTTCCTTTGACTTACTGTTATTCATTGTGAAGTCATTGCATGCTTGCTTTATCATTTGTCTTCACAACGTGAATGCATGATCTGTTTGGCTTCATAACTTCTTCCTACTTGATCCTTATTACACTGAAGCTGTTTGTCACTGTGCTTTCACTCTATTGAATACATGACCATGGCTGGCCTAGTGTAATCTAACTTCCGCTGCATAGTAATAGGCATAATCTTCACTGTTTGTCTTCATAACTCCCAAGTTTTGAAGACTTTCATAAAAATCGCCTATTCACCCCCCCTCTAGTCGATATAACGCACTTTCAATTGGTATCAGAGCGAGGTGCTCCCTCGTTCTGTGTGATTTGGTTTAACCACCTGGAGTTTTAGCTATGTCGACTGCAGGGATAATCAAAGTCTCTGCTGCGTGCCCCGTCTTCGATGGAACTGAATATCCCTACTGGAAGAATAAGATGCGCATGCATCTTGAAGCCATTGACGTCGACCTATGGTATGTCGTCGAAAACGGCGTTCCCAAGGCTGGAGAAGGTGTCACTACTGCTGATGTCAAGAAGTTCACTCAACTGGACTCTACTGCCAAGAATATCATCTGTGGTCATCTGACCAAAGGACAGTATGGCCGTGTGAGTGCCTTGAAGACATCCAAGCTGGTCTGGGACTGGCTCTCCAAGGTTAATGAAGGCATCTCAACCCAGAGAGATCAGAGAATCAGTGTTCTTCGCAATCTCATCAACCGCTTCAAGCGAAATGACAATGAGAATGTTCAGCACACCTTCGATCGGCTCACTGACATCACAAATGAGCTTCAAGCCCTCGGCGCCACTGAGATCACCAAACATGAAATCGTCAAGACGCTGCTGAGATCACTTGATAGTTCATTTGACATTCTGGCCCTGATGATTCAGGAACGTCCTGATTTCAAGACACTCGATCCGTCTGACATACTTGAGAGGCTCAACACACATGAGTTTCAGCTTTCTGAGAAAAGAGATATATACGGTCCAAACTATGGGCGAACTCGCGCCTTGAAGGCAAAAGCTGTCTCCTCATCTGAAGAAGAATCTGACTGCAGTTTTGATGATCCTGAAGACATTGGAAGAGAGCTTGCAATTCTAGTGAAGAAGTTTCAAAGATTCACCAAGAAGAAAGGCTTCAGAAAATCTTCACGATCAAGCTCAAGGAATGATGAAGCTTCTGCTCATGACTACAAGAAGAAAATATGTCACAAGTGCAAGAAAACTGGACACTTCATCTCTGAGTGTCCACAGTGGGACAATGAGAACAAAAGGAAGAAGAAGAGCAAGGAATATGATTCTGACGACAAGAAGAAGAAGAAATACTCAAAGTCTTCTTCCAAGTCTTCATCAAAGTCTTCATCACACAAGAAGAGCTCATCTGGCAAGGCACGTGCGTTTGTTGGAAAGGAGATGGATTCAGAGGAGGAGTCCGCATTTGAAGAGGCAGAGGTGGAGTCTGAGGAGGAGTCTGATTCTGGCATTGCGAGTCTGGCTACAGCATATGTCGCCAAGTCCATCTTCAACACTGAAGACAATGACTGCATCACCGACACCGACGCAAATGACAAGAACGACTCCACTCCTACCTACTGCTTCATGGCACGCGGTGCTAAGGTAAACACACGCACTACTCGCTATGAAACATCTAGTGACGATGACTCTGAATGTGATTCAAAACCTAGCTACAAAACTCTTGCTAAAATTGCAACTGAACAACAGAAAGCTATGGAACATATTCAAAAACTGTTAGACAGAAGCGATGATCTGTTGGGTGCTGAAATGACACGTTCTGAATCCTTAATTGAAGACATAAAAAATCTTCACGTTAAGTATCAGGAACTTGAAGATCGTCTTGAGACTCTCTCAACTACTCATGAAAAGCTTTCCTATGATTATCTTCAAAATAAGCAAGATCTTGAGAAGTTGAGAGCGGATCATGAAGATCTTCAAAAGGAAAATGAGTCACTTCGAGCCGAACAGATCAGTTCCGCTCAGGAAGGATTTGAACCACCATGCCTTAAATGCATTGAGCGTGATAATGCTACTTCTGTTGCTGAATGTTCCACTGCTACTGCTAGTCCAATATCTTCAAATGTTGATGTGGTAACTAACCCCTCTGCTAAGGATACCACTGCTATTGATGATGAGAATGCTAGGTTGAAGACATTGCTTGAAACAGGGATGTACAAAAGTCTTCAAGGGCATCAGACATTATGTGATGTCCTCAAAAAGCAGATCCTGAATCGTAACCCTAGGAAAGAGGGTGTTGGATTTGTGAGGAAAATCAATGCAGATGGCTCTTACTGGAAACCTGAGCAGTACCCCAAAACTACATGGGTTACTGCAAAGGAACTTTCAGCAGATCCATCCAATTTATCTGGATTCACTTGTGCTAACCCTATTATCATTGATGAATCCTTTGATGCAAACTATAAACTGTTTAAGAATCAGAATGGTGAAGTGTTTGCCAGGTACATTGGTACTAACTGCAGGAATGGACCGCCTATGAAAAAGATCTGGGTTCCGAAAAAGTGTCTGGAAAATCTTCCTGTGAATGTCTTCATGACACCTCACTTGAAGAAGACAAACCTCAGACCAAAGGCTTCATACGGTCTAAAGGCTTCATATGAACAGAGGACTCACCTGAGTCGCACTAACGCTAATGTTTTGCAGGGAAACCATACTCAGGCATACGAATATGAGAGCGGTTTTTCGAACCGTCATGTTCATATGACCAAGAATTATTCTGCTTATTCTTATGAGTATTATTGTCTACCTGCTAGACTGTTTGCTAAGGCCTCAAAGCCAAAATTCTCAGATGCTGCACTTAGACTTATTGCTTCTAAGCCACCCTTGAAGATGTGGGTGGTTAAGAAAGCTTAACTCTCTTTTGCAGGGAAAGGTCTCCAGCAGAAAAACAAAATCTTCTGATGCTATTGCTGGGGACCTTAAAAATCTTGTAGGGCGCAAGATAAAATGCCCAAATGGCATCATTATGTACTTCGTTCCTGAATCGCATGCTACTCTCCCTATTAGTCCTAATCTGGATTTAAGTTTTCATAATCCACTGGTTCGTCAAATGTTTATGCTTCACAATACCCCTTATGAAGCCTATCCCCCTAACTACACTGTAGGGCATGACACCAGTGACTTCAAAGTCTTCAGAATGGATTATTGACAGTGGGTGTACAAATCACATGACTGGCAAAAGAAGCCTTCTCATGGACTCAACTTTACGTCCATCCGACAAGAGCCACATTACATTTGCTGACACTGGTAAAAGTAAGGTATTGGGTCTAGGTAGAGTTGCAATCTCAAGGGATCAACACATGGATAAAGTCATGCTTGTTGAATCCCTTGGCTTCAACTTAATGTCTATCTCAATGCTTTGCGATTTGAATATGATTGTAATGTTTGGCAAATATCGCTGCCTGGTGCTTATGGAATCTGACAAATCTCTAGTGTTTGAAGGGTATCGGAAAGATGATTTGTACGTGGTAGATTTCTCAGCAGGACCACAACTTGCAGTATGTCTTCTTGCAAAAGCTTCAGAATGCTGGCTTTGGCATCGAAGGCTTGGGCATGCTGGCATGAGGAACCTCTACACCCTTGCAAAGAAGAAGCATGTCATAGGCATCGAAGGCGTCAAGTTCAAGAAAGATCATTTATGCGGTGCCTGTGAAGCAGGGAAGATGACAAGGGCAAAACATCCTTCCAAGACAATCATGACTACTACACAACCCTTCGAACTGCTTCACATGGATCTTTTCGGTCCCACTCACTACTCAACTTTTACTACTTCTGCATGCCTCTATGGCTTCGTAATTGTTGATGATTATTCTAGATATACTTGGGTGCACATAATCCTTTACAAGACTGAAGTGCAGGATGTCTTCAGACGCTTCGCCAATCGAGCCAAGAACAATTTTGGCGCCAAGATAAAGCACATCAGAAGTGACAATGGCACTGAATTCAAGAACACTGGCCTTGATACATATCTGGATACCTTGGGCATAACACATGAATTCTCAGCTCCATACACGCCACAGCAGAATGGCGTCGTCAAACGCAAGAACAGAACACTCATTGAGATGGCCAGAACAATGCTAGATGAATACAAGACTCCGAGAAAATTCTGGACTGAAGCCATTAATACTGCATGTCATACAATCAATCATGTTTATCTTCACAAGCTTCTGAACAAGACATCTTATGAACTCCTAATTGGCAAGAAGCCAAATGTAAGTTACTTCAGAGTATTTGGCGCAAAGTGCTGGATCAAGGACCCACACCACACCTCAAAGTTTGCACCAAAAGCACATGAGGGCTTTATGCTTGGATATGGAAAGGATTCACACTCCTACAGAGTCTTCAATCTCTTCCATTACAAAGTGGTCGAAACAGTGGATGTGCGGTTTGATGAAACAAATGGTTCACAAAGAGAGCAACTGCCAAATGTGCTAGATGAAGTCCCAGCTAGTGAATCAATCAAGCTTATGGGAACTGGAGAGATCATGCCTTCTGAAGCTCATCCTGAAGAAGAACTCATCATCTCAGCACCTGATCAACATGAAGACAATGCTCAGCATGAAGACATTCCTCCAAACGACAACGCAGATCAGCAAGAGCAAAGTCTTCGCCCTATACATCCTCGTGATGCAAATGAAGTACAGATTGACAGAATACTTGACAGCATCAATGCACCTGGTCCACTCACTCGTTCAAGGGCAACTCAGCTAACAAACTTCTGTGGGAATTTCGCATTCGTCTCAATATCAGAACCCAAGAAAGTTGAAGAAGCCTTCATGGAACCTGAATGGACTCAAGCTATGCAAGAAGAGCTTCAACAGTTTGAGCTGAATAATGTATGGGAACTGGTTAAGCGTCCTGATCCACGGAAGCACAACATAATAGGCACCAAATGGATATACCGCAACAAGCAAGATGAGTATGGTCAAGTTGTTAGAAACAAAGCTCGTCTCGTTGCTCAAGGATATACTCAAGTGGAGGGCATTGACTTCGATGAAACATTTGCTCCTGTGGCTAGGCTTGAAGCCATACGCATAGTGCTGGCCTATGCAAATCATCATAACATACTTCTATATCAAATGGATGTGAAAAGTGCTTTTCTCAATGGCAAGATTGAAGAAGAAGTGTATGTTGCACAACCACCTGGTTTTGAAAATCCAAAACATCCTGATATGGTATACAAGCTCAACAAGGCACTGTATGGCCTCAAACAAGCCCCTAGGGCCTGGTATGACACACTCAAGTACTTTCTGAAGAGCAAAGGCTTCATACCTGGTTCACTGGATCCCACTCTTTTCACGAAGACATACGATGGTGAACTGTTTGTGTGCCAAATATATGTGGATGACATTATCTTCGGCTGCACCAATCAGAAATACAGTGAAGAGTTTGGATATATGATGCAAGAGCAATATCAGATGTCCATGATGGGGGAGCTGAAGTTCTTTCTCGGTCTTCAAATACGTCAACAGCGCAATGGCATCTTCATATCTCAAGAGAAGTATCTCAAAGATTGCCTGAAGAAGTTCGGTATGCAAGACTGCAAAGGCTTCACAACACCAATGCGAGCCAAACATCATCTAGGCCCTGACGACAATGGTAAAGAGTTCGATCAAAAGGTATACCGCTCCATGATTGGGTCTTTGCTTTATTTATGTGCATCTAGGCCAGATATTATGCTTAGTGTTTGCATGTGTCCTCGATTTCAAGCGGCACCAAAGGAGTCGCATCACTTAGCTGTGAAGCGAATTCTTCGATATTTGGCTCACACCCCAACTCTAGGATTATGGTATCCAAAGGGCTCAGAGTTCGATTTGGTTGGATTTTCGGATGCTGATTATGCTGGTGACAAAGTTGATCGCAAGTCTACATCAGGCACATGTCACTTTCTGGGATGATCACCTGTATGTTGGTCTTCAAAGAAGCAGAACTATGTTTCTCTCTCCACTGCTGAATCTGAATACATTGCTGCTGGATCTTGCTGCGCTCAGCTTCTATGGATGAAGCAAACACTCAAGGATTATGGCATACATCTGAAGCAAGTGCCACTTTACTGCGACAACGAAAGCGCCATCAAGATTGCCAACAACCCAGTTCAGCACTCGAAGACAAAGCACATTGAAATTCGCCATCACTTTCTCAGAGATCATGTTGTGAAGGAAGACATTGATATCATACACGTCAATACTGAAGAGCAATTAGTAGATATCTTCACCAAGCCTTTGGATGAGAAGAGGTTTTGCAAGTTACGGTGTGAGCTAAATATCTTGGAATCCTCAAATGTCCTGTGATCAGGCACACATCCTAACACTTATGCATATTGAAGATTTAGATGTGCAACACACGAAGTAACGTATATCTTCAATCAATGAAGACATACATTCTAAGTGTGAATACATTAATGTGGAATTTGACTTCGGAGCGCCACGATAATTGTGCGCCGTGTCTGGGTCTAATACTTCCTATACGGTGGGTAACGCCACCACCAAACGTTCTATTTTGAAGTGTTTCACTCATGGCGTTACCTCGCAATGTCTTCACATTTGGTTTGGCTTCGAACTCAACATGTCTTCATGATTAGCTTCAATATGTTGATTATATTTCTGTCCTCTACAGCATTCACTTATAGCTATGTCTTCTTGGTTGAATCTTTTGAACTAAGTGAATGTGATCGGACCCTAACCTCTCTATGCTTTCTATCTCAAACTCTATCTCTCCAAGTCATATGCATTCTGTTGAAACTGTCAAATGTCTTCATTGTGTCCTTGTCAGCTGAAGACATAGAGACAACCATAAAAGTCCGTTTTTAATGCTCATTCCTCCACATAAGATCCGGAGAAGCAGGAACGACCGCCCGACAATTTAGGCGTGCGTGGAACGTGGAACAAACCCCAATATCCTCTAACTGGCCACACGTGCCTCAAATGTGAACCGCCAGGGGCACCTGAGTAATAGCGCAGTGCCGCCAATATCCCTATAAATACACGATTCACTGCGGTCATTATCTCTTCTTCCACCCTCGCACAAACCCTAGAGCCACCGCTAGCTCTCGACGACGCCGGCGACGAAGCGCTTCACTGCCGCAACCTCTCCGACGCCGTTTTCACGCCGACAGCGGACATCGCTCTCTCCGCCGTCGCCGTAGGTGTCTTCCGTCGCCAAGTTAGGGCATGGAGGATCGAACTGCTTGGCCTCAACTCCCACTTCGTCTAGCAGTTCCAGTAGGGTAAATAAAACTTCTTTTTACAGCTTCTCTTGATCTCTTGGTTCTGTCACTTTCAACCATAAGAAGTTTCTCTTCACACCAGTTAGATCTCTCGCTGCAACTCATAACATGCCTAGTATATTCACTTGTGCTTCATAAAGTAGTTAGATTCCTCACTTGTACTGATCTATGGGTTCGTACAAATCTGGAACCAACTTCTTATCTATAAGTGAATGTCTTCGCATGATGAGGTCAATGTCTTCTAAACCGATTTATCTTCAAAATCTTCTGAGAATGCATATGACCTCTTCCCCTTCCCTCGCACCTTAATGCTGTCACAGGTACATGTCCGTGGGAGAATCCTTTGGTTCTCATAGTCTGCATTCATTTGCAGAGTACTTGCAGCAACACATCAACTCTCCTGAAGCCAGTTCTTGCAAAAGGAAGCCTTTGAAGCCTTTGAACATCTTGAAGCCTTCCAAGTTATTCATGGCTTCAGAAACAGCAGTAAGGAAGGGAGGCAGACAGCGACATGGAGAAACGTCCAAAGATCTGCCTGATGAATTGGCAGAGATGTACAAAACTGATCCTGAAGAAAGCTATGGTCAGCGCAAGACACGAATCCAATGGATTCGAAGATATTGGGCAGAGCAATGGTTCCACTACCGCTTCGTCACTCAGGAATATGCGGAGAAGTGCGCCATCAAGAGACCGTGGGGAGACGTACTATACAAAAATCTCGTACCCAGGTCCAGAGTCGAAGCCATTGCTCAAGGCTTCTATCCATGCATGGTGAGAGGACCAAAGCCAGCTGAAGCACATTCGTCATCACTTCTCTGGTGCCGCGATGATAATCTCTTCAAGCGCAACTTTCAGTTTGCACAACAGTCAGCGAAGATAAACAAGAAGAAATTTGGGCTTGACTTCAACCCTGGTCCCTCCTCACCAAGGGCAGATGGCACACGCGACGCCGATCCCAATATCATCGGGCCGTATGCAAATCTTGCAGGCCTCATCACTCGCATCCTAGTCCAAGGGACTGCCGTGAATGACCCTCCAGCAGATACTGAGTCAGATGACGCCCCTGCTGCTCCGAAGCCAAAGCAGAAGAAGCCAAAAGCTCCAAAAGCTTCAAAGCCAGCCGCTTCTCCCAAAATCTCACAAGCGAAGCCATTGGCAACTGCACCTCCTGAAGCCAGTGTGCAGTCTGAAGACATATCACGAGTCTCCAAGCCCCAAGAAGCCAAGAAACCTCAGCCACACACAGGCAAAGAGCTCACAGCTGCTGCCGTTTTGCGCTGTGAAAACATTGATCTATCAAGCGATGAAGATCTTGGAGATGACGCACTTGAGCAGCTCATCAAGAGCAAGGAGGAGGCTGAAATCTTCAACAATCTGCCTCTGTTTGATGTCACCGTCATCCACAGCTTCATTGATGAATGGTTTGACACACCAGACATAAGCTTCGATGATCTGCAGCTACCCATAGGCCTCAGCATTGCCTTTCAAGGTGCAATTTCTTCAGAACTTGCAATAGCCCAGCGAATTGTAGAACTGAAGCAGAAAATTGATTATGAAAAGGCTCAGTTCAAGAAGCACGTGGCCAAGCTCAGCGTGCAAGAAGTGAAAAACTTCAAGATCATGTTGCACGAGCTGAAAGAGAACTTTCTGAAGACGCGTGCTGAAGCTCTAGGCTTGCGAGAGCGCATGAAGACTTTGGCTGATCGCTGCGTGCAGGCCTACAACGAGGGAGAGAAGCGCAAGGCACTTGGGCGTCCCGGCATTGACCCCAGGATGGCCGCGAAGAAGAAAAAGAAGGCTGCTGTGCCTGAACCTGAAGCGCCAAGGTCAGAAACTGCTCCGATTGTCTTCCCCGCAGCAACGACTGGCTCGAAGCCAAAGAGTCGATCAACCGCCTCACAGCTCAAGAAGACACGGACTGCAGAGGCTGAAGCTAAGAAGAGAAAACACTCTGAAGCCTCTCCTTCTGAACCCATCATCAAGAAGCGCAAGACCAAGAAATCTCGGGCTGCTCCCACAGAGCCCTTGACAGTTGAACCCCTCTCCGTCCGCTATCCTGACGCAGATCGTCAGTTGACTGTGCATGAACCCAACGCTGAAGACATTCCAGCAGACGAACATAACGCTGCTGAAGACATTGGTCTCCAAGACCATGTGCAAGGTGATGCAGCCCTTCCTCAGCTTGAGACAAGCGAACTGATCAGTATTGGTCGTCCATTGACGCCAATCACACAAGATGCATCGTGGGTAGATCGCCCACAGGAGGAAGATGAGCCCCAACCCACTACAACTCCACCGGCGCCTACATTCCGTAGGCTTCGCAAAGGGCCAAGGGCTCAGGCTGCTGACGACATTCCGGCTGCATCAGCCGAAGAGCATGCAGAGATACCCCAAGCTCCAACTCCCCCACACCAATAAGAAGCAGTTCTCCAGGAGAACGTGCCTGAGTCTGCAAATGTTGAGGCTGCCACAAACAACGCTGAAGTAAATGTGGAGCCCAACCCAACAATAGCTTCAGAAGACAATGAAGCTACTGCTCCTGAACATTCTGTGCCTGAGACTGCTGCTGGACCACAATTCAACTATCATATTGCGTACAGACCCCAGGTCCAGAAGCCGATCCCACGACTGCCAAGGTTCCCAGGACCTGCATCAGCTCCTGGTTCCTTCAACATCAACGGCTTCAGGGCAGATAACACATTTTTCGACCGCTCCAAGAACCCTTATTCAAGGGAACGGATTGTATCAGATAGGTTCTGGAGCCATCAACAGCGCAGCTATTATTCTTGCATCCTATACAACCAAGGCCGCATCTTTCCTCACAAGCGCCTTGAGATTGAAGCTGTTGCTGGTCTGCCTGGTCTGGAAGAAGCACTGGATTGCTTCAAGCAAGTGGGTTTGCTGCCATTTATCACTGATGAAGAGCACTGGAACGAAGAGCTTCTGCTCCAGTTCTATGCCACTTTGCATATCAAAGGCTATAACAGAGATCCGAAGACATGGATTCTGGAGTGGATGACAGGCAATATCCATCATGAAGCCAATGCTTTCGACCTAATTGAGCTTACCGGTCTTCCCACTCCTGGCGAATTCTTTGAAGAAGGGTGCCAACTCCATGCTGAAGCAATTGAGAGCATATTTCAGCGTCCTGAGCCAGATATGAGTCAGATGCTCTCAATAATGAAGCCACTGCCTCCTAATGCACCCTATCCAACTAGGTTCTTCGTTGAAGACTTAGAGTACCTGCCCAGAACAATATATCACATCATAAGGCGGACTCTATGGCCTGTAAAGGGACACTCTCGATATGCAACAATTGATGGTGCAATGAAGACTCTCATCTTCTGCATTCTTCATGGCAAATGCTTCAATGCACAGGATCTCTTCATCCGTCACTTTGCAGCGTCTGCCTCAGAACTGTTTGGATTAAAGTTCTATGCTCCTTGAGTTATGAGGCTGATCAAGCTTCACTCTGCAATCTCCTATCAACCCTCAGCCCGCAACCATAGGATATTTTTGCCAGATGTGGACACATCTGCTGAAGCAATATATCCAGAGCCTGGCAAGCAACCATTAAGTCTTCAAAATGCAGAACACCAGAGCTTCACTCAAAATATTGAAGGTGTTGAAGCTCTCTCCCGAGTGTATCCAATGGCTGGCACCACACGTGCCCCTGCATCAACCGAAGCCACTGACAGCACAGCTGCCAAGAGACCCAAGAAGCGCGCTCGAGCACTCAATGACCGAGAGCTTCTTGTGGCTCTTCACCAAAAGCAAGATAGGCATCACGACTGGCTCAAACGGCAGATGAGAAGCATCATGCAAGACGTCAATCGCATCAGAAATCTGGCAACCAAGAATGCGTTTGTCGCACACGAGACCTGTCGCCGCACTTGGAAAGGCCTCACCATGATGAGCAATGAAGCTGAACTGCAAGAGGATGGCTTCAGAGAGAGATTCCAATTTGACTCCACGCCTCCAAGAAGAGCTGTGATGCGAAGCACACCATCACTTGAAGAGTCAGAATTCTCTTCTTCTGCTGCCACCGTGTCTGCCCGGATTATTGAAGAAGACGACGACGCGACATCATCTCCACCTGCTTCAACACACGTCGAATCTGCACCAAGCTCGTCTGCACCGCCACCAAACAACTCCACCGACCCTGCTGCGCCTGGGAACGCGTAGAAAACTCTATGTCTTCAAACCTTTTTGGCCATCACTGACAAAAGGGGGAGAAGCATGATGTTTATAGTCTTCAAGCGGGTCACTTTGGGCGGGTGCCTTTATATTTTGCTACATTTTGCTTCGTGCTTACAACTCCCGTTTTTGCTACATTTGCTTCTTTGAGTTGTAACACTTAGCCTTGATGGCCGTCTGCTACCTGTTTGTCACTCCTTTATGCGAAGATAAATTCCGCACTCATCTCTTACTGCAGACGTCCATTTTCCATTATGCATGTCATTATCTTCATATACTTTCACATGCATAGTGGATTGTCATCATAAGTTGAAGTGGATCTCCACAAGTACAACCTGCCATGTGCATTTGCATTCAAAAGGCAAATTACTTATATGCACATCTTCAGGGGGAGCCCTTGCAACTTATGAAGACAAATTCCTTTACTATTTCACAAATTATGTTCCCCGTTGAAAACTTCAACTAGTTTGTCATCAATCACCAAAAAGGGGGAGATTGTAAGTGCATCTAGTGCCACCCCTAGTTGGTTTTGGAGTATTGACGACAAACCTAGTTGAGGGACTAACGTGTTTGTGAGAATTGCAGGAAAACACAGGTAGAAGTCCCTCATTGGTTCGGTTTTATTACCAGAGATGACCCCTAAAAATGTACGAAGACATTGAAGACAATGGTGGTTTATGAAGATATTCATATTGAAGACAGTGACATGAGAAGACTCCCTATGAAGCTTATGGAACTCGAAGACTTAGATCCTTCGTAGTTTCATTTCATTTATGTTGTGTCGTAGGAACCACCGTACTGTTAAGTGGGGTCCAAGAGAACCAGACAGAATGACCGAAGTGATGCCTAATTCAAATCCTATGTCTTCGAGCGAAGACTTTGAGAGAAAATCTTGTCCAGAGTCAGACAAGTCAGCTTTACTTGTAGCCCAAGTAAAGTTGCCGTGTGAGTTCAAAATTCGACCGTTGGTACACGTGTCAGTTCCTTAGTGACCCAGGGTCATTTCGGACAAATCAGGTCGGGTTGCCAAGTGGCTATAAATAGTCCACCCCCACAACCATAAACCGTTGGCTGCTCAGATTTCAGTGCACGGCTTTTGTCGTTTGAGAGCAACCCACCTCGAAGCCTTTGAAAGAAAAATTCCTAGTGAGGAGAAAAGCCCTAACCACCCAGAGCCAGAGTAAATTGGGCATCACTTAGGTCTTCCTCTCTGTGTGACCTGAAGACTTATTACACTTGAGGACTGTGCATCCTCCAGACGGTTAGGCGTCGCGTTCTGAGCATCCAAGAGACATTGTGGATTGCCAGTGAACGAAGTCTGTGAAGGTTTGGGAGTCTACCTTGAAGACTTACCAGAGTGATTGGGCGAGGTCTGTGTGACCTTAGCTCAAGGAGAAAACGGTGAGGACTGGGTGTCTTGGACTAAGTGTCCTTGACTGGGTGTCCGGGACTGTGTGTCCTTTGGTTTAAATACCTAGCCGCTCCAACCAGACGTATAGTTGTCACAGCAACTGGAACTGGTCCAACATATCATTGTCTTCAACGAGTCACTGGTTTCATCTTCACTTCCTTTGATTTACTGTTATTCATTGTGAAGTCATTGCATGCTTGCTTTATCATTTGTCTTCACAACGTGAATGCATGATCTGTTTGGCTTCATAACTTCTTCCTACTTGATCCTTATTACACTGAAGCTATTTGTCACTGTGCTTTCACTCTATTGAATACATGACCATGGCTGGCCTAGTGTAATCTAACTTCTGCTGCATAGTAATAGGCATAATCTTCACTGTTTGTCTTCATAACTCCCAAGTTTTGAAGACTTTCATAAAAATCGCCTATTCACCCCCCCTCTAGTCGATATAACGCACTTTCACAAGTATTAGCAGCCGAGTCGTCAATTCAACCACACCTGGAAACTTAATATCTGCAGCAAGGTATTTAGTAGCAAAGTAATATGATAATAGTGGTAACGGTAAAGTAAATAAACGAAGAACAATATGTGAAAAGCTCGTAGGCATTGGATCGGTGATGGAGAATTATGCCGAATGCGATCGATCATGTAACAATCATAACCTAGGGTGACCGAGAACTAGCTCCAGTTCATCAATGTAATGTAGACATGTATTCCGAATATAGTCATACGTGCTTATGGAAAAGAACTTGCATGACATCTTTTGTCCTACCCTCCCGTGGCAGCGGGGTCCTATCGGAAAGTAAGGGATATTAAGGCCTCCTTCTAATAGAGTACCGGACCAAAGCATTAACACATAGTGAATACATGAACTCCTCAAACTACGGTCATCACCGGGAGTGGTCCCAACTATTGTCACTTTGGGGTTGCCGGATCATAACACATAGTAGGTGACTATAGACTTGCAAGATAGGATCATCATATATTGATGAAAACATAATAGGTTCAGATCTGAAATCATGGCACTTGGGCCCTAGTGACAAGCATTAAGCATAGCAAAGTCATAGCAACATCAATCTCAGAACATAGTGGATACTAGGGATCAACCCCTAACAAAACTAACTCGATTACATGATAAATCTCATCCAACCCATCACCGTCCAGCAAGCCTACAATGGAATTACTCACGCATGGCGGTGAGCATCATGAAATTGGTGATGGAGGAAGGTTGATGATGACGATGGCGACGGATTCCCCTCTCTGGTGCCCCGAACGGACTCCAGATCAGCCCTCCCGAGAGAGTTTAGGGCTTGGCGGCGGCTCCGTATCGTAAAATGTGATGAATCCTTCTCCCTGGATTTTTTTCTCCCCGAAAGTGAATATATGGAGTCAGGGTTGAGGTCGGTGGAGCGTCCGGGGGCCCACGAGGCAGGGGGCGCGCCCAGGGGGGGGCAGGCGCGCCCCCACCCTCGTGGACAGGTGGAGGCCCCCCTGACGTGGATCTTCCTTCCAGTATTTTTTGAAGGAAATATGCGCTAGAGGCAATAATAAAGTTATTATTTATTTCCTTATTTCATTATAAATGTTTATTATTCATGCTAGAATTGTATTAACCGGAAACATAATACATGTGTGGATACATAGACAAACAGAGTGTCACTAGTATGTCACTACTAGACTAGCTCATTGAATCAAAGATGGTTAAGTTTCCTAGCCATAGACATGAGTTGTCATTTGATTAACGTGATCACATCATTAGAGAATGATGTGATTGACTTGACCCATTCCGTTTGCTTAGCACTTGATCGTTTAGTATGTTGCTATTGCTTTCTTCATGACTTATACATGTTCCTATGACAATCATATTATGCAACTACTGTTTACCGGAGGAACACTTTGTGCACTACCAAAAGTCACAACGTAACTGGGTGATTATAAAGGTGCTCTACAGGTGTCTCCGAAGGTACTTGGTGAGTTGGCATATTTCGATATTAGGATTTGTCACTCCGATTGTCGGAGAGGTATCTCTGGGCCCACTCGGTAATGCACATCACTATAAGCCTTGCAAGCATTGTAACTAATGAGTTAGTTGCGGGATGATGTATTATGGAACGAGTAAAGAGACTTCCCGGTAACGAGATTGAACTAGGTATTGAGATACCGACGATCGAATCTCGGGCAAGTAACATACCGATGACAAAGGGAACATCATATGTTGTTATGCGGTTCGACCGATAAAGATCTTCGTAGAATATGTAGGAGTTGATATGGGCATCCAGGTTCCGCTATTGATTATTGACCAGAGAAGTGTCTCGGTCATGTCTACATAGTTCTCAAACCCGTAGGGTTCGCACGCTTAAACGTTCGTTGACGATATAGTATTTATGAGTCATGTATGTTTGTAACCGAATGTTTTTCGGAGTTCCGGATAAGATCACGGACATGACGAGGAACTCCGGAATGGTTTGGAGATAAAGTTTGATATATGGGATAATAGTGTTTTGGTCTCCGGAAGGGTTCCGGAATTCACCGGAAGTGGTTCCGGATGTTTCCCGAAATGTTTGGGGTACGAGAACACTTTATTTGGGCCAAAGGGGAAAGCCCACAAGGTTTTTGGAAAGCGCAAAAGGAAGTTTTGCGGAGTCCAGGGGCCAGACGCCAGGGTCCCTGGCGTCTGGGTCCAGACGCCAGGAACCCTGGCGTCTAGCCCTGGAGTCCGAGAAGGACTCTTTCCTTTCGGGTGAAACCGAATTTGTGGAGGCTTTTACTCCAAGTTTCGACCCCAAGGCTGAACATATAAATAGAGGGGTAGGGCTAGCACCCAAGACACATCAAGAAACACCAAGCCGTGTGCCGGCAACCCCGTCCCCTCTAGTTTATCCTTCGTCATAGTTTTCGTAGTGCTTAGGCGAAGCCCTGCAGAGATTGTTCTTCACCAACACCATCACCACACCGTCGTGCTGCCGGAACTCATCTACTACTTCGCCCCTCTTGCTGGATCAAGAAGGCGAGGACGTCATCAAGCCGAACATGTGCTGAACTCGAAGGTGTTGTGCGTTCGGTACTTGGATCGGTTGGAACGTGAAGACATACGACTACATCAACCGCATTGTGCTAACGCTTCCGCATTCGGTCTACAAGGGTACGTAGACATACTCTCCCCTCTCGTTGCTATGCATCACCATGATCCTGTGTGTGCATAGGAAATTTTCGAAATTACTACGTTCCCCAACAGTGGCATCCGAGCCAAGTTTATGCGTAGATGTTGTTGGAAATATGCCCTAGAGGCAATAATAAAAGCATTATTATTATATTTCCTTATTCATGATAATTGTCTTTATTCATGCTATAATTGTGTTATTCGGAAATCGTAATACATGTGTGAATAACAGACACCAACATGTCCCTAGTAAGCCTCTAGTTGACTAGCTCGTTGATCAACAGATAGTCATGGTTTCCTGACTATGGACATTGGATGTCATTGATAACGAGATCACATCATTAGGAGAATGATGTGATGGACAAGACCCAATCCTGAACATAGCACAAGATCGTATAGTTCGTTTGCTAGAGTTTTCCAATGTCAAGTATCCTTTCCTTAGACCATGAGATCGTGTAACTCCCGGATACCGTAGGAGTGCTTTGGGTATACCAAACGTCACAACGTAACTGGGTGACTATAAAGGTAGACTACGGGTATCTCCGAAAGTGTCTGTTGGGTTGACATGGATCAAGACTGGGATTTGTCACTCCGTATGACGGAGAGGTATCACTGGGCCCACTCGGTAATGCATCATCATAATGAGCTCAAAGTGACCAAGTGTCTGGTCACGGGATCATGCATTACGGTACGAGTAAAGTGACTTGCCGGTAACGAGATTGAACGAGGTATTGGGATACCGATGATCGAATCTCGGGCAAGTAACATATCGATTGACAAAGGGAATTGCATACGGGGTTGATTGAATCCTCGACATCGTGGTTCATACGATGAGATCATCGTGGAGCATGTGGGAGCCAACATGGGTATCCAGATCCCGCTGTTGGTTATTGACCGGAGAGTCGTCTCGGTCATGTCCGCTTGTCTCCCGAACCCGTAGGGTCTACACACTTAAGGTTCGGTGACGCTAGGGTTGTGAAGATATGAATATGCAGTAACCCGAATATTGTTCGGAGTCCCGGATGAGATCCCGGACGTCACGAGGAGTTCCAGAATGGTCCGGAGGTAAAGAATTATATATAGGAAGTGCTGCTTCGGCCATCGGGACAAGTTTCGGGGTCACCGGTATTGTACCGGGACCACCGGAAGGGTCCCGGGGGTCCACTGGGTGGGGCCACCTATCCCGGGGGGCCCCATGGGCTGAAGTGGGAAGGAACCCAGCCCAAAGTGGGCTGGGGCGCCACTCCCCAAGGGCCCATGCGCCTAGGGTTGGGGGGGAACCCTAAGGGGGGCACCCCCTTGCTTGGGGGGCAAGCCCCCCACCCCTTGGCCGCCGCCCCCCTAGGAGATCCCATCTCCTAGGGCCGGCCAACCCCCTTGGCACCCCTATATATAGTTGAGGAGAGGGGAGGACTTCATACCTCAGCCTTGGCGCCTCCCTCTCTCCCCGTTACGTCTCTCCCTCGTAGTATAGGCGAAGCCCTGCTACTGTGACGCCCTGCATCCACCACCACGCCGTCGTGCTGCTGGATCTTCATCAACCTCTCCTCCTCCCCTTGCTGGATCAAGAAGGAGGAGACGTCTCCCGTCCCGTACGTGTGTTGAACGCGGAGGTGCCGTCCGTTCGGCGCTTGGTAATCGGTGATTTGGATCACGTCGTGTTCGACTACATCATCACCGTTCTTTGAACGCTTCCGCACGCGATCTACAAAGGTATGTAGATGCATCTGATGACTCGTTGCTAGATGAACTCCTAGATGGATATTGGTGAAACGAGTAGGAAAATTTTTGTTTTCTGCAATGTTACCCATCAGATGTTATATGCACGAGTAGAACACAAGTGAGTTGTGGGCGATACAAGTCATACTGTTTACCAGCATGTCATACTCTGGTTTGGCGGTATTGTTGGATGAAGCGGCCCGGACCGACATTACGCGTACGCTTACGCGAGACTGGTTCTACCGACGTGCTTTGCACATAGGTGGCTGGCGGGTGTCAGTTTCTCCAACTTTAGCTGAACCGAGTGTGGCTACGCCCGGTCCTCGAGAAGGTTAAAATAACACTAACTTGACGAACTATCGTTGTGGTTTTGATGCGTAGGTAAGAATGGTTCTTGCGCAGCCCGTAGCAGCCACATAAAACTTGCAACAACAAAGTAGAGGACGTCTAACTTGTTTTTGCAGGGCATGTTGCGATGTGATATGGTCAAGACATGATGCTATATTTTATTGTATGAGATGATCATGTTTTGTAACTGAGTTATCGACAACTGGCGGGAGCCATATGGTTGTCGCTTTATTGTATGCAATGCAATCGTCCTGTAATGCTTTACTTTATCACTAAGCGGTAGCGATAGTCGTAGAAGCAAAAGTTGGCGAGACGACAACGATGCTACGATGGAGATCAAGGTGTCGCGCCAGTGACGATGGTGATCATGATGGTGCTTCGGAGATGGAGATCACAAGCACAAGATGATGATGGCCATATCATATCACTTATATTGATTGCATGTGATGTTTATCCTTTATGCATCTTATTTTGCTTAGATCGGCGGTAGCATTATAAGATGATCTCTTACTAAATTTCAAGATAAAAGTGTTCTCCCTTAGTATGCACCGTTGCCAAAGTTCATCGTGCCGAGACACCACGTGATGATCGGGTGTGATAAGCTCTACGTTCATCTACAACGGGTGCAAGCCAGTTTTGCACACGCATAATACTCAGGTTAAACTTGACGAGCCTAGCATATGCAGATATGGCCTCGGAACACTGGAGACCGAAAGGTTGAGCGTGAATCATATAGTAGATATGATCAACATAGTGATGTTCACCATTGAAAACTACTCCATCTCACGTGATGATCAGACATGGTTTAGTTGATTTGGATCACGTGATCACTTAGATGATTAGAGGGATGTCTATATAAGTGGGAGTTCTTAAGTAATTTGATTAATTAAACTTTAATTTATCATGAACTTAGTCCTGATAGTATTAGCATATCTATGTTGTAGATCAATAGCTCGCGTTTAGCTCCTCTGTTTTATTTTTGATATGTTCCTAGAGAAAACTAAGTTGAAAGATGTTAGTAGCAAAGATGCGGGCTAGCTCCGTGATCTGAGGATTATCTTCATTGCTGCACAGAAGTATTGTGTCCTTGATGCACGACTAGGTGACAGAACTATTGCAGGAGTAGATGTAGACGCTTTGAACATTTTGACAAAATCTTGATATGATAACTACTTGATAGTTTAGTGCACCATGCTTTACGGCTTAGAAACGGGAATTCAAAAATGTTTTGAACGCCACGGAGCATATAAGATGTTCCAAGAGTTGAAATTGGTATTTCATACTCATGCCCGTGTCGAGAGGTATGAGACCCCTGACATTACTTTTCCTACAAGATGGATGAGAATAGCTCAACCAGTAAACATGTGCTCGGATTGTCTGAGTACTACAATCACTCGAATCAAGTGGGAGTTAGTCTTCCAGATAAGATAGTGATTGACAGAGTTCTCTAGTCACTATCACCAAGTTGCTAGAACTTCGTGATGAACTATAATATGCAAGGGATAACGGAAACGATTCCCAAGCTCCTTGTGATGCTGAAATCGACGAAGGTAGAAATCAAGAAAGAGCATCAAGTTTTGATGATTAACAAGACCACTAGTTTCAAGAAAAGGGAAAGAAAGGGAACTTCAAGAAGAACGACAAGCAAGTTGTTGCTCAAGTGAAGAAGCCCAAGTCTGGACCTAAGCATGCGACTAAGTGCTTCTACTGCAAAGGGACTGATCACTGGAAGCGGAACTGCCCCATGTATTTGGCGGATAAGAAGGATGGCAAAGTGAACAATGCTATATTTGATATACATGTTATTGATGTGTATTTACTAGTGTTTATAGCAACCCCTTGGTATTTGATACTGGTTCAGTTGCTAAGAGTAGTAACTCGAAACGGGAGTTGCAGAATGAACAGAGACTAGTTAAGGGTGAAGTGACGATGTGTGTTGGAAGTGGTTCCAAGATTGATATGATCATCATCGCACACTCCATATACTTTCGGGATTAGTGTTAAACCTAAACAAGTCTTATTTGGTGTTTGCGTTGAGCATGAATATGATTTGATTATGTTTATTGCAATATGGTTATTCATTTAAGTTACAGAATAATTGTTATTCTATTTACATGAATAAAACTTTCTATGGTTATACACCCAATGAAAATGGTTTGTTGAATCTCGATCGTAGTGATACACATATTCATAATATTGAAGCCAAAAGATGCAAAGTTAATAATGATAGTGCAACTTATTTGTGGCACTGTCGTTTAGGTCATATTGGTGTAAAGCGCATGAAGAAAATCCATGTTGATGGGCTTTTGGAATCACTTGATTATGAATCAGTTGATGCTTGCAAACCATGCCTCATGGGCAAAGATGACTAAGACTCCGTTCTCCAGAACAATGGAGCGAGCAACTGACTTATTGGATATAATACATACTGATGTATGAGGTTCGATGAGTATTGAGCCTCGCAGCGGATATCGTTATTTTCTAACCTTCACAGATGATTTGAGCAGATATGGGTATATCTACTTGAAGAAACATAAGTCTGAAACATTTGAAAAGTTCAAAGAATTTTAGAGTGAAGTGGAAAATCATCGTAACAAGAAAATAAAGTCTCTACGATCTGATCACAGAGGCGAATATTTGAGTTACGAGTTTGCTCTTCAATTAAAACAATGTGGAATAGTTTCACAAACTCATGCCACCTGGAACACCACAGCGTAATGGTGTGTCCGAACGTCATAACCGTACTTTATTTGATATAGTGCAATCTATGATGTCTCTTGCCGATTTACCACTATCGTTTTGGGGTTATGCATTAGAGACAACTGCATTCACGTTAAATAGGGCACCATCAAAATCCGTTGAGGTGACACCTTATGAACTGTGGTTTGGCAAGAAACCCAAGTTGTCATTTCTCAAAGTTTGGGGTTGCGATGCTTATGTGAAAAAGTTTCATCCTTATAAGCTCAAACCCAAATTGGAGAAATGTGTCTTCATAGGATACCCAAAGGAGACTGTTGGGTACACCTTCTATTACAGATCCGAAGGCAAGACATTCGTTGCTAAGAATGGATCCTTTCTAGAGAAGGAGTTTCTCTTGAAAGAAGTGAGCGGGAGGAAAGTAGAACTTGATGAGGTAACTATACCTGATCCCTTATTGGAAAGTATAGTTCATCACAGAAATCTGTTTCTGTGACTCCTACACCAATTAATGAGGAAGCTAATGATGATGATCATGTAACTTCAGATCAAGTTACTACCAAACCTCGTAGGCTAACCAGAGTGAGATCCACACCAGAGTGGTACGGTAATATTATTCTGGAGGTCATGTTAATTGACCATGACGGACCTACAAACTATGAGGAAGCAATGATGAGCCCAGATTCCACGAAATGGCTTGAGGCCATGAAATCTGAGATGAGATCCATGTATGAGAACAAAGTATGGACTTTGGTTGACTTGTCCGATGATCGGCAAGCCATAGAAAATAAATGGATCTTCAAGAAGAAGACAGACGCTGACGGTAATGTTACTGTCTACAAAGATCGACTTGTTGCAAAAGTTTTTCGAAAAGTTCAAGGAGTTGACTACGATGAGACCTTCTCACCTGTAGCGATGCTTAAGTCCGTCCGAATCATGTTAGCAATTGCCGCATTTTATGATTATGAAATTTGGCAAATGGATGTAAAGACTGCATTCCTGAATGGATTTCTAGAAGAAGAGTTGTATATGATGCAACCTGAAGGTTTTGCCGATCCAAAGGGAGCTAACAAAGTGTGCAAGCTCCAGCGATCCATTTATGGACTGGTGCAAGCCTCTTGGAGTTGGAATAAACATTTTGATAGTGTGATCAAAGCATATGGTTTTATACAGACTTTTGGAGAAGCATGTATTTACAAGAAACCGAGTGGGAGCTCTATAGCATTTCTAATAAATATATGTGAATGACATATTGTTGATCGGAAATAATGTAGAATTTTCTGGAAAGCATAAAGGAGTATTTGAAAGGAGTTTTTCAAAATAAAGACCTCGGCAAAGCTGCTTACATATTGAGCATCAAGATCTATAGAGATAGATCAAGACGCTTGATAAGTTTTTTCAATGAGTACATACCTTGACAAGATTTTGAAGTAGTTCAAAATGGAACAGTCAAAGAAAGAGTTCTTGCCTGTGTTACAAGGTGTGAAATTGAGTAAAACTCAAAGCCCGACCACAACAGAAGATAGAAATAGAATGAAAATCATTCCCTGTGCCTCAGCCGTAGGTTCTATAAAGTATGCCATGCTGTGTACCAGATCTATTGTATACCCTACACTAAGTTTAGCAAGGGAGTACAATAGTGATCTAGGAGTAGATCACTGGACAACGGTCAAAATTATCCTTAGTGGAATAAGGATATGTTTCTCGATTATGGAGGTGACAAAAGGTTCATCGTAAAGGGTTACGTCAATGCAAGTTTTGACACTGATCCAGATGACTCTAAGTCTCAATCTGGATACATATTGAAAGTGGGAGAAATTAGCTAGAGTAGCTCCGTGCAGAGCATTGTTGACATAGAAATTTGCAAAATACATATGGGTCTCGATGTGGCAGACCCGTTGACTAAACTTCTCTCACAAGCAAAACATGATCACACCTTAGTACTCTTTGGGTGTTAATCACATAGCAATGTGAACTAGATTATTGACTCTAGTAAAACCCTTTGGGTGTTGGTCACATGACGATGTGAACTATGGGTGT
The DNA here is from genome assembly GCF_056163025.1 of Triticum urartu. Taxonomy (NCBI): domain Eukaryota; kingdom Viridiplantae; phylum Streptophyta; class Magnoliopsida; order Poales; family Poaceae; genus Triticum; species Triticum urartu. The sequence goes on from NC_141879.1 coordinate 192,940,976, forward strand.
TAATCACATGGTGATGTGAACTATTGGTGTTAAATCACATGGCGATGTGAACTAGATTATTGACTCTAGTGCAAGTGCGAGACTGAAGGAAATATGCCCTAGAGGCAATAATAAAGTTATTATTTATTTCCTTATTTTTATGATAAATGTTTATTATTCAAGCTAGAATTGTACTAATCGAAAACATAATACATGTGTGAATACATAGACAAACAGAGTGTCACTAGTATGCCTCTACTTGACTAGATCATTGAATCAAAGATGGTTAAGTTTCCTAGCCATAGACATGAGTTGTCATTTGATTAACGGGATCACATCATTAGAGAATGATGTGATTGACTTGACCCATTCCGTTAGCTTAGCACTTGATCGTTTAGTATGTTGCTATTGCTTTCTTCATGACTTATACATGTTCCTATGACTATGAGATTATGCAACTCCCATTTACCGGAGGAACACTTTGTGTGCTACCAAACGTCACGACGTAACTGGGTGATTATAAAGGTGCTCTACAGGTGTCTCCGAAGGTACTTGTTGAGTTGGCGTATTTCGAGATTAGGATTTGTCACTCCGATTGTCGGAGAGGTATCTCTGGGCCCACTCGGTAATGCACATCACTATAAGCCTTGCAAGCATTGTAACTAATGAGTTAGTTATGGGATGATGTATTACGGAAAGAGTAAAGAGACTTGCCGGTAACGAGATTGAACTAGGTATTGAGATACCAACGACCGAATCTCGGGCAAGTAACATACCAATGTCAAAGGGAACAACGTATGTTGTTATGCGGTTCGACCGATGAAGATCTTCGTAGAATATGTAGGAGCCAATATGGGCATCCAGGTTCCGCTATTGGTTATTGACCAAAGAAGTGTCTCGGTCATGTCTACATAGTTCTCGAACCCGTAGGGTCCGCACGCTTAAACGTTCGTTGACGATATAGTATTTATGAGTTATGTATGTTGGTAACCGAATGTTGTTCGGAGTTCCGGATAAGATCACAGACATGACGAGGAACTCTAGAATGGTCCGGAGATAAAGTTTGATATGTGGGATAATAGTGTTTTTTTCTCCGGAAGGGTTTCGGAATTCACCGGAAGGGGTTCCGAATGTTTCCCGAAATGTTTGGGTACGAGAACACTTTATTTGGGGCAAAGGGGAAAGCCCACAACGTTTTTGGAAAGCGCAAAAGAAAGTTTTGTGGAGTCCAGGGGCCAGACGCCACCTGGGTACAGACGCCGGGAACCCTGGCGTCTGGCCCTGGAGTCCGAGAAGGACTCTTGCCTTTCGGGTGAAACCGACTTTGTGGAGGCTTTTACTCCAAGTTTCGACCCCTAGGCTCAACATATAAATAGAGGGGTAGGGCTAGCACCCAAGACACATCAAGAAACACCAACCCGTGTGTCGGCAACCCCGTACCTTCTAGTTTATCCTCCGTCATAGTTTTCGTAGTGCTTAGACGAAGCCCTGCAGAGATTGTTCTTCATCAACACCGTCACCACTCCGTCGTGCTACCGGAACTCATCTACTACTTCGCCCCTCTTGCTGGATCAAGAAGGCGAGGACGTCATCGAGCTGAACGTGTGCTGAACTCGGAGGTGCCGTGCGTTCGGTACTTGGATCGGTCGGATCATGAAGATGTAAGACTACATCAACCGCGTTGTGCTAACGCTTCCGCATTCGGTCTACAAGGGTACGTAGACATACTCTCCCCTCTCGATGCTATGCATCACCATGATCCTGTGTGTGCGTAGAATTTTTTTGAAATTACTACGTTCCCCAACATTTTATATATATTCCAAAATAATTCTCCATTGATTTTCATGCCATTCCGAGAACTTTTATTTCTGCACAAAAATAACACCATGGCAATTCTGCTGAAAACACTGTCAGTCCGGGTTAGTTCCATTCAAATCATGCAAGTTAGAGTCCAAAACAAGGGCAAAAGTGTCTGAAAAGTAGATGTGAGGGAGACGTATCAACTCCCCCAAGCTTAAACATTTGCTTGTCCTCAAGCAATTCAGTTGATAAACGGAAAGTGATAAAGAAAAACTTTTACAAACTCTGTTTGCTCTTGTTGTTGTAAATATGTAAGGCCAGCATTCAAGTCTTCAGCAAATATTGTGAACTAACCATATTCACAATAACCTTTAGGTCTCATGTTTACTCATATCAATGGCATAATCAACTAGCGAGCAATAATAATAAATCTCGGATGACAACACTTTCTCAAAACAATCATAATATGATATGACAAGATGGTATCTCATTAGCCCTTTCTGAGACCGCAAAACATAAATGCAGAGCACCTTTAAAGATCAAGGACTAACTAGACATTGTAATTCATGGTAAAAGAGATCCAGTCAATCATACTCAATGTAAACTAACAGTAATAGATGCAAATGACAGTGGTGCTCTCCAACTGGTGCTTTTTAATAAGAGGGTGAAGACTCAACATAAAAGTAAATAGATAAGCCCTTCACAGAGGGAAGCAGGGATTTGTAGAGGTGCCAGAGCTCGGTTTTGAAATAGATATGAATAATATTTTGAGCGGTATACTTTCATTGTCGACATAACAACCGAGAGATCTCGATATCTTCCATGCCACACACATTATAGGCGGTTCCCAAACCGAATGGTAAAGTTTATACTCCCCCTCCACCAACAAGCATCAATCCATGGCTTGCTCGAAACAATGAGTGCCTCCAACTAACAAGAGTCCCAGGGGAGTTTTTTTGCAATTATTTTGATTTGATTTTCATAAAGCATGGGACTGGTCATCCCGGTGACCAGCCATTTTCTCATGAGTGAGGAGCGGAGTCCACTCCTCTTGAGAATAACCCGCCTAGCATGTAAGATACAGACAGCCCTAGTTGATACATGAGCTATTCGAGCATACAAAACAGAATGATTATTTGAAGGTTTAGAGTTTGGCACATACAAATTTACTTGGAATGGCAGGTAGATAACATATATAGGTAGGTATGGTGGACTCATATGGAACAACTTTGGGGTTTATGGAATTGGATGCACAAGCAGTATTCTCGCTTAGTACAAGTGAAGGCTAGAAAAAGACTGGGAAGCGACCAGCTAGAGAGAGACAACAGTCATGAACATGCATTAAAATTAATCAACACCGAATGCAAGCATGAGTAGGATATAATGCACCATGAACATAAATATCGTAGAGGCTATGTTCATTTTGTTTCAACTACATGCGTGAACATGTGCGAAGTCAAGCCGCTCGAATCATTCAAAAGAGGGTACCACCCTATCATACAACATCACAACCATTTTAATAGCATGTTGGCACGCAAGGTAAACCATTATAAGCTCCTAGCTAGTTAAGCATGGCATAAGCAACTACAATCTCTAATTGTCATTGCAAACATGTTTATTCATAATAGGCTGAATCAGGAACGATGAACTAATCATTTTTACAAAAACAAGAGAGGTTGAATTCATACTAGCTTTTCTCATCTCAATAAGTTCATCATATAATCATCATTATTGCCTTTCACTTACACGATCGAATAGTGTGGAAAATAATAATAGTGCACGTGCATTGGACTAAGCTGCAATCTACAAGCATTCAATTCAAGAGAGAAGACAAGGTAATATGGGCTCTTTGTTAGATCAACAATAATGCATATGAGAGCCACTCAATCATTTTAATCATGGCCTTCTCCTCTTGACCCCCAAATAACAAGAAAAGAAATAGAACTATTTACACGGGAAAGCTCACAACAAGCAAAAGAAGAACGAGGAATATTTTTGGGTTTTCCTTTTTTAATTACTACTACAAGCATGGAAAGTAAACTAATTAAAAAGCTACAACTAATTTTTTGTTTTTCTTCAGGTTTATTAAACACACAAGAAGAAAGCATAAAAAGGGAAAATAAACTAGCATGGATATTACAATGAAAAACTATGAGCACCGACAACTAGCATGAGTGTGTGAACATAAATGTAATGTCGGTGAGAAATACGTACTCCCCCAAGCTTAGGCTTTTGGCCTAAGTTAGTCTATGGCCATGGATGGCCTGGCGGATATCCAAAGTTGTAGTTGGGGTCGTACTGAGAAGAATCCCCCGGGTGCCACTGGTTGGCGATCTCTTCCGGATTCCACTGATACACAGACTACCGGTGAGGATCAAATTGTGGTTCCGGCTCTGGCTTTGTAGCTGGTGTGGGGTTTCGGTAGGCGTGAATGGCCTCCGGCGGAACAAGGTACTTGACTGCAGATAAGTCAAACAAGGAAGGAGCAGGCAAAGTAATAGTCTCAGGGTGATATTTATCAAATATCAGCTTGTACTTAAGCATCTTTTTCTTATTCTTAACGATAAAATCATGTGTTACCAAACTCTTATAGTCTAGAAAAATAGGAGGCAACAACTTTTCTTCTTTCTCATAATGCCTAATAGGTATGTTAAAATGTGCAGCGAGGCGCGAGGCGAAGATGCCTCCAAGGACGGGGCCCTTAGCATGGTTAAGATTTAACCGCTTTGCAACAATAATGCCCATACTAAATGTGTCTTCACGGAACAAGGCATGGCACAAAATAACAATATCAGGGGCACTAAGGTTGCCACAGTTTCTGCGACCAATTAAGCATCTACTAGCAAATATTGCAAAGTAACGTAAAACAGGAAAATGTATGCTAGTGATTCTTGCATCGGAAACTTTCCTCGTTTCCCCTACAACAATTGTATCAATAAACCTTTCCACATCGCCATGATGCAGTTCCTATACACTGCCCTCAAAAGGGATCAAACAAACCCGACAAAAATCACGAAGTGACATCTCCTTATGCTCATCATATAAATAAAATTCCACCGTAGGTGGTGAGCTCCTAGCATGGAAATGAAAGTTTTGCACAAAGATATTGGTGAGTAAGAGATACTATTCACGTTGGTCATGGAGGAATGCGGTGAGGCCTGCATTCTCAGCCAATTCATAGAAATCATCATAAATCTCACCTGCTCTCAAGAAATCATCACAAGGCCATTCACACGACCGAACCTCCGCAGTGCGAGGGAGATTATACTTGGGCTTCTTGTTCTCTTCATTCTATTTATCCTTCGAGCTTCGGCTCGAAGAGCCCCTCAAAAATCTCTTCATCTTTTTCTGAAAATTTCTGAATTTTTTTGTAACTTCAAAATAAAATTGGTAGCAACTACTCCTACAAGTGCCTAGAGACAATATCATGCATCAAAACTACTTTTGACCACATAAATTTGACATGCAAGCTCAAGAACAGGGTCACCTAAGCAGCAAAAATATGCAATGAATAAAGCACTAGAACAAAAACTAATTGGACCATTGGAGGAGTCTCATACCAAAGAACAATCCCCCAAAGTAGTTTTGTGAATGGAGCTTCGAGCAAGGAGATCGAAAATGGCAGCAAGATGAGCTTGGACTCGGGTTTGAGCTGGCTAGTGATGTTTTTGGGAGGAAGAAGGAGTGTGTGGTAGCTGGAATAAGTGGAGGGTAGCCACCATGGGCCCATGAGGCAGGGGGGTGCGCCCAGGGGGTGGGAGCGCCCTGGACCCTCGTGACCAGGTGCTTGCTCCCCTGCCATGTTCTCAGTTCCAGATATTCGCAAATATTCCAGAAAAATCATATTTAAATTTCAGGGCATTTGGAGAATTTTTATTTTCGGGGTATTTTTTATTGCATTGATAATTCAGAAAATAGACAGAAGAATGCTATTTTTGCTTTATTTAATATAAATAACATAAGGTAAAAAAAGGGTACAGAGAGTTATGTTTTCTAAATTCATCCATCTCATGCTCATCAAAAGGAATCCACTAACAAGGTTGATCAGGTCTTGTTAACAAACTCATTTCGAATAATATGAAACCGGAGAATTTTCGAATAACACTAGGTTACCTCAACGGGGATATGCATGTCCCCAACAATAAGAATATCATATTTCTTCTTGACGGTAGGAAGAGGAAATTCAAAACCTCCAATAGTAATTGTTGAAATTTTTCCAATAGAATTGATACTGTGGACTTGAGGTTGTTTCCTAGAAAAGTGTATCGTATGCTCATTACCATTAACATGAAATGTGACATTGCCTTTGGTGCAATCAATAACAGCCCCTACAGTATTCAAAAAGGGTCTTCCAAGAATAATAGACATACTATCATCCTCGGGAATATCAAGAATAAAAAAGTCCATTAAAATAGTAACGTTTGCAACCACAACAGGCACGTCCTCACAAATACAGACAGGTATAGCAGTTGATTTATCAGTGTAACGCCCCGAGACCGTTGTGCCGGGTGTCCTCCAGTTATTCGCCGGTGTTGCCATGTCATTTGCTTGCATGTTGCATTTCATCATGTCATCATGTGCATTGCATCATCATGTTTTCAAAACTTGCATCCGTCCCGGTCTCCCAATTCCTTCCGTTGTTTGTTCTGAGCCCAGTCACACTTGCACGCGCCCGCGGCATGTCCGAAATATTATTTTATAAGTGGCCGGAAAATGTTCTCGGAATGGGATGAGAGTTGGCGTGCGGTCTTGTTATAGTGTAGGTAGACCGCCTGCCAAGTTTCATCGCAATCGGAGTTCGTTCGACGCCCCAATGATTAACTATAGCGGCAGTATAGCTGGTCTAACGTCGGACGTTTTCGGTCTCCGGAAACAATCGCCGGGCCTCCCTCTCTTCTCTCCTCTCAGCTCGAGACCGTCTACACAGCCCACGACCTACCGCCAGGTCCAACCTAACATCTCTCGTCATAGTGCATCGACCCCTCGCGCGCACGTCCGAAATCTGTCCTGGACCCGACCCGGACCGTCGCCACCGTTGTGTCCGGAACATCCCCAAACATCTACGAAACGTCTCCGTTTTGGTAATTGGACTTCTCAGTCTATTTTTTTCGACCACCCGATTACGATCGGACGGACCGAATACCCCCTAACCTAATCCAATAACGTATATAAGTGGGCAACCCTAAATTTTAGGCGACTTGTCTCATCCATCCTCCTGGCCGCCGCCACTGTAACACCCCGGATATGACTTTCCCAATTTGTACTCCAACTCTTGCCGTTTCCGGCTTTAAGTTATTTTATTTTCTCGGGTTCGGGTTTTTGTCTCCGTGTGTAGTTGTCGTTGTCATGCATCTCATATCACGTCATCATGTGCATTGCATTTGTATATGTGTTCATCTCATGCATTCGAGCATTTTCCCCGTTGTCCGTTTTGCATTCCGGCGCTTCATTCTCCTCCGGTGGTCTTTTCTACCTTTCTTTCGTGTGTGGGGATTAAACATTTCCGAATTGGACCGAGACTTGCCAAGCGGCCTTGGTTTACCACCGGTAGACCGCCTGTCAAGTTTCGAACCATTTGGACTTCGTTTGATACTACAGCGGTTAACCGAGGGACCAAAAAGGCCTCGTGTGTGTTGCAGCCCAACACCCCTCCAATTTGGCCCAAAACCCACCTAAACCCTCTCCATCATCTAGAGCGTTCGATCATGATCACGTGGCCGAAAACCGCACCTCATTTGGACTCTCCTAGCTCCCTCCACCTCTATTTAAAGGCCCCTCCTCGAAAATCTAGGATTCCCTCCTCGAAACCCTAAAAAAATATCTCCTCCGCTGCCGCGGGACACTTCCGGACGGAGCGGACGTGTCCGGCCACCGCCGCCGACCAATCCGCGCGCGCCACGTGTCCTGGGCGGAGCCCACTTCGCCGCTGACCGCGAGGGCCCGCCAGGCCCGAGGCCGGCCCCCGCGGCCCATCCGCCGCGCGCCGCCAGGCCTCCTCGCCGCGCATCCGCGCCCCGCCGCCTCTTCGCTCGCCACCGCCCTCAACGCCGACCGCCGCCGCGGCTCACCTCGCCGGCGCCCGCGCCAGGGAGAGGAGCTCCCGGCTCCGGCGACCGCGCCCGGCCGCGCTGACACCGGCGACGCCCTCCGCCGCCTCTGCTTCCCCAAGACCCGGCCGGTCCTTCCCCGGCGGCCTCCCCGTCTAACTCTAGCAGCCTCCCCGTCTAACTCCGGCGCCGACCCCGGCGGTCCTCGGTTCCCGCGCCCCAAATCTGGATCTGGAAACCCTAGGGGTTGTTTTTTTCCCAAAGTCCCTAAATATTTTGCTACGTTCGTCATGTCGTAACTCTTCATCCATAACTCCGTTTTGGGCATATAGCATATCAAAATGTTCATCTCAGAGAGTACATCATTTCATCTCATTGCATCATTTTCATTTGAGTTCATCTTGATGCCCGAAATGCTGTTAGAAGAGGGCTACTTGAGATAAGTTGCCAGATCTGCTGCTCCATTTAGATATTTGTCATTTTTGCCATGATTATTGTGTGCATGATATGCCAAGGTCTGAAATCTGTTTGTCATATGCAATTTTGCCATGCTTGTTTGAACCTGTTAATGGATGATTTGGCCGTAGCTCAGTGCTAGACTTTTGTTAAGCATCTTGAATGCATCCCTGCCTTGTATTTGTTGTCATGTTTGGATGCTGTAGCATGTTCATCTTGTTGCATTTAGATGGCTACTTGCTGTAAATCGCAGAACGTGGCCATATTTGAATTGGTTGCCATTTCCAAACCGTAACTCCGATTCCGGCGTTCTTTATATCGTTTTCAAGCGATTTCATCTCATCTTTCCAGTGGCACACTTGGATTCCCAAGTTGAGGCCAGGTTCATGCATCCCTTGTCAAATCTTGCATATGCATCCCGCATCGCATCCCGCATAGCATACCATCGTTGCATCATATTGTTTGAGCTTTGCACGTGGTTGATTGTGTCCTTGTTGCTTGTTTGTCTTGTTTGGGTAGAGCCGGGAGACGAGTTCCCTAATGAGGAGCCCGTTGAGTTTACTTTCGAGGATCCAGTCAACTCTGACAACTTTGCAGGCAAGATGATCATACCCTCGAAATCACTACTATCTTTGTTATGCTAGATTGCTCGCTCTTTTGCTATGCCAATGCTACGATGCCTACCACTTGCTTTCAAGCCTTCCAAATTGCCATGTCAAACCTCTAACCCACCTTGTCCTAGCAAACCGTTGATTGGCTATGTTACCGCTTTGCTCAGCCCCTCTTATAGCGTTGCTAGTTGCAGGTGAAGATTGGAGGCCGTTCCTTGTTGGAACATTTATTTATTTGTTGGGATATCATAATATTATCTTGTTATCTTAATGCATCTATATACTTGGTAAAGGGTGGAAGGCTCGGCCTCTTGCCTAGTGTTTTGTTCCACTCTTGCCGCCCTAGTTTCCGTCATATTGGTGTTATGTTCCCGGATTTTGCGTTCCTTACGCGGTTGGGTTATAATGGGAACCCCTTGATAGTTCGCCTTGATTAAAGCTTTTCCAGCAATGCCCAACCTTGGTTTTACCATTTGCCACCTAGCCTCTTTTTCCCTTGGGTTTCCGGAGCCCGAGGGTCATCTTATTTTAAACCCCCCCGGGTCAGTGCTCCTCTGAGTGTTGGTCCACCTGTCAGCTGTCGGTGGCCACCAGGGGCAACTCTGGGCTGGCCTACCCGTACCTAGGACAATCTGAGTGTGCCCTGAGAAAGAGATATGTGCAACTCCTATCGGGATTTGTCGGCACATTCGGGCGGTGTTGCTGGATTAGTTTTAACCTGTCGAAGTGTCTTGAAGAACCAAGGTACCGAGTCTGATCGGAACGTCTCGGGAGGAGGTCTATTCCTTCGTTGACCATGAGAGCTTGTCATGGGCTAAGTTGGGACTCCCCTGCAGGGATTTGAACTTTCGAAAGCCGTGCCCGCGGTTATGGGCAGATGGGAATTTGTTAATGTCCGGTTGTAGACAGCTTGAACCTTAATTTAATTAAAATGAATCAACTGAGTGTGTTACCGTGATGGCCTCTTCTCGGCGGAGTCCGGGAAGTGGACACGGTGTTGGAGTAATGTTTGCGCAGGTTGTCCTCTAGTTTCTCGCTCGTGCTTTGCCTCCTCTTCTCGCTCTCTTTTGCGAACAGGATAGCCACCATATTTGCTAGTCGCTTGCTGCAGCTCCGCATATTTACCTTGCCTTACCTATAAGCTTAAATAGTCTTGATCGCGAGGGTGCGAGATTGTTGAGTCCCTGTGGCTCACAGATTACTATTACACCAGATGCAGGGCCTGATGATTCCGCTCCAGGTGATGCGCTCGAGCTCAAGTGGGAATTCGACGAGGACTCTCAACGATACTATGTTTCCTTTTGCTGATGATCAGTAGTGGTGCCCAGTTGGGGGTGATCTGGACCGTGTCGCATGTTGGGTTATCTTTTATTTTGGCGCCGTAGTCGGGCCATGAGTGTTTGGATGATGTAATGCTATCTTATGTACTTGATTGACGTGGCGAGTGTAATCCAACTATGTTATCTCCCCTTTTATTATCTATATTACATGGGATGTTGTGAAGATTGCCTAACTTGCGACATATGCCTTCAATGCGATTATGCCTCTAAGTCGTGCCTCGACACATGGGAGATATAATCGCATCGAGGGTGTGACAAGTTGGTAATCAGAGCCTTCCCCGACCTTAGGAGCTCCATTGCTTGATCGTTTTTAGCAGCCGAGTTGTTGTCTAGAAAAATGTTTTGAGTCATTTAGGAATTATATATCGGAGAGTTTAGGAATTCTTTTTACTTCCCAGTCTCCTCATCGCTTTGGTAAGGCATCCTGACGTAGAGTTTTGACTCTTCTCTTCTCAAATTTCACTAAATTTTTTTAGGATCACGCGGGTATCTTGGAATCGTTCCGATGGTTTTATGATGAGAACATTGTCTTGGTGCCTCCTGTCAGGGGTTTTGTGGAAGTGTCCCGGGGAGTTGAGCTTTGAGGTTTTGTCGTCATAATTTTATCGTTGCAGTTCTGGAATACCTAAGTTTAGTACGCCGACATCGAAAATCTCTTTTATGCAGTTCGTTGGTGAGATAACCTCGACGCCACCCAGTACTGGGGCGGTAGTTCGGGAGTATCGCCATAACTTGTATAACGGATGCTTTTCGAAGGTTGAGGTAGATGGTTTCCGAAGTTTTTCTCAGTTATGTGTTGAAGGATGGATACAGCTGGATGTAGGAATTGCTAGATTTGGGTGAGATATTATGCTTCCCCTGTATCCCCAACACCTGATTGCATAACCGGAAAGGTTCGGCAGTTTCATAGGTGGGAATTCTTGTAGCTCTAGTTCTTCTTCCACGGATATTGGTTTGAGATTATGATTTCTTACCGATTATTCGTTCTTGATTCATACCTTGTTGATTTATTGCTCTACCTTAATTCTAAGTGGCTTCTCAATTTATGGATATGTGACCATTTCAAGAGGAATGCATTCGTTCATTTTGTTCGGATGTGAAGACTATATATTGCAATTTTCATTCCGTTGGATTCAGCTTCAATATTTGTCTATCAATGTGCTAATGGATGTCAACCTCTTCAGGATGGCTCCTCCAACGCGCATGACTCCGAATCCTGATCCGCCACCACCTCCACCTCCTCCGGAGGCATGGCAAGCTGTGATGGCCGCAACCAATGCAAACACACAGTTGATCATGCAAATTCTTCAAGAGCGCAATCAAGGCAACCAAGGGAACCAAGGCAACAATCAGAATCACTTTGCTACACTCAACCAGTTCCTTGCTAATGGGCCAAAGACTTTCAGCAATTGTGTTGAGGCAACCGATGCTGACGATTGGCTCGTGGATCTGTGCAAGCATTTCGAGTGCAGTAGCGTCAGGCCTGAGGACTTTGTCAAGTTCGCTTCCTTCCAACTCAAAGATCAAGCTGCAGAATGGTTCCAGCAGTACAAGGATTCCAGAGGTGGACGTGTTATCACTTGGGATGAATTCCGTCAAGATTTCAGAGCTCATCATATTCCTCAGAGCGTGGTTGAAAGCAAGCGTGAGGAATTCAACAACCTGAAGCAAGGCTCTTTGTCTGTCTATGACTACAACAAGTTGTTTCAGAAGCTCGCCCGCTTTGCTAAGCAGGACGTCCCTGATGACAAGAGCATGATATACCAGTTCAGGGGTGGTCTCAGAGAAGAAATTCAGCTCGCTCTTGTTCTCTTTGAGCCCTTGAGGTACGATGAGTTCTACAACATGGCATTGAAGCAAGAGGCCGCTGAACTGAGGTGTGATGCTTCCAAGAAGCGAGTCAGAGATGTTACTCCTTCTTCCTCTACTCAAGTGGCCAAGTAGCAGAAGTATTGGCTTCCTCCTCCTCCGTTCCGTCAGCCATATCAGCAGAAGAGCAAAGGTGGCAGTGGATCTTCCCACCCACCCAACCCTGGCTTTCAGAACAAGACTTTGTCTCAGCCTCCAAGATCAAGTGCTCCGTACCACCATCCGCTTTCAGAGGTCACGTGCAACAAGTGCCAACAGAAGGGTCACTATGCCAACAAGTGTCTCAACCAGAGGCGTCTTCCTCCTCCTCCTCCTGTCAGATCGGCAAGTACAGCTGTGGTCAAGCATAACCACAAGCACGCCAAGGTCAACTTGATGAATGCAGCTCAGGCAGAGGACTCGTCAGATGTCATCATGGGTAACCTTCCTGTTAATGATATTACTGCAAAAGTTCTTTTTGACACTAGTGCATCACATTGTTTCATCTCGAGACCGTTTACATCTAGGCATGAATTGGTTTCGCAAGTTTTGCCTAGTCCATTAGCAGTTGTCTCTCCCGGTAAGCGCATGCATGCTAACTCCATCGTTCCGGATGTTACTATCACCTTGGGTGACTACAAGTTTCTGGCTTCTCCAACGGTTCTTGGTGACTCGGATATTGATCTTATTCTCGGAATGGATTGGCTTTCTAAGCACAAGGCTCAGCTTGATTGTGCAGCCAGGCAGATTCAATTGACTCATTCGTCTGAGGATGTAATTGTCTTTGCCGCTCGTGATGATACCATCCATTTGTTTTCTCTCAATGAGAAGGGTGAACTCGATGCCATCTCGCAAATTCCAGTCGTTTGCGAATATCAAGACGTCTTTCCAGAAGTGCTTCCAGGAATGCCTCCACACCAGCCAGTTGAATTCGTTATTAATCTTGAGCCTGGCACAAAACCAGTGTGCAAGCGTCCTTACAAGCTCGGACCTGAAGAGTTGAAGGAGCTGAAGAAGCAACTTGATATTCAAGAGAGAATGGGTCTCATCCGGCCTAGTTCTTCTCCGTGGGGTTGTGGTGTTCTTTTTGTGAAGAAGAAGGATGGAACGGACCGACTTTGTGTTGATTACCGTCCATTGAACAAGAAGACCATCAAGAACAAATACCCACTTCCCAACATCAACGAGCTGTTCGAACAACTCAAAGGTGCCCAAGTATTCTCCAAGCTTGATCTCCGTATGGGTTATCATCAGATTCGAATCCGTGAGCAAGATATTCCCAAGACGGCTTTCAGGACAAGCTATGGTTCATATGAATACACTGTCATGTCTTTTGGCCTTGTCAACGCTCCTCCGACATTCTCTCGCATGATGAATTTCATCTTCAACGCCTACACCAATGACTTCGTTTTGGTCTATCTCGACGACATTCTGGTTTTCTCGAAGAACAAGGAACATCATGCCAAGCACTTGCGTTTGGTTCTTGATAAGCTCAGGGAACACAAGTTCTACGCCAAGTTCTCCAAGTGAGAATTTTGGCTCGATGAGGTTCTTTATCTTGGTCATATCATCTCTGCCAAGGGCATTGCCGTGAATCCTGAGAAGGTGTCTGCAATTGTGAATTGGGAACCTCCTCAGAACGTGAAGCAACTCCGTAGCTTCCTCGGTCTCGCAAGCTATTGCCGAAGATTCGTTGAAAACTTTTCTAAGATCGCGAAGCCTCTCTCAAATCTTCTCCAGAAGCACGTCAAGTACGTTTGGTCTCCAGAGTGTGACATTGCTTTCAACACTTTGAAAGAGAAATTGATCTCTGCACCAGTTCTGACTCCGCCTGATGAATCCAAGCCGTACGAGGTCTTTTGTGATGCCTCTCTCCAAGGTCTTGGCGTAGTATTGATGCAAGAGAAGAAAGTTGTTGCTTATACCTCCTGCCAGTTGAAGCCCAATGAGAAGAACTACCCCACTCATGATCTCGAGTTGGCGGCAGTTGTGCATGCTCTTTTGACTTGGAGACATATCTTATTGGGAAGAAAAGTGGACATTTTCACTGATCACAAGAGTCTCAAGTACATCTTCACTCAGCCTAATCTCAACCTCAGGCAAACTCGATGGGTCGAAATGATTCAAGAGTATAATTCGAGTATCGAGTATACTCCAGGCAAGGCCAATGTGATTGCTGACGCATTGAGCAGAAAGGCTTACTGCAACAGTCTGATTCTCAAGCCTTATCAACCCGAGCTTTGTGAAGCTTTCCGCAAACTTAATCTGCAAGTTGTTCTTCAAGGTTTCCTCGCCAATCTTCAAGTCTCTCCTACCTTGGAAGACCAGATTCACCAAGCCCAGCTTCTTGATGCTATGGTGAAAAAGGTGAAGATTGGGATTGCCAAGAGTCAACCCAAGTACAAGTGCTACCGCCTTGATGACAAGGATACTCTCTTCTTCGAGGATCATATTGTTGTACCCAAAGGTGACCTCCGTAAAGTGATTATGAACGAGGCTCACAATTCTCTCCTCTCCATCCACCCTGGGAGCACGAAGATGTATCAGGACCTCAAGCAGGCTTATTGGTGGACTCGAATGAAGCGCGAGATTGCTCAATTCGTGAATGAGTGTGATGTCTGCAGAAGAGTGAAGGCGGAACACCAAAGGCCAGCTGGTCTCCTCCAACCTCTTGCCATTCCAGAATGGAAGTTTGACCACATTGAAATGGACTTCATGACTGGGTTTCCAAAGTCCAAGCGTGGCAATGATGCTATATTCGTTGTCATCGACAAACTCACCAAAGTGGCTCATTTTCTGCCTATCAAAGAGTCGATCACTGCAGCTCAATTGGCGGAGCTCTATACCTCTCGAATTGTCTCTCTGCATGGTATTCCACAAGTGATCTCTTCAGACCGTGGCAGCATCTTTACCTCCATGTTTTGGGATTCTTTTCAGAAGGCCATGGGCACCAACATCCGCTTCAGCACAGCTTTCCATCCTCAAACTAGCGGTCAAGTCGAGCGTGTCAACCAGATTCTTGAAGATATGCTTAGGGCTTGTGTGATCTCCTTCGGCATGAAGTGGGAGGATTGTCTTCCTTATGCTGAATTCTCCTACAACAACAGTTTTCAAGCAAGTTCGGGCAAGGCCCCATTTGAAATTCTGTATGGCAGGAAGTGTCGTACCCCTCTCAACTGGTTTGAAACCGGCGAACATCAGCTTCTCGGAAATGACTTAATCACAGAGGCAGAGGAAATGTGCAAAGTCATTCGAGATAACCTCAAAGCAGCCCAATCCCGTCAAAAGGGCTACTATGATAGTAAGCACCGTGATTTGGCTTTCGAGATCGGAGATCATGTTTACCTCCGCGTCTCTCCTATGAAAGGTACTCGTCGCTTCGGTATCAAAGGCAAGCTTGCCCCTAGATACGTGGGACCTTTCAAGATTGTCAGCAAGAGAGGCGATCTCGCCTATCAACTCGAGCTTCCTTCAAACTTTTCAAATGTTCATGATGTGTTCCATGTCTCTCAGCTCCGAAAGTGCTTCAAGACTCCTGACCGCACCGTCAACCTCGAGGACATTGAGCTCCAAGAAGATCTCTCTTATCGTGAGCACCCAGTTGCTATTCTTGAAGAGACTGAACGCAAGGCTCGCAACAAGTCAATCAAATTCCTCAAAGTCAAGTGGTCACACCATTCCGACCGTGAAGCTACCTGGGAACGCGAGGATTACCTCCGTTCTGAGTACCCGGTGTTCTTTCAGTCCTAGATCTCGGGACGAGATCCTTTCGTAGTGGTGGAGTGTTGTAACACCCCGGATATGACTTTCCCAATTTGTACTCCAACTCTTGCCGTTTCCGGCTTTACGTTATTTTATTTTCTCGGGTTCGGGTTTTTGTCTCCGTGTGTTGTTGTCGTTGTCATGTATCTCATATCATGTCATCATGTGCATTGCATTTGCATACGTGTTCATCTCATGCATTCGAGCTTTTTCCCCGTTGTCCGTTTTGCATTCCGGCGCTTCGTTCTCCTCCGGTGGTCTTTTCTACCTTTCTTTCGTGTGTGGAGATTAAACATTTCCGGATTGGACCGAGACTTGCCAAGCGGCCTTGGTTTACCACCGGTAGACCGCCTATCAAGTTTCGTACCATTTGGACTTCGTTTGATACTCCAGCGGTTAACCGAGGGACCGAAAAGGCCTCGTGTGTGTTGCAGCCCAACACCCCTCCAATTTGGCCCAAAATCCACCAAAACCCTCTCCATCATCTAGAGCGTTCGATCACGACCGCGTGGCTGAAAACCGCACCTCATTTGGACTCTCCTAGCTCCCTCCACCTCTATTTAAAGGCCCCTCCTCGAAAATCTCGGATCCCCTCCTCGAAACCCTAAAAAATATCTCCTCCGCCGCCGCCGGACACGTCCGGACGGAGCGGACGTGTCCTCCTACCGCCGCCGACCAATCCGCGCGCGCCACGTGTCCTGGGCGAAGCCCACTTCGCCGCCGACCGCGAGGGCCCGCCAGGCCCGAGGCCGGCCCCCGCGGCCCATCCGCCGCGCGCCGCCAGGCCTCCTCGCCGCGCATCCGCGCCCCGCCGCCTCTTCGCTCGCCGCCACCCTCAACGCCGACCGCCGCCGCGGCTCACCTCGCCGGTGCCCGCGCCAGGGAGAGGAGCTCCCGGCTCCGGTGACCGCGCCCGGCCGCGCTGACGCCGGCGACGCCCTCCGCCGCCTCCGCCTCCCCAAGACCCGGCCGGTCCTTCCCCGGCGGCCTCCCCGTCTAACTCCGGCGGCCTCCCCGTCTAACTCCGGTGCCGACCCCGGCGGTCCTCGGTTCCCGCGCCCCAGATCTGGATCTGGAAACCCTAGGGGTTGTTTTTTTTCCCTAAGTCCCTAAATATTTTGCTATGTTCGTCATGTCGTAACTCCTCATCCATAACTCCGTTTTGGGCATATAGCATATCAAAATGTTCGTCTCAGAGAGTACATCATTTCATCTCATTGCATCATTTTCATTTGAGTTCATGTTGATGCCCGAAATGCTGTTAGAAGAGGGCTACTTGAGATAAGTTACCAGATCTGCTGCTCCATTTAGATATTTGTCATTTTTGCCATGATTATTGTGTGCATGATATGCCTAGGTGCTCTACATGTGTTTTGTTTAGGGTTTTGCCATCTTTACAGAGGTGCAACCCATGTATTTTTGTGATGTGTGTGGTGACTAGCACGAGCTTGCAAAGTCCTTGATCTGTTTATCTCATGTTGCCATATGTTCATGTTGTTTCCTAGTGATCCGTGCCTCTTTTGAGGATGATCAGTAAGGATGTTTTGTTAATATTGTAGTGATCTATCCATCCATGTCTTTGTTTGCAATTATGGAGCACCCTAGATTGAGTCAATCGAGCTCTACTTTTGCTACTTCGTGAATCTGGGCAGATTGTCTACGTGTTAGCGATTTTGCCGAGGATGTTGTAGTTGATCCGTGCATGCTATGCTATTGTTCTTGCCATGTCTAGCTTGCATTTTTTGTATTCTTGATGGGTGTATGCTTATATTATCATGACTTGCTCTGTAGTGAGTGCATCAAGCTCGTAAACATGCCTACTTGGTATCAGTTTTCAGCATGCTCCAGTTTTCACTAAGTCTGAGAACTGATTATGTTTTTGCCATGTTCACATGCTTGCAATTGTATTTTCTGATCCCTTTTGGCTCAAGGTCACTAAGCGACTTTTGTTAAGCTCTTTGAGTATCTCCATGCCATGCTTTACTTTGCCATGTTCAGGTCCTGTAGCATGTAGTTTTGTTGCTCCGAAGTGTGCTACCTGATCTGAAATTCCAGACAAGTGTTAATTTCACTAAGTCTGAAATCTGTTTGTCATATGCAATTTTGCCATGCTTGTTTGAACCTGTTAATGGACGATTTGGCCGTAGCTCAGTGCTAGACTTTTGTTAAGCATCTTGAATGCATCCCTTCCTTGTATTTGCTGTCATGTTTGGATGCTGTAGCATGTTCATCTTGTTGCATTTAGATGGCTACTTGCTGTAAATCGCAGAACGTGGCCATATTTGAATTGGTTGCCATTTCCAAACCGTAACTCCGATTCCGGCGTTCTTTATATCGTTTTCAAGCGATTTCATCTCATATTTCCAGTGGCACACTTGGATTCCCAAGTTGAGGCCAGGTTCATGCATCCCTTGTCAAATCTTGCATATGCATCCTGCATCGCATCCCGCATAGCATACCATCGTTGCATCATATTGTTTGAGCTTTGCACGTGGTTGATTGTGTCCTTGTTGCTTGTTTGTCTTGTTTGGGTAGAGCCGGGAGACGAGTTCCCTAATGAGGAGCCCGTTGAGTTTACTTTCGAGGATCCAGTCAACTCTGACAACTTTGCAGGCAAGATGATCATACCCTCGAAATCACTACTATCTTTTCTATGCTAGATTGCTCGCTCTTTTGCTATGCCAATGCTACGATGCCTACCACTTGCTTTCAAGCCTTCCAAATTGCCATGTCAAACCTCTAACCCACCTTGTCCTAGCAAACCGTTGATTGGCTATGTTACCGCTTTGCTCAGCCCCTCTTATAGCGTTGCTAGTTGCAGGTGAAGATTGGAGGCCGTTCCTTGTTGGAACATTTATTTACTTGTTGGGATATCATAATATTATCTTGTTATCTTAATGCATCTATATACTTGGTAAAGGGTGGAAGGCTCGGCCTCTCGCCTAGTGTTTTGTTCCACTCTTGCCGCCCTAGTTTCCGTCATATCGGTGTTATGTTCCCGGATTTTGCGTTCCTTACGCGGTTGGGTTATAATGGGAACCCCTTGATAGTTCGCCTTGATTAAAGCTTTTCCAGCAATGCCCAACCTTGGTTTTACCATTTGCCACCTAGCCTCTTTTTCCCTTGGGTTTCCGGAGCCCGAGGGTCATCTTATTTTAAACACCCCCGGGCCAGTGCTCCTCTGAGTGTTGGTCCACCTGTCAGCTGTCGGTGGCCACCAGGGGCAACTCTGGGCTGGCCTACCCATACCTAGGACAATCTGAGTGTGCCCTGAGAAAGAGATATGTGCAGCTCCTATCGGGATTTGTCGGCACATTCGGGCGGTGTTGCTGGATTAGTTTTAACCTGTCGAAGTGTCTTGAAGAACCGAGGTACCGAGTCTGATCGGAACGTCTCGGGAGGAGGTCTATTCCTTCGTTGACCATGAGAGCTTGTCATGGGCTAAGTTGGGACTCCCCTGCAGGGATTTGAACTATCGAAAGCCGTGCCCGCGGTTATGGGCAGATGGGAATTTGTTAATGTCCGGTTGTAGACAGCTTGAACCTTAATTTAATTAAAATGAATCAACTGAGTGTGTTACCGTGATGGCCTCTTCTCGGCGGAGTCCGGGAAGTGGACACGGTGTTGGAGTAATGTTTGCGCGGGTTGTCCTCTAGTTTCTCGCTCGTGCTTTGCCTCCTCTTCTCGCTCTCTTTTGCGAACAGGATAGCCACCATATTTGCTAGTCGCTTGCTGCAGCTCCACATATTTACCTTGCCTTACCTATAAGCTTAAATTGTCTTGATCGCGAGGGTGTGAGATTGTTGAGTCCCTGTGGCTCACAGATTACTATTACACCAGATGCAGGGCCTGATGATTCCGCTCCAGGTGACGCGCTCGAGCTCAAGTGGGAGTTCGACGAGGACTCTCAACGATACTATGTTTCCTTTTGCTGATGATCAGTAGTGGTGCCCAGTTGGGGGTGATCGGGACCGTGTCGCATGTTGGGTTATCTTTTATTTTGGCGCCGTAGTCGGGCCATGAGTGTTTGGATGATGTAATGCTATCTTATGTACTTGATTGACGTGGCGAGTGTAAGCCAACTATGTTATCTCCCCTTTTATTATCTATATTACATGGGATGTTGTGAAGATTGCCTAACTTGCGACATATGCCTTCAATGCGATTATGCCTCTAAGTCGTGCCTCGACACGTGGGAGATATAGTCGCATCGAGGGTGTGACAGCCACCTGCCTGCCTTCTCTTTCCCCGGGATCTCACTCGATCCAATCCACCAACCAGCGCTCCCCCCATGTTCCTCCTCGATCCTCATCACTCACAGCCTCCAACACCCATCAGCCGAGCCAGTCGAGGGCCTCATCCCCGAGTCGAGCTCCATGGAAGAGGTGCAGCGCTTCGACCTTCGCTGCCTTGGGTCCGAGCACCTGCCGCATCGAGCTCCCGCAGAAGCTCCTCCTTCATGGACGCCGGGTCCCAAGGGCGTGCCTCTCCTCCTCCTTCCTCCCGTCGCCTCGCTGCTCCAGCAACCGGGTCATGCCACCGCTCCCCGTCTCCTCCTCCTCCTCTCCTTTTCCTTCTCTCTCTCCCGAGCTCACCTCTCTCTCCCTCCTGTTCTGCAGGACGCCAAATTGTCGCTGGAGCCATCAACAATGCGCCAAGTCCCGCCGCCAGCAGCGCCCCGGCCGTCCTCGTCCATGCGCTCGGGACAGCGAGCGAGGACCTCGCTGCGTCCCTGGTCTCCTCCGAGCGCCGCCCCTTTGCGTTCTCCATCGCGGTCGAGCCGCCCAAGTCCCAGGACGCCATGGTCGGCCTCCTCTGTTCGATCCCCGTCGCCCCGCCAAGTTCCAGCGCTGCGTTCCGCTCCGTTCCCGGCCAGATCCGCCGTCCTAGAGAACCGCGCCCCTGCCAGACATCCCCTGCTTCGCCTTGGTCCTCGCCGGTTCCCCACGTCGCCTCCCCGTGCCCTGGAGACCGCCCCGCCAAGGCTCGTCGCCGACCTCCCCTGCTGAGTCCCGCGCCCCTTGCCGCTCCCTGCTGACTCCGTCGGAGCCGTGCCTCTCCACGCCTGAGAACGCCGGCCATCTCCCTCATCGGAGTCGCGCCCTGCTTCCCCTGCTTCTTCTCGATGCAAGTTCAGACGCCCTGCTTCCTCTGCTTCGTCAGTTTCAGGACGCGAGCGCTCGAACCATGTTGACCGCATCGCCTCGCTTGGGCCACCGCATCGACAGCGCCTGGGCTTTTCCCCGCTCAGCCCAGCAGAGCGAAGGGCGCGCCAGCCTCTCCACCGAGTCGGGCCAAGGCCCATGGGTGAGGCCACCCCAAGCGCCCCCTCTTTTTTTTCTTACTGCCGGGCCAGTTCAGTTTCGGCCCAGTGGATGTTTTTTTTGTTTGTTCTGCGAATTTAGCTAATTTCCAGGGATCTGCAGATTTACAGAAAACCCCTTAGCCTTCATGCATTTAATATCTCACAAACTAAGCATCACATGTAAAAACTTTGTATATGAAACTAGCTTAGTTTTTCATCTAGTTTAATAATATGCAACTTTCATCTATGTTTAAAATGATGTTTGTTTAAATTTGCCACTATGCCATGTTAAAATGATTTATTTCATAACTAAATAACCGTAACTCGGATTTTAATAATCTTTATATGTAAATGGGGTAGAAAAATGCCTAGATTATCATGATGGCTTTACTTTGCATGTTTAACAACTCTAAAATTGTGTTTAGGGCAGAACAGTACCATAACCAAAATATGCACATGGGGTTTTACCGGAATCGTTGTTCGTTGTTTCCGGCCTCATTTAAACTTGCCTAGATAGGTAGTTTTGTTGTGCTTCACCCCTTGCCATGTTAATCAACATTTAATATTGTTGGGTACATAAACGAGATCGAACTAAATAACTTGTCGTGGTGTTTCGTCAATATGCACCTTTGCATATTGAGCTCCACTTAATTTGTAGGATTGCTTGTGCACTTTTGCCATGCCATGCTTCATTAAACCGGACATGCATCATGTTGGAAATATGCCCTAGAGGCAATAATAAAATGGTTATTATTATATTTCTTTGTTCATGATAATTGTCTATTGTTCATGCTATAATTGTGTTATCCGGAAATCGTAATACATGTGTGAATACATAGACCACAACACGTCCCTAGTGAGCCTCTAGTTGACTAGCTCGTTGATCAAAGGATAGTCATGGTTTCCTGACTATGGACATTAGATGTCATTGATAACAGGATCACATCATTAGGAGAATGATGTGATGTACAAGACCCAATCCTAAGCTTAGCTCAAAGATCATGTAGTTCGTTTGCTGTAGCTTTTCTGAATGTCAAGTATCATTTCCTTAGACCATGAGATTGTGCAACTCCCGGATACCGTAGGAGTACCTTGGGTGTGCCAAATGTCACAACGTAACTGGGTGACTATAAAGGTACATTACAGGTATCTCCGAAAGTGTCTGTTGGGTTGGCATGAATCGAGACTGAGATTTGTCACTCCGTATGACGGAGAGGTATCTCTGGGCCCACTCGGTAATGCATCATCATAATGAGCTCAATGTGATCAAGTGGCTGATCACGAGATCATGCATTACGGTACGAGTAAAGTTACTTGCCGGTAATGAGACTGAACAAGGTATTGGGATACCGACGATCGAGCCTCGGGCAAGTAACGTACCGATTGACAAAGGGAATTGTATACGGATTGATTGAATCCTCGACATCGTGGTTCATCCAATGAGATCATCATGGAGCATGTGGGAGCCAACATGGGTATCTAGATCCCGCTGTTGGTTATTGACCGGAGAGGCTTCTCGGTCATGTCTGCATGTCTCCCGAACCCGTAGGGTCTACACACTTAAGGTTCGGTGACGCTAGGGTTGTAGAGATATTAGCACACGGTAACCCGAAAGTTGTTCGGAGTCCTGGATGAGATCCCGGATGTCACGAGGAGTTCCGGAATGGTCCGGAGGTAAAGATTCATATATAGGAAGTCCAATTTCGGCCATCGGGAAGGTTTCGGGGGTCACCGGTATTGTACCGGGACCACCGGAAGGGTCCCAGGGGTCCACCGGGTGGGGCCACCTATCCCGGAGGGCCCCATGGGCTGAAGTGGGAGGGGAACCAGCCCCTAGTGGCCTGGTGCGCCCCCTTGGGCCTCCCCCTGCGCCTAGGGTTGGAAACCCTAGGGGTGGGGGGCGCCACCCTTGCCTTGGGGGGCAAGGCACCCCCTTTGCCCCCCTAGGAGATTGGATCTCCTAGGGCCGGCGCCCCCCTAGGCACCCTATATATAGTGGGGGGAGGGAGGGCTGCGCACCCAAGCCCCTGGCCTCTCCCTCTCCCCCCTGTGGCACTCCTCCGTCTCCCAGCGCTTGGCGAAGCCCTGCCGAGATCACTGTTGCTTCCACCACCACGCCGTCGTGCTGCTGGATCTTCATCAACCTCTCCTTCCCCCTTGCTGGATCAAGTTGGAGGAGACGTCTTCCCAACCGTACGTGTGTTGAACGCGGAGGTGCTGTCCGTTCGGCACTTGGTCATCGGTGATTTGAATCACGTCGAGTACGACTCCATCAACCCCATTCTCTTGAACGCTTCCGCTCGTGATCTACAAGGGTATGTAGATGCACTCCTCTTTCCCTCGTTGATAGATGACTCCATAGATTGATCTTGGTGATGCGTAGAAAATTTTAAAATTCTGCTACGTTCCCCAACAGTGGCATCATGAGCTAGGTCTATGCGTAGTTACTATGCACGAGTAGAACACAAAGTAGTTGTGGGCGTCGATATTGTCAATTATCTTGCCGTTACTAGTCTTATCTTGATTCGGCGGAATCGTGGGATGAAGCGGCCCGGACCAACCTTACACGTACGCTTACGTGAGACCGGTTCCACCGACTGACATGCACTAGTTGCATAAGGTGGCTGGCGGGTGTCTGTCTCTCCCACTTTAGTCGGATCGGATTCGATGAACAGGGTCCTTATGAAGGGTAAATAGAAATTGGCAATTCACGTTGTGGTTTTGGCGTAGGTAAGAAACGTTCTTGCTAGAAACCTATAGCAGCCACGTAAAAACTTGCAACAACAATTAGAGGACGTCTAACTTGTTTTTGCAGCAAGTGTTTTGTGATGTGATATGGCCAAAGGATGTGATGAATGATATATGTGATGTATGAGATGATCATGTTCTTGTAATAGGAATCACGACTTGCATGTCGATGAGTATGACAACCGGCAGGAGCCATAGGAGTTGTCTTTATTTATTTATGACCTGCATGTCAACATAAACGTCATGTAATTACTTTACTTTATTGCTAAAGCGTTAGCCATAGTAGTAGAAGTAATAGTTGACGTGACAACTTCAAGAAGACACGTTGATGGAGATCATGATGATGGAGATCATGGTGTCATGCCGGTGACAACAATGATCATGGAGCCCCGAAGATGGAGCAAATGATATTGGCCATATCATGTCACTATTTGATTGCATGTGATGTTTATCATGTTTTACATCTTATTTGCTTAGAACGATGGTAGCTTAAATAAGATGATCCCTCGTAAAATTTCAAGAAAGTGTCCCCCCTAACTGTGCACCATTGCGAAGGTTCGTTGTTTCGAAGCACCACATGATGATCGGGTGAGATAGATTCTAACGTTCGAATACAACGGGTGTAAGCCAGATTTACACACGCAATACACTTAGGTTGACTTGACGAGCCTAGCATGTACAGACATGGCCTCGGAACACAGAAGACCGAAAGGTCGATCATGAGTCGTATAGAAGATACGATCAACATGAAGATGTTCACCTATGTTGACTAGTCCGTCTCACGTGATGATCGGACACGGCCTAGTTAACTCGGATCATGTTATACTTAGATGACTGGAGGGATGTCTATCTGAGTGGGAGTTCATTGAATAATTTGATTAGATGAACTTAATTATCATGAACTTAGTCTAAAATATTTACAATATGTCTTGTAGATCAAATGGCCAACGTTGTCCTCAACTTCAACGCGTTCCTAGAGAAAACCAAGCTGAAATACGATGGCAGCAGCTATACGGACTGGGTCCGGAACCTGAGGATCATCCTCATAGCTGCCAAGAAATATTATGTCCTAGAAGCACCGCTAGGTGACGCACCCGTCCCACAGAACCAAGATGTTATGAACGCTTGGCAGACACGTGCTGATGATTAATCCCTCGTTCAGTGCGGCATGCTTTACAGCTTAGAACCGGGGCTCCAAAAGCGTTTTGAGAGACACAGAGCATATGAGATGTTCGAAGAGCTAAAAATGGTTTTTCAAGCTCATGCCCGGGTCGAGAGATATGAAGTCTCCGACAAGTTCTTCAGCTGTAAGATTGAGGAAAATAGTTCTGTCAGTGAGCACATACTCAAAATGTCTGGGTTGCATAACCGCTTGACTCAGCTGGGAGTTAATCTCCCGGATGACGCGATCATTGACAGAATCCTTCAGTCGCTTCCACCGAGCTACAAGAGCTTTGTGATGAACTTCAATATGCAGGGGATGGAAAAGACCATTCCTGAAGTATTTGCAATGCTGAAATCAGCAGAGGTAGAAGTCAAAAAGGAACATCAAGTGTTGATGGTGAATAAAACCACTAAGATCAAGAAAGGCAACGGTAAGAAGAACTTCAAGAAGGACCGCAAGGGAGTTGCCGTGCCCGGTAAGCAAGTTGCCGGGAAGAAGCCAAAGAATGGACCCAAGCCCGAGACTGAGTGTTTTTATTGCAAGGGAAGTGGTCACTGGAAGCGAAACTGCCCCAAATACTTAGCGGACAAGAAGGCCGGCATCATGAAAGGTATATGTGATATACATGTAATTGATGTGTACCTTACCAGTACTCGTAGTAGCTCCTGGGTATTTGATACTGGTGCAGTTGCTCACATTTGTAACTCAAAGCAGGAGCTGCGGAATAAACGGAGACTGGCGAAGGACGAGGTGACGATGCGCGTCGGGAATGGTTCCAAGGTCGATGTGATCGCCGTCGGCACACTACCTCTACATTTACCTACGGGATTGGTTTTAAACCTCAATAATTGTTATTTAGTGCCAGCTTTGAGCATGAACATTGTATCAGGATCTCGTTTAATACGAGATGGCTACTCATTTAAATCCGAGAATAATGGCTGTTCTATTTATATGAGAGATATGTTTTATGGTCATGCTCCGATGGTGAATGGTTTATTCCTAATGAATCTCGAGCGTAATGCTACACATATTCATAGTGTGAATACCAAAAGATGTAAGGTTGATAATGATAGTCCTACATACTTGTGCCACTGCCGCCTTGGTCACATAGGTGTCAAACACATGAAGAAGCTCCATGCAGATGGACTTTTAGAGTCTCTTGATTACGAATCATTTGAAACGTGCGAACCATGCCTCATGGGTAAAATGACCAAGACTCCGTTCTCAGGAACAATGGAGCGAGCAACCAACTTATCGGAAATCATACATACTGATGTGTGCGGTCCAATGAGTGTTGAGGCTCGCGGTGGCTATCGTTATGTTCTCACCCTCACTGATGACTTGAGTAGATATGGGTATGTCTACTTTATGAAACACAAGTCTGAGACCTTTGAAAAGTTCAAGGAATTTCAGAGTGAGGTTGAGAATCAACATGACAGGAAAATCAAGTTCTTGCGATCAGATCGTGGGGGAGAATACTTGAGTCGCGAATTTGGCACACACTTAAGAAAATGTGGAATAATTTCACAACTAACGCCGCCTAGAACACCTCAGTGTAATGGTGTGTCCGAACGTCGTAATCGCACTCTATTAGATATGGTGCGATCTATGATGTCTCTTATCGATTTACCGCTATCATTTTGGGGCTATGCTTTAGAGACTGCCGCATTCACTTTAAATAGGGCTCCGTCGAAATCCGTTGAGACGACACTGTATGAATTATGGTTTGGGAAGAAACCTAAGCTGTCGTTTCTAAAAGTTTGGGGATGCGATGCTTATGTCAAGAAACTTCAACCTGAAAAGCTCAAACCCAAGTCGGAAAAATGCGTCTTCATAGGATACCCTAAAGAAACTGTTGGGTATACCTTCTACCTCAGATCCGAAGGCAAGATCTTTGTTGCCAAGAATGGGTCCTTTCTAGAGAAAGAGTTTCTCTCGAAAGAAATAAGTGGGAGGAAGGTAGAACTTGATGAAGTATTACCTCTTGAACCGGTAAGTGGCGCAGCTCAAGAAAATGTTCCTGAGGTGCCTGCACCGACTAGAGAGGAAGTTGATGATGATCATGAAACTTTAGATCAAGTTGCTACTGAACTTCGTAGGTCCACAAGGACACGTTCCGCACCAGAGTGGTACGGCAACCCTGTCTTGGAAATCATGTTGTTAGACAACGGTGAACCTTCGAACTATGAAGAAGCGATGGCGGGCCCGGATTCCGACAAATGGCTGGAAGCCATGAAATCCGAGATAGGATCCATGTATGAAAACGAAGTATGGACTTTGACTGACTTTCCCGTTGATCGGCGAGCCATAGAAAATAAATGGATCTTTAAGAAGAAGACAGACGCAGATGGTAATGTGACCATCTATAAAGCTCGGCTTGTCGCTAAGGGTTATTGACAAGTTCAACGGGTTGACTACGATGAGACTTTCTCACCTGTAGCGAAGCTGAAGTCCGTCTGAATCATGTTAGCAATTGCTGCATTCTATGATTATGAGATATGGCAAATGGACGTCAAAACGGCATTCCTTAATGGTTTCCTTAAGGAAGAATTGTATATGATGCAGCCGGAAGGTTTTGTCGATCCTAAGAATGCTGACAAGGTGTGCAAGCTCCAACGCTCAATTTATGGGCTGGTGCAAGCATCTCGGAGTTGGAACATTCGTTTTGATGAGATGATCAAAGCGTTTGGGTTTATGCAGACTTATGGAGAAGCCTACATTTACAAGAAAGTGAGTGGGAGCTCTGTAGCATTTCTCATATTGTATGTGGATGACATACTGTTGATGGGAAATGATATAGAATTCTTGGAAAGCATAAAGGCCTACTTGAACAAGTGTTTTTCAATGAAGGACCTTGGAGAAGCTGCTTATATATTAGGCATCAAGATCTATAGAGATAGATCGAGACGCCTCATTGGTCTTTCACAGAGCACGTACCTTGACAAGATATTGAAGAAGTTCAAAATGGATCAGTCAAAGAAGGGGTTCTTGCCTGTATTGCAAGGTACGAGATTGAGCACGGCTCAATGCCCGACCACGGCAGAAGATAGAGAAAAGATGAGTGTCGTCCCCTATGTCTCGGCCATAGGGTCTATCATGTATGCTATGCTGTGTACCAGACCTGATGTAAACCTTGCCGTAAGTTTGGTAGGAAGGTACCAAAGTAATCCCGGCATGGAACACTGGACATCGGTCAAGAATATCCTGAAGTACCTGAAAAGGACTAAGGAAATGTTTCTCGTTTATGGAGGTGATGAAGAGCTCGTCGTAAAGGGTTACGTCGATGCTAGCTTCGACACAGATCTGGATGACTCTAAGTCACAAACCGGATACGTGTATATTTTGAATGGTGGGGCTGTAAGCTGGTGCAGTTGCAAGCAAAGCGTTGTGGCGAGATCTACATGTGAAGCGGAGTACATGGCAGCCTCGGAGGCAGCACAAGAAGCAGTCTGGGTGAAGGAGTTCATTACCGACCTAGGAGTCATACCCAATGCGTCGGGCCCGATGACTCTCTTCTGTGACAACACTGGAGCTATTGCCCTTGCCAAGGAGCCCAGGTTTCACAGTAAGACCAGGCATATCAAGCGTCGCTTCAACTCCATTCATGAAAGTGTTCAAAATGGAGACATAGAGATTTGTAAAGTACATATGGACCTGAATGTAGCAGATCCGTTGACTAAACCTCTCCCTAGAGCAAAACATGATCAACACCAGAACTGCATGGGTGTTCGATTCATCACAATGTAACTAGAATATTGACTCTAGTGCAACTGGGAGACTGTTGGAAATATGCCCTAGAGGCAATAATAAAATGGTTATTATTATATTTCTTTGTTCATGATAATTGTCTATTGTTCATGCTATAATTGTGTTATCCGGAAATCGTAATACATGTGTGAATACATAGACCACAACACGTCCCTAGTGAGCCTCTAGTTGACTAGCTCGTTGATCAAAGGATAGTCATGGTTTCCTAACTATGGACATTAGATGTCATTGATAACGGGATCACATCATTAGGAGAATGATGTGATGGACAAGACCCAATCCTAAGCTTAGCTCAAAGATCATGTAGTTCGTTTGTTGTAGCTTTTCTGAATGTCAAGTATCATTTCCTTAGACCATGAGATTGTGCAACTCCCGGATACCGTAGGAGTACCTTGGGTGTGCCAAACGTCACAACGTAACTGGGTGACTATAAAGGTACATTACAGGTATCTCCGAAAGTGTCTGTTGGGTTGGCACGAATCGAGACTGGGATTTGTCACTCCGTATGACGGAGAGGTATCTCTGGGCCCACTCGGTAATGCATCATCATAATGAGCTCAATGTGATCAAGTGGCTGATCACGGGATCATGCATTACGGTACGAGTAAAGTGACTTGCCGGTAACGAGACCGAACAAGGTATTGGGATACCGACGATCGAGTCTCGGGCAAGTAACGTACCGATTGACAAAGGGAATTGTATACGGATTGATTGAATCCTCGACATCGTGGTTCATCCGATGAGATCATCGTGGAGCATGTGGGAGCCAACATGGGTATCCAGATCCCGCTGTTGGTTATTGACTGGAGAGGCTTCTCGGTCATGTCTGCATGTCTCCCGAACCCGTAGGGTCTACACACTTAAGGTTCGGTGACGCTAGGGTTGTAGAGATATTAGCACACGGTAACCCGAAAGTTGTTCGGAGTCCCGGATGTCACGAGGAGTTCCGGAATGGTCCGGAGGTAAAGATTCATATATAGGAAGTCTAGTTTCGGCCATCGGGAAGGTTTCTAGGGTCATCGGTATTGTACCGGGACAACCGGAAGGGTCCCGGGGGTCCACCGGGTGGGGCCACCTATCCCGGACGGCCCCATGGGCTGAAGTGGGAGGGGAACCAGCCCCTAGTGGGCTGGTGCGCCCCCCCTTGGGCCTCCCCCTGCGCCTAGGGTTGGAAACCCTAGGGATGGGGGGCGCCACCCTTGCCTTGGGGGGCAAGCCACCCCCTTTGGCCGCCGCCCCCCTAGGAGATTGGATCTCCTAGGGCCGGCGCCCCCCCTAGGCACCCTATATATAGTGGGGGGAGGGAGGGCTGCGCACCCAAGCCCCTGGCCTCTCCCTCTCCCTCCCGTGACACTCCTCCGTCTCCCAGCGGTTGGCGAAGCCCTGCCGAGATCACCGTTGCTTCCACCACCACGCCGTCGTGCTGCTGGATCTTCATCAACCTCTCCTTCCCCCTTGCTGGATCAAGTTGGAGGAAACGTCTTCCCAACCGTACGTGTGTTGAATGCGGAGGTGTTGTCCGTTCGGCACTTGGTCATCGCTGATTTGAATCACGTCGAGTACGACTCCATCAACCCCGTTCTCTTGAACGCTTCCGCTCGTGATCTACAAGGGTATGTAGATGCACTCCTCTTTCCCTCGTTGATAGATGACTCCATAGATTGATCTTGGTGATGCATAGAAAATTTTAACATTCTGCTACGTTCCCCAACACATCATACTTGTTTGCACTTCGTGCCATGCTTATGTGGTGGTTATTTACTATGTTGTGTGCTTTTTCCGGTGTTGCTGCTTCGGGTTGGTTCCGATAACGTCGTGTTTGTGAGGATCCGTTCGACTACGTCCTTTTGTCATCTTCATGGACTCTTTCTTACTCCTTGCGGGATCTCAGGCAAGATGATCATACCCTCGAAATCACTTCTATCTTTGCTTGCTAGTTGCTCGCTCTTTGCTATGCCTATGATGCGATACCTACCACTTGCTTATCATGCCTCCCATATTGTTGAACCAAGCCTCTGACCCACCTTGTCCTAGCAAACCGTTGTTTGGCTATGTTACCGCTTTGCTCAGCCCCTCTTATAGCGTTGTTAGTTGCAGGTGAAGATTGAAGTTTGTTCCTTTTTGGAACATGGAGATGTTGTTCCTTGTTGGGACATGTTTACTTGTTGGTATATCACAATATATCTTATTTAATTAATGCATCTATATACTTGGTAAAGGGTGGAAGGCTCGGCCTTATGCCTGGTGTTTTGTTCCACTCTTGCCGCCCTAGTTTCCGTCATATCGGTGTTATGTTCCCGGATTTTGCGTTCCTTACGCGGTTGGGCTATAATGGGAACCCCTTGACAGTTCGCCTTGAGTAAAACTCCTCCAGCAATGCCCAACATTGGTTTTACCATTCGCCTCCTAGCCTTTTCCTTCCCTTGGGTTCTGCAGACTCAAGGGTCATCTTTATTTTAACCCCCCCGGGCCAGTGCTCCTCTGAGTGTTGGTCCGAACTGAGCTGCCTGCGGGGCCACCTCGGGGCAACTTGAGGTTTGGTTTTACTCGTAGCTAGTCTCATCTGAGTGTGCCTTGAGAACGAGATATGTGCAGCTCCTATCGGGATTTGTCGGCACATTCGGGCAGTGTTGCTGGTTTAGTTTTACCTTGTCGAAATGTCTTGTAACCGGGATTCCGAGTCTGATCGGGTCTTCCCGCTAGAAGGAATATCCTTCGTTGACCGTGAGAGCTTGTGGTGGGCTAAGTTGGGACACCCCTGCAGGGATTTGAACTTTCGAAAGCCGTGCCCGTGGTTATGGGCAGATGGGAATTTGTTAATGTCCGGTTGTAGAAAACCTGAAGTTGACCTTAATTAAAATGCATCAACCGCGTGTGTAACCGTGATGGTCTCTTTCCGGCGGAGTCCGGGAAGTGAACACGGTGTTGGAGTTATGTT
The DNA here is from genome assembly GCF_056163025.1 of Triticum urartu. Classification (NCBI taxonomy): domain Eukaryota; kingdom Viridiplantae; phylum Streptophyta; class Magnoliopsida; order Poales; family Poaceae; genus Triticum; species Triticum urartu. Next base: position 192,972,743 of record NC_141879.1, read on the forward strand.
TGACGTAGGTTGTTCTAGGATCACTTCTTGATCATACTTTTATCGACCGTGCTTTGCCTTCTCTTCTCGCTCTCATTTGCGTGTGTTAGCCACCATATATGCTAGTCGCTTGCTACATCTCTACCTCATACCTTTACCTTACACATAAGCTTAAATAGTCTTGATCGCGAGGGTGCGAGATTGCTGAGTCCCCGTGGCTCACAGATACTTCCAAACCAGTTTGCAGGTGCCGTTGAACCGTGCAGATGACGCAACCAAGCTCAAGGAGGAGCTCGATGAAGATCTTGTCCTTTGTGTTGTTCCGTTCTAGTTGATCAGTAGTGGAGCCCAGTTGGGGTCGATCGGGGATCTGTGTAGCATTTGGGGTAGTCTTCTTTTATTTTGGCTCCGTAGTCGGGCCCTGATTGTATTTGGTTGATGTAATGCTTTATTCATGTAATTGTGTGAAGTGGCGATTGTAAGCCAACTATGTATCTCTTTCCCTTATGTATTACATGGGTTGTGTGAAGATTACCTCACTTGCGACATTGCTTTCAATGCGGTTATGCCTCTAAGTCGTGCTTCGACACGTAGGAGATATAGCCGCATCGAGGGCATTACAATCAGCCATTTGCAAAGATATTTCAGTAGGTGTCAACTTATTCAAATCAAGTCTACGATATAGAGAGAAGCATAACACTAACACCGGCTCCAAGATCACATAAAGCAGTTTTAACATAGTCTCTTTTAATGGAGCATGGTATAGTTGGTACTCCGGGATCTCCTAGTTTCTTAGGTATTCCACCCTTAAATGTATAATTAGCGAGCATGGTGGAAATTCCAGCTTCCGGTATCTTTCTTTTATTAGAAACAATATCTTTCATGTACTTAGCATAAGGATTCATTTTAAGCATATCAGTCAAACGCATACGCAAGAAGATAGGTCTAATCATTTCAGCAAAGCGCTCAAAATCCTCATCATCCTTTTTCTTGGATGGTTTAGGAGGAAAAGGCATGGGTTTCTAAACCCATGGTTCTCTTTCTTTATCGTGCTTCCTAGCAACAAAGTCTCTCTTATCATAACGTTGATTCTTTGATTGTGGGTTATCAAGATCAACAACAGGTTCAATCTCTACTTCATTGTCATTACTAGGTTGAGCATCAACATGAACATCATTATTAACATTATCACTAGGTTCATGATCATTACCAGATTGTGTTTCAGCATCAGAAATAGAAATATCATTGGGATTCTCAGGTGTATCATCAACAGGTTCACTAGAAGCATGCAAAGTCCTATCATTTTTCTTTTTCTTCCTCTTAGAAGGACTAGGTGCATCGATATTATTTCTCTGAGAATCTTGCTCAATTCTCTTAGGATGGCCTCAGGATACAAAGGTTCCTGAGTCATTTTACCACCTCTAGTCATAACTCTAACATCATTATCAATGATTTTTGTATTCGTGCTCAATTAGCGAGCATGGGATTTTTGTATTCGTGCCCCTAGTTGGGTCACGCTCGACGGATTTGCCCCTATTTTTTCAACAATTGCGGTTTTTCCCAGCTCACTTCACTCGCCTTGTGTTTTTGCCCTTCCGGGGCGGTTCCAACCAGTGAGCAGTCGCCACGTGGCGGACCGTGATTGGTCGGAACCACCCCGGAAGGGCAAAAACACAAGGCGAGTGAAGTGAGCTGGGCAAAACCGCAATTGTTGAAAAAATAGGGGCAAATTAGTCAAGCGTGACCCAACTAGGGGCACGAATACAATTGTTCCTTAATTCATTGAGCAAATCATTCTGAGCTTTAAGTACTTGTTCTACTTGAGTGGTAACCATAGAAGCATGTTTACTAATAAGTTTTAGTTCACCTTTAACGTTATCCATATAATCACTCAAGTGTTTAATCATACAAGCATTATGTTTCAATTGTCTACTAACATAAGCATTAGAATCTTCTTGCTTAACCATGAAGTTATCAAACTCATCTAAGCATTGGCTAGCAAACTTAGTAGGGGGGATTTCAGCTTTATCATATCTATAGAGAGAATTTACCTTTACTACCTGTGTCGGGTTATCAAGACCATGTATTTCTTCAACAGACGGCAAATTAAGACCATGTATTTCTTCAATAGGAGCTAAATTCTTAACATCTTCAGCTTTAATACCCTTTTCTTTTATAGATTTCTTTGCCTCTTGCATATCTTCAGGACTAAGAAATAGAATACCCCTTTTCTTCGGAATTGGCTCAGGAGTTGGTTCAGGAATTGGATCAGGAAGTGTCAATTATTTTCATTAGTCAACATATTATTCAATAGAATTTCAGCTTCATCAATAGTTCTTTCCCTAAAAACACAACCAGCACAACTATCCAGGTGGTCTCTGGAAGCATTAGTTAGTCCATTATAAAAGATATCAAGTATCTCATTTTCTTGAGAGGATGATCAGGCAAAGCATTAAGTAATTGGAGAAGCCTCCCCCAAGCTTGTGGGAGACTCTCTTCTTCAATTTACACAAAATTATATATTTCCCTTAAAGCAGCTTGTTTCTTATGAGCGGGGAAATATTTAGCAGAGAAGTAATAAATAATATCCTTGGGACTACGCACACAACCAGGATCAAGAGAATTAAACCATATCTTAGCATCACCCTTTAATGAGAATGGAAATAATCTAAGGATATAATAATAGCGAGTTTTCTCATCATTAGTGAATAGGGTGGCTATATCATTTAATTTAGTAAGATGTGCCAGAACAGTTTCAGATTCATAGCCATAGAAAGGATCAGATTCAACCAAAGTAATTATATCAGGATCAATAGAGAAATCATAATCCTTATCAGTAATAAAGATAAGTGAAGTAGCATAAGCAGGATCATATTTCATTCTAGCATTCAGAGATTTTTCTTTCAGCTTAGCTAATAGTTTCTTAAGATCACTTCTATCATTGCAGGAAAGAAAGTCACTAGCAGTTTCTTCATCCATAACATAACCCTCAGGCACAACAGGCAATTCAGATCTAGGGGGAGAATCTTCATCATCACTTTCATCAATATTATCGGTTTCAATAATTTCATTCTCTCTAGCCCTAGCAAATTGTTCATCAAGAAATTCACCAAGTGGCACAGTAGTATCAAGCATAGAAGTAGTTTCATCATAAGTATCATGCATAGTAGAAGTGGCATCATCAATAACATGCGACATATCAGAATTAATAGCAGAAGCAGGTTTAGGTGTCGCAAGCTTACTCAAAACAGAAGGTGAATCAAGTGCAGAGCTAGATGGCAGTTCCTTACCCCCCCCCCTCCCTCGTAGTTGAGGGAAAAATCTTGGTTCTTTGATCTTTCAAGTTCTTCATAGTGACCAGCAGATATAAATCCCAAGTGACTCAAAGAATAGAGCTATGCTCCCCGACAACGGCGCCATAAAATAGTCTTGATAACCCACAAGTATAGGGGATCGTAACAATTTTCGAGGGTAGAGTATTTAACCCAAATTTATTGATTCGACACAAGGGGAGCCAAAGAATATTCTCAAGTATTAGCAGCTGAGTTGTCAATTAAACCACACCTGGAAACTTAATATCTGCAGCAAGGTATTTAGTACCAAAGTAATATGATAATAATGGTAACGGTAAAGTAAATAAACGAAGAACAATATGTGAAAAGCTCATAGGCATTGGATCGGTGATGGAGAATTATGCTGGATGCGATCGATCATGTAACAATCATAACCTAGGGTGATACAGAACTAGCTCCAGTTCATCAATGTAATGTAGGCATGTATTCCGAACATAGTCATATGTGCTTATGGAAAAGAACTTGCATGACATCTTTTGTCCTACCCTCCCGTGGCAGTGGGGTCCTATCGGAAACTAAGGGATATTAAGGCCTCCTTTTAATAGAGAACCGGATCAAAGCATTAACACATGTGAATACATGAACTCCTCAAACTACGGTCATCACCGGGAGTGGTCCCGACTATTGTCACTTCGGGGTTGCCGAATCATAACACATAGTAGGTGACTATAGACTTGCAAGATAGGATCAAGAACTCTCATATATTGATGAAAACATAATAGTTTCAGATCTGAAATCATGGCACTCGGGCCCTAGTGACAAGCATTAAGCATAGCAAAGTCATAGCAACATCAATCTGAGAACATAGTGGATACTAGGGATCAAACACTAACAAAACTAACTCAATTACATGATAAATCTCATCCAACCCATCACCGTCTAGCAATCCTACGATGGAATTACTCACGCACGGTGGTGAGCATCATGAAATTGGTGATGGAGGAAGGTTGATGATGACGATGGCGATGGATTCCCCTCTCCGGAGCCCCGAACGGACTCCAGATCTGCCCTCCCGAGAGAGTTTAGGGCTTGGCAGCGGCTCCCTATCGTAAAACACGATGAATCCTTCTCCCTGGATTTTTTCTCCTGGAAGTCAATATATGGAGTCAGGGTTGAGGTCGGTGGAGCGTCAGGGGGGCCCACGAGGCAGGGGCGCGCCCAGGGGGGCAGGCGCGCCCCCACCCTCGTGGACAGGTGGAGGCCCCCTGACGTGGATCTTCCTTCCAGTATTTTTATATATTCCAAAATAATTCTCCGTTGATTTTTAGGTCATTCTGAGAACTTTTATTTCTGCACAAAAATAACACCATGGCAATTCTACTAAAAACAACGCCAGTCTGGGTTAGTTCCATTCAAATCATGCAAGTTAGAGTCCAAAACAAGGGCAAAAGTGTTTGGAAAAGTAGATACGACGGAGACGTATCAAACCTCGCTGAACTAAATACAACTTTCATTGCTCTGCTGCCAAAAAAGAATGGAGCCACGGAGATGAGCCACTTTAGGCCGACCAGCCTGATACACTCCATTGCAAAGTTGATCGCAAAAGTCCTATCCATGAGGCTGGCTACTCGGCTTCAAGACCTGATCTTCCCCGCGCATACTGCGTTTCAGAAAGGAAAATGTTTACACGAAAGCTACCAATACGTACAGGGTTGTGTGAGGGTGCTGCACCGGCAAAGAAAGCGGGATCTGCTATTCAAATTGGATATAGCAAAAGTTTTCGATTCAATCTCTTGGGAATATTTGCTGGAACTGATGGAAAGACTGGGTTTCCCTGCAAGATGGCGAGATTGGATCGCAGTGATGCTCTCGTCAGCCTCCTCATTGGTGTTGCTAAATGGGGAGCCGGGCGACCACTTCTAGCACCTGCAAGGATTAAGACAGGGAGACCCCCTCTCCCCCCTACTCTTTATCCTTGCAATCGACCCGCTTCATCATCTGCTTGCTGCTGCTTTAGACCTTGGGATTTTGGCGCCTTTGCCAGGCTAAGGCCCAAGCTTGCGGGTGAGTCTGTATACAGATGACGCGGTCATCTTTGCAAACCCATCAACGCAGGAAGTGGGCAAGCTGATGGAACTGTTGGATAGATTCGGAGAAGCCACTGGGCCAAAACTAAATCAAAGAAAATCCTCCGTTGCCGCAATTCACTGTGAAGGACTGCATTTTCCGGATGTGCTACAGGGCTTCGGTGATCAATTTGTCAACTTTCCAATAATCTACCTAGGTCTACCAATCACGCCAACTAGGCTCAAAATGGTGCACTTCCAATTCCTCATCGATCGGGTGAAGGCGAGGTTGGTCGGGTGGAAAGGCAAACTGCTTAATCTGGCAGGGAGAAGGGTTCTCGTCAGAAGCATCCTCTCTTCTCTCCCAACATTTGCGATGACAACTCTAAACGTTCCAAAGAAAATCCTGAAAGAAGTGGACAAATCACGACGGCGCTTCCTCTGGGCTCAAGACGAAGAACTCTCTAGAGGCAAATGTGAAGTAGCTTGGGACAAGGTATGCACCCCACTAGCTCAAGGAGGCCTTGGACTCCTGGATCTGAACAAATTCAGCCGGGCTCTGAGAATAAGATGGCAATGTCTAGCTTGGGTACAGCCGGACAAACCTTGGGTTGGCATGCATCCACCTCCTAACGACCAAGACTGGGCGCTATTCGGCAAAGCGACAAGGATCCATATAGGCAACGGAAACAAGACGAGCTTCTAGAAGGATAACTGGATCGGCGAAGCGCCGCTAGGCGTGACCTTCCCTGCTCTATTCAGTCACGCTCATCGCAAAAACAGGTCAGTTGGGGCCACCATCACCCACGATCAATGGATTATGGACCTGCAACATGGAGACACATCTGCAATAGCACCACAATACCTACGGATGTGGCGGCTGATTGATGAGGCACACATAGCCCTAGTCCCTGGCCAAGAAGATGCGATCACTTGGAAGCTCACGCCCGACACCAGATACACTTCTAAATCGGCTTACCAGATGCAATGCCTGCAAGATCCCAACACAAACTTCAAATGTTTCATCTGAAAGGTCTGGGCTCCCAACAAGCTCAAGATGTTCATGTGGCTTCTCGTCATGAACCGCCTATGGTGCAACGATAGATTGCAAAGAAGAGGATGGCCCAACGGCTACTCCTGTCCCTTGTGCATCAGCAATTTGGAGACATCTACACATCTGATCTGGAGCTGCAGCTTCTCCCAAGAAGTCTGGAGGAAATGTGCCAGCTTGTTTGGATGCTCTTCGCTCGCGCCAAGGGTGAGACCTCAGCTAAGCTTAGCCCAGAACTGCCAACTCATCATCAGCAAGACTGCAGCTACCAATAGGCGCGGAGTCAGATCAATGATCATCATGATCGCCTAGGAATTATGGAAGGAAAGGAATCACTGCGTCTTCCAGGCAAAAACACCTCCCGCCGAAGATGTCATCTCAGCAATCAGGAATAACATCGAGCAGTGGAGATTAGCCGGAGGTAAATGCATGGACCCCCCTTTCGGGGACACAATTAGTGAAAATTATCCGTAAGAAAGGGAGAGCTAGTTGTACTTTTCTTTTTTCATCCATTTGATCACTTGATCTACATGTTTCCACTGCTTTTTGCTAAATCAATGAAGCCGGTGATCAGCCGGGTCTTTCAAAAAAAATCTGTGAGGATGGATTATACCATTCAAGGAAATTATCAACTCTATACTCCATGAAACATTTTCTTTATCATGTGCACTTAAATTTTACCACAATTTTAACAGTATTATTCACAAATATACCTGCATGTCCTATCTCTTAACGTGGAGATTTGTATTTTCTATTTTCTGAAATATCTATTAAGGACCCTCTTGCATATTACCTTCCAAAAGTATTTATCTAAAATGGTACAACTTTTTATACATGGAAAATACTACTCCCTCTGTAAACTTTTATAAGATAATTTAGATCACTAAACTTTTATAAGATCTCTTAGATCCATAAAGTAGTGATCTAAATTATATTATAAAATTTTACAGAGGGGGTACATTATATAGTTTATGTATTAAGCTAGGAATTTTGTTTGATAATATTTAGGTATTAAACGATTTTCTGGCTTTTTAGTCAAGATAACACAAATTTGAACTACATGCATATGTCAAAAAAAACTACATGTATCTTTTTTCTATAATTTTAAAAAATACATTTATATAATATTGTACATATTTTTCGCTTCTATCTATAAAATGTACTCCCTCCGTTTGAAAATACTTGTCGGAGAAATAGGCCATTTCTTTGATAAGTATTTCTGGACCGGGGGAGTATAAAACAATTCAAATTTATGGCGGCCTTATTTGAACTATATTTGGAACCTTGAATTACACTTATTTATTAACAATAAATTATGTCCTCCTGTCAACATGCATGACAATAACATAAATATATAGATGGAAATGTTATTAATATTCGTATATGTTATCCATATTTTTGCTAGTTTGCATGAATTAGCTATTATTATTGTACAAGCCTAAGGTGTTGCTTTTTTAAATGAGAGGGTTGCTTGGGCTGGTCTCAGCTTGATTATTGGGCCACATGGCCCATTACATGGTACTTAATAATTAACGATCTTCAATTTGTGGCACATTTACTGCTAAAAAAATTTGTGGCACATTTCATTTCTCAAAAAAAAGGTGGAACATTTCATGATAGAAAACATTACTCATTTGGGCATGTTGGGCTCACTTTTGATCGGTGCCGAAATTTTCAAAACTGACACAGAATTAGGCCGATCTATTGCCGCCATAAATCTACAGATGTCTTGTGGTAGTTGGGGCCCTTCTAGCCAATCAGCGACATGTTTCCTTTTCTGACATTAAAATATAGTGATATAGTGATCTAAACGCTCTTATATTTCTCTAGGGAGGGATATTTTTTTTCATTAACCAAAGCGCAGAGCAGATAACTAGCCACCAAGTCATGCACGAACATAGGTGCGCTGTGTAGCCATATAGCTTGGGGACCAATGACCATCTTCGAGCTATGTTACGCTAGGGCATCGCTACCTTATTACACTGCCTCGACAAGTACTTCATTAACCAACCCGCAACAAAAAATACTTCATTAACCAATGACATGTTGATCCTCAAAGATGCAAATTTTGCATGTCATCAGGGAGTAAGAACTTTGTTTACAACCCTTTTCCCCCGCAAAAAAAGGAAGTAAGAACTTTGTCTACATATGTATATCTCATTTTTAAAATTAATAAAAATATATGCAGCAGAGTCCGATTGCTACCCTAAAAAAACTTTGTTTACATATCGTCTACAGAAATAACATTTTGTGTGCATAAAATAATTTCCAACATTACCAACTGCTTGAGAATGAATAGATTTTTTAATAATCAGAACGAATACTTTGTATATTTTTGCGAGGAGAATTTTTGATCTATTCATCAACTGTCAAGATAGTACAAAAGAACATCAAAAATAAAAAAATACATTCAAGTCCATAGAACATCTAGCGGCGACTACAAACACTAAAGCGGGCCGAACAAACTTTGTTCTAGAAAAGAGACGGGAAGTCGTCATGTTAAGACTCCATAGGACCAGCGCACCAGAACATCAACTACCGCTGATATAAAGAAGTTTAGATAGAAAGGATACAATCTGTAGACACACAGACACACACGAACGAAGACCAGATCCACATGGATCCACCGAAGATAGACGCCACCCAAATCCTACGAGATCCACCGGAGACGAACCCCCTCATGCCCTCCAACGGTGCTAGAAACACCACCTAAACAGGGCCTAGGCGGAGAGGAGCTTATTTCTGATGGGTTACGTAGTAATTTCAAAAAAAATCCTACGCACACGCAAGATCATGCTGATGCATAGCAACGAGAGGGAAGAGTGTGATCTACGTACCCTTGTAGATCGACAACGGAAGCGTTAGCACAACGTGGTTGATGTAGTCGTACGTCTTCACGGCCCGACCGATCAAGCACCAAAACTACGGCACCTCCGAGTTCTAGCACACGTTCAGCTCGATGACGATCCCCGGACTCCGATCCAGCAAAGTGTCGGGGAAGAGTTCCGTCAGCACGACGGCGTGGTGACGATCTTGATGTACTACCGTCGCAGGGCTTCGCCTAAGCACCGCTACAATATTATCGAGGACTATGGTGGAAGGGGGCACCGCACACGGCTAAGAATATGATCACATGGATCAACTTGTGTGTCTAGGGGTGCCCCCTGCCTCCGTATATAAAGGATCAAAGGGGGGGTGCGGCCGGCCAGGAGAGGGCGCGCCAGGAGGAGTCCTACTCCCTCCGGGAGTAGGATTCCCCCCCTTTCCTAGTTGAAATAGGATTCGGGAGGGGGGAAAGAGGAGGGAGAGAAGGAAGGGGGGGGCGCCGACCCCCTCTCCTTGTCCTATTCGGACTAGGGAGGAGGGGCGCACGGCCCAGCCCTGGCCACCTCTCCTCTTTTCCACTAAAGCCCACTAAGGCCCATATACCTCCCGGGGGGTTCCGGTAACCTCCCGGTACTCCGGTAAAATCTCGATTTCACCCGGAACACTTCCGATATCCAAATATAGGCTTCCAATATATCAATCTTTATGTCTCGACCATTTCGAGACTCCTCGTCATGTCCGTGATCACATCTGGGACTCCGAAAAAACTTCGGTACATCAAAACTCATAAACTCATAATATAACTATCATCGAAACCTTAAGCGTGCGGACCCTACGGGTTCGAGAACAATGTAGACATGACCGAGACACGTCTCCGGTCAATAACCAATAGCGGAACCTGGATGCTCATATTGGCTCCTACATATTCTACGAAGATCTTTTATCGGTCAGACCGCATAACAACATACGTTGTTCCCTTTGTCATCGGTATGTTACTTGCCCGAGATTCGATCGTTGGTATCTCAATACCTAGTTCAATCTCGTTACCGGCAAGTCTCTTTACTCGTTCCGTAATACATCATCTCACAACTAACTCATTAGTTGCAATGCTTGCAAGGCTTATGTGATGTGCATTACCGAGAGGGCCCAGAGATACCTCTCCGACAATTGGAGTGACAAATCCTAATCTCGAAATACGCCAACCCAACATCTACCTTTGGAGACACCTGTAGAGCACCTTTATAATCACCCAGTTACGTTGTGACGTTTGGTAGCACACAAAGTGTTCCTCCGGCAAATGGGAGTTGCATAATCTCATAGTCATAGGAACATGTATAAGTCATGAAGAAAACAATAGCAACATACTAAACGATCGGGTGCTAAGCTAATGGAATGGGTCATGTCAATCAGATCATTCACCTAATGCTGTGATCCCGTTAATCAAATAACAACTCTTTGTCCATGGTTAGGAAATATAACCATCTTTGATTAACGAGCTAGTCTAGTAGAGGCATACTAGTGACACTCTGTTTGTCTATGTATTCACACATGTATTATGTTTCCGGTTAATACAATTCTAGCATGAATAATAAACATTTATCATGATATAAGGAAATAAATAATAACTTTATTATTGCATCTAGGGCATATTTCCTTCAGTCTTCCACTTGCACTAGAGTCAATAATCTAGATTACACAGTAATGATTCTAACACCCATGGAGCCTTGGTGCTGATCATGTTTTACCCGTGGAAGAGGCTTAGTCAATGGGTCAGCTACATTCAGATCCGTATGTATCTTGCAAATCTCTATGTCTCCCACCTGGACTAGATCCCGGATGGAATTGAAGCTTCTCTTGATGTGCTTGGTTCTCTTGTGAAATCTGGATTCCTTTGCCAAGGCAATTGCACCAGTATTGTCACAAAAGATTTTCATTGGACCCGATGCACTAGGTATGACACCTAGATCGGATATGAACTCCTTCATCCAGACTCCTTCATTTGTTGCTTCCGAAGCAGCTATGTATTCTGCTTCACACGTAGATCCCGCCACGATGCTTTGTTTAGAACTGCACCAACTGACAGCTCCACCGTTTAATGTAAACACGTATCCGGATTGCGATTTAGAATCGTCCAGATCAGTGTCAAAGCTTGCATCGACGTAACCATTTACGATTAGTTCTTTGTCACCTCCATAAACGAGAAACATATCCTTAGTCCTTTTCAGGTATTTTCAGGATGTTCTTGACCGCTGTCCAGTGATCCACTCCTGGATTACTTTGGTACCTCCCTGCTAGACTTATAGCAAGGCACACATCAGGTCTGGTACACAGCATTGCATACATGATAGAGCCTATGGCTGAAGCATAGGGAACATCTTTCATTTTCTCTCTATCTTCTGTAGTGGTCGGGCATTGAGTCTGACTCAACTTCACACCTTGTAACACAGGCAAGAACCCTTTCTTTGCTTGATCCATTTTGAACTTCTTCAAAACTTTGTCAAGGTATGTGCTTTGTGAAAGTCCAATTAAGCATCTTGATCTATCTCTATAGATTTTAATGCCTGATATGTAAGCAGCTTCACCGAGGTCTTTCATTGAAAAACTCTTATTCAAGTATCCCTTTATGCTATCCAGAAATTCTATATCATTTCCAATTAGTAATATGTCATCCACATATAATATCAGAAATGCTACAGAGCTCCCACTCACTTTCTTGTAAATACAGGCTTCTCCAAAAGTCTGTATAAAACCAAATGCTTTGATCACACTATCAAAGTGTTTATTCCAACTCCGAGAGGCTTGCACCAGTCCATATATGGATCGCTGGAGCTTGCACACTTTGTTAGCTCCCTTTGGATCGACAAAACCTTCTGGTTGCATCATATACAACTCTTCTTCCAGAAATCCATTCAGGAATGCAGTTTTGACGTCCATCTGCCAAATTTCATAATCATAAAATGCGGCAATTGCTAACATGATTTGGACAGACTTAAGCATCGCTACGGGTGAGAAGGTCTCATCGTAGTCAATCCCTTGAACTTGCCGAAAACCTTTTGCGACAAGTCGAGCTTTGTAGACAGTAATATTACCGTCAGCGTCAGTCTTCTTCTTGAAGATCTATTTATTCTCAATCGCTTGCCGATCATCGGGCAAGTCAACCAAAGTCCATACTTTGTTCTCATACATGGATCCCATCTCAGATTTCATGGCTTCAAGCCATTTTGCAGAATCTGGGCTCACCATCGCTTCTTCATAGTTCGTAGGTTCATCATGATCTAGTAGCATGACTTCCAGAACAGGGTTACCGTACCACTCTGGTGCGGATCTCACTCTGGTTGATCTACGAGGTTCAGTAGTATCTTGTTTTGAAGTTTCATGATCATTATCATTAGCTTCCTCACTAATTGGTGTAGGTGTCACAGAAATAGGTTTCTGTGATGTACTACTTTCCAATAAGGGAGTAGGTACAGTTACCTCGTCAAGTTCTACTTTCCTCCCACTCACTTCTTTTGAGAGATACTCCTTCTCCAGAAAGTTTCCGAATTTAGCAACAAAAGTCTTGCCTTCGGATCTGTGATAGAAGGTGTATCCAATAGTTTCCTTTGGATATCCTATGAAGACACATTTCTCCGATTTGGGTTCGAGCTTATCAGGTTGAAGCTTTTTCACATAAGCATCGCAGCCCCAAACTTTCAGAAACGACAACTTTGGTTTCTTGCCAAACCACAGTTCATAAGGCATCGTCTCAACGGATTTTGATGGTGTGTCCGAACGTCGTAATCGCTGTGGTGTTCCGGGTGGCGTGAGTTGCGAAACTATTCCACATTGTTTCAAATGTACACCAAACTCGTAACTCAAATATTCTCCTCCACGATCAGATCGTAGGAATTTTATTTTCTTGTTACGATGATTTTCAACTTCACTCTGAAATTCTTTGAACTTTTCAAACGTTTCAGACTTGTGTTTCATTAAGTAGATATACCCATATCTGCTTAAGTCATCTGTGAAGGTGAGAAAATAACGATATCCGCCACGAGCCTCAACATTCATCGGTCCACATACATCTGTATGTATGATTTCCAACAAATCTGTTGCTCTCTCCATAGTACCGGAGAACGGTGTTTTTGTCATCTTACCCATAAGGCACGGTTCGCAAGTACCAAGTGATTCATAATCAAGTGGTTCCAAAAGCCCATCAGTATGGAGTTTCTTCATGCGCTTTATACCGATATGACCTAAATGGCAGTGCCACAAATAAGTTGCACTATCATTATCAACTCTGCATCTTTTGGTTTCAACACTATGAATATGTGCGTCACTACTATCGAGATTTAATAAGAATAGACCACTCTTTAAAGGTGCATGACCATAAAAGATATTACTCATGTAAATAGAACAACCATTATTCTCTGATTTAAATGAATAACCGTCTCGCATCAAACAAGATCCAGATATAATGTTCATGCTTAACGCTGGCACCAAATAACAATTATTTAGGTCTAATATTAATCCCGAAGGTAGATGTAGAGGTAGCGTGCCGACTGCGATCACATCGACTTTGGAACCATTTCCCACGCGCATCGTCACCTCGTCCTTAGCCAATCTTCGCTTAATCCGTAGTCCCTGTTTCGAGTTGCAAATATTAGCAATAGAACCAGTATCAAATACCCAGGTGCTACTGCGAGCATTAGTAAGGTACACATCAATAACATGTATATCACATATACCTTTGTTCACCTTGCCATCCTTCTTATCCGCCAAATACTTGAGGCAGTTCCGCTTCCAGTGACCAGTCTGCTTGCAGTAGAAGCACTCAGTTTCAGGCTTAGGTCCGGGTTTGGGTTTCTTCTCTTGAGTAGCAACTTGCTTGCTGTTCTTTTTGAAGTTCCCCTTCTTCTTCCCTTTGCCCTTTTTCTTGAAACTAGTGGTCTTGTTGACCATCAACACTTGATGCTCCTTCTTGATTTCTACCTCCGCAGCTTTCAGCATTGCTTAGAGCTCGGGAATAGTCTTATTCATCCCTTGCATATTATAGTTCATCACGAAGCTCTTGTAGCTTGGTGGCAGTGATTGGAGAATTCTATCAATGACGCAATCATCTGGAAGATTAACTCCCAATTGAATCAAGTGATTATTATACCCAGACATTTTGAGTATATGCTCACTGACAGAACTGTTCTCCTCCATCTTACAGCTATAGAACTTATTGGAGACTTCATATCTCTCAATCCGGGCATTTGCTTGAAATATTAACTTCAACTCCTGGAACATCTCATATGCTCCATGACGTTCAAAACGTCATTGAAGTCCCGATTCTAAGCCGTAAAGCATGGCACACTGAACTATCGAGTAGTCATCAGCTTTGCTCTGCCAGACGTTCATAACATCTGGTGTTGCTCCAGTAGCAGGCCTGGCACCCAGCGGTGCTTCCAGGACGTAATTCTTCTGTGCAGCAATGAGGATAATCCTCAAGTTACGGACCCAGTCCGTGTAATTGCTACCATCATCTTTCAACTTTGCTTTCTGAAGGAACACATTAAAATTCAATGGAACAACAGCACGGGCCATCTATCTACAATCAAACATGAATAAGCAAGATACTATCAGGTACTAAGTTCATGATAAATTTAGGTTCAATTAATCATATTACTTAAAGAACTCCCACTTAGATAGACATCCCTCTAATCCTCTAAGTGATTACGTGATCCAAATCAACTAAACCATGTCCGATCATCACGTGAGATGGAGTAGTTTCATTGGTGAACATCGCTACGTTGATCATATCTACTATATGATGCATGTTCGACCTTTCGGTCTCCGTGTTCCGAGGCCATATCTGTATATGCTTGGCTCGTCAAGTATAACCTGAGTATTCCGCGTGTGCAACTGTTTTGCACCCGTTGTATTTGAACATAGAGCCTATCACACCCGATCATCACGTGGTGTCTCAGCACGAAGAACTTTCGCAATGGTGCATATTCAGGGAGAACACTTCTTGATAATTAGTGAGAGATCATCTTATAATGCTACCGTCAATCAAAGCAAGATAAGATGCATAAAAGATAAACATCACATGCAATCAATATAAGTGATATGATATGGCCATCATCATCTTGTGCTTGTGATCTCCATCTTTGAAGCACCGTCGTGATCACCATCGTCACCAGCGCGACACCTTGATCTCCATCGTAGCATCATTGTCGTCTCGCCAATCTTATGCTTCTACGACTATCGCTACCGCTTAGTGATAAAGTAAAGCATTACAGCGCGATTGCATTGCATACAATAAAGCGACAACCATATGGCTCCTGCCAGTTGCCGATAACTCGGTTACAAAACATGATCATCTCATACAATAAAATTTAGCATCATGTCTTGACCATATCACATCACAACATGCCCTGCAAAAACAAGTTAGACGTTCTCTACTTTGTTGTTGCATGTTTTACGTGGCTGCTACGGGCTTAAGCAAGAACCAATCTTACATACGCATCAAAACCACAATGATAGTTTGTCAAGTTGGTGCTGTTTTAACCTTCGCAAGGACCGGGCGTAGCCACACTCGGTTCAACTAAAGTTGGAGAAACTTTCACCCGCTAGCCACCTTTGTGCAAAGCACGTCGGGAGAACTGGTCTCGCGTAAGCGTACGCGTAATGTCGGTCCGGGCCGCTTCGTCCAACAATACCGCCGAACCAAAGTATGACATGCTGGTAAGCAGTATGACTTATATCGCCCACAACTCACTTGTGTTCTACTCGTGCAGATAACATCAACACATAAAACCTAGGCTCGGATGCCACTGTTGGGAAACGTAGTAATTTCAAAAATTTCCTACGCACACGCAAGATCATGGTGATGCATAGCAACGAGAGGGGAGAGTGTGATCTACGTACCCTTGTAGACCGACAGCGGAAGCGTTAGCACAACGCGGTTGATGTAGTCATACGTCTTCACGGCCCGACCGATCAAGCACCGAAACTATGGCACCTCCGAGTTCTAGCACACGTTCAGCTCGATGACGATCCCCGGACTCCGATCCAGCAAAGTGTCGGGGAAGAGTTCCGTCAGCACGACGGCGTGGTGATGATCTTGATGTACTACCGTCGCAAGGCTTCGCCTAAGCACCGCTACAATATTATCGAGGACTATGGTGGAAGGGGGCACCGCACACGGCTAAGAATATGATCACGTGGATCAACTTGTGTGTCTAGGGGTGCCCCCTGCCTCCATATATAAAGGATCAAAGGGGGGGTGCGGCCGGCCAGGAGAGGGCGTGCCAGGAGGAGTCCTACTCCCTCTGGGAGTAGGATTCCCCCCCTTTCCTAGTTGGAATAGGATTCGGGAGGGGGGAAAGAGGAGAGAGAGAGGGAAGGGGGGGGGCGCCGGCCCCCTCTCCTTGTCCTATTCGGACTAGGGGGAGGGAGGGGCGCGCGGCCCAGCCCTGGCCACCTCTCCTCTCTTCCACTAAAGCCCACTAAGGCCCATATACCTCCCGGGGGTTCCGGTAACCTCCCGGTACTCCGGTAAAATCCCGATTTCACCCGGAACACTTCCGATATCCAAATATAGGCTTCCAATATATCAATCTTTATGTCTCGACCATTTCGAGACTCCTCGTCATGTCCGTGATCACATTCGGGACTCCGAACAAACTTCGGTACATCAAAACTCATAAACTCATAATATAACTGTCATCGAAACCTTAAGCGTGCAGACCCTACGGGTTCGAGAACAATGTAGACATGACCGAGACACGTCTCCAGTCAATAACCAATAGCGGAACCTGGATGCTCATATTGGCTCCTACATATTCTATGAAGATCTTTTATCGGTCAGACCGCATAACAACATACGTTGTTCCCTTTGTCATCGGTATGTTACTTGCCCGAGATTCGATCATCGGTATCTCAATACCTAGTTCAATCTCGTTACCGGCAAGTCTCTTTAATCGTTCCGTAATACATCATCTCACAACTAACTCATTAGTTGCAATGCTTGCAAGGCTTATGTGATGTGCATTACCGAGAGGGCCCAGAGATACCTCTCCGACAATCGGAGTGACAATTCCTAATCTCGAAATACACCAACCCAACATCTACCTTTGGAGACACCTGTAGAGCACCTTTATAATCACCCAATTACGTTGTGACGTTTGGTAGCACACAAAGTGTTCCTCCGGAAAACGGGAGTTGCATAATCTCATAGTCATAGGAACATGTATAAGTCATGAAGAAAGCAATAGCAACATACTAAACGATCGGGTGCTAAGCTAATGGAATGGGTCATGTCAATCAGATCATTCACCTAATGATGTGATCCCGTTAATCAAATAACAACTCTTTGTCCATGGTTAGGAAACATAACCATCTTTGATTAACGAGCTAGTCTAGTAGAGGCGTACTAGTGACACTCTGTTTGTCTATGTATTCACACATGTATTATGTTTCCGGTTAATACAATTCTAGCATGAACAATAAACATTTATCATGATATAAGGAAATAAATAATAACTTTATTATTGCCTCTAGGGCATATTTCCTTCAATTTCATCTACAGAGTCGCTGCAGCCTCACATATCTGAGCAGGACACAAACCATAACAAAATTCAAAAAAACATCAAAAAAGGAGCCGTCGGCAAGGGTCGGAATTTGCCACGTCTTTATGGTCATAAGACCAAAGAGATGTGGTAGACTGCCGACGGGACGCAGAAGAAACCCGCTGGCTGGGTAGAGCGGCCGCCGCTAGGTACTAGTCGCGTGCGTACAATAAACCGATCGATGATGAGAATGAATAGTTGGAGGTACATATTCAATCCGTCAAATTACCAAGCTACTAGCTAATTAGCAGTAATAATAGTTTTTTCGAGTGGGAAAGCCTCTCGGTGATTTATTGCTTTATCAATAGGGTTACATCGTGTAAAACATAAGGCAATAAAAAGGATGGTGGATCACCCTCCCAACTAAACTCTAACTGATTATCATAAGCGTGTTTTGCAAGTTGATGGGCCACCTGATTAGCTTCCCTAGGACAAAACTCAAAAGAGATACCATCAATCGTCTGGGCTTTCACAAAGCATTCCACCAAGGTTGCAGTATATGGACTGAACATATCGACCTCACCCTTGCATGCATTTATCAATTCCAGTGAGTCAGATTCAATGATAATATTTGTGCACCCCAACCTCTCGAGAAGCTCCAACCCCTTCAACATTTCGAAAGCTTCTGTTGAGGTAGCATCAAGAGTAGAGTTAAATAGACAAGCTGTACCAGCAACCGCTTCACCAATGCTATTTCGCAGGACAATCCCTATTGCACCTGTACCATTATCATGAAATGCACATCCGTATTTAGTTTGTAGCATCCGGGTCTAGGTTTTGTCCAAGATATTTCATGTGGTGCACTGGTGTGAGATGAAACTTCATAATTCGCAGTCAAAGCTTCGATTGCAAAAGCAGTTCTAGGGGGGCCTGCCACCGATTCCCCCTTAACCATCTCACGTCTTTGCCACCATATGTACCAGCATGCAATGAGAATCGATTCCTGAAGTCCGACCCCCCCCAGATGGGAGATCTCCAGGTAGGATGATACAAAATATACTCCAGAATTACCGAATCCAATCTATCCACAACCAGAGCATTATCAATTAATTCCTCGAGGCCAAGAGCATGCCAAACTTCCCGAGCACGATTACATGTGAATAGAAGGTGGCGAATATCTTCCGGGCCTCCTTTGCAAATCGGACAAATAGGCGCTACAGGAATGTGGCATGCAGCAAGAATAGCCTTTCCTGGGACAGTGCCATGTAGGGCTTTCCAAACAAAAAATCTAGATTTTACTAGGGACTGAAAGCTTCCATAAAATATCCCATACATGATTCGGGTTTGATGCTCCTTGTCCATTTTCTCCTCTTGTTCTGGTGCCAAACTGGTGCTCTCGTTCTGTGTAATAAGCAGACCGTACCGAGAAAGAGAAAGGACTTTGTTTTATGCCAAACCACAAAGTCCTCCTGCAAGTGTTCACTCAAAGGAATCATGAGAATATTCCGAGCATCAATAGGCATGAAGATCTCTCGAATAAGTGGTTCATCCCAGCAATGAGTATCTTGATCAATTAACTCATCGACATGCCAAAGAAGACACTGACCCCTTCTGGTAATTACTTTCATGGATGGACATTTTGGAATCTAATGGTCCCCCCAAATATTGATATTACTCCCAGACCCAACTCTCCAAATATGTCCCCTCCTGAAAGTTTGTAAACCTGCAATTATGCTTTGCCAAGTATAAGAGGAACCCTTCTTAGGGCCAGCATTTAAGAGCTTTCCGCCCGGATAGTATTTTGCTCTTAACACTTTAGCACACAACGAGTATGGTTTGTTCAAAAGCCGCCATGACTGTTTTGCGAGCTTGGCCATGTTAGAAGAATACAAATCACGGAATCCCATACCACCTAGCTTCTTCGGGATGCACATTTTCCACCAAGAAAACCAATGCATCTTTTTGTGATCATCTGAATCACCCCACCAGAAGGCAGACATGGCATCATTGATTTCTTTACATAGTTTTTTGGGATCTTGAAAACAACCATGGCAAATATCGGGGTTGACTGAATTACTGATTTCAGAAGAATTTCCTTTGCCCCCATAGACAACAACTTCTCCTTCCATCCTTTAAGTCTCTCAATGATTCTTTCTAGCACATACACAAAACTCCCACTCTTATCTAGCCCAACCATAGAAGGTAAACCAAGGTACCTCTCAGAAATAGCTTCAGTGTAAATATTCAGTTCAGTGCAAATCTGTGCTTTCACATCGACATCTACATTAGGGCTGAAAAAACACTGCACTTCGCTTCACTAATTAGTTGGCCCGAATTTGCACAGTAATCTCTAGTACTTGTCTCAATGAGGTTGCATTAGTCATGCCAGCTTTCATGAGTATAAGGGAATCAGCAACAAAAAGTAAATGAGACACTGATGGTGCATTTCTGCACACCCGAATACCTTCAATGCCACGAACCTCCTCCTTTTGAGCCAAAGCACTAGATAAACCCTCTGCACATAGAAGAAACAAATAAGGTGAAACAGGATCCCCTGCCGAAGTCCCTTGCTTGGCACAAACATATATGTCTCTTGGTCATTAAACCTGGCCCTATATTTTACTGATTTTACACAAGCCATCAAAACCTCAATGAACTCTTCATGAAAACTAAGTCTACTCATTGTTTTCTCCAGAAAGACCCATTCCACACGGTCATAGGCCTTGTGCATATCTACCTTCACTGCACAATACCCCACTTTTCCTTTCTTCTTATTCTTCATTGTATACATGTTACATGGACTCATAGGCAATAAGAATATTATCCGTGATTGATCTCCCAGGAACAAAAGTGCTTTGAACAGGTGCAATAATTTCATACTCTTCGGTCGAAAGGCAATCATCTTTGAGATGATTTTATACAAAACATTGCATAAATTGATGGGCTTATATTGGGATATATTTTCCAGATTATCCGCCTTAGGTATGAGCACTATAGTTGTATCATTCCATCCAGCTGGAATATTCTTTTCATTTGTTGCCTTTAAAACTTCAGACGTAAGAATATCACCTACAATATGCCAACATTTCTTGGAAAAAATAGCATGCGCCTTAGTGTCCCCAATGGAGAACAGAGCCTTTTTAACAGAGCAGTAATAATAGTTATTGGAGTACTATTCCATAAAAATGGTAATTGGAGTACTAGTTAACCGATCAGCATGTGAAGCAGCATGTCGTTGCACGCGTCCATGGCGCCGGGCAGGCACCAGTGTAGGCAGTCACGGGACACCCAGAACTTCTCCGGCTCCCACAGCCGGTACTTGCTCGGGTGGGCGTCCGGCCGCAGCGCCATGGCCTCCGTCGCGTCCATCAGCAGCATCCTCACCCCTTTGCCTCTCGCCGCAGCCTCTGCCGCCGCGAACTCCTCCACCTGTATCCGGCGCATCTCCTTCTGCTCCTCGTCCATCTCCCACTGACCACGCCGGAGAGGCCGCGTCCGGACGCAGTCGCCGTCCTCGCTCCGCGTCCCGTTCTCGTAGTGCGACGGTGAGATCGTCCGCACGATGACCGTCCTGGAGCGGCCGCCCGGCGCGCCCACGGCCGCGCGGAGCGCGCTCCGGAACGCCAGCCGCATGGAGTACCGGAGCGTGAGGTCGGTGACGTTGGGCGCGAGGCAGCCGCTGCACCCGACGAGGCGGCCGCGCTCGTAGAACACGGACGGCCGGTAGAACCAGCTGCCGGCGGAGACGACGACGTAGTCGAACATGCCGGCGTGGGCCGCCCATCCAGCGTCCGGCTCGTCCAGGTGGAGGCTCCACAGGCCCGCCCCGCTACGCGCCGGGCCGTCCCGGTCCGTCTCGACGGCGCGGACGAGGAACGGCGACCAGAAGTCGGCGACGGCGAAGCCGTGGCGCTCGTAGCGGTAGACGTAGCCCGCTTTGGTCCACGGCACGGGCCGCTCGGCCCGCGCCAGGAGGCACACGAGCGAGTGCATCTGGTTCCTGGCGAGCGAGTCGCCGACGAACGCCACGGATTTGCCCCTCATGGCG
This sequence comes from Triticum urartu, assembly GCF_056163025.1. Classification (NCBI taxonomy): domain Eukaryota; kingdom Viridiplantae; phylum Streptophyta; class Magnoliopsida; order Poales; family Poaceae; genus Triticum; species Triticum urartu. The sequence goes on from NC_141879.1 coordinate 192,994,543, forward strand.
CCGAGGAAGCGCGCCGCGTCGAAGCGGGGCAGCTCGCACCCGTCCGGCCGCCACCGCCACCGCACGAACCCGAGGTCCGGCTTGCCGTACCGCATGCAGTCGTAGTGGCCGTGGATCACGGGGCACGTCTCGTTGGTGTATCGCGGCGCGCCCGGGTCGGGCACCCACTCGCCCTTGAATATGTCGCAGGACCCGTTGACGCCTCGTCCATGGCCGGTCATGCTCGGGAGCAACGGCGGCATCAGCGGCACGCGGCCGGGCAGGCTCATCGCCGCGAGGACCACAAGGCACGTCGTGAGGACGGCGGCGGGGAGCACACAGTGCCAGTGGCGGCTGTGATGGGCAATCGCCGGGAGCTTGACTCCATGAAACTCCATCGGTGTTAACACACGAACTACGAATCATGAGCGTTATGTTTATGATGTGTAGTATGAATCAGTATATTTATACGGATTCTTCTTTTGTGCTGCTTCATGAACATTCATCAGTGTCAGGTGGAAGTGGCACGTCGATGCGATACCATTGACAACGAAGACGGTGGTGACTAGTTAGCGCTGCACGGTACGTAATTGGCATGCAGCTTACACTTGTGATGGTGGATTCCACGTGACCTCGAGTGCTAAACAGGTGCGCCTGTACGAGGCCATGAGCACTGGCCGAACTGTAAACTGAGCTAGCGGTAGAGCTCCATTCTTTTTGACTGGCGTGTCGAGATGTAGGAACGGAAGTCGCCCACCATTCCAGACATTCGAGAATGAGCATTTTATTTCCAGATCTGTCACGCATATTCGTCTCCTACCTATCTTTAGGAGACGCCTCTGGTCCTCCAAACCTTGTATTTAATATATACTTGCCCTGGAGATCCCTCTCTCTTTCTTCTAACAGTATCAGGCTAACCGATCCAATCATAGCCGCCGCCCGCTGCTTTGGCTCCACGCAGCCCTCAGGATGGTCGACTTCCATGACTGTTGCCGGGGGTTGCGCCGCCCGTACCTAGGGTTCGTCCGCCGGTCATGTTGACCGGCTGTCCTAGAGAGTCTTTTTTTTCCGAGCCCTTGCTTCGGATTTTTTCGCTCTTTCGCCGGTCGTTTTCATCGCGTTTTCTTTTTGCTTTTTCAATCTATGCTTGATCGGTTTGCGTCGCCCACCGCCGCCGTCGACCCCCGCGCCTCTACTCCGACATTAGCATCGACTACACCGGCCGCTTCATCATCAACCGCACGGCAATGCTGGACGCGCCGCCCAAGGGACACCTTCATGCCTCACTGCCGGCCGCCCGCCCGCACGTTCTTCATCGCCTGTCCGTCTTCGCGCCATCACCCGGGACATCACCGACAACGTCGCCATCGACTTTGATATGTGCGTCGTCCCAGCCATGGCACATACAGCGGCGCCGTCGGTCTGATCAGCCGATCACGCACCTGTCTTCGCCAAGCCCGTCCCCGAGCACGCGCCTACTGTCGATCGAGCCACAGGTTGATGTCGCGTCGTCCCTTCCGACTACCGCGTCGCCGCTTGTGGTCGTCCCGTCGGCTGCCCCGACCCGCGCATCGCCCCGCCGACGCCCCTTTGGGCTGTCGCGTCGCAGCCCGCGGTCCACGCCGCCGCCCCGAGATCCTCTCGCTGGCTACCTCTATAGCCCGCCGCCGCCTCTGCGTTATCCCTTAGGGCTATCGCGCCGCGGCACATGGTCCACGCCGCCTCCCCTCGGGCCATCACCCCGGCTAGTGGTTCTCCATGCATGGCTGCCCCGATCTGTGGGCCGCCGCTACACCACCAATTCGGGCTCTAGCGCTGCGGCATGCAGTCACCGCCGCCGCCCGAGTCCGTCCCCGCGGTTGCACCGACCTGCGAGCCGCCGCTACACCACCTCTTCGGGCTATAGCACTGCGCAACGCGGTCCCCGCCGACGCCTCGAGGTCTTCCCACCGTCGCCCCGACCTGCCAGCTGCCGCTGCGTCGCCCCTTCGGGCCGTAGTGTCATGGCCCGCGGTCCACACCGTCGTCCGCGCGCGTCGACTTCCCATGGTATGCGCCGCGCCGCCTCCCTTGGCGCGGGAACGCCACCGTCCGCGCCATTCTTCGTCACACTGTTGGGTTCCTCACCTACTTCGAGCACCGCCACCGTCGCCTTCAGGCCGCTGTCGCTGCTCTTCTTTGGCCGCCGCCGCTGCTACCCCTGTAGCCGCCCCCCGTCCACCCTCTTCGTCTTCGTCCAAGCACCAGCCCATCGCCAGTCGTCGTCGTCATCTACTCCGACAACCGCATGGGACATCGGCACCGCGTCGATTGGCGCCGCAACTTTTGTCGAGTCCTTCTTTCCTGGCCCCTCCGACTTCTCCGACATGGCGTACATCTCATGCAGGTCCCTCATCTACACATGCCCGGTGCTGGCAACACCGATGCGTGCCTTCGTCCACGACGTGTCCCCGGGCCTGGCAAGCTTGGTGCAACGCTTCATCAACTTCGACTTCGTCCGTCTACGCATGCCTGATGCCGGCAACACCAATGCGTGCATTCGTCGACGATGTGTTCCCGGGCTTGGCAAACCCGGCGCGACGCGTCGTCAACACCATTCTCCTTCCTGGCGCACCACTTCTTCGATACCACCGCGCCCATGAATAACTCGGCGTCTCCTTGCGCCCGCGGCTCCACTGTGACTCCCTCGACACCGGCTACCCCGACTCGATATCGACCATGGCGTTCTTCGCACGGATACCTTAACCATGGCTACACCACCCTACGCTCTCGGCTACATCGACATCGGTACAAAGGGTTATCATTCGCTTGAGCAACTCGTCGGCTTCCTCTACAGTCAACGCGTCCCGGACGCGACACCGTCCACGACGACGTTCCCGCTAGGATTGCGGGGGGATGTCAGTCCGTCGGCTGCTATTCTCTCCAGTCAGACCGTCTGCGTCGCTCCTGTTGTTCGCAACGCTACCTCTATGACTGTGGGGGGATGTTAGAGATATATTCGGGTTACATATGTTTGGTAGTCTAGGATTTGTAATTCATCTCCTACCTTATCTCTGGGAGAGGCGTCTTACGCTCCAAGCCTTGTACTCAATATATACTCGCCCTCGAGGCTCAATAATACATCCATCTGTTGGGGAACGTAGTAATTTCAAAAAAATTCCTACGCACATGCAAGATCATGGTGATGCATAGCAACGAGAGGGGAGAGTGTTGTCCATGTACCCTCGTAGACCGAAAGCGGAAGCGTTATCACAACACGGTTGATGTAGTCGTACGTCTTCACGATCCGACCGATCAAGTACCGAACGCACGGCACCTCCGAGTTCAACACACGTTTAGCCCGATGACGTCCCTCGAACTCCGATCCAGCCGAGTGTTGAGGGAGAGTTTCGTCAGCACGACGGCGTGGTGACGATGTTGATGTTCTACCGACGCAGGGCTTCACCTAAGCACCACTACAATATTATCGAGGTGGACTATGGTGGAGGGGGGCACCGCACCCGGCTAAGAGATCAAACAGATCAATTGTTGTCTCTTTGGGGTGCCCCCTGCCCCCGTATATAAAGGAGTGGAGGCGGGGGAGGGCCGGCCCTCTCTATGGCACGCCCTAGGGGAGTCCTACTCCCACCGGGAGTAGGATTCCCCCTTTCCTAGTAGAACTAGGAGCCCTTCCAAGTAGTAGGAGTAGGAGGGAAGGAAAGGGAAGGGAAAAGGAGAAGGAAGGAAGGGGGCGCCCCCCCTCCCTAGTCCAATTCGGACCAGCCCATGGGGAGGGGTGCGACCACCCTTTGAGGCCTTTCTCTCCTTTCCCGTATGGCCCATTAAGGCCCAATACAAATTCCCGTAACTCCCCGGTACTCCCGTAAATACCCGAATCACTCGGAACCTTTCCGATGTCCGAATATAGTTGTCCAATTTATCGATCTTTATGTCTCGACCATTTTGAGACTCCTCGTCATGTCCCTGATCTCATCCGGGACTCCGAACTCCTTCGGTACATCAAAACACATAAACTCATAATATAATCGTCATCGAAACTTTAAGCGTGCGGACCCTATGGGTTCGAGAACTATGTAGACATGACCGAGACATGTCTCCGGTCAATAACCAATAGCGGAACCTGGATGCTCATATTGGCTCCCACATATTCTACGAAGATCTTTATCGGTCAGACCGCATAACAACATACGTTGTTCCCTTTGTCATTGGTATGTTACTTGCCCGAGATTCGATCGTTGGTATCTTAATACCTAGTTCAATCTCGTTACCGGCAAGTCTCTTTACTCGTTCCGTAATACATCATTCCACAACTAACTCATTATTTGCAATGCTTGCAAGGCTTTAAGTGATGTGCATTACCGAGAGGGCCCAGAGATACCTCTCCGACAATCGGAGTGACAAATCCTAATCTCGAAATACGCCAACCCAACAAGTACCTTCGGAGACACCTGTAGAGCACCTTTATAATCACCCAGTTACGTTGTGACGTTTGGTAGCACACAAAGTGTTCCTCCGGTAAACGGGAGTTGCATAATCTCATAGTCATAGGAACATGTATAAGTCATGAAGAAAGCAATAGCAACATATTAAACGATCAAGTGCTAAGCTAACGAAATGGGTCAAGTCAATAACATCATTCTCTTAATGATGTGATCCCGTTAATTAAATGGCAACTCGTGTCTATGGCTAGGAAACATAACCATCTTTGATCAACGAGCTAGTCAAGTAGGGGCATACTAGTGACACTCTGTTTGTCTATGTATTCACACATGTATCATGTTTCCGGTTAATACAATTCTAGCATGAATAATAAACATTTATCATGAAATAAGGAAATAAATAATAACTTTATTATTGCCTCTAGGGCATATTTCCTTCAGTCTCCCACTTGCACTAGAGTCAATAATCTAGTTCACGTCGCCATGTGATTTAACATCAATGGTTCACATCACCATGTGCTTAACACCCATAGTTCACATCGTCATGTGACCAACACCCAAAGGGTTTACTAGAGTCAATAATCTAGTTCACATCGCTATGTGATTAACACCCAAAGAGTACTAAGGTGTGATCATGTTTTGCTTGTGAGAGAAGTTTAGTCAACAAGTCTGCCACATACAGATCCGTATGTATTTTGCAAATTTCTATGTCAACAATGCTCTGCACAGAGCTACTCTAGCTAATTGCTCCCACTTTCAATATGTATCCAGATTGAGACTTAGGGTCATCTAGATCAGTGTCAAAACTTGCATCGACGTAACCCTTTACGACGAACCTTTGTCTTACCTCCATAATCGAGAAACATATCCTTATTCCACTAAGGATAATTTTGACCGCTGTCCAGTGATCTACTCCTAGATCACTATTGTACTCCCTTGCCGAACTCAGTGGTAGGGTATACAATAGATCTGGTACACAACATGGCATACTTTATAGAACCTATGGCTGAGGCATAGGGAATGACTTTCATTCTCTTTCTATCTTCTGCCATGGTCGGGCTTTGAGTCTTACTCAATTTCACACCTTGTAACACAGGCAAGAACTCTTTCTTTGACTGTTCCATTTTGAACTACTTCAAAATCTTGTCAAGGTATGTACTCATTGAAAAAACTTATCAAGCGTCTTGATCTATCTCTATAGATCTTGATGCTCAATATGTAAGCAGCTTCACCGAGGTCCTTCTTTGAAAAACTCCTTTCAGATACTCCTTTATGCTTTGTAGAATAATTCTACATTATCTCCGATCAACAATATGTCATTCACATATACTTATTAGAAATGTTGTAGTGCTCCCACTCACTTTCTTGTAAATACAGGCTTCACTACAAGTCTGTATAAAGCTATATGCTTTGATCAACTTATCAAAGCGTATATTCCAACTCCGAGATGCTTGCACCAGTCCATAGATGGATCGCTGGAGCTTGCATATTTTGTTCGCACCTTTAGGATTGACAAAACTTTCTTATTGCATCATATGCAACTCTTCTTTAATAAATCCATTAAGGAATGCAGTTTTGTTTATCCACTTGCCAGATTTCATAAAATGCGGCAATTGCTAACATGATTCGGACAGGCTTAAGCATAGATACGAGTGAGAAACTCTCATCGTAGTCAACACCTTGAATTTGTCGAAAACCTTTTTGTGACAATTCTAGCTTTTGTAGATAGTGACATTACTATCAGCGTCCGTCTTCCTCTTGAAGATCCATTTAATATCAGTGGCTTGACGATCAATGGGTAAGTCAATCAAAGTCCATACTTTGTTCTCATACATGGATCTCATCTCAGATTTCATGGCCCCAAGCCATTTCGCGGAATCTGGGCTCATCATCGCTTCCTCATAGTTCGTAGGCTCGTCATGGTCAAGTAACATGACCCCCAGAACAGGATTACCGTCCCACTCTGGTGCGGATCTCACTCTGGTTTACCTACGAGGTTCGGTAGTAACTTGATCTGAAGTTACATGATCATCATCATTAGCTTCCTCACTAATTGGTGTAGGAGTCACAGCAACAAATTTCTGTGATGAACTACTTTCCAATAAGGGAGAAGGTACAATTACCTTATCAAGTTCTACTTTCCTCCCACTCACTTCTTTCGAGAGAAACTCCTTCTCTAGAAAGGATCCATTCTTAGCAACGAATGTCTTGCCTTTCGGATCTGTGATAGAAGGTGTACCCAACTTTCTCCTTTGGGTATCCTATGAAGACACATTTCTCCGATTTGGGTTTGAGCTTATCAGGATAAAACTTTTTCATATAAGCATCACAACCCCAAACTTTAAGAAACGACAACTTTGGTTTCTTGCCAAACCATAGTTCAGATTGTGTCGTCTCAACGGACTTAGATGGTGCCCTTTTTAACGTGAATGCAGATGTCTTTAATGCATAACCCCAAAACGATAGTGGTAAACCGGTAAGAAACATCATAGATTGCACTATATCCAATAAAATACGGTTATGACGTTCGGACACACCATTACGCTGTGGTGTTCTGGGTGGCATGAGTAGTGAAACTATTTCACATTGTTTTAACTGAAGACCAAACTCGTAAGTCAAATACTCTTCTCCACGATCAGATCGTAGAAACTTTATTTTCTTGTTACGATGATTTTCTACTTCACTGTGAAGTTTTTGAACTTTTCAAATGTTTCAGACTTATGTTTGATCAAGTAGATATACCCATATCTGCTCAAATCATCTGTGAAGGTCAAAAAATAACGATACCCGCCGCGAGCCTCAACATTCATCGGACTGCATACATCAGTATGTATTATTTCCAATAAGTCAGTTGCATGCTCCATTGTTCCGGAGAATGGAGTCTTAGTCATCTTGCCCATGAGGCACGGTTCGCAAGCATCAACTGATTCATAATCAAGTGATTCCAAAAGCCCATCAGCATGGATTTTCTTCATGCGCTTTACACCAATATGACCTAAACGGCAGTGCAACAAATAAGATGCACTATCATTATTGACATTGCATCTTTTGGCTTCAATATTATGAAAATGTGTATCACCACGATCGAGATCCAACAAACCATTTTCATTGGGTGTATGACCATAGAAGGTTTTATTCATGTAAACAGAACAACAATTATTCTCTAACTTACATGAATAACCGTATTGCAATAAACATGATCCAATCATATTTATGCTCAACGCAAACACCAAATAACATTTATTTAGGTTCAACACTAATCCCGAAAGTATAGGGAGTGTGCGATGATGATCATATCAATCTTGGAACCACTTCCAACACACATCGTCACTTCACCCTTAACTAGTCTCTGTTTATTTTGCAACTCCCGTTTCGAGTTACTACTCTTAGCAACTGAACCAGTATCAAATACCGAGGGGTTGCTACGAACACTAGTAAAATACACATAAAAAAGCTGTATATCAAATATACCTTTGTTCACTTTGCCATCCTTCTTATCCACCAAATACTTGGGGCAGTTCCGCTTCCAGTGACCAGCCCCTTTGCAGTAGAAGCACTTAGTCTCAGGATTAGGACCAGACTTGGGCTTCTTCACTTGAGCAGCAACTTGCTTGCCGTTCTTCTTGAAGTTCCCTTTCTTTCCCTTTGCCCTTTTCTTGAAACTAGTGGTCTTGTTTACCACCAACACTTGATATTTTTCTTGATTTCTACCTTCGTTGATTTCAGCATTACGAAGAGCTTGGGAATCATTTCCGTTATTCCTTGCATATCATAGTTCATCACGAAGTTCTACTAACTTGGTGATGGTGACTAGAGAATTCTGTCAATCACTATCTTATCTGGAAGATTAACTCCCACTTGATTCAAGCGATTGTAGTACCCACACAATCTGAGCACATGCTCACTGCTTGAGCTATTCTCCTCCATCTTTTAGCTATAGAACTTGTTGGAGACTTCATATCTCTCAACTCGGGTATTTGCTTGAAATATTAACTTCAACTCCTGGAACATCTCATATGGTCCATGACGTTCAAAACGTCTTTGAAGTCCCGATTCTAAGCCGTTTAAGCATGGTGCACTAAACTATCAAGTAGTCATCATATTGAGCTAGCCAAACGTTCATAACATCTGCATCTGCTCCTGCAATAGGTCTGTCACCTAGCGGTGCATTAAGGACATAATTCTTCTGTGCAGCAATGAGGATAATCCTCAAATCACGGATCTGATCCGCATCATTGCTACTAACATCTTTCAACTTAATTTTCTCTAGGAACATATCAAAAATAAAACAGGGGAGCTAAACACGAGCTATTGATCTACAACATAGATATGCTAATACTACCAGGACTAAGTTCATGATAAATTTAAGTTCAATTAATCATATTACTTAAGAACTCCCACTTAGATAGACATCCCTCTAATCCTCTAAGTGATCACGTGATCCAAATCAACTAAACCATGTCCGATCATCACGTGAGATGGAGTAGTTTCAATAGTGAACATCACTATGTTGATCATATCTACTATATTATTCACGCTCAACCTTTCAGTCTCAGTGTTCCCAGGCCATATCTGTTATATGCTAGGCTCGTCAAGTTTAACCTAAGTATTCCGCGTGCGCAACTGTTTTGCACCCGTTGTATTTGAACATAGAGCCTATCACACCCGATCATCACGTGGTGTCTCAGCACGAAGAACTTTCGCGACGGTGCATACTCAGGGAGAACACTTATACTTTGATAATTTAGTGAGGGATCATCATATAATGCTACCGTCAATCAAAGCAAAATAAGATGTATAAAAGATAAACATCACATGCAATCAAAATATGTGACATGATATGGCCATCATCATCTTGTGCCTTTGATCTCCATCTCCAAAGTATCGTCATGATCTCCATCGTCACCGGCATGACACCATGATCTCCATCATCTTGATATATATCAATGTGTCGTCACATGGTCGTCTCGCCAACTATTGCTCTTGCAACTATTGCTATCGCATAGCGATAAAGTAAAGCAATTATTTGGCGCTTGCATCTTATGCAATAAAGAGACAACCATAAGGCTTCTGCCAGTTGCTGATAACTTCAATAAAACATGATCATCTTATACAAAAACTTATAACTCATCACGTCTTGACCATATCACATCACAACATGCCCTGCAAAAACAAGTTAGACGTCCTCTACTTTGTTGTTGCAAGTTTTACGTGGCTGCTACGGGCTGAGCAAGAACCGTTCTTACCTACGCATCAAAACCACAACGATAGTTTGTCAAGTTGGTGTTGTTTTAACCTTCACAAGGACCGGGCGTAGCCACACTCGGTTCAACTAAAGTTGGAGAAACTGACACCCGCCAGCCACCTGTGTGCATAGCACGTCGGTAGAACCAGTCTCGCGTAAGCGTACGCGTAATGTCGGTCCAGGCCGCTTCATCCAACAATACCGCCGAACCAAAGTATGACATGCTGGTAAGCAGTATGACTTATATCGCCCACAACTCACTTGTGTTCTACTCGTGCAGATGACATCTATGCATAAAACCTGGCTCGGATGCCACTGTTGGGGAACGTAGTAATTTCAAAAAAATTCCTACGCACACGCAAGATCATGGTGATGCATAGCAACGAGAGGGGAGAGTGTTGTCCACGTACCCTCGTAGACCGAAAGCGAAAGTGTTATCACAACGCGGTTGATGTAGTCGTACGTCTTCACGATCCGACCGATCGAGTACCGAACGCACGACACCTCCGAGTTCAGCACACGTTCAGCCCGATGACATCCCTCGAACTCCGATCCAGCTGAGTGTTGAGGGAGAGTTTCATCAGCACGACGACGTGGTGACGATGTTGATGTTCTACCGATGCAGGGCTTCGCCTAAGCACCGCTATAATATTATCGAGCGGGACTATGGTGGAGGGGGCACCGCACACGGCTAAGAGATCAAACAGATCAATTGTTGTCTCTTTGGGGTGCGCCCTGCCCCCGTATATAAAGGAGTGGAGGAGGGGGAGGGTCGGCCCTCTCTATGGCGCGCCCTAGGGGAGTCCTACTCCCACCGGGAGTAGGATTCCCCCTTTCCTAGTAGAACTAGGAGCCCTTCCAAGTAGTAGGAGTAGGAGGGAAGGAAAGGGAAGGGAAAAGGAGAAGGAAGGAAGGGGGCGCCCCCCTCCCTAGTCCAATTCGGACCAGCCCATGGGGAGGGGTGCGGCCTCCCTTTGAGGCCTTTCTCTCCTTTCCCGTATGGCCCATTAAGGCCCAATACAAATTCCCGTAACTCCCCGGTACTCCCGAAAATACCCGAATCACTCGGAACCTTTCCGATGTCCGAATATAGTCGTCCAATATATCAATCTTTATGTCTCGACCATTTTGAGACTCCTCGTCATGTCCCCGATCTCATCCGGGACTCCGAACTCCTTCGGTACATCAAAACACATAAACTCATAATATAACCGTCATCGAAACTTTAAGCGTGCGGACCCTACGGGTTCGAGAACTATGTAGACATGACCGAGACACGTCTCCGGTCAATAACCAATAGCGGAACCTGGATGCTCATATTGGCTCCCACATATTCTACGAAGATCTTTATCGGTCAGACCGCATAACAACATACGTTGTTCCCTTTGTCATTGGTATGTTACTTGCCCGAGATTCGATCGTCGGTATCTTAATACCTAGTTCAATCTCGTTACCGGCAAGTCTCTTTACTCGTTCCGTAATACATCATTCCGCAACTAACTCATTAGTTGCAATGTTTGCAAGGCTTTAAGTGATGTGCATTACCGAGAGGGCCCAGAGATACCTCTCCGACAATCGGAGTGACAAATCCTAATCTCGAAATACGCCAACCCAACAAGTACCTTCGGAGACACCTGTAGAGCACCTTTATAATCACCCAGTTACGTTGTGACATTTGGTAGCACACAAAGTGTTCCTCCGGTAAACGGGAGTTGCATAATCTCACAGTCATAGGAACATGTATAAGTCATGAAGAAAGCAATAGCAACATATTAAACGATCAAGTGCTAAGCTAACGAAATGGGTCAAGTCAATAACATCATTCTCTTAATGATGTGATCCTGTTAATCAAATGGCAACTCGTGTCTATGGCTAGGAAACATAACCATCTTTGATCAACAAGCTAGTCAAGTAGAGGCATACTAGTGACACTCTGTTTGTCTATGTATTCACACATGTATCATGTTTTCAGTTAATACAATTCTAGCATGAATAATAAACATTTATCATGAAATAAGGAAATAAATAATAACTTTATTATTGCCTCTAGGGCATATTTCCTTCACCATCATATTCCGCAACAATCCCTCTCTCTTCCTTCTAACATTTTCCAACGCTGTCTCAATCTAGGCTAATTGCGTAGGCTACTTCATGCTAGACTCCTTTTTTCTTGGATGAAATATGTATTACTTGACTCAAAAGTTAGATTTCCAAAGATTCATACAATCAACCATAGCTAGCTCCACTACTTCTAAAGGTACAAACCAATCCAAAGTCATATTTCTACCTTCTCTACGGGCAAACTTAGCTAGACTATCACTATATTTATTTTGAGTAGGGTTGATATGAATAATACATGATTCACGAATACCCATAAGATGTTTAATTTCCTTAATGATTGAAGAGTAGACCGACTTGTCCATATCCTTAGCTTGAATCAACTTGACTGCAACAATAGAGTGCATCTGCAACTTCATGTTGAACTCCATTAGTGTAACTCGCCAACTCCCTTTGTCACTACTAAGAGTATCTATAATCGATCTCTTATAATTTAGAGAAGAAAACGGCCGAGTATCCTTTAGAAAAGTATATTTGCTCCTCTAAAAAACTGTCATTTCTAATCGAACCTCTAAATTTAACTCCTTAAATAAAATAAACATAAATTCGGTGCAAATTAGATTCAAACTTGATTCCTTCACTGTTCATGTGAGCTCAGGTGAACAGTAAAATAAAAGAAATCTTTAAAAAATAGCAAAGCATTGACAAATGTTTTAACTACTTGCAAAGTTTCAACATCGGACGCCATTCATGGAAAACGTAGCAAAAGATCGATGCTCCAAAAGTGTTATTTCTAAAAGCATTTTAGAACATTGTTTTTTTGCCATGTCTTCTATGAATTTCATTTCGTGATGAAACTTTGCAACCAATGAAAACATTTATCAAGGTTTGCTATAAAAATCATTATTCTTTATTAATTCTTTTGTTCTGTTTTACAGTTTACTTGAGCTCACCTTCATTGTTAAGGAAATAGGTAACTGGCAACTGCTCGGACGACTTTAATCGGTGAATCGGCCTATTAACTGGATTAATCGGTCGACCATTACTCGGTAGTTTAACTAGGAATTTCCAACATATATCAAGTTTTTTATGTATTATACCATACTCTCATGCTCTTAGCTATGTAATATACTAAAATATGCTACTATTTGGCCGTACCCTAGTTATTGAGGAGCGAGAGGGGGTGGTAGGGGTTACAGGGGAAAATTTTGGGCTCTGTTTGCCCACAAATTAATGGGTCAACAACAATTAATCGACCTAACAACTGATTAATCGGTCTAGTAGGCCAATTAATCGGTCTGACAAGTTAACACAACGAATATGTGTTATTCGATTCGGTCACCCTACGAGTCACCTTAGCATGAACGCACAAAAGCACTTTCAATAAAAATGAAGCAATCATAAGGCTCGATGGCATCGAACAGGAGAAACAAGCCTAGCCTATGAAATAAAAAGGAAAAAAGTCACCTTCTTTTTCTAGAATCTGTAAAAGGGCAACCGAGAAAGGCTGCTCTAGGCGCTCCCTACATGGGCCACTAGGCTGCATTGCCTACACGACACACGACATGAACAGCTGGAATGCTCAGAGCATCTCCAGCCGTTCGGCCCCCAGGAGCTGGAAATAGCGCTGCCCAGGGGGTGAACCGGCAATAATTTGGGCGTGGGGGCGATCGGGTTCCTAGCCGCCGCCCCAGGTCGCCCCCAGGCTATGTTTTCTAAAGGTTTTTAAAAACATAGTCGGGCAAAATTCGGGTAAACACGACACAGATTCGGCGATATGTAGGTGTTCCATCATATTTTTACATATTGAAAACATAACCTAAAAGAAAAAAGTACTACTGTCACGCCACCGCCGCCCGCGCGCGCCTATAGGCTGAAGAGCTTGCTGAAGGTGTCGTAGTCGCCGCAGTCATCGTCCTCCTTCTCCTTCTTGAGGGAGTCCTGGACTAAGGGGTCCTTGGGCGTCTGGCCTATTAGGCATGGGTCGGACTGATGGGCTGTGAAGATACGAAGACTGAAGACTCTACCCGTGTCCGGATGGGACTCTCCTTGGCGTGGAAGGCAAGCTTGGCATCTGAATATGAAGAGTCCTTTCTCTGTAACCGACCTTATGTAACCCTAGATCCTTCTGGTGTCTATATAAACTGGAGGGCTAGGTCCGTAGATACATCCTCATAATCATAGTCAGACAGGCTAGACTTTTAGAGTATAGCCATTACGATCTCGTGGTAGATCAACTCTTGTAATACTCATATTCATCAAGATCAATCAAGCAGGAAGTAGGTTATTACCTCCATAGAGAGGGCCCGAACCTGGGTAAACATTGTGTCCCCCGTCTCCTGTTACCATCGACCTTAGACGCACAGTTCGGGACCCCCTACCCGAGATCCGTCGGTTTTGACACCAACGTTGGTGCTTTCATTGGGAGTTCCGTCGTGACGTCGAAAGATAGGATCGATGGCTCGCCTTGTTCTCAAGGACAACGTCACCTCCGGAGGAACACTGGCCCCAGGCCAAACCCTCCGGCTGGGCGGCTTCATCATGACCGCCTGTTCGACCATTAAGCCGGTGATGACTTCTCGGGTCCTCAAAAATCCCCTCCATGTTGACCCCAAGTACTCCAAGCAGATGGATCTGGTGGAGCTGTCATCTTTAAACGAGATCCTAGATCGCATCGCCGCCCTGGGGGTCGCCATAGACTATGATTGGATTGGGCTTAGACCCGACCAGAGAGAAATTAAAACTCCGCAGATCACCCATCAAATAGCGGTAGTAGAGGAGCAAGATGACATCTCTTCCTCTATATTGAGGACGAACTATGTTCGGATCTCCGAACTTGAAGAGCCGGACACCTACCTGCAGAAAGACATGTCCTGTCCTCCGAACATAGAATCGGACGACAAGCCCAAAAAATTAGCTGACATCCCGGAGCTCGAACTACTATGTCCGGGGGTTCTTCAAACTCCGGATCCTAAATTGGGTCAGGGTTCAGATTTCAAACCACCCACCCACCTAGATATAAGCGCTCTCATGGGCATACGACAGCAGTATCAGGAAACGGTCCACCACTTCTAGGCCAGATTCCTCCTTGTCAAAGATAAGATTGAAGATTGCCACGACGAATACGCGATCTCAGCGTTCCGCAGCAATTGCACGGATGAAGGAATCCTCAACGCCATCAAACGTCGTCGCATATCACGCTTCGCAGACTTGGCAACCATAGTATACAAGTAATGCGCAATGGAAAGCGCCTAGAAAACTCAGGCAGCTTGCTGGGAACCAATGGTTTCCACCCAATCCCTCGTTCAGGTGAAAAGGACGCACCCTAGTGGCACGCCCGGCCCAATGATAAAGAAATATAAGCCCATTACGGGACGCGGAACCGTTCTGGAGGGATGGCTCGATGGACCATGCATGTTACACACAACACCGGATACTATATGAACCCACAACCTTAGAGCATGTTGGATACTCCAGCAGGTGGCCAAGAGCGGCGAGGGTATCCTCACCAAAGATAACCCAGAGCAATATCCCTCAGAAGACGACGACCTCAGAGTACTGACTGTCTTCGAGACTTTCGCTTCAAATAATAAGCGTAAAAGGGCACTCTGCAACCTTGTCGAAGTGTGCCAAATCACAGCAACAAACCCTTGGAACGACACGGCCATAACTTTCAATGCCGATGACGAACCAAAATTCAGGACAATTCGGGCACCAGCCACATTGGTCCTCAGTCCGATCGTGGATGGCTTTCGGCTCACCAAGGTTCTCATGGACGGTGGCAGCGAACTAAACCTCATTTACGAGGATACACTCAGTAAAATGGAAATAGACAGGAGCCGCATCAAGCAAAGTAGCACGACCTTCCGGGAAATTATTCCTAGTCGGGGGGCACGATGCACGGGAAAAATCACATTCGACGTGGTATTCGGCACACCGAAGAACTAACCTTCCAAGTGGCCCCTTTCAACAGTGGATATCACGCCCTATTGGGGCGAGATGCATTTACACGCTTCCAGGCTATACCTCACTATGGGTATATGAACCTCAAGATGCCTGGGCCCAACGGCATAATCACTCTCGCTAGTGATCCGGACATAGCACTCAGCGCCGAAAATAAAACCGCATCCCTGGCCCTTGAGGCATTATCTGAAGCCCTCGCGGCCGAAGAATTAACCGCATTATGCTCCACGGTGGATAGGGACGACGTAATCCTGGACAAACGACCCAAATCCACCTCCTTCAAACCAGCAGAAGAAATAATCAAATTCCATGTCCATTCAACGGACCCTAAGAAGACAACATCTATTGGGTCACAATTAGACCCAACGGTCGACACCGCGCTACGAGAATTTCTTCGCGAGAACTAGGACATATTCGCCTGGCACCCTTCTAATATGCCAGGAATCCCACGCTGATTGGCCGAACGCAGTCTCAACATATTGAAGGGATATAAACTGGTCAAACAAACACTTCGGCGCTTTTTCGAACCGAAACGTCAAGCTATGGGGGAGGAGGTAGCCAAGCTAATCGAGGCCGGATTCATTAGAGAAATAAAACACCCAGACTGGCTAGCAAACTTGGTGATGGTGCCAAAGAAGGATAAATCCTGGCGCCTTTGCGTCGATTTCAAAGACCTCAATAAGGCCTGCCCTAAGGATCCCTTCCCCCTCCCCCGCATCGACCAGATTATCGATGCCACTACAGGACACGACTCACTATGCTTCCTCGACGCATATTCTGGATACCATCAAATCAAAATGAAGGAGTTCGATCAAGCCGCAACGACATTCATTACCCCATATGGGCCATTCTGCTTCAACACCATGCCCTTCGGGCTCAGAAATGTCGAGGCCTCCTACCAATGCATGATTCAAACATGCCTGGAGAAACAGATCGTCAAGACAGTTGAAGCATACGTGGACGACGTCGTCATTGAAACTAGGCACATCGACTCACTAATAGACGATTTACGTCTCACATTTGACAACCACCGTACATATGACATCAAGCTCAATCCAGAAAAGTGTGTTTTCGGCGTCCCTACAGGAAAGCTGCTGGGCTTCATCGTTTCCAATAGAGGAATTGAAGCAAATCCAGCTAAAATCCGAGCCTTGTCACAATTGGCTACGCCAACGGACCTTAAACAGGTCCAAAAGCTCGCAGGATGCGTGGCTGCTTTAAGCCGCTTTATCTCCAGATTGGGAGAAAAGGCATTGCCACTGTATCGCCTCCTCTGGCGCACCGATCACTTCGAGTGGACGGATGCGGCTATAGCCGGATTGGAAGAAATAAAAACCCTTCTTGCGAGCAACCCAATCCTGGCCGCACCGAACGTCGGCGAACCCATGTTATTATACATATCAGCAACACACCAGGTGGTGAGCGCCGTGCTCGTCGTGGAGTGAGAGCAGGACGGACACAAATTCCCACTTCAGAAGACGATATATTACGTATCTACCATCCTCACACCATGCAAATCCCGATACCCTCATTATCAAAAGATAGCATACGCGGTCTTCATTGCATCCCGGAAGCAACGACACTACTTCCAAGAATATTCTATCATGGTGGCTTCTAAAGTACCACTCAATGATATAATAAACAACCACGATGCTACGGGCCGTATAGCCAAATGGGCCATTGAGCTCCTTCCATTCGACATAACATACAAACCGCGCCGAGCCATCAAATCCCAAGTACTGGCGGACTTCGTCGCCGAATGGACAGAGGCCGAACTCCCTAAAGAGTATGGCACATATTCCAACTGGGTTATGTATTTTGATGGTTCCAAAATGCTGGCAGGATTAGGAGCGGGCGTCGTTTTAGCGTCCCCCACTAGAGAGGTAGTCCAGTACGTGCTCCAAATATTATACACAGACTCCAATAACACAGCCGAATACGAGGCATTATTGCATGGTCTCCGGATGGCTGTCTCCATGGGCATACAACGCCTGGAAGTGCACGGGGACTCAAACCTTGCAATATCTCAAATAAATGGATATTTTGATGCCAAAGATCTGAAGATGGCAACTTATCGCAATGCCATCCTAAAAATGTTGGCTCGGTTCGAGGGGCTCGAGTTTCATCACGTGGCTCGAGAAAGCAATCAAGCGGCGGACGTCCTTGCCCGCATCGTTGCTAAGCGCGACCTCATCCCACCTAACATCTTTCTGGAAAGGATTTTTAAGCCGTCCGTGGTGTGGCAAGGGGAGAACGGCAACACCAGTCCGGATCCGAACACAATTCCAGATTTCGAACACAACGATATCATCGGCGGCTCAGCCACCGAAATAACACCGTCGGCCCATCTCATAATGGCAGTCGTTGCCCCATGGACCGGACCCTTCTTGGCCTACCTTAATAGGAGAGAACTCCCAGAGGATCATAATGAGGCTCGCCGCATTGTCCGGCATCCGAAGGCCTACAAGGTCCACGACGTAGAGTGATGTCTACTACACAACCTTCTTCTTGTAGACGTTGTTGGGCCTCCAAGTGCAAAGGTTTGTAGGACAGTAGCAAATTTTCCTCAAGTGGATGAGCTAAGGTTTATCAATATGTAGGAGGCGTAGGATGAAGATGGTCTCTCTCAAGTAACCCTGCAACCAAATAACAGAGAGTCTCTTGTGTCCCCAACACACCCAATACAATGGTAAATTGTATAGGTGCACTAGTTCGGCGAAGAGATGGTGATACAAGTGGTATATGGATAGTAGATAAAGGTTTTTGTAATCTGAAAATGTAAAAATAGCAAGGTAACTAATGATAAAAGTGAGCACAATCAGTATTGCAATGCGTTGAAACAAGGCCTAGGGTTCATACTTTCACTAGTGCAAGTTCTCTCAACAATAATAACATAATTGGATCATATAACTATCCCTCAACATGCAACCAAGAGTCACTCCAAAGTCACTAATAGCGGAGAACAAACGAAGAGATTATGGTAGGGTACGAAACCACCTCAAAGTTATTCTTTCCAATCAATCTGTTGGGCTATTCCTATAAGTGTCACAAACACCCCTAGAGTTCGTACTAGAATAACACCTTAAGACACAAATCAACCAAAACCCTAATGTGACCTAGATACTCCAATGTCACCTCAAATAGCCGTGGGTATGATTATACGATATGCGTCACACAATCTCAGATTCATCTATTCAACCAACACATAGAACCTCAAAGAGTGCCCCAAAGTTTCTACCGGAGAATCACAACGAAAACGTGTGCCAACCCCTATGCATAGGTTCATGGGAAGAACCCGCAAGTTGATCACCAAAACATACATCAAGTGAATCACGTGATATCCCATTGTCACAACAGATACGCACGGCAAGACATACATCAAGTGTTCTCAAATCTTTAAAGACTCAGTCCGATAAGATAACTTCAAAGGGGAAACTCAATCCATTACAAGAGAGTAGAGGGGGAGAAGAAACATAAGATACAACTATAATAGCAAAGCTCGCGATACATCAAGATCGTGCCAAATCAAGAACACGAGAGAGAGATATCAAACACATAGCTACTGGTACATACCCTCAGCCCCGAGGGAGAACTACTCCCTCCTCGTCATGGAGAGTGCCGGGATGATGAAGATGGCCACCGGAGAAGGATTCCCCCTCCGGCAGGGTGCCGGAACGGGTCTAGATTGGCTTTCAATGGCTACAGAGGCTTCTGGCAGCGGAACTCCCGATCTATTGTGCTCTCCGATCATTTTAGGGTATATGGACATATATAGGCGGAAGAAATACATCAGGGAGCCACGAGGGGCCCACGAGGGTGGAGGGCGCACCTAGGGGGGTGGGCGCGCCCCCTGCCTCGTGGCTTCCTCGTTGCTTCCCTTACGTACACTCCAAGTCTTCTGGATTGCTTCCGTTCCAAAAATAAGTTCCGTGAAGTTTCAGGTCAATTGGACTCCGTTTGATTTTCCTTTTCTACGATACTCTAAGACAAGGTAAAAAACAGAAACTGGCACTGGGCTCTAGGTTAATAGGTTAGTCCCAAACATAATATAAAAGTGTTTAATAAAGCCCGTAAACATCCAAAAATAGATAATATAATAGCATGGAACAATCAAAAATTATAGATACGTTGGAGATGTATCAGCATCCCCAAGCTTAATTCCTGCTCGTCCTCGAGTAGGTAAATGATAAAAACAGAATTTTTGATGTGGAATGCTACCTAACATATTTCTCTAAGTAATTATTTTCATTTTGGCATGAGTATTCAGATCCATAAGATTCAAGACAGAAGTTTAATATTGACATAAAAATAATAATACTTCAAGCATACTAACAAAGTAATCATGTCTTCTCAAAATAGCATGGCCAAAGAAAGCTATCCCTACAAAATCATATAGTCTGGCTATGCTCCATCTTCACCACACAACGTATTTAAATCATGCACAACCCCGATGACAAGCCAAGCAATTGTTTCATACTTTTCATGTTCTCAAACTTTTTCAATCTTCACGCAATACATGAGCGTGAGCCATTGACATAGCACTATAGGTGGAATAGAATGGTGGTTGTGGAGAAGACAAAAAGGAGAAGATAGTCTCACATCAACTAGGCGTATCAACGGGCTATGGAGATGCCCATCAATAGATATCAATGTGAGTGAGTAGGGATTGCCATGCAACGGATGCACTAGAGCTATAAATGTATGAAAGCTCAACAAAATAAACTAAGTGGGTGTGCATCCAACTTGCTTGCTCATGAAGACCTAGGGCACTTGAGGAGGCCCATTGTTGGAATATACAAGCCAAGTTATATAATGAAAATTTCCCACTAGTATATGAAAGTAACAAAACAAGAGACTCTCTATCATGAAGATCATGGTGCTACTTTGAAGCACAAGTGTGGTAAAAGGATAGTAGCATTGCCCCTTCTCTCTTTTTCTCTCATTTTTTTTCTTTTTTTATTTGGGCCTTCTCTTTTTTATGGCCTCTTTTCTCTTTTTTTATTTGGGCTTCTTTGGCCTCTTTTATTTATTTATTTTCGTCCGGAGTATCATCCCGACTTGTGGGGGAATCATAGTCTCCATCATCCTTTCCTCACTGGGACAATGCTCTAATAATGATGATCATCACACTTTTATTTACTTACAACTCAAGAATTACAACTCGATTCTTAGAAAAAGATATGACTCTATATGAATGCCTCCGGCGGTGTACCGGGATGTGCAATGACTCATGAGTGACATGTATGAAAGAATTGTGAACGGTGGCTTTGCCACAAATACGATGTCAACTACATGATCATGCAAAGCAATATGACAATGATGAAGCGTGTCATATTAACGGAACGGCGGAAAGTTGCATGGCAATATATCTCGGAATGGCTATGGAAATGCCATGATAGGTAGGTATGATGGCTGTTTTGAGGAAGGTATATGGTGGGCATATGATACCGGCGAAAGGTGTGCGGTATTAGAGAGGCTAGCAATGGTGGAAGGGTGAGAGTGCGTATAATCCATGGACTCAACATTAGTCATAAAGAACTCACATACTTATTGCAAAAATCTATTAGTTATCGAAGCAAAGTACTATGCGCATGCTCCTAGGGGGATAGATTGGTAGGAAAAGACCATCGCTCGTCCTCGGCCGCCACTCATAAGGAAGACAATCAATAAATAAATCATGCTCCGACTTCATCACATAATGGTTCACCATACGTGCATGCTACGGGAATCACAAACTTCAACACAAGTATTTATCAAATTCAAAACTACTCAACTAGCATGACTCTAATATCACCATCTTCATATCTCAAAACAATCATCAAGTATCAAACTTCTCATAGTATTCAATGCACTTTAAATGAAAGTTTTTATTATATCCCTCTTGGATGCCCATCATATTAGGACTAAATTCATAACCAAAGCAAATTACCATGTTGTTTAGGACTCTCAAAATAATATAAGTGAAGCATGAGAGTTCATATATTTCTATAAAATAAAACCACCACCGTGCTCTAAAAGGATATAAGTGAAGTACTAGAGCAAATGACAAACTACTCCGAAAGATATAAGTGAAGACCAATGAGTAGTCGAATAATTATGCAACTATATGAAGACTCTCTAACATTTATGAATTTCAGATCTTGGTATTTTATTCAAACAGCAAGCAAAACAAAAGAAAATAAAATGACGCTCCAAGCAAAACACATATCATGTGGTGAATAAAAATATAGCTCCAAGTAAAGTTACCGATGAAGAAAGACGAAAGAGGGGATGCCTTCCGGGGCATCCCCAAGCTTAGGCTTTTGGTTGTCCTTGAATATTACGTTGGGGTTCCTTGGGCATCCCCAAGCTTAGGCTCTTGCCACTCCTTATTCCATAGTCCATCGAATCTTTACCCAAAACTTGAAAACTTCACAACACAAAACTTAACAGAAAATCTCATGAGCTCCGTTAGCGAAAGAAAACGAAACTCTACTTCAAGGTACTGTAAGGAACTCATTATTTATTTATATTGGTGTTAAACCTACTGTATTACAACTTCTCTATGGTTTATAAACTCTTTTACTAGCCATATATTCATCAAAATAAGTAAACAACACATGAAAAACAGAATCTGTCAAAAACAGAACAGTCTGTAGGAATCTGTAACTAACGCAAACTTCTGGAATCCAAAAAATTCTGAAATAAATTGCTGGACGTGAGGAATTTATCTATTAATCATCTGCAAAAACAATTAACTAAATAGCACTCTCCAATAATAAATTTAAGGAATTCTCGTGAGGGCTAAAGTTTCTGTTTTTTACAGCAAGATCGCAAAGACTTTCCCCAAGTCTTCCCAAAGGTTCTACTTGGCACAAACACTAATTAAAAGCATAAAACCACATCTAAAAAGAGGCTATATGAATTATTTATTACTAAACAGGAACAAAAGGCAAGGAACAAAAATAAAATTGGGTTGCCTCCCAACAAGCACTATCGTTTAACGCCCCTAGCTAGGCATGATGATTTCAATGATGCTCACATAAAAGATAAGAATTGTAACATAAAGAGAGCATCATGAAGAATATGACTAGGAAATTTAAGTCTAACCCACTTCCTATGCATAGGGATTTTGTGAGCAAACAACTTGTGGGAACAAGAATCAACTTACATAGGAAGGTAAAACAAGCATAACTTCAAAACTTTAAGCACATAGAGAGGAAACTTGATATTATTGCAATTCCTACAAGAATATATTCCTCCCTCATAATAATTTTCAGTAGCATCATGAATGAATTCAACAATATAACCAGCACCTAAATCATTCTTTTCATGATCTACAAGCATAGAAAATTTACTACTCTCCACATAAGCAAGACTCTTCTCATTCGGAATAATGGAAGTATCATAAGAAACTCGAATACTATAAATTGTTTCCACATTAAAAGAGTAATGTTCAGAAAAAGGGTAATCATAATCATGACAAGTTTTATAAATATAATCACTACTTTTTATAGCATAAGTATCATCACAATAATCATCATAAGTAAGAGGCATGCTATCATCATTATGAATTTGCATATCAAAACTTGGGAGACTAAAAATATCATCTTCATTAAACGTAGCATCCCCAAGCTTGGGACAAACATTAATTGCAGCAAATATATTCTCAAAAACATCATCTTCATCAAACATAGCATCCCCAAGCTTGGGCCTTTTTCATATCATAAGCATAATCACTCTCATCATTAATAGTATGGATAACACCAATAGTATAGCAATTATCATATTCTTCCGAGCAAGTGCCAAAAAGATTTTCAAGGTCATAAGAAGTATCATTATATTCCACAATTATATATTCATAAGGCACAATAGTAATAGGAGCAGCTTTATTTGGGGGAGATATCTTTTTACCTCCCTTCCTTTTTCTTCTTTTCTTCTTCACCACATCATGTGTAGGTTCAATCCTCTTTTTGGAGCTCCTTACTAATGAGATTGGTTGAATAGGAGGCTCCTCCTCTTTACCTGATTCATCATAATAAATAATAGGAGGGTATTGGGAAGTCTCTTCCCTTTCATTAGTATTCTCTTCATCCTCTATTTCTTTTATTTTCTTTATGTAATTGGCAATATAAGGATTTTCAATGCAATTCACCGCACAATACATATAAATTTACTCTAGATCAAAACCAAGAAGTTTATAACGAGCAAATTCTGGAAGACGCTTAGTTATACGTTTCATTTCTTCGTTACCCATAAGCAAACTGAGTTCATTATAATGTGCAAGGGAAATCAAGTCATCACAACTTTTGGACACGATTAGATTATGAAACAATTTGCATCGGATAGCTAAATGACCCTGTTCATTGCAAAGTCCACAAGTACGGCCAAGAAAATTTAAATTTTCAGCACAATCATCTAGCCTTTCTTGCAACAATTTAGTTTCTAAGTACTTATGCCTCTTGCAATATCTATCTTCCCTATTTGGTGTGTACTTACAAACCCAATGCACTCCACAAAATTTGACATGTTTATAGGAGACATTTTCATCATAACTAGTGCAATCATCAATAGTACCATGGATATTCGAGGAGTTCATACTAACAACATTGCAATCATGCTCATAATTCAAAGATTTAGTGCCAAACATTTTAATGCATTCTTCTTCTAACACTTTGGCACAATTTTCCTTTCCATCATACTCAAGAAAGATATTAAAAAGGTGAAGCGTATGTGACAAACTCAATTCCATTTTTTATAGTTTTCTTTTATAAACTAAACTAGTGCTAAAACAAGAAACAAAAAGATTTGATTGCAAGATATAAAGATATACCTTCAAGCACTCACCTCCCCGGCAACGGCGCCAGAAAAGAGCTTGATGTCTACTACACAACCTTCTTCTTGTAGACGTTGTTGGGCCTCCAAGTGCAGAGGTTTGTAGGACAGTAGCAAATTTCCCTCAAGTGGATGACCTAAGGTTTATCAATCCGTAGGAGGCGTAGGATGAAGATGGTCTCTCTCAAGCAACCCTGCAACCAAATAACAAAGAGTCTCTTGTGTCCCCAACACACCCAATACAATGGTAAATTGTATAGGTGCACTAGTTCAATGAAGAGATGGTGATACAAGTGGTATATGGATAATAGATAAAGGTTTTTGTAATCTGAAAATGTAAAAATAGCAAGGTAACTAATGATAAAAGTGAGCACAAGCGGTATTGCAATGCGTTGAAACAAGGCCTAGGGTTCATACTTTCACTAGTGCAAGTTCTCTCAACAATAATAACATAATTGGATCATATAACTATCCCTCAACATGCAACCAAGAGTCACTCCAAAGTCACTAATAGCGGAGAACAAACGAAGAGATTATGGTAGGGTACGAAACCACCTCAAAGTTATTCTTTCCAATCAATCTGTTGGGCTATTCCTATAAGTGTCACAAACACCCCTAGAGTTCGTACTAGAATAACACCTTAAGACACAAATCAACCAAAACCCTAATACAAATCAACCAAAACCCTCATGTCACCTACATACTCCAATGTCACCTCAAGTATCCGTGGGTATGATTATACGATATGCGTCACACAATCTCAGATTCTTCTATTCAACCAACACATAGAACCTCAAAGAGTGCCCCAAAGTTTCTACTGGAGAATCACGACGAAAACGTGTGCCAACCCCTATGCATAGGTTCATGGGCGGAACCCGCAAGTTGATCACCAAAACATACATCAAGTGAATCACGTGATATCCCATTGTCACCACAGATACACACGACAAGACATACATCAAGTGTTCTCAAATCTTTAAAGACTCAATCCGATAAGATAACTTCAAAGGGGAAACTCAATCCATTACAAGAGAGTAGAGGGGGAGAAGAAACATAAGATCCAACTATAATAGCAAAGCTCGCGATACATCAAGATCGTGCCAAATCAAGAACACGAGAGAGAGAGAGATCAAACATATAGCTATT
The DNA here is from genome assembly GCF_056163025.1 of Triticum urartu. Classification (NCBI taxonomy): domain Eukaryota; kingdom Viridiplantae; phylum Streptophyta; class Magnoliopsida; order Poales; family Poaceae; genus Triticum; species Triticum urartu. The sequence continues at coordinate 193,020,187 of NC_141879.1, forward strand.
GGTACATACCCTCTGCCCCGAGGGAGAACTACTCACTCCTCGTCATGGAGAGCGCCGGGATGATGAAGATGGCCACCGGAGAAGGATTCCCCCTACGGCAGGGTGCCGGAACGGGTCTAGATTGGCTTTCAGTGGCTACGGAGGCTTCTGGCGATGGAATTCCCAATATATTGTGCTCTCCGATCGTTTTAGGGTATATGGATATATATAGGCGGAAGAAATACATCAGATGAGCCACAAGGGCCCCACGAGGGTGGAGGGCGCGCCCAGGGGGGTGGGCGCGGCCCCCTGCTTCGTGGCTTCCTCGTTGCTTCCCTTACGTACACTCCAAGTCTTCTGGATTGCTTCCGTTCCAAAAATAAGTTCCGTGAAGTTTCAGGTTAATTGGACTCCGTTTGATTTTCTTTTTCTGCGATACTCTAAAACAAGGTAAAAACAGAAACTAGCACTGGGCTCTGGGTTAATAGGTTAGTCCCAAAAATAATATAAAAGTGTTTAATAAAGCCCATAAACATCCAAAACAGATAATATAATAGCATGGAACAATCAAAAATTAGAGATACGTTGGAGACGTATCAGAGAGCTCTACAAGAAAAGTGCTACCGGAGTTCTTCAAAGATGTATCTCCAAGGAAGAGGGGCGGCAACTCTTGGCTGAAATTCATGCTGGTCTCGCGGGCACCACGCCGCAGCTCGGGCCCTTGTTAGCAAGGCCTTTCGTACAGGTTTTTATTGGCCGACGGCCTGAGCAGATGCACATGACTTGGTCCAATGATGCGTCGGATGCCAGCTCTTCGCCAACCAAAGCCATATGCCCCCACCGCTCTACAAACGATCCCCATCACTTGGCCTTTCGCGATCTGGGGGCTCAATATGGTCGGACCCCTTAAAGGAGGAAGCCATAAGAGGAAGTATCTGCTGGTCATGGTGGAAAAATCCACTAAGTGGATAGAGGCCAAACCAGTTAAAACGGCCGAGGCGGGGCCAGTGATAGAATCCATATCCGGCGTGGTGCACCGTTATGGTGTTCCACACAGCATCATCACCAATAACGGCTCCAACTTCACAGCCGATGAGGTGAAAACTTGGTGTGCTAAGTTGGGCATTAAGCTCGATTATGCCTCTGTCTATCACCCGCAAACAAACGGCCAAGTCGAACGGGCCAATGGTCTTATTATGAGTGGCATCAAACCCAGACTAGTGCGGTCTTTGAGAGAATCAGACAAGCACTGGGTTTAGGAGCTTGACTCCGTACTCTGGGGGCTGCAGACCACGCCCAACCATACTACTGGATATACACCATTCTTCATGGTGTACGGTGCAGAGGCTGTATTACCCTGCGATATTATCCATGACTCACCTCAAGTGCGCATGTACGAAGAAAGAGAGGCCGAGCTCGATCGGCAGGACAACCTAGATGCCTTGAAGGAGGAACGCGATGTTGCAAAGGCCCGTTCCGCATTTCATCAACAACAGGCCCGCAGATATCAAAGCAGAGAAGTATGGGCCAAGACTTATAATGTTGGCGAACTCGTTCTACGCTTGCTGGAGAAGAAAAAGGACAAACTCAAGCCCAAGTGGGAGGGTCCCTTCATCATTGACGAAGTTCTCACAGGAGGAGCGTACCGCCTGCGGGCTGCATCAGACAATCGCCTAGAACCGAACCCTTGGAACGCGACCAGACTCCGAAGATTCTATGCCTAGCGCCGAACTATTCATTTGTCTCCTTCTTCCTGTTGTTTCCTTTACTTTATCTTCTCTTTTAGTTCCTCTTTTTCCTTTTTATAAGCCTTAGAGCTTTTGCACGGCTAAACCGTGCACCTGTGATGTACACATCCTTGAGCATGTACGTCCACTAACCTGGGGGCTTCCCGGACAGAAGCTTATTCTTATTTTCCAAGCATCAAGCTCATCACATATGCGTTTTTCCCATATGTACGTTTCTTCGCCATTATATGCATCGATATGACTTAAGTTTTGGCCAAGCTGGGTTGCGTAGCTCCTGTGCCTATGCCCTACATTCCCGTTAGTTCGGCTAAGGTATAAAGGGAGCACCTCTGCGATTGTTACTGCCGGTTCATACGGATGTGTACCTCAGACTGGGTGAAGCCGAAAGCTAGCGTTCTTAAGAGAATATTCGGTCGGCGGGCTAAAGATGTTTTATATTCCTTCCATTATGAACCCCCAGATGATTACCTATACTGTGATGTTACCAATCACAGTTCGGACATGCATTTTAAAACATGCACACCCAGGGAAAGGAACCCTTAATGGAACTATTCTCTCTGGAAGATGTATTTTACAATCATGATGTAATATAACATAACTAGCCGGATACAAATTGTCTGTTCAAGCAACTATGACCCCTATGCCTGGTTTCCATGCATACCCCAGTCTATTTTACCGCTCAGGTATTCAGAAACACTCCGCACCTTCGGGTCCGGAGGTTGAAGCGATAAGGTCTGCCATGACAATCGTTTTTACAATTCAGCTAGAGTCACATATATCAAGGAAAGTACATAGTCACTAGGACTCAAAAATTTCCTCCTCTATGCCGTCCAGTAGGCGGTCTAACTTACAATCCTGCTGGGAATACTTGGCGGCTACTTCTACTTGGTCATATACCAAATTAATGGGAACTTCTTTTCCATCTGACCCTAGAGGTCCGACCCGAGCCATATGATTCGGATCAAGCTTGGTATACCGTGTTTTGACCATGGCCCAGGCTTCCCGCGCACCTTCCCGACAGGCCAATATCTTCCACAGTCAAAAGCGCCGACGCGCTCCCTTGAATAGTTGTATCTCCTCCATCTTTCTTGGAGGGGAGGCGGATGGCCATAGGGCCTTGGCAACACTTCGCATCACCTGTCGAGATTGCTCATGCACCTGCGTTAGCTCTTGTAGCAGACCGCTCGAAGATCCGGTCATCTCCTCTTCGGGACGACCGGTCAGCATACCTGTAGAAATAACTCTATCAGTCCCTTCTATCTCCGAATTATTCGAAGGTAAGTTCGGCCACATACTGAATATGCTGCCTCGCAGCCTTTTATTCTCCTTTACGGAGTCCGCCAGCTGGGCCCGTACATCTTTCAGTTCCTTGCCCAGTTGGGTATTCGAATCCTAGAGCTTGTTTTTCTCCATCACGACTTTTGTTAGCACAAGCTCGCCCACGGCTAGCAGTTTTTTGGATTCTCGTTCTCCGCTTTGAGCGGCTTTCAATTGCTCTTGCAGTTGATCTAATGATCCTAATAAGAGGTGAGCAACCATGTTAGCGTTATTGGTAGACCATTATGTTTTCTCGATGGAGGGAAACATTACCAGGAGACGCCTTCTTGGATTTCTCCAGTTCGGCATTGGCAGCAGTTAGCTGGGTCCGATACTTTTCTAGTTCCCGGGATAACATGCTGTTCTTCTATGTAAGCACCTGGTTATACAATGATCCTTAAATCAGTTGTATCAACTACTTTAAGTCTCAGGGCTACTGGTGTATGATTATTAAATCTACGCTTACCCGCATATCTTTCAGATGCTGGTCTGTGGCTCTAGCAAGCCCATCCCGAGCAGCTCGGATGTACGAATCAGCCGAGCTGAAGGCATCAAATGCATCCTTTGAAAAGCCGGGGTCACGAAGAACGGCCCTCCGATGACGATGATTCATAGCACTCTCCACTTCAGAGTTCATGACGGACATATCGTCCGAATCCTTTGTGGAAGGACAGTTCGGTGCCACTCTCGTGTCAACCCCCGTCCTTTGGGCAGGGTCCGGAACCTGACTAGTGGAGGCATGTCCGGCCGGATCCCCAGACACAGTCCGGCGGATACTTTTCATGATAGAATGCGGCGAATGGCATCACAATTTGATGTGGCGATCAGAAGGTGTATTCTTGAAAATAAAAGCCTTACCTCTTTGACTAGGGTTCTGCCGTATTATCATTTGCCTTCCTCTTAGAAGATGTGCTAGGTGCGGGCGCCCTTTCTCCTCAGAGACGCTTCTGGCGCATGTTGCGATGTCGAGCGCCTCCCCATTGGAGCACGGAATAGTGTGATGGGTGAGGCATAGTAAGGTAACTCTTTCGAAGAAAGTGCCTTTTAAATTACTTACATGCGAAGCAAGAAGGAGGCTAGGGTAATCGGCGATGATAGGTACTCCCGTACCATCATAGCTTGTTGATAGAATATTCCATCCTCGAGCTCCACAAATATGTCTGGATCTTGTTCAAACCCGAGGTCAAGATCCCGGTTGTGACCCCCCGGCTGAGGGGCGGGGTTATGGATCCCCTCGACAACCTTTCGCCATTCCTGTTTTGAGTGGATAGGATACTGTCCATCAACAATAATTCAGGGAGAGGAGCAAAATGGTAGGGTCAGAGCTTACCCAGCTAGGGGAATTATACATGGAAAATCCGTCTGGACATTGGACACGGGTGAACTCCTCCTTCTCCCCTTTATACAGTTCGGCCAATATTTTGTCCAAAGCGACGGGGGTCTTCGGGCCCTTCCGACCGCAGCGTGAGGCGTCGTCTTCCCCATTATAGTGCCACATGGGAAGTCCTCTATATTGGAGTGGTTGGACCCCCACACTATGGAGATCGCCATTACCTCGACTATTGACAAGCCAGACTGGGCGAGCATCTTAATCTTGCCCAGCAGCTGACTGACCTCTGTGCTATCCTCTTCCTCGAGGCTCTGAGGACGCCAGCTATGGCGTTTCTTCAACAGAGCACTTGAAAATTCGGGGAGGCCCATTCGGACTGGATCGGGAAGAGTGACGTCGTCAATATAGAACCATTTGGAAGGCCACTCTTCGAAAGCCTTCTTCGGCGTGCCGGACAGGTATGCGGTTTCGGCAATATGCCACACTTTGGATCCCCCACTTCGAATATTGACCCTCCTTGATTACGAGGGACGAGGCAGAACATTCTTCTCCATAAATCGAAATGGGCCTCGCAGCCCAGGAATAGCTCGCATAGAGCGACATAACCCGCAATATGCAGGATGGAGGCGGGAGTGAGACTGTGCAGTTGGAGGCCATAATACTCCAGTAGTCCTCGGAGGAAGGGATGGATTGGAAATCCGACACCTCTTAACAAGAAGGGGACGAAGCATACTTGTTCCCCCCTGGCCGGATTGGGGAAGTTCTCCGCTTGAGCCCCGCCATTGAAGGACGTCATCCCTACTCGTACGGGGACTAAATCAACGGGAGGAAGAAAGCCCTATTTTTGCAGCTTCACCAGCCGACTGTGGGATACAGAACATCTCTCACAATCACCCTTTTCGGAGTCGTGGGGACGAGAGGAGGAGCTGGGAGCGCTAGCCATGTTGGGGTGGTTCTGCTCCGCAAGCTTTGAGGATTTTTTCCGTGAGATTTGGAATGGATCTGAGATCTATTCTCTTTAAATAGGCACCTTTCTGGTACGGTCAGGGTGGTATATGTAAAAATACCCCAACCTCTTGTATTCACTCGACACGTGGAAGCTAAAGTCAGGAAGGTGCGGAAGCCGAGGGGTACGACATTAAATGGAAAGCCGAATACATCGCTTTGAAGTCATCGGAGGAGGAACCCGCCTTGCAATGCCGAAGACTATCTGCATGCCGGACACCTTGTCATTGAAGTCTGGTTCGGGGGCTACTGAGGGAGTCCTAGACTAAGGGGTCCTCGGGCATCCGGCCTATTAGGCATGGGCCGGACTGATGGGCTGTGAAGATACAAAGACTGAAGACTCTACCTGTGTCCGGATGGGACTCTCCCTGGCGTGGAAGGCAAGCTTGGCGTCCGAATATGAAGATTCCTTTCTCAGTAACCAACCTTATGTAACCCTAGATCCCTCCGGTGTCTATATAAACTGGAGGGCTAGGTCCGTAGATACATCCTCATAATCATAGTCAGACAGGCTAGACTTTTAGGGTTTAGCCATTACGATCTCATGGTAGATCAACTCTTGTAATACTCATATTCATCAAGATCAATCAAGCAGGAAGTAGGGTATTACCTCCATAGAGAGGGCCCGAACCTGGGTAAACACTGTGTCCCCCATCTCCTGTTACCATCGACCTTAGACGCACAGTTCGGGACCCCCTACCCGAGATCCACCGGTTTTGACACCGACACTTCTTCACACCGTGGCCATCCCTACTGGACCCTTGCCTAAGGTCGCCCTAGCGGACTAGTTTGGCTGGCGGCGGCGCCTTGTCGTCGCTGTCCTCGAGGACGATGACTCCTTCCTTGTCGCAGCCACATCACCGAGCGGCGATCTCCTCTAGGGCGTGACGCTGGCGCTTCATCTCCAGCCGGGCCCAGTCCTCACGCGCCCACTTGATGGCGGCCTCATCGTCCGCGGCCATGTCATCGTTCTCGCTCTTCACGGCGGCGAGCCCCGGCTCCGTCTTTGGCTTGACGAGGCGGGAGGTAGGAGCAGAGGAGGCACGACCGCCCTCATTGATGATGAGGGCGGCGCCGCGGGTACGCCGGCCGAGCGGCGTCTCCACGGGCTCGGCCTTGATGCTGACAAGCGCTGGCGACCTGGAGGAGCGGGAGAGGGAACGGAAGGAGGAGGAGGACCCGCCCACCATGCGCCTCGGTAGCCATAGGAGGCCACTCCCGCGGGGGGGGGGGGCGCCGGATACTCGAGCGGCGGATCGTTGCCGCCCTCGAGGTACTCAAGGACAAAGTGGAGCGTGTGGCCGGGGGTGCCCCACCACAGGTGGCGGTCGTTGTTGTTGTTGCACCCCCTTATCACCAGCGTGTGGTTGGTGGAGGCGAGATGCTCCTCTTGGCGGCGTTGGAAGTACGCCGCCCAATGCACGTGGTTGTTGGCTGTGTACTCTGAGAGGCCCCTCTCCTCCTCCGTCAAAGAGGCCCGAACACGCTCGATCTTGGTGTGGAAGGGGCCGGCCTCGATCGGCTGCGGGGGGACAGGGACGCCTCCAGCGCTGAGCCTCCACCCCCCAGCATGCGCATGTCAGGCGCCGCCAGGTAGTTCTCCTTGTGGAGGAGGTGGGCTTCCCACTCGTGTAGGTGGCGACGACCGAAGCCGTTGGTCGCCGCTCCGTCACCGGGGAACCGATCTCCCATCAGCGGGGGCGTACATGCGGTGGCTTTAGACGAGGAGAGAGGGACATGAGATGGGGGGCGGCGGCGAGAGAGAGAGAGAGAGAGGCTACGGGTGAGTGCGTCAACCGGCGAGGGAGGGGCGACTTTTACAGCGGCAGGGGGACGGCAAGCGTGTGTACGCATGGCAGGAGGGGGCGCGTCGCCGCACTGCACCGCTCGTGAGGAATCAATGGAAGGCTGACCAGCGGCAGCGTTGACATTGATTCCCCGTAGGAAACCGAGGCGATGAGGAAGACGAGACGAGACCAGTCGCTAACTCGGTGGCCTATCTAGGATTTTGTGCATTCCCCCGACGCCCTCGGGCGCCCTCAGCGCGTCGGGTTCGCCCCGGGGCCACCGGCGCCAAATTCGGGCCTAACCAGCGAAAAATGGGCTTCTAGGGGCATGACTGGACCGTTTTCTAGCGTCGGCGATAGAAAAGGGCCTTGGGGGCCTGTTGGGGGGGGCAAGTTGTAGTATCGAAAGTATGTCTAGAGGGGGGTGATTAGACTACTTGACCGAATAAAAATCTAGCCTTTTCCTAATTTTAAGTCTTGGCTTATTTTTAGCAACTTAGCACAAGTCAAGCAATCAACCTACACATGCAAGTATAAGAGTATAGCAGCGGAATGTAAATCATAGCACATTTAGATACATTACAACCGCGTACTATTCTAGCCCTCTCACACATTTGAAGATTTTGGCCGTCAGATTAAGAATCTGGGTCATCTTGGTCGTCCGATGCTCAGTTTCGCGCTAACTGGGCCGCTGTCCTAAGGGGCTCCTACTCCGATGGAAAAAATGGTGGCCTCTGGTTAATCGGGCTTGTTTACACTCGGAGCCCATTCAACCCCACGAAGCCCGCAAACACGTCCCCTCTCCTTTCGTCTATCTCTTTCCCCGACTTCCCCTCGCCGCCGCCGCCACTGCCACTGTCGACGCCAACCTCCAGCCACGGCGTTCCTCTCTCACCCGAGCGACGAAGGCACCCCCTTGACCTCACCTCTGACCATACCCTAGTGCGTCGCCGCCGTCGCTGCCACTGTCGACGCCAACCTCGAGCCACGAGATCCCTCTCTCGACCGAGCGACAAAGGCACCACCGATGGCGGGTACACGTCGGACACGCACGAGGATCCGGAAGACCGCAAGCACAAGAAGGAGATGGTGGACGAGTTGCCGCTGCAGGCCTGGTCCAGCTTATTTCTACGCCAGGTTTGAACTTCTCGGTTGCCCCGTTGCTGGATCCTACCTCGGTCGAGCACCCGGCAAGCAAGGTACGCTCGTACGTCATATGATCTTTGGGCACGATTGAAATAACATCGATCACTTGCTGATGGAGGCACGGCCGGTCAAGGTGTCCACAATGGCAGCATGTGGATGTGTATGCCCATTGCCCCGACCCCTCCTACACGTGCACCTCTGCAGCGATCTAAAGGTATGGACCTTGCTAACCTGCCGTGGCACTCTACAACTACCATATATCCAATTTCTTTCTGTTGAGGTGGCGCTTTAGCCTTTGCACTTGAACTGTTTGATGAATTGCCGATATGATGTGAAAAATATGATATCTTCGGGTATTTATCCTCCTAAATATTCAGATATTCTAACCATGTAATCCTCACTGCTCACAACTAGACGTAGCTTTCTGATGTATCTTGATGTCAATCAGATATCAGGACGTTTGTGAGGACATATATTTCCGATACCTGTGTTTTGTAGCAAAAAGTCTGATGTTTCTGTTCTCCAAATAATTGATTACCAACTCACTATACAGTTGCAGATTGGTCAATAATTATGTAAGAGCTGGGTGTTTTGATTGAAAGTATACTGGGGATGTAGTGAAGTTTTTTTCTTTCCCTCTCCCCAGCGTTTTGATCTTCGATATATGCTATATCTCGCTCTAATTCTTTCATGCATTATAAGAAACATGTGGCAGTGGACATGTTTAAGAAAAAAAGAATACGGCAGTGGAGATCAGTAGATCTAATTTTCTATGCTGTGCAAAATGTGTCCATTCTCTAATGTAAGGCCAACTTTCGCTTCTAGGATGTTTTTCCTTGGCTGCTGTATCTATTTCTAATTTTTTTGCAAATTCAATATCTTCATACTAATTCACTGGTTTCATGATTGGCTCCTCACTAAGTTATCACCGGTTCTATGTTTTTTTCTCATGTATGTACATTGTGTTCATAACTGAAATCCCCTTTCCATGAGGGAAGCTGATTCCAGATTTTTTACTTCCTTCAAATTAAATGAAATATATTTTCTTTCAAGCTCAATCATTTATTTTGTGAGCTATTTAGGCCATCCTTCTTCTGATTAAGCCAGACATTTTGTGAGTTACTTCTATGTAATGGTACAGGAGCTTTTCTCTGAGCTGGATGACCTGAAGCGATGCTTGATTCGGTATAGTTGAAGCGGCACGTTTACAGGACATATGCAGCTCTTTTCACTTTACATATGTTAAATCATATTTGGATGGTGTGGTGTTGTTGCAGCTTTGAGGAAAAATAATAGGTTGTATCATATGAAAATAACCAATACTCCTAGAATTCCAGCTTATAGAGGCTATGGTAGAAACGTTGAGAGGTATGTCTGCTAGCTGCATTAGTTATTTTATAAATTGAGTGGGCAGAAATTTGGAGATTCCTGCGTTCTTTCTGTGGGCCATCCCTTCATTGGTCTGGCCTATTTTATCCAGGACTACCAAGTTAAGAGTATTTAGACATTGTTTTGTTTCGTTGAGTAAATTGGTCTTGTGAATCTAAATCTGTGTGTTTGTTTGATTAATGCAGGTGCATTTCCTCAAGCATATTGGCTGGTCACCCGAGCCTAATTGACAAATTATTCAACCTATTCATTGATCAGGCAAAATATTCCATTCATAATAAATGTATTTGGTTTGCTTTCAGTTTATTGATTTTAACAAGCTTCAGAATACAATAGTTACGTTACGTCAGTTGTTAGCTTGTTACATCTTCACAGATAGGTCAGTTATTAGCTTTTTACATATTCACAAATAACTGGTGATACCTTGCAGGCTATTTAAGCGAAAAAAACATGCATGCATCATGACCGGCTCGAGGTGGTTGGAGGTTATTTAATTTAGGTGAAACAGTTCCGACTTCAACTATTTGGTTTGGGAACTATATATATACTCTCGCTGCTAGGAATAGGAGGCACCATGATATTCTCAGTTTTCTTTATTCTTGCCGAGCTTTACATCACAGCGACAAAGACATGCATGCATCATGATCGGCTCAAGCTGGTTGGGCGATTAGATACAGTATTGTCACACTATTGTTGGGTATTTTTTCAATGCCTCATATTTGACGAAGGGGATTACATGTATTCTCTCAAAAAATGACAAGTTTATAGGTGTAGTTTTCAATATGTGCTGATGATGCTTATGAGACGGAAACCCATATTTGTATGTCTCCATCTCCGGACTATGGGAATCCTTCCGGGTAAAAGAGGTTTCACATCCGTTTGTTAGAATTGAATTTGTTTCATTTTAGTGCAAAAAACAGCCGGTAGCTCAACCTGGCTGCTGAATGACTTAGAAAATATGTCATTGTGTTATTTGATTATTTGTAATTCAGAGTCTGTCCTTAAATTTTTTGGGAATTAGTTGTGTGTGTTTCATGCCATCATATATTTATGGAATTCCTATTATTCTATCGAAAAAATGAACGGGCGCGGCAACGCGCGCCTATCATGATCTAGTGAAGGTAAAGGGAGGAGTTTAGAGGGAGCAAACACAATGTAGACACGGAGATTTTTGGCGTGGTTCCGATAGCTGGTACTATCGTACATCCACGTTGATGGAGACTTCAACCCACGAAGGGTAATGGTTGCGTGAGTCCATGAAGGGCTCCACCCACAAAGGGTCCATGAAGAAGCAACCTTGTCTATCCCAGCATGGCCATCGCCCACAAAGGACTAGCCTCACTTGGGTAGATCTTCACGAAGTAAGCGATCTCCTTGCCCGTACAAACTCCTTGGTTCAACTCCACGATCTTGACGGAGGCTCCCAAGTGACACCTAACCAATCTAGGAGACACCACTCTCCAAAAGGTAATAGATGGTGTGTTGATGATGAACTCCTTGCTCTTGTGCTTCAAATGATAGTCTCCCCAACACTCAACTCTCTCTCACTGATTTGGATTTGGTGGAAAGCAACTTGGGGAAGGCTAGAGATCAAGATTCTTGTGGTTGGATCGGAATATCTTGGTCTAAACACTTGAGTAGGTGGTTCTCTCTCAGAAAGTGTATGGTAGAAGTGTAGGCACGTTCTGATGGCTCTCTCCCCCTAATGGAGGTTGGGTGGAGGGGGTATATATAGCCTCCACACAAAATCTAACCATTACACACAATTTACCAAACTTGGTGGGACCAAATCATGAAACTTGGTCAGACCGATTTAGTTCAAAATATGAACGTTAGGCTTTTTCGGTGGGACCGACATGTCAACTCGGCGGGACTAATTTCATTAGGGTTAGGGCATAACGTAATCTCAGTGAGACCGATCACATAAACTCGGTGGGGCCGATTTCTGTAATAGGCAAAAAAAGAGTTGGTCAGGCAAACTCGGTGGGACCGATCACTCATTTCGGTGAGACCGAAACATTATGAAAAGGAAATAGAGAGTTTGCATTGCGAACTTGGTGGGACCGATCGCTCATCTCGGTTAGACCGAAACGTTACGAAGGGAAACAGAGAGTTTGCAATCCCATCTCGATGAGACCGAGATCCCTATTGGTGAGACCGAACTGATTAGGGTTTCTGGCAATGGCTATGTCAAATGAACTCGGTGGCGCCGGATAGATCAAATCGGTGGGGCCGAGTTTGAATTTTGGTTTGGGACATATGTGGATATGAGAAAGTGTTTGAGGGCTTTTGGAGCATATCACTAAGCATTTTGAGCAAGCAAGCCATTAAGCAACACCTCATCCCCTTTTAGTAGTATTGGCTTTTTCTATGGACTCAATATGATCTTGGATTACTGAAATGAAAAGGTAGAGTCTTGAGCTTGAGCCAATATGTGTCCATAGCATTTTGAGGGGTCCACATTCCTAGTCCATGCCATGCCAATCATTGAACTTGCTAAAATGATCATCTTGAAAGAGCATTAGTTCAATGAGCTATATGTTGTTAGGAATTACCGAAACCACCGAGGGATAGTTGCACTTTCAGTCTCCCCCTTTTTGGTAATTGATGACAACATATAGATCAAAGCTTCGACAAATGATGATAAGATTGAAGTACATCATCGCTTTGAGAAGTATGTGATAAGCAAGAGCTCCCCCTAAATTTGTGCATTATTTAAAATTTTCTTTTGAATGCAAATGCACAATTGATTAGGATCATGGGTTACTCTTCCATGTCACATACATCTTGGTGGAGCGCTCAAAATGATAGAGAGTAAAAATATGCACTCATCACGAAGGCAAAGTGAATGATCATATATGAGAGATAAACAATAACATCATTCAAGCAAGCACATTAATGTAGGATTTGATCAAACACATGATCATACAAGTATCTCACATACATAGACATAAAGTATCAACCAAGCGCACAAATAAGTATCAACCAAATAGCAAAGAAGGCAAAAACAAGCAAAGCTCTCTCTCTCTCGAAGCCTATGATCTATATACTTTCTCCCACTTTGGCAACAAGTTACCAAAAAGCTTGAAAATGCATAGTGCTATGCATCTCTCTAGGCTTGATCTTCGGGAGGAGGCTTTGAGAGGACTCCAAGGATGAATGCATCCGTTGAAGTTGTTGGAGCTGGTGGAGTGGCAACTAGAGGTGGAACTGATGTTGTGGCTGCAGGTGCTGATGTAGTTGTTCTTGTGTCAGCCATGGGCACTGTAGCAGATCTCTGCCCACTTGGCACTCTCTAAAAGGCATCTGTGGTAGCCTACCCTTTCCTCTCCTCGGCTTCTTCCTAGAGCTGCTCAACTGATGTATACATCTCTGTCAACTTCAGATCAAGATCATAAAATTTAGTCTTAATGATCCTCTCCAGGCTATCTTGGTGTTGGGAAACGTAGTAATTTCTAAAATTTCCTACGCACACGCAAGATCATGGTGATGCATAGCAACGAGAGGGGAGAGTGTTGTCTACGTACCCTCGTAGACCGACAGCGGAAGTGTTAGCACAACGCGGTTGATGTAGTCGTACGTCTTCACGGCCCGACCGATCAAGCACCGAAACTACGGCACCTCCGAGTTTTAGCACACGTTCGTAATACATCATCTCGCAACTAACTCATTAGTTGCAATGCTTGCAAGGCTTATGTGATGTGCATTACCGAGAGGGCCCAGAGATACCTCTCCGACAATCGGAGTGACAAATCCTAATCTCGAAATACGCCAACCCAACATGTACCTTTGGAGACACCTGTAGAGCTCCTTTATAATCACCCAGTTACGTTGTGACGTTTGGTAGCACACAAAGTGTTCCTCCGGTAAACGGGAGTTGCATAATCTCATAGTCATAGGAACATGTATAAGTCATGAAGAAAGCAATAGCAACATACTAAACGATCGAGTGCTAATCGAACGGAATGGGTCAAGTCAATCACATCATTCTCCTAATGATGTGATCTCGTTAATCAAATAACAACTCTTTGTCTATGGTTAGGAAACATAACCATCTTTGATTAACGAGCTAGTCAAGTAGAGGCATACTAGTGACACTCTATTTGTCTATGTATTCACACATGTATTATGTTTCCGGTTAATACAATTCTAGCATGAATAATAAACAATTATCATGAAATAAGGAAATAAATAATAACTTTATTATTGCCTCTAGGGAATATTTCCTTCAGTCTCCCACTTGCACTAGAGTCAATAATCTAGTTCACATTGCCATGTGATTTAGCACCAATGGTTCACATCATTATGTGACCAACACTCAAAGGGTTTACTAGAGTCAATAATCTAGTTCACATCGCTATGTGATTAACACCCAAAGAGTACTAAGGTGTGATCATGTTTTGCCTGTGAGAGAAGTTTAGTCAACGGGTCTGCTATATTCAGATCCGTATGTATTTTGCAAATTTCTATGTCAACAATGCTCTGCACGGAGCTACTATAGCTAATTGCTCCCACTTTTAATATGTATCCAGATTGAGACTTAGAGTCATCTAGATCAGTGTCAAAATTTGCATCGACGTAACCCTTTACGACGAACCTTTTTGTCATGTCCATAATCGAGAAATATATCCTTATTCCACTAAGGATAATTTTGCCCGTTGTCCAGTGATCTACTCCTAGATCACTATTGTACTCCCTTGCCAAAATCAGTTTAGGGTATACAATAGATCTGGTACACAGCATGGCATACTTTATAGAACCTATGGCTGAGGCATAGGGAATGATTTTCATTCTCTTTCTATCTTCTGCCGTGGTCGGGCTTTGAGTCTTACTCAATTTCACACCTTGTAACACAGCCAAGAACTCTTTTCTTTGACTGTTCCATTTTGAACTACTTCAAAATCTTGTCAAGGTATGTACTCATTGAAAAACTTATCAACCGTCTTGATCTATCTCTATAGATCTTGATGCTCAATATGTAAGCAGCTTCACTGAGGCCTTTCTTTTGAAAAAATCCTTTGAAACACTCATTTATGCTTTGCAGAATAATTCTACATTATTTCCGATCAACAATATGTCATACACATATACTTATCAGAAATGCTGTAGTGCTCCCACTCACTTTCTTGTAAATACAGGCTTCACCGCAAGCCTGTATAAAACTATATGCTTTGATCAACTTATCAAAGCGTATATTCCAACTCCGAGATGCTTGCACCAGTCCATAGATGGATCGCTGGAGCTTGCATATTTTGTTAGCACCTTTAGGATTGACAAAACCTTCTGGTTGCATCATATACAACTCTTCTTTAAATCCATTAAGGAATGTAGTTTTGTTTATCCATTTGCCAGATTTCATAAAAATGCGGCAATTGCTAACATGATTTGGACAGACTTAAGCATCGCTACGAGTGAGAAAATTTCATCGTAGTCAACACCTTGAACTTTGTCAAAAACCTTTTTCGACAAGTCTTGCTTTGTAGATAGTAACACTACTATTAGCGTCCGTCTTCCTCTTGAAGATCCATTTATTTTCTATTGCTTGCCGATCATTGGGCAAGTCAACCAAAGTCCATACTTTGTTCTCATACATGGATCCCATCTCAGATTTCATGGCTTCAAGCCATTTTGCGGAATCTGGGCTCACCATCGCTTCTTCATAGTTCGTAGGTTCATCATGATCTAGTAGCATGACTTCCAGAACAGGATTACCATACCACTCTGGTGCGGATCTTACTCTGGTTGATCTACGAGGTTCAGTAGTATCTTGTTCTGAAGTTTCATGATCATTATCATTAGCTTCCTCACTAATTGGTGTAGGTGTCACAGAAACTGGTTTCTGTGATGTACTACTTTCCAATAAGGGAGCAGGTACATTTACCTCGTCAAGTTCTACTTTCCTCCCACTCACTTCTTTCGAGAGAAACTCCTTCTCTAGAAAGTTTCCGAATTTAGCAACAAAAGTCTTGCCTTCGGATCTGTGATAGAAGGTGTATCCAATACTTTCCTTTGGATATCCTATGAAGACACATTTCTCCGATTTGGGTTCGAGCTTATCAGGTTGAAGTTTTATTCACATAAGCATCGCAGCCCCAAACTTTCAGAAACGACAACTTTGGTTTCTTGCCAAACCACAGTTCATATGGCGTCGTCTCAACGGATTTTGATGGTGCCCTATTTAACGTGAATGCGGCCGTCTCTAGAGCATATCCCCAAAACGATAGTGGTAGATTGGTAAGAGACATCATAGTTCGCACTATATCAAATAAAGTACGGTTATGACGTTTGGACACACCATTATGATGTGGTGTTCCAGGTGGCGTGAGTAGTGAAACTATTTCACATTGTTTTTAACTGAAGGCCAAACTCGTAACTCAAATATTTTACTTCTGCGATCATATCATAGAAACTTTTTATTTTTGTTACGATGATTCTCCACTTCACTCTGAAATTCTTCGAACTTTTCAAATGTTTCAGACTTGTGTTTCATCAAGTAGATATACCCATATCTTCTCAAATCATCTGTGAAGGTCAGAAAATAACGATACCCGCCGCGAGCCTCAACACTCATCGGATCACATACATCAGTATGTATTATTTCCAATAAGTCAGTTGCTCGCTCCATTGTTCCGGAGAACGGAGTCTTAGTCATCTTCCCCATAAGGCATGGTTCGCAAGCATCAAGTGATTCATAATCAAGTGATTCCAAAATCCCATCAGCATGGAGTTTCTTCATGCTCTTTACACCAATATGACCTAAACGGCAGTGCCACAAATAAGTTGCACTATCATTATTAACTTTTCATCTTTTGTCTTCAATATTATGAATATGTGTATCACTACGATCGAGATCCAATGAACCATTTTCATTGGGTGTGTAACCATATAAGGTTTTATTCATGTAAACAGAACAATAATTATTCTCTAACTTAAATGAATATCCGTATTGCAATAAACATGATCAAATCATATTCATGCTCAACGCAAACACCAAATAACACTTATTTAGGTTCAACACTAATCCCGAAAGTATAGGGAGTGTGCGATGATGATCATATCAATCTTGGAACTACTTCCAACACACATCGTCACTTCACCCTTAACTAGTTTCTGTTCATTCTGCAACTCCCGTTTCGAGTTACTACTCTTAGCAAATGAACCAGTATCGAATACCGAGGGGTTGCTACGAACACTAGTAAAATACACATTAATAATCTGTATATCAAATATACCTTTGTTCACTTTGCCATCCTTCTTATCCGCCAAATACTTGGGGCAGTTCCGCTTCCAGTGACCAGTCCCTTTGCAGTAGAAGCACTTAGTCTCAGGCTTAGGACCAGACTTGGGCTTCTTCACTTGAGCAGCAACTTGCTTGCCGTTCTTCTTAAAGTTCCCCTTCTTCCCTTTTCCCTTTTATTGAAACTAGTGGTCTTGTCTACCATCAACACTTGATGCTCTTTCTTGATTTCTACCTTCATCGGTTTCATCATCATGAAAAGCTCGGGAGTCGTTTTCGTCATCCCTTGCATACTATAGTTCATCACGAAGTTCTACTAACTTGGTGATGGTGACTAGATAATTCTGTCAATCACTATCTTATCTGGAAGATTAAC